>NC_089592.1:27228665-27828665 GCF_019320115.1 Miscanthus floridulus | reverse complement strand
TCAGGCTGCAGTGCCACTCCTCCCCTCCCCTGTCTAGTGGAGTGGAGATCCATCGGGGCGTGGAGGATTGGTTTCTTCTTCGTGCCCTATTGGTAAGTTTAATCACAATGGATTCTTCAAGAGTTCCTTCTGTCCCGGGGCACCTTCACTATGCGGGGTGGCTGTGAGACATCGAAGCCTTTATTTCTCTTCGTTCAGTTAGCTGTGTGTGAATTTGCTTCCAGCCCGTGATGCATCACCCAGTAGCACTTGCTGGTGGTACCCAAGATGAAGTGCAGGTGCACTTCTATTTTCCAGAAATTGTGAGGGATTTAGGGTTTGGATGGCAAGCTGTGCACATTTGCTGCTGGCATATTTTGGCCACAATAGAAGCACAATAGCTTTTTTTCTCTCTATGAGGATGGATTTGTGTGATTGTGTCGCTAACTAGAATACTAGATGTTGAATTTCTTCACTCTGTAGTGCCATTTATTATCTTGATGAATCTCGTGTGTCAATTTTCTGTGGATTAGCCAGGATTTGGAAATTTTCACACAGTACATGCAGCTAGTAATCTGCTGTACACTTTGTCAAGTATTTTATTTCTGAGTGGTTCTAACTCGCCTGGCTGGTCTACTATAACATTACTACTGCTGCCTCCACTAAAAAAAAGATGTTTAAGACAAGGCAAATGACATCCTCGCTATTTGTCTTGCTTGTCTGAAACAACAGACATTTTCTGTTTCGATTCAGGCATACAGTCTGAGACCGTTTGCTATGCTAAATACCATTGGTCTGTCTATTCCCTGATTTGTGACCCCCTGTCTTAGCAAGTAACTTGGATTGGGGTTAAACTTTAAACACACCATACTCTATTTTGCTTCCTATAAAGCAGCGGCAAAAGGCTTTGTTCTAAATATGGAGATATATGAATTAAATAGAAAAAAATTCTCTCCAACCATATCTTGGATTTAGTTAACTTTTTTCTGCAACCCACACTGAATTTATCATGTTCCATTTTCCTGCTCTGTAATGGGATTACAGGCCGTCTAAAATAGAATCCTGAATTCAATGATATTTAGTTCAGTTACTTATATCTGGTGGCCTTTTTTATCTAGTGTCACTCTGGAATTTTAAGGTCTTCACAATTCGTGCACACGTAAAAGTTCTGTTCTATATTTTTGCATTCTAGGGATAATCAATAAATAGTGAAAGTGGAACTTATTAAGGTGGTAAAAGCTGTGTCAAAGTCATACTGTCATAGTGAGTTAGTGACTGTCTCAAGTTCTCAACTGTCCCAGTCTCGGCCAATCCAGTCTCACTGGCAAAGGCTTGGAATTTGGATGCTCTGCTCTCTGCATAAATATCTACACTGATTCTCCTGGGTCCTAGGTAAAACTTTATTATGCTTCACGATTTCTGCTCAGTGTAGAAAAAACAGCAGAAAGTAAGTGCTGAGGTAAATCATCTTTGTAACTTGTAGCTACCAGTGAAGCACCAATTTTATGGCACAACAGTTTTTTTTCTGCATTTTCAGCATGTCTAGTTTGATACTTTGATCTATGCTGCAATAATATTTATAGTTCACAAAGGGGGAAAGAGGATACATGAGTAGAATGATGAGCTTAGAAGGAGGCTCTTCATCTTCTTTACTAGTAACTCTTGACTTAGTCACTGTTTTTCTTGCACTTACACTTCTACTTGTATTAGATAGACATGCACGTCGAATTAAAGCATTGAAACCCTGTGTTTTCCTTAAAGATCATTATAGTTAAACCATTCAGCTTATCTCCTAATCAAATAGAATATCTCTTCAGTAGAGCAGATGCTTGTACCAGTGGCAGAACCAGGAAATTACCATGAGGGGGCTGGATAAACATAATCGTTATCTCACAATATAGGTCATCAGTAAATATAAGAATAATAACTGTATATATGTTTAGCCTTTCATCTTTAGGTGTTTATTAGCTATTATAAGATCTCACGACATAATTAAAAAAACAATTTTAGGATACATAATTACATATAAAACTAAAATCAAAACTGAGAAAATGCGGCCTGGGTAGCCAATCGATCAGCTGTCATGTGGTGCAGTGGTGCATTGAACCAGCGCACCCGTGGTTCCGGGGTCAGCTGTTGCATGTAGCCCTTGCCTATTGTTGCTGCGTGTCACTGGATGCAGCGCCTCTGCAGTAGCCCTGGCACTCACTAGTAGATCTTCCCATCCATTGTTGCCTAGGTTAATTAGTTGGTCTGTGAAGTTAAAAGTATCTAGTTGATTCTTCTGTGTCTACTTCTGGACTCGTGGCCATGTGGGCTCCCACCCCCTTGTTCTGCTGTTGGCTTGAACAGCTATCTTGGTTGATGATGTGATAATATTGTATATCACAATGTTCTTAAGAATGCCTTTTCTTTTCATTTTTTGTGAGAACGCTTCTTTGATGCTTAGCTTGTTAATCCTTCTGCAAAATCCAATTGTGAAACTGTTTGGGAAGAAACATGGATGGTGGCTGAAGATCAATCGTTTGATCCCAAGCGTTTACAACAACAACAACAACAACAAAGCCTTTAAGTCCCAAACAAGTTGGGGTAGGCTAGAGTTGAAACCCAGCAGAAGCAATCAAGGTTCAGGCACGTGGATAGCTGTCTTCCAAGCACTCCTATCTAAGGCTAAGTCTTTGAAGATCAATCGTTTGATCCCAAGCGTTTGAAGGTGCTTAATTTTTTAGTGGTCTTGGGATCTTGGATGTTGTGGAAACATCATAATAACTGCATGTTCAACGTTCTTCTCCTAATGTTCTGCGAACTCTTAGATGTGTCCTGAGGGAGAGTGATCTTTGGAGCCTTGCTGGTGCTAGGGGTTTAGCCCAGCTTGAGGCAGACATCTTTTAGTTTGCTTGGTCGCTTGGTGGTGTCGTGTGTCCCTCCTTATCTGGTGTGTTTTTGTTATAGAGTTTTGTTTGTGGGCTGCATGCTTGGTACACCAGGCCCATGGGTGTGTGTGTGTGTGTGTGTGTGTTTGTACTTTGGTGTTCTTGTTTCTTCTTTATGCAATGGTATGCAGCTCTCTTGCATATTCTAGGAAAAAGAAAAAGAAAGCTTATATAAGTTCACCATTGGCAGGAATTTTTCTGGTAATCAGCATGGCACTGTCATCAGTGTTTAGGAGAATAAATGTGAAAGATTTGACCTCCAAGGTTTCAGTCTATACCAGTGCTACAGGTGATGACTTTGGCAGCTTACCATAGTATATTTAATCCACTTAAATTATATCTGCCTAAAGAATATATGCTTCCAGAGTTATCTGGTGGACTAAACATGATATTTAGGCGCTGGGCCACAAAAAAGACTGCTGGATCAACAAAAAATGGCCGCGATTCCAATCCAAAGTATTTGGGTGTAAAGAAGTTTGGTGGAGAGGTACCACTTCAAATACTCCATTCTGATTCTTTAAAAGAAAGGCATTATCTTTAAGCATATAGCGAGAAGAACTCTACATGATTATCATATAAATAGCTAATTTGACAATTCCAGTCCATTGCTTGCACTCGTCATGTGGTCAGAGGCTTGCTTGGAGTTTCCCTTTGGCAGTTGACACATATTAACATACTTGGCTCCAGTACTATGATTCTGCATATTTATCATCGATACGTTGGTCACTTAATCTTCTACGTTTTTGTCTTATGTTATCAAGGGTTGGACACATTGAACTCTTACTGCCACTATGCTCCCCATCTGATGACAGTTTTTTTTCCTCAGAAAGTGCTACCAGGGAACATCATCGTCCGCCAAAGAGGGACCCGCTTCCATCCTGGAAACTATGTTGGCATGGGCAAGGACCATACACTTTTCTGCCTGAAAGAAGGCCATGTCCGCTTTGAGCGCAACAAGCTCTCAGGCAGGAAATGGGTTCATGTTGATCCAGTTGCTGGTCATGATCTTCACCCCATTTACGCAGATGGTTTCGCTACTACAGCCGACACTGAGCCTTTGCAATAAATGTGCTTGGGGATTTGGGGTGTCATTTTGTCCCAACTCATTCAACTGCCATTTTACAGTTTCATGTGTAAACTTTAGCATGCTTGAATGTAGCTGGACCTTTTCTTTGTAATCATAACTACCCCCTTTGAATAATATAAGTTATACATTGTGATCTTTATTCTCATGGTTACCTTCAAATTTCAAATATGATGTCACTACAATGGAGTTTTTATCATTATAGGGGTTGTTTCACCATTTCTACATGTTCTTTCTCATGAGTTGTTCGATTATTCTGAACATGCAATTTGCATGAGACTTAAGTGCTATGTTATTATTTTACTTGGTCACATTTTAAACTTTGTAGTTAGTTAATATAGTTGTCCATACTAATTGCTCGCTTTAGCTAGGTATTGATATTCTAGGTTTTAGGATGTGTTTGCTAACTAGTGTACTTCGCATGGGATGTGTGTTTGGTTTGTTGAATGCAAGACAGGTGAATATGTATTTTACTCGTGCATAAAATAATGGCATATCTTGCATAATGAAATGATATGAAAGAACATGTGCACAAAATAAAAATATAAAAATTTATGGGAATTTTCTCATGGTGAACATGTTAAAGTGTTGATGGGTTCAAGATTGAAAATTTATTTTGTATGCAACATTTTTTAATCGATTGATGTATGTAGAATGCATCCTAGATGATATAGAAGGAAAAAAGGTTGTACATATTTGGTTTTTTTTATCCGTAATACCAATAAGCTGAGTGCTGGTTTTCATCATTACAATTTAATAGTTTGTTGGGATATGTAAACAATATGCATAATATATCTTGAAACATGATAATGGTAACCGTAGAATCCTGATACAATGATGCATACAAAGATTAACATTTTAATACCCTTAGAGAGAATGTAGTCTCCATAATGTTAGTGATATGAGCCACTAAACAAAATTCCTTATATGATGAAATTTCAAATGATTCTATAAAGGCTGTTAAAATTCAATGTAAAATTTAACTTATATAGAACAAGAGTATCAAGCCTGAGGTACATGACTGTGTACTACATGCGGTAGTACAATATTGGACTAATGTTATTTTTAACAGAGGCATTTGTAGTCTTATTTGTTGAAGTGTGTTTCAAACTAATTCCAAGAACTCTCCAATAAATCTGATGTATAGTTTGGACCAAATGATTGACTTCACATATATGTGTATCTGTGTATGAAGATTATACATCCATATTGTTGGACAAATGTCAGTTTTATTGCATAGTCACTTTTATTTAAAAATGGCATTTTGTGTTTTTGAAACCGTGATATGTTGGTTGAACGAGTGATCATTTATATTTTGGGTAATGTTACATTGTCTTGACAACTTTGATAAGGGGGTTGCAAAATAATACATGGACCTTGCTCCTTTGAGCACTCGCAATAGGAGTTACATACAAATGTGCAATTGTGCATGTGTATGCCAACAGGGTTAGGCATTTTGGTTGGAATTTAGATTAAAGTGGCACTAATGCTACGGGATCCTAACATTTTGTTGATAGTGGCCATGTCAGAAATTAATTCCATCCAACGCTAGTTGAGACTATCTAAATTTTTTTGTCAATAGTACATGAATTGATCATGTATTTAATAAATTTACTTTGAATAGTAAATTATATATAGCATGAAAATGCAAGAAAAAAAAAACCAAGGTGATAATGCCATGTAATGATGTAACAAAGTTGCTGCTAATGTTTTGGATTCTATTCTAATGGGAATAGGTGACGTAGAAATCATTTCCAAAACATAAGTCGGGGTGCGATCATGGGTGGCTTTAATTCAAGATGAGTCGGGGAGAGATCATTTGTGGCAACGGGTTTAACAGGACCTTTGCTCCAGCCGATTAAAATATTTCTGTTTTGCTCCAGCCGATTAAATATTTCTATTTTGCTCCAGCCGATTAAAAATATTTTGCAAAAGCCTAATTACAGTTGCAACGATGGCAATCGGTGCCCAAACAAAAGGCACTAATGCGTGATTCATCACAGGTACATAAAGAAAAAAAACAAATATAACACATTTTAAAAGTACTTCTTCAGAGAAGGAAAAAGTAGGAAAGCACTTCAAAAGAAATTTCAAGACATCACCTTGATTTTTACCAATACACATGCACAACAGCAGTACATTTATACCATTCACAAATGCAAGAGATAAACACGCAACACATAGGATTCTATTGTAACAGATGCACATCTCATAATTCCCAATGACTGCGTCAATCAGTTATAGGCACCCAAAAGAGTCCCCAGGAAAAAAAGAAAGTCATGGCTTTCTACTGAGCTACAAAATTTCAACATCATGCTCATTATTTACAGAAGACAGCTCAGAGCAACCACAACAGCTGTTCCACAATCCACAACAACAAACTCTATTACAATTTGTTAACAGACATTATGACACACTGCAACTTTTTACACTTGATGAGGCCATAATTGCTTGTTGTCACAACATGCGCATGAGTAACTGGACAGGTGAAGGATGGAGCGAATTTTAGTTTGATAGGGCTTCAGGGACCTTTTAGGGGGAGATGGGGTTGACTAAGATTAATGAATATGGATGCTTCTGAATAATATATGGTTACCATCCAGGTTTAGAAAGAACTTATTAATATATGGTTCCACAGTAGAATTAATCACTGCAGAAAAACATGCAATTCTTCGAACCTGATGATGGAAGAATTAGGCAACTACTGACATGACAAAGCACAATGGGTGAACCAGCCACAGACTGGGCAGGAAGAATCCCCATCTAAGGTGGTAGCAGCATAGGATGTTAGAATAGTTCTCTAGGCAGTTTTTCAGACAGCTGAAATATTAGAATAGTTCTCTAGACATCCACCAATGATGGTCACAGATACTTGCAGAATAAAAAGGGCGTACCCAGTGCAGAGAGCTCCCGCTCTGTGCGGAGTCTGGGGAAGGGTGTCAGTGGCAAGCCTTACCCTCGCCTGTGCAATACGAGGAGACCGCGACTCGAACCCGGAACCTTCCGGTCACAGGCGGTAAGACTCTACCGCTTCACCAGGCCCGCCCTTTAGATACTTGCAGAATGCTAAAAAAAATTGATCTGCATATTGTGATCCAAGAACTTGACTAAGCTTATGTACATTGTTGCTTCTAAAAGTCTAGGGTGGCAAGTTTTCAAAGAACTTGTATGGTCCTCAGCAGAGTTAGCAGAGAAACAAGGAATTCTTTGGAACCGATGATGAAAGAATCAGGTATTGACATGACAAAGTTATAAGAACCGAAGCAAGCAATGGGTGAGCTACTCAGATTGACAAGGAACAAACCCCGCTCTAAGGTCACAGCTAGCAGCATAGGCAAGGCAGAACTACAAAAACAACACTAAGCACCAACTGAATCAGCCAATGGCATTCACCTGGAACTTCACATTCCAAAGAATGTTTGAAACACAGGAAGCTCAAGGAGTTTTGGACAAGCCTTTCACGAAAGGGTCATTCTCAGATTCCAAAGAGGGCCCTTGGTACTATTAACCTAATGAATCAGATAGCAGTCAGACAGGATGAAATTATAAGAGCTACACTAAGCAGAAAGTGAATCAGACATTCAGGTTGGGAAACAGGCCCCTCTACTATTAGTTGTGAAGGAATAATCAACTCAGTATTGACAGGGCAAAATTCAAAGAGATATCGGTAAGCAGCAACTAGACCGGTCATTGGGATAACGAAGAGTAAGACATGTGAATTATGATGACTATGCCAACACAAACAAAAGAGATATCGGTAAGCCGCAACTAGACCGGTCATTGAGATAATGAAGAGTAAGACATGTGAATTATGATGACTATGCCAACACAAATAGGTAACAGTTGAATATCTAAGGAACAATGAGTGCCTTGTCTACTACTGGAGTACACCTCGCTCAGATATGCATGATATTCATTGGGAAATTGGACAGGTGGAGGAAACACTGCATTCGATGTTCTTCAAAAACCCAGGGAAACTATGGATGGCAGAGGAAGTCAAAAGAGATCAAACTGATGAGATGGTGTTCTCAGACCACAGAAGGAATCCTAGGTAGACATTATGAAAGCTTTGATCAAATTCTCAGCAGACTGCCTCTGTTCAGAGGTTCCAGATATGTAAGCAATATGGTCATGACGAGAGGATTTTGATTCAATAATTTCAATGTGAGCTCCAGAAATCTGCAACATCATCCATAGAATTATGCATCAGCATTAAAATGTAATAAAAAATTGATTTTACACAAATACAGGACTGAAAAAATCTTGTGAAAGATCCACTTTAATAGATGTCAGGGTATTCCCAATAATTCTTGTGTAAGATTCCTTACACAAGAATAGAGGGTTTGCCAAGTAAGATCAACACAAAAATGTAATAAAACGTGGATATTACACAAATAGAGGGTTGTCAAGTTGACCTGATACAGCACCCCAAGATGTCAGGGTATAGCTGTTGTGGACTGATCCTTTTTAATATTATTATGTCATTTCAGAATTTAGTTGGACAATGAACATGTGGTTCTTGCATAGTAATCCGTCTAAAACTAAATGCTTTCAGAATTTAGTTGAGGTCCATCAGCATCCTACACATGCATTATATATGTTTTTCTATTTCAATAAAATGCAAACGAATGAAATAATCTTTATTCCAATAAAAAATAAACTCAACATATCCAGGGATAGCAAGTAACATGAGATCAAGTAAAACAAATAATCCAATCTACAAAACAACTCTTGCAAAGTTTCATGAAAGCAGAGGATTTTTTTCTAAAATAGTTGTGATATCTACCTGAGCCCTTTAACATGACACTTTAGATGGCATATCCAAATTAAAAGTTAGGAGAAAATAAATATGCTTAATTCACGGAAAATTAGGGCATAATTTGTTGTCTATAATAAGATCAAGATTTAAGTTCTAGCGTATTTTCATTCTAAGAGTAAGCAAAAATATAAACTCACCTTTCTAATGTTGTCCAAATTTGTGCCACGTTTTCCCATTACTTTTGACAGGCTACTAGCAGGGACAGTCATTTCCACACGTGGTACATGTCTGGCCATTGATATTTAGCAAAAAGAAAAAAAGAATTATAATTGCAAGTATCAAACTGGATAGAGAGCAATAACTAAAAGGAGCACTAACATGGTAGAATCAGAACAGGATTTATAGCAAGTTCAGTTGAAACGTACTCTTCATATGACTTTGATGTATATGATGGAAGTCCTCCATAGCCATCATTAGTGACCTAATGGAGAGGATGTCAACAATTAAGATGATAACAAATTCATAGATACTAAGGAATGCCTAAGACCAGAGTAGGAAAGGACAAAAATGATGCAAAATCACAAACCATACCTGCATGGAGCTATACCCATACGAACTGGTACGAGGGAATACTTCCAGAGCTCTCTCAGATTCACCTCTTCTATCATAGCTCAAGGGGGCAATTTGTGGGTTGTGAGGTAATAATGCAGGCAAAGAAAGACTGCTTCCATATAAGGAATCAGAGGTGGCAACGGTTAGCTTGCCATCCCTGTCAGAATTTTGGCTTTCAACACTCTCTTTCAGAACATCTTCCCTAAGTCTTAAAATTATCTGAACAAGAGCATCACGCAGCTTGTCTGCTTCTCCAGATACCTACACACATTAGCCATTTGACATTTGACTATTTGAGACATCTTGCTACCAAGGCTATTTAAAATTTTAAACTGGTAAACAAATGAGTACTCTTACCTCAACAAGTTCGTCACTGGAAGATGCTCTCCGGGGCTTATCGCCCTTAGAAATGAGGATGTTTGCCTTAGTCTTCTTCCTCATGTCATTGACTATTGAACCGCCCCTGCCAATAAGACAGCCTATAACCTTATTTGGGACAAGAAGGCGAAGATTCATTCTATCATCCTCATAATCATTGATCTTGGCTTGAAGCAGCAAAACAGCTTCCACAGCGGCAGACTTAACATCATCGGTGGCCTGAAAATGAAGGTACAACCTAAAATTGAGTAGACGATAGGATACTGAAAACAGAACAAAACCTAGGTGAGGATATTTGGTCTGACCTCAGTGGATGTAATGGTAATGATACTTTCCTCCTTGTCATTCTTTGCATCATCAACATCTATCCTTGCACCACTCTCTTGCCTTATATTCTTTATGGTAGCCCCACCTCTGCCAATAACCAAGCCAATTTTGCCACCAGGGCATAAAACACGAAACTCAAGTTCTCCTGAACATTTTGGGGCACTATAAGTAGGAATAACTGGAAGAATAGATTGATAAATAGGCAGTCGACCATGATCATTGGCAGGTAGAGCAAGTTCAGGAACATGACGTGTTGACCCTAAGATAGACATGCTTGGGTGTACAGAAGGTATAGCAGCATCTGGGGCTGAGTAAAAGTTACTAGCTGGATAGACTGGAAGTTCTGAAGGGATTATAATGCTTGGAGTAGGTTCAGGAATGGAAGTTTCAAGAGGAATGTTCTCTTTTGATGGGTGCTTGTAGATGATGGTTGATACTCCAAACAGTGCTTTTTTAACAGCTTCAGCACCACCAGTTATCTGTTTACCGTAAATAGTTAGCAGAACATATGTAACAACAGATGAAAGATATTATAGAACATAGCAGAATTTAGAAGAAAGAGGTGGTGGATTGATACATTTAAGTGTGAGCAACACACAAAAGCATACTTTCATAAACAGAGGACAAGCGAAATATGTATTCGTTCGGAAATATATAGCCTAAAACCTGCATTTTGTCAAAAAAGGATAAGAAAATCTGAAGCACTGTGCTAGCTTAGGAGATTGCAACTTCAGGAACAAATAGTTCTGTACCATGATGACAAAAGATAAGCACAATATATGGTACAGTTGTAATACAAAAAAATTAGTTGAGAACCAAGCAAGTTATTGCAAATATACTGCTTATATATCCTGCCACTCTTTAATAACAAATATCAAATAATATGTAGGGAAACACACATTGGTTTACCAAACAATGAGATGCCAGAGAATTTACCTGAACAAAATTATCAAAACTCATAGCACATGAATGTGTAGCGTCACTTGGATCTTTTGGGCTCACTTTAATGAATGCTCTTGATGTTGATCGAAGATGCTTGATGACAGCACCAGATTTTCCTATAACATTTGAGGCCTGACTAGCTGGCACAAGAATGTTAGCTTCCTCTGTATTCCTCTTATCAGAGTCTCTACGATTCTTTTGTAATGTATGCAGTGCATCAACAATTGCATTGTGCACCCTAAGTAATGCATCTTGAGCTGCACAAACAGGCTCATTGTCATGACCCTCAGCATCAAGGTCTCTATGCTTGACGTAGCAATATACCAGGATAACCCTTTTGTCTGCACCAGGGTACGGGTCAACAACCTTGACTTTAGCACTTGTCTGTTGCCGGATAGCATTTATCACATTGCCATTCTTTCCTATGACACTACCAATCAAACTGTCTGGACAGAGAATACGGTAAAGAACCAGTCCATCATTGTTAGAGCTCTCCTGAGCATGGGGAAATGGCCTCTTGTGTTGGTCCTTCCTTTCTTCTCTTTCATATTCCCTGTGTTGGCGGGGACGCTTACCAGTCTGCTGTCTCATTGTTTAGTTAACTGTGTAAGAAAACAAATCATAAGATTCATGCAAAGCTTTATACAGATGTAGGAGAAACATCTAAGGATCGAACGCTTTCTGAAAAAGGGAATCCAAATCCCAACAAGGAAAGGTACAGTTGTACACAACGTAACCACTGTGACCATAGCAAAAAAATATTGTAGGGATATATATCACCAAAAAAAATAGACAATGCCAACTAGAATATAGCAGCCAAACTACAAGACAACAGCTCAACCAATCCATTTAACATATCAACAGTAACGGGTGTATGATGTTCTACTAAGGCACCACAGAGAATAATCGAACAAGGAAGAATTACAAATACCAACTACTCACAATGCAGCCACAAGGGATGCGAAAGTTGTTACTACTTCTAGAGCCCTCCAACCCAGTAACCAAACCGACAAGGCAAAACACGACAAGGAACTAAATTTGGAAGCAACAAAACGACAACTAAACTAGATTCGGTCATCGATGGCGCAAATCAGAACAAGGAAGCACACAAAAGATAGTGCTACACAGTGCAACCATCTGAGTGAGTACGACACAGGTCCCAACGGTTAAAATCACCTAGATGGAAAGCTCGTACATGCATGGTTCTTGTACATAAAATGGTTGTAGGTGAAGCATTTCCCGCGCGAAACACATGGATGGGCTAGCCGGCTATGTTTGGCACTGAATCGTCACAGTTCACAGGCAAGGATGGTATCACACAAGCCACTTGAATAGGCCACAATGTACATATAAGCTAATAGGGCCCTTAACCATGAGCACAAAAAAGAATCGGTCTGAGATGCTTGTGAACATAGATAGATCTTCACCAGTACAGGCAGAGGTCGGCCAGGCTACGCAATTCTGGCACAGCACAGGAGGAAACCTAGGCTCACAGAATACAGCACACGGAGAGAATTTGGCACATAGCACAGGACACTGCGACTTGTCCTGGGGGGCACCGAGAAATCGTAGGGGTGCCGATAGCACAATCTGTCGCGGCGACGAACGAGAGGAAGAACAACCTAATCTACTCGAAGCGAGGATCACTAAGTAGACTGACCGAATGAATCAGCAGCGCGCCCCGCCACGCAGAGAAGGAATCCACGGCCATCTCTCAGCGGCAGGGGCAAAATTCTCTTGGAAGAAAGGGAAAATCGGAATCAATTGAGAACGGGGACGACGGGACCAGCGCTGATAGTTCGGATAAGGGGACCAGGCAAACGAACAATCCGCCCAAGCGAGGTATAGGGTTCGTTACCAGAGGTGCACGGAAGGAATCGTCCGGCCGTCCGCGCCCGGGCGGAGAGCGGCGGCGAGGGGAGGATCGCGGCAGAGGGACGCGGGGAGAGGGAGGAGGGAGGAGCCGTCGCCGCTCGCCGGCGGTCTAGTCGTCGAGGTGCTGACGTGCAAGGGCTGGCGGTCTTGGGTTTTTAGAGGGTAGTGAGGTAGTTGGATGGGCCGAGGACTGCTCGGTGCTGGCTGGGTGGATAATGTGGGCCCTTTCCAGCCTATGAAGCATTTTCGACCCATTAGTAGATATATATTTGGCTGTATAGAATATATATTTCATAATAACTAATTTAGTGATATTTATTTATATCATAAATGTTAATATATATGCTTTTATATAGTTTTAGTTAAGATTTAAATTGTTTGGCTTTTTAAAAAATGAGAATTGTATTTTTTTTTATAGCCGGAGGGAGTGATACCCAATTGTTAGGCAATTTTTTTCCTTCCTTCCGGTATCCATGTCATCTCTGACCATGTGACGTGGGAAGTTATGAACCTAATGACGTCATCAATGGACCAAAGCAGGAGCAGGAGAAAGAGGCGAGAGCGATATAAGGTGGGGAACGAGAGATCGGCCGGGACTGAAGCAGAGAAAAAAAAAAGAACTTCGTTTGCTAGTACTGTACTAGATTATTTCTCCTGATAATCATTAGTAGGACAATATAACACAAAAACAATCCAAGAACTAAAACAAACTGATCAAACACACGAGATGAATTCTAATCTAAGAACGATAAATATAAGTACTAAGCACACAGGTCATATTCGTTTCTCTTATAATTCGTCTTTTTCAGTCTACTTTTTTAGCTAAAACAGTATTTTTCTCTCACAATAAATCAGTTAAAATAATGTTTTAATTTATTTTTTTTAGCGAAGCTAACGGAACCGCAAAGAGCAAAGAGGGAGCACAAAAGACGACGGTGTCCGGCACCGCACTAGAGGAAGATTGAAGATTGCTATGCTAGCTGTACAAAACTAAAGATAAAAGAAGCACAGCTTTGTACCGCCAGCTGCCGCCTGCCAGGGAGAGGACTTTGAGCAGTCAATAAACTCACCGTCGTCGTCACAGCTCCGAGAGTACGCCTACGGCCTATCATCATGCTGTCCACAGTACTCTGCACAAGGGAAGACTTGAAAATTCCAAGTCTTCCTCGTCCTCCACTCTCGGGGCCCACGTGATTGCACCTGCTTAACGTATGATTACGGTCATGTATGTTTGTTTCTCTTTTAATTCATTTTTTTAGTTTATTTTTTTAATCGAAACAATATTTTTCTCTCACTATAAATTAGCTGAAATAGTATTTCGACTTATTTTTTCAGCAAAACGAACGGACCTTATATGCACTGTTTTCCATTCATTGTCACATCATTGGTTTTTATGGTTTGGCTTTTTTCCTTTTTGGTAATTTATTATGGTTTGGCCTTGTATGCATGCTCGTGCTCCCAAGTCCCAAACCAAAGGGAGTAAACTGGCAATTTGGAAAAATTTTATGTTAAGACTTAAATGTCTTTTAACCTTTTTTTTTACAAAATATGCTTTCACAGCGAGACAACTTTTTAGCTATTTTTATGAACCGTTCAAGTCTTGATATAAAATACCTTGATTCAAAACATGGAAGAGTTTTGTACCTTTTGTAGTAGTTTGTAACGTATTTTCCTCCTAAATTATAAGACATTTTGGTTTTTCTAAATACATTATTTTTATTATGTATCTAGGTATAACATATATTTAAATGCATAGCAAAAGCTATGAATCCAGAAAATCTAAAACGCCTTATAATTTGGAGTTGAGGGTGTAGCATTTTGTGAGATTAACCTACAAATCAAACACGTTGTAAACGTAGATGAAGAGAAACAAGTGACTCAAATTCAATTCTTGGAGTAATTGATGTCTATCTAAACAAAAAGAATACGTAAGCTATACATATCATTCATTATACAAGCCCTAGCATTTCATTTATTTCGATTTGTACATCATATATACGCAACAAAAAAGACATACAACATCGTGAAAAATAAGCTTCAAAAAAGACATACAACATCATGAAAATGAGCTTCAAAACCTATCTGATGTGGTCTTGCGCGGCTCAAGCCACTTATAATCGGTGGCGGAGCTTGGGCTAAAATGGAGGGGCAAAACATCAAAGAATGGCAATGTATTATTTTATATTATAATAATAAGCTCATATACTTAAGATATAAACCTAACGGTGAATCACCTACAGGACCGAAGGAGGCAGGCCCCGACCAATCTATCATATTCCTTATTTTTGTATACCAAATATGTTCTCCCGTGCAGCCACACCACCCGTTACTATATCATGCTATTTTCCCCTCTCTTCCGTGCTTATGTCCGCGTCTCCTCTCTACCCACTCGATACTTAAAAAAACATTCACGCCGGTCTCATCGGTTCGCTCGCCCCTCCCTACCGTTGTTGTTCCTTCTTTGACGCCGCCTCTACATTCTCTCCAACGTGTTGCGCTTGCTAAACCCCTACCAGCGCCACCGTCGCTCCCTTACCACCGTCGCTCCTTCCTTGGCGTTGCATCTACATATCTCTCCAACGTGCTGCGCCTGCTCGACCCCTATCAATGTCGTTGCCTTGGCTCCGCCCCTCCTAGTGGCAGCACCCTGGCAAGTGCATCCTCCTCGACGGCACCTAATCGGAGACTCCACGGTCCATAGGTTACCTACTCTTTGTGTTACTTTTTTGTATTGGATTTGTGATTTTTTGCTTCTTTGGCTTGATTCCTACCTCTTCTATGATTTTAGGCTGTTATGTTGGATATAATATGGGCTTGGCCCATATAATATTTAATAAATCAAATAAAACTCTATGGTACGTAACATTAAGCGTTGTATGGTTTAATACCATATGGAATTTTGACTGAACGTTGACTCAGCTTATATGGTTGGAAATTATTCATCTTAATTGAGAAGCTGAGAAAAGGACATATGCGTGCCACGCGCGCGCGCGCCGTCGCCGTCGGCCGGGCTGTGGCAGGCAGGCGTGCGACGAACGAGCGGGTTGCCACTTAATCCACATAATCATGGGAGTTACTCCCTTTGATGGTGGAGGCGAACTGATTACGTCAGTTACCATCCTTTCCGCTTCCGTTTCTCCATCTCCTAGGATTCTCCGCTACCTTTCAACCTTTTCATCACAGCCATATATCCGTAGTCTTCCATCAGTCTAGATCTCCGTCTTCCACAACCGCTCCTGAGAGAAACCACATCTCACAACCGCTCCTAAGAGAAACCACATCTCAATAGCCTTCTGGCTTTCCTATCCCATATCTCTGCACGCACGGAATAGCGGGAGAGGAGGTGCCTCCGGAACCCTTACCCGCCTGAGAACCTTGCATGGGGTGTGCGACGATTAGGTTTTTGGGGAGCGATCCATGACTGCTCGTCTACGTACACCTTCTTCCTAGTGACGATCGCTCTCGGAACCCGTATTCTTCCCAGTGATTGAGTGCGGAACAGCAAGGCATTTTCTTTCTAGTGATCCGTTCGTAGGACTGCACTGCGAACATCGTCCTGCATCGACTATGGTCCACGACTTCGAGCAACGCACTATGTCGACTAGTGCGAATGGAGCCTCCGATGCCCTCGGCATGGGATCCTCCGCTGGGTACACTCTAATCTCTGTGATTACTGTACTTTGTGCTTTTACTGTATTCATCTGTATGTCGTCTCTGCATACTGTAACATTCGTTAGAGATATACACATGCACATATATGCCGTCACGAACCTGCTGATGTTATATTTCTGGATTAAATTGATAATGAAAATGCCTAATTCTCTAACAATCCAAAAACCTAAATTTTAGGCAAATTTCTGTCAGTGGTTTTGCTGCTGCTTTGAAGCCAAATAATTTTGATGGCAAGAATTTTATGATATGGCGTGCAAAGATGGTATTGTGGTTGACTGCGATGAACTGCTATCACGCCGCACAGGGGAAGCCTGAACAATTTACTCCTGAGGAGGAGCAAAAGTTATTAGCTGCCGATAACCTGTTTCGAGGCGCCGTGATTAGTGCACTTCAATCTAAGTATGAGAAAAACTATATATCTTGCACATCAGGCAAAGAGTTATGGGATGCTCTTGAGGCAATGTTTGGAGTTTCTGATGTTGGTAGTGAGTTGTACCTTATGAAGCAGCTGTATGACTATAAAATGGTTGAAAACCATTCTATGGTCAAATAGGCTCATGAGATACAGGCGCTAGCAAAGGAACTAGAACATTTCTCATGGTTGTTGCCCGATAAGTTTGTGGCCGACGGTATAATCGCCAAGTTGCCACCTTGAAGGGATTTTGCTACTTCTCTAAAACACAAGAGACAGGAGTTTAGCGTGGCTAAACTTATCGGATCTCTTGATGTTGAGGAGAGGGCGAGAGCAAAAGACAACCATGGAAAAGGAGTTGAGTCTTCCGCTGCCAATATGGTGTAGAAGAAAAACTTATTTGCATCTCGTAATAAAAAGAAGAACATGCAAGAGAACAACAATGCAAAGCCTAAGCAATCTACACAGTTTAAGAAGAAAAACAACAAGAAAGGTGGAGGTTGCTTTGTTTGCGGGAGTTATGAGCATTGGGCTAGTGCGTGCCCAGACCGCAAATATAAGCAAGAAAAGAAATAAGCAAACATGGTGATTAGCGAGACTGGAGGAGGAACATATAGGTTGGTAATTCTTTACCTTTTATTCTATTAGTTTGTCTTTCACCTGAGTGGTGGATGGATAGCGGTGTTAATATACATGTGTGTGCTAATGTTTCTTTGTTTACTTCCTATCAGGGCAGCAGGACTGGAGCCTTGCTAATGGGAAACGGTTCGCATGTGCGTGTTCTTGGTGCTGGTACGATCATTCTGAAGTTTACTTTGGGAAAGATGGTGTTATTAAAGAACATGCAGCATGTCCTCTCCATTAATAAGAATCTTGTTAGCGCTTCTCAAATGTGTCATGATGGCTTTAAAATTATGCTTGAGTCCAATAAGTGTGTTGTATCGAGACATAGAACATTTGTTGGAAAATGTTATGATTGCGGAGGCTTGTTCCGCTTATCTTTGCTTGATGATGTGTGTAATAAAGTGGTGAACAATGTTAATGTTTCGGATGAGTTGAATATATGGCATTCACAACTTTGTCACATTAATTTTGGCTGTCTCACATGGCTTGCAAATCTGAATTTAATCCTGAAATTTAACTTAGTCAAAGATTCTAAGTGTCAGGTGTGTGTGCAATTAAAGCAACTGCGCAAGCCTCATAAGGCTGCTGAGGTGAGGGACTTGGGACCATTAGAACTTGTTCATTCTGATTTATGCGAAATGAATGGCGAATTGACTAAAGACGGTAGACGATACTTCATGATATTTATAGATGATTGTACTAGATTTTGCTACGTGTATTTATTGAAAACTAAAGATGAAGCGTTGAATTATTTTAAAGTCTATAAAGTTGAGGTAGAAAATCAACTTGAGAAGAAAATCAAGCGTTTGCGGTCCGATCGCAGGGGAGAATATTTCTCAAATGAATTTTCTGAGTTTTACGCGGTGCATGAAATTATTCATGAGAGGACGCCACCATACTCATCATAGTCTAATGGGATTGCAGAGAGAAAGAACCGCACTCTAACTGATTTGGTTAATGCCATGTTAGAGACTATGGGACTACCTAAGGAATGGTGGAGTCTGGCTATATTGACAGCATGTCATGTCCTGAAAAGAGTGCCCACAAAGAACAAAGAAATTACATCATTCGAGAAATGGGAGAAGAAAATATTAAATCTCTCTTATCTACGAACTTGGGGTTGTTTGGCAAAGGTAAATGTGCTAATAAATAAAAAGCGAAAGCTTGAACCAAAGACTATTGATTGTGTTTTTCTTGGTTATACTATTCACATCATGGGTTATAGATTTTTAATTATAAATTCTAGTGTTCCTGAGATGGCTATTGATACAATCATGGAATCTAGAGACGCTATATTTTTTGAGAATAAGTTTCCCATAAAAAATGCACCTAGCACGATGTAGGGTCGAGATGGCGGACTAGAGGGGGGGGGTGAATAGTCCTTTCTAAAAATAATCGCGTCGGCTAACCGAAACAAGTGCGGAATTAAAACTATCGGTCTAGTCAAGACTACACCCCTCTATTTATGTTCTCTAGCACCTTCCAAAGATACTAATTAAGTAATAAAGGTGCCGGGCTAGCTAGAGCTCACCTAATCAATTCTAGAAGTAAGGTCACACAAATCTATGCCGCTAGTACTTCAAGCAACAAGAGAGCTCCTACATAAGCTAGTAAGCAAAAGCACAAAGCCACCTAAGCTCACTAGCAATGCTCAATAACAAGGTAACCAATGCTAAATTAGAGAGCGCAATTACTTAGCTACATAAACTAAGTAATGTGACTAACAAAGTTACGCAAACCAAATTAGCCACGCAAGGGAGCTACTTCTATGCTACACAAGCAAGAAGGTAACTAGTAAGCTACACAAGCTAACTAATTACAAGAGCAACTACACAAGCACAATATATGCAAAAGTAATTACAAGCTTGTGTAACGAGGAAACCAACAGAAAGAACAAGGTTGACACGGTGATTTTTCTTCCGAGGTTTACGTGTTTACCAGCACGCTAGTCCTCGTTGTGTCGACCGCTTACTTGGTGGTTCGATGGCTAATTGGCATCACCCGCCAAGCCCGCACGTCGGGCACCACAAGAACCTACCCCGAAAGTAAGGGTAGCTCAATGGCACGCTCAACTAGAGTTGCTCTTAACGGCTCCCGCGGGGCGAGCACAATGCCCCTCACAAAGCTCTTCTCGGGAGCACCGCACAAGCTTCTTGCGGGCTTCAACGGAGACCACCACCAAGCTATCTAGGAGGTGACAACCTCTAAGAGTAACAAGCACCACCGACTTGCAACTCGATCACCTAGTGCCACTCGATGCAACCTCATGATGCAATCGCACTAGAATCGCTCCCTCACATAATTGAATGATCACTATCAAGTATATGTGAGATGGAGGGCTCCCAAGCACTACTACACAAGCCACCAAGGCTCTAGTGTGCTCAGCTACTGGCCCAAGGCTGACCATGGCTTCTATTTATAACCCCCACGAACAAATAGAGCCGTTACCCCTTCACTAGGCAAAAGTCGGGACGACCGGACGCTCTGGTCTGATCGACCAGACGCTGGCCCTCAGCGTCCGGTCACGTGATACACGCCACGTGTCCCCTTCTTCAAATGCTGATCGCTCGATCTCAACGGTCATCTGTCGACCGGACTCAGTAGCTTGAACTGACCGGACGTAGCAACCCTAGCGTTCGGTCGTTTCCAGTAAGGTACCAGACATGATTGGACATGTCTGGTCGGTCGTGATTGGACGCAGCACTAGCATCCAGTCACCTCTAGCAACACTACTCTGCCTACATCATCACACGTCACCTTGACCGAACGCATATGCGCAGCGTCTGGTCACTTCCAGCGCCAGCGTCCGGTTGATGACCGACGCTAGCCCACTAACTGCCACTACTGACTGGACACAGGACCCCAGCGTCCGGTCACCCCATGACCAGCGTTCAGTGCACTCTGTGAGACCCTGTCTTTTTTGTATAGGGCGTCGGTGGCACCGTTGGACTATCCGCACTCTACGGGCGGACACTCCGCCGGTGGAGTTTTGAACCATTCTCGCCTCCGTTCCTTTACCAAGTTGATCCACATCAACTCCAACTTTATCTCCTTTATAAATGTGCCAACACCACCAAGTGTACATCACCGTGTGTATGTGTGTTAGCATTTTCACAATCACTTCCCAAAGGATTAGCCACTCAACTTGCCACGCCACTCAATCCTAGCGATAATGCAAAGTTAGATCACTCGAGTGGCATTAGATGACCGATATGCAGACAAGTTTGCCCCTCTTGATAGTACGGCCATCTATCCTAAATTCGGTCACAAACTTCTCTACACACCTATGACCGGTGAAATGAAATGCCCTACGTTATACCTTTGCCTTGCGCATTCCATTCAATCTTCTCCAATGTTGATGCAACACAAGCACCAACATGACCAACAATGATATGATCCACTTCATATCATCACATGATCATATTGGTTCATCGATCTTGACATCACTTGCTTTTCATCATTGCCTTCGTCCATCGGCACCAAGTCTTGCTTAAGCTTCACCGCCACGTGGTCCATCGCTCCAAAGCCTCCAACTTGCCCTTCACGCTTGCAACTGGTCCATCAAGCCAAGTCTTGTCTTGATCTTCTCCACCTTGATCACATGACTCAATGTCATGTCTCATGTGCAATGAGCTCCTTCATCATCACATGTATGAGCTTTGCAACATCTCCAAGCCATTTTCACCTTCATGGCATATGTTGCTCACACATATGTTCCTATGGACTAATCACCTATGTATCTCATATAAACACAATTAGTCCACCTAGGTTGTCACTCAATTACCAAAACTACACAAGGACCTTTCAATTTCCCCCTTTTTGGTAATTGATGACAACTCTACAAAGATATGGAAATTAAGCTCTTTTGGATTCATGTTGCTTGCCCAAGCAGTTTTACCATATGAAAAATGATTTTGGACAAGTACCACAAACCCGAAATGGTAGTATTAGCTCCCCCTACATATGTGCTAGAGTGTTTGATTTGAAGCTCGCACATATACATAGATTAGAATTGTGGGAGAGTAATTACTACTAAATGATGCTAAGGTGTATCGAATAAACCTTTAAAGCGTGTACCAATCGGAGTTGCACCTTTAAGTTCATCCTTAGCACCATGGTTAGCTAGATGTCACTTGGAAATAAAAACACTAGATACCTTGTGAGATCAACATTAAAAGCAAGGTACTAGCATCACTTGAAAAGCATACCAAGTGTCTAGCTATCATCCTATGCATGCTAGTTATCAAATCATCATTCAAGTTCTATAACTAGCATACACCACACAAGCATGCATATTGAATTTGAAAGCTTATGCAATGCAAGCAAGCACATAAATATGCACATATCAAATGCAATCAATCAAAGTTCATGAGCTTGCTCCCCCTACTTGTGTGCTTCTCTTGTCCAAGAATTTTGATCCATCTCTTTTCTTCAATGTTGCTCCCTCTTTGTCCATGTCCATGTCCATCCTCTATTTCTTTGAGCTTTTATATCTTATCTCTCCCCCTTGTATAATCTCAATCTCAAAGCTTTCATATCTTTGTACAATCTCTCCCCCTTTGTCACCAATTTCCATAAAAGGTGAGCTTCTCATTGATGCAAAGGTATACGTTTGGGGTAGATGGTTGAGGCTTGAATCTTGCATTTTTTATGGACATCACTTGATTTGTTGTAATGACATGTAACTTGTATCACTTGTAGGGCTTCTTGAGATACCACACATAAGATTTTTAATCTTGAGATCAATTTGTGGGACACCTCCCCCTATGTGATAGCATGGGTCATCCATTTGATACACTTGAGCTCTTGTAGGTGAGGGATGCATTCTTCATTTGATGATCACTTAAAGTTGAGGATCACTTGTGGAACCATCATCTTGCATGATTAATACCATGTGTAGATAAGATATCACTTGAAAGAATCTTCTAGTATGGAACCACTTGTTGGATTTATCAATAAAAACCATTTCTTGAACATTTGCTATCTTCATGAGTACCACTTATAGGATATCACTTGTGAGTTGATCTAGACATCATTTGTAGATTCTTGATAAAATACTTGAGTCTAGATACCATTTAAAACAAACAAACTAGATATCCATTTGTATTGTTGTCTTGTGCTTATACTCTTATCACTATCATGAGCTTCTATGATTGACTTGAACTAAATTGATTTGCCTAAGCTTCCAAGTCCGGTTTGAACCAATAACAAGCTTCTTCACACCTCTTGCAAGTGTTATCTTGCCAATGTTGTACTTGTCACTTGTTAGCAATCTAAATTGAGTCAAGTACTTGGGTTCACTAGCTCATGAACAAATTCATGTACTAACCACTAGATCAAGTAATCATTCAAATAATAGTGGTAGGCTATGAATTTAAGCATTTCATTTGTTATGTATGATCCTATGAAGCATGTACTATATGCACTAACCGCATACTAGTAAGGGATGAAATGATCATGCACATTACAATGATACCTTTGCTATGTTGGAGTAGAGAATAGTCACATAGATTCTAATTCATTACTCCAATAGCAATGTGAAGTCCAATTATAAGTTTGGTGAAGACCAATAGATACCATGTTGAATTCCATTCTTCATCCATATAAAATGAATACCACTTATGATCAAGTGCACTTTCTTGTTGTGGTTGGCTTGCTTCATCTTTTGATCAATGCTTATATGAGAGCATCAACGTGAGAATATCACTTGAAATATTATGACTAGCTCTCTTTTGGGTGTTGCTTATTTTTCTTGGTCAACCCTTTTGATTACTTTAACTAAGCATCTCAAATGTTCCTCGGATCACTACTTCCATGTTAGCCTTCTAAGTACCACACTTGGTTTACCTATACATAGGCGGCAAGCCCCTACACTAGGGAGAAGTGACCTCTCTCTAAGAATCATTCTTGATACTCACTTAAAATGACTTGATTGATTGATCCAAGTGATGGACATAACTTGGTGAGTAACCTTGATTCCTTCTTTAAGTCCTTTTCTTTCTTCTTGTTTAAGTCATTTTCTTTCTTCTTGTTTAAGTCCTTTTCTTTCTACTAAATGATTTCCAATAGTCACTAGAACTTAAACTTCAACTTCACCTTGAGTTTGATCTTGACCTTTTAATTTGAGTACCGAATGTGTGTAAAGTATACTCTACAATCAAATAGCCTTATACTCTTTGCTTGTCATGCTTCTAGATCATCTCAAAACTAAACTTAGGTACCTCAAACACTTGTAAACATGTTTCCAACTTGAGGACCTTTCAATCAAAGTGACTCTAGATCAATCCAACATTTGTTACTTTTCTGACAGATTTTGTACCCTTCAAAGGAATAAGCATATTTTCCAAAGTACAAATCCAAATACCACGAAATTTGGTGGAGATGTTCTTTGCTAAGTTATCAAGCAGATATAAAAATTTGAGCTTCATTTGACTTCTAGATTGCTGCCATATTTCAATTCTTTCACCACTGCTATATGCTGAAAACTGCTGCACTATAGCTGACAAGATCTACTCCAAAACTAAAGCATTTCTTATCCAATTCTCATGAAAATTTTATAGCATCTTATACCATAAGTCTAGAGCATGTACACCAATTTTTATGCCAATCCAATAAGTTTTGATCACTCAAACATGGCTAAGATCACAGCTAGCTCAGATTTTGCAATATAGGACAGATTTCAACAATTGAGCTATACTTCATCAAATATGAATCAAACTTGAAGCTAACTTGTTTGAATACTTCCATAAGATATATATCCATTAAAACCACTTACTAAATGTCATCTTATGAACTTATCCAACACAAATCAATCTAAACTTGACTACTAATCAATTATCCATTCAATCATCTCATAGCAAGCAACATTGCATATTTATCCAATTCAATCAACTCATATGCACCCAAATGAAATGATCAATAAGAGATATACCTTGGTTAGCTCATGATCATCCAACTAGCAAGCTTTAACTCAATTATTTACAAGTCATCAAATATATCAAATGAATTACCAACAACTTGAATTATAGCACTTGTATGTTGATGGCATTTGGACTTCACTCAATTTTCACTTGGCATTGGGTTTGGATGTGCACTAAGCTTCATAACTTGATTCAACATATGATGACCAATGTGAGATCAATTGAATCAAGTCTCCAATGTCGATGGTACCTACAAATAATTATCCACTTTTTGAAGGTACCCAAACAAGTTTGGGTCCTCTCAAGTTAGGAGCAATATACTTAGGCAATGCCTTAGTATGAGTAGCGGGATATTTTACAATAGCAACCATAGAGGTACCATTATCATCCTTTCTAAGCATATTATTATCAACAATTGAAATAGGCTTAGAAATATCACCTAGGGGACATAAATGTACCATGTGTCCCCTTTCCCAGCATGAGTAGCACTTTCTCTTTGCTTGAGCCTTCTCTTCTTTGCTCATGTGATGCTTCTCATTGCCTTGCCTCTCATGAATTGTTTGAGCCTTCTTCTCAAGCTTGGTAGGACACTTAGAGGCAAAGTGTCCCATACTTCCACACTTGAAGCATTTGATGTGAGCATAATCTTTCTTCTCATCTTCATTCTTACTCATCATCTTGGCATCTTGAGTTTGCATTGGATGCCTTGCCTTTCCACCCCTTCTTGTTTTCTTCTTCTTCATCATCAAGTCACCACTATCTTCATGATTGATATTGATTTACTCTTGGGGTATCTTCTCTTGCTCAACTTGTGGCTTTGGTTGAGGCTCTTTTAGTTGCTTCACCAATTGCTTGGTTGGGCACATTAAGGTAAGGTGACCCTAAGTGCGGCACTTGAAGCACTTCACATGCCTTAGCCTCTCTTCTTCTTTCTTCAACTTGATCTTTTTTTCATTGGGGCAGCCATTTACAAGATGTCCCACTTCATGGCACTTGAAGCACATGAAATGAGAGAGCTTCTCTTGTTCTTGCTTCTTCATCTCTCTTTCATATCTTCTCTTGCCCCATCTTTTGCCCTTGATCTTGCTCTTGTTGAAGCCAATGCCACTTGTGTCATTGCGGCTTTTTTGATGATTGACTTTGCTAGTCATGAAGCCGACTCCACTCTTATCACCAAAGTTTCTTTGAGTCTTCAACATATGCTCAAAGGTGACTTAAGAGTTGTAGCACCTCTCTAACTTGTTGCTCAATTTCTTCACTTGTTCATTTAGCTCATTGTTCTCCTTCAAAAGGTTAGTCTCATAAGACATAGAAGTAGAACAAGCATCTATATGTGAAGAGCATGACATATCTAATAAATCATCACAAGAGGTGGATACATGCTTCTTGTTTACATCACAAGGATTAGCAACAATTTGTGATTTATCATTTGATCTATGTGATGAGCTCTCATTATTTTTAAGTTTCTTTATAAACATTTTAATGAGAGAAGCATGCTGTTCTAATAATTCATCATGAGATGCAAGAAGTGTCTCATGATTCAATTTTAGCTCATCATGTGAAGATTTAAAAGCATCAAGTAATTTCTTATGTTCTTCACAATAGTTCTTTAGAAATGAGTTTTCATTTTCTAATTTTAATGTTTTAGCTTTCTGATTTTCTAAAGACATGGTCATGCTAGCAAGTCTACTAACAAGCTCATCATATGAATCAACATGATCAACCACATTATCATTTGTTACCTTGGTGTCACCTTGTGACATGAAGCAATGTGGTGATGTAGTTGGAGAGCTTGTAGTAGCATCTTCATCATGGCTTGAGCATGAACCATCATCACCATCAAGTGTGCATAGGGTAGCATCATCACTTGCAACACTTGTGGCATCATCATCAATCTTGTCAAGTAAACTTGTAGTAGATCGATCATTATCATCATCACTTGACCATGAGGTGGAGCAATCTTCCACAATCACTAAATTGTGGTTATGCTCAACACACTCATGCACCTCCTTCTTGGGCTCATCCTTCTTCTTGAATTTGCCATCATCCCATGTGGAGGAATCACCAAAGGTTTCCTTGATGGACTCTCATATCTCACGAGCGGTTCCCTTGATGTTTACTTGTTTCATAAAATCAAAGCTTAAAGCATACATTATAAAATAACAAGCATGTGCATCAAATTCATAGAGAACTCTTTGAGCTTTGGTAAGATTTCTATGGTCCAAGACATGGGTGAGACCACCTGTGACCACCCACCAAAATTTAGCTCCCTTTGCATGAAAATGATCAAGCATGTGATTTTTCTAAAGTGCAAAGTTTGTGCCATAAAAATGTGTGCCTCACAAACATCTAGCCCATTAGATGCCATCCTCTCGGGTCGGTGAAGACCACAAATGAGAGACCTAGCTCTGATACCACTTGTAGGGTCGAGATAGCAGACTAGAGGGGGAGTGAATAGTCATTTCTAAAAATAATCACGTCGGCTAACCAAAATAAGTGCGGAATTAAAACTATCGGTCTAGCTAAGACTACACCCCTCTATTTATGTTCTCTAGCACCTTCCAAAGATACTAATTAAGTAACAAAGGTGTCGGGCTAGCTAGAGCTCACCTAACCAATTCTATAAGCAAGGTCACACAAATCTATGCCGCTAGTACTTCAAGCAACAAGAGAGCTCCTACACAAGCTAGTAAGCAAAAGCACAAAGCCACCTAAGCTCACTAGCAATGCTCAATAACAAGGCAATCAATACCAAATTAGAGAGCGCAATTACTTAGCTACATAAACTAAGTAATGTGACTAACAAAGTTACACAAACCAAATTAGCCACGCAAGGGAGCTACTTCTATGCTACACAAGCAAGAAGGTAACTAGTAAGCTACACAAGCTAACTAATTACAAGAGCAACTACACAAGCACAATATATGCAAAAGTAATTACAAGCTTGTATAACGAGGATGCAAACCAACAGAAAGAACAAGGTTGACACGGTGATTTTTCTCCCGATGTTCATGTGTTTGCCAACACGCTAGTCCCCGTTGTATCGACCGCTCACTTGGTGGTTCGACGGCTAATTGGCATCACCCGCCAAGCCCGCACGTCGGGCACCGCAAGAACCTACCCCAAAAGTGAGGGTAGCTCAATGACACGCTCAACTAGAGTTGCTCTTCGCGGCTCCCGCAGGGCGAGCACAATGCCCCTCACAAAGCTCTTCTCGGGAGCACCGCACAAGCTTCTTGCGGGCTTCAACGGAGACCACCACCAAGCCGTCTAGGAGGTGACAACCTCCAAGAGTAACAAGCACCACCGGTTTGTAACTCGATCACCTAGTGCCACTCGATGCAACCTCACGATGCAATCGCACTAGAATCGCTCTCTCATATAATTGAATAATCACTATCAAGTATATATGAGATGGAGGGCTCTCAAGCACTACTACACAAGCCACCAAGGCTCTAGTGTGCTCAGCTACCAGCCCAAGGTCGACCATGGCTTCTATTTATAACCCCATGAACAAATAGAGCCATTACCCCTTCACTGGGCAAAAGTCGAGACGATCGGACGCTCCGGTCTGATCGACCGGACGCTGGCCCTTAGCGTCCAATCATGTGATACACGCCACGTGTCCTCTTCTTCAAATGCTGATCGTCCGATCTCAACGGTCATCTGTCGACTGGACTCAGTAGCTTGAACTGACGGACGTAGCAACCCCAGTGTCCGGTCATTTCCAGTAAGGTACCAGACATGATCGGACACGTCCGGTCGGTCATGATCGGATGCAGCACCAGCGTCTAGTCACCTCCAGCAACACTGCTCTACCTGCGTCATCACACATCACCTTAACCGGACGCATATGCCTAGTGTCCGGTCACTTCCAGCGCCAGCATCCGGTCGATGACCGATGCTAGCCCACTGACTGCCACTACTGACTGGACGCAGGACCCCAGCGTCCGGTCACCCTGTGACCAGCGTTCAGTGCACTCTATGAGACCCTATCTTTTTGTATAGGGCGTCGGTGGCACCGTTGGACTATCCGCACTCTACGGGCGGACACTCCGCTGGTGGAGTTTCGAACCCTTCTCGTCTCCGTTCCTTCACCGAGTTGATCCACATCAACTCCAACTTCATCTCCTTTATAAATGTGCCAACATCACCAAGTGTACACCACCGTGTGTATGTGTATTAGCATTTTCACAATCACTTTCCAAAGGATTAGCCACTCAACTTGCCACACCACTCAATCCTAGCGACAATGCAAAGTTAGATCACTCGAGTGGCACTAGATGACCGATATGCAAACAAGTTTGCCCCTCTTGATAGTACGGCCATCTATCCTAAATCCGGTCACAAACTTCTCTACACATCTATGACCGGTGAAATGAAATGCCCTAGGTTATACCTTTGCCTTACGCATTCCATTCCATCTCCTCCAATGTTGATGCAACACATGCACCAATATGACCAACAATGATATGATCCACTTCATATCATCACATGATCATATTGGTTCATCGATCTTGACATCACTTGCTTTTCACCATTGCCTTCGTCCATCGGTGCCAAGTCTTGCTTAAGCTTTACCGCCACGCGGTCCATCGCTCCAAAGCCTCCAACTTGCCCTTCACGCTTGCAACTGGTCCATCAAGCCAAGTCTTGTCTTGATCTTCTCCACCTTGATCACATGACTCAATGTTATGTCTCATGTGCAATGAGCTCCTTCATCATCACATGTGTGAGCTTTGCAACATCTCCAAGCCATTTTCACCTTCATGGCATATGTTGCTCACACATATGTTCTTGTGGACTAATCACCTGTGTATCTCATATAAACACAATTAGTCCACCTAGGTTGTCACTCAATTACCAAAACCACACAAGGACCTTTCACACGACTGGTCATGAATCTATAATTTCCCATTAGCATGAAAATTTTACTCCGATAGTACAAACTGAGGAACCCTATATGCAAAATCCTAAGTAGGATGGCACTATAGTTACTAGAAAGAGTAAGAGACAGAGGACTACAAAGTCTTTTGGTGATGACTATATTGTGTACCTTGTGGATGATACACCAACGACCATTAAAGAGGCATATTCCTCTTCTAATGCTGACTTATGGAAGAAAGCAGTACGGAGTGAGATAGATTCTATTATGTCTAATGAAACTTGGGAAATAGTTGATCGTCTCTATGGGTGCAAGCCTATAGGGTGTAAATGGGTGTTCAAGAAAAAGCTTAGGCCTAATGGTACTATCGAGAGGTACAAGGCAAGGCTTGTGACCAAGGATTATACTCAAAAGGAAGGTGAGGATTTCTTTGATACTTATTCACTGGTTGCCTGATTGACCACAATTCGAGTTTTGCTTCTCTGGCAGCCTCTTATGGTCTTATCGTTCATCAAATGGACGTTAAGACAGCTTTCCTAAACGGAGAGTTGGAGGAGGAGATCTATATGGCTTAGCCGGATGGGTTTATAGCAAATGGTCAAGAAGACAAGGTGTGTAAATTATTAAAGTCATTATATGGCATAAAACAAGCTCCTAAGTAGTGGCATAAGAAGTTCGACAGAACTTTAATATCTGCTGGCTTTGTTGTGAATGAAGCTGACAAATGTGTGTACTATCGGTATGGTGGAGGTGAAGGAGTCATTTTGTGCTTATATGTTGATGACATACTGATCTTTGGATCCAGTCTCAAAGTGATTGAGGAGGTGAAGGAATTCTTAACTAATAATTTTGAGATGAAAGATTTGGGAGAGACTGATGCTATTCTTAATATCAAGCTTCTGAGAGAAGGTGATGGTGGGGTAACTCTGTTACAATCTCACTATGTGGAAAAGGTGCTGAGTCGCTTTGAGTTTAGTGACTGTGCACCTGCTCCTACACCTTATGACCCTAGTGTGCTATTAAGGAAAAATCAAAGAATAGCTAGGGATCAGTTGAGATATTATCAAATTATTGGTTCGCTCATGTATCTTGCTAGTGCAACAAGGCCTGACATCTCATTTGCTGGGTGCAAGCTGAGTCAGTTTGTGTCAAACCCGGGAGATGATCACTAGCGTGTTCTTGAGAGAGTGATGCGCTATCTAAAGGGCAATATGAGCTATGGTATTTGTTATACCGAACATCTGAAAGTGCTGGAAGGCAATTGTGATGCCAACTAGATCTTTGATGCTGATGAGCTTTATGCCACAAGTGGATATGTGTTTTCGCTTGGAGGTGACGCTGTTTCCTGAAAGTCTTGCAAGCAGACTATCTTAACGAAGTCTACAATAGAAGCAGAACTCACAGCATTAGACACCGCTGGCTCTGAGGCCGAGTGGCTTCGTGATCTCCTTATTGATTTACCGGTTGTTGAAAAACCCATACCGGCTATTTCTATGAACTGTGATAACCAGACTGTGATTACGAAGATTAACAGTTCTAAGGATAATATGAAGTCCACAAGGTATGTTAAGAGACGACTAAAATCTGTCAGAAAATTGAGAAACTCTAGAGTAATAGCGTTGGACTATGTTCACACGTCTAACAATCTGGCAGATCAATTCACTAAGGGTCTGTCACGCAATACGATAGAAAGTGCATCGAGAGAGATAGGTTTGAGACCCACTTGAAAATTTACTATAGTGGTAACATGTTCTATGTGATCGGAGATCCCGTGAAGTAGAATGATGAAACAAACTAGTAGTAAATTATGAGGAAAGATTCTTAGCAAGACTCATTTATGATGCATATCTTTCTTATCTGTAAGGCATGTTGATTTTTACCTTAATGTGTTCCAAGTGGCTTGCTAAAGCAAATATGTTGTCCTACAGAACATCTTTTGAGAAACATACCTATATGAGTCAGACTACTGATCACAGTCTATGAAATTTAGGTGATCTCTAAATTCTCATGAAAGGCACTAGAGTATGACTTATATGCTTCAAATAGAGGGGATGCCTTTTGCAACCAAGTATCTGCTAAGGACTTTAGTGACATTCACCACACACAAAACTGACAATTCAAGGCTTAGTCCATTGTTCAGTTGTGATTGACTAAAACTATTGTTCTAGATGGATGTTCAACTTAATAGTCCCCATCGAAATACTGGTATATAAAAGAAATATGGTTCTAAGACTACTTTGTTATAAACCCTAGAGTTTGATGGGGATTGTTGGATATAATATGGGCTTGACCCATATAATATTTAATAAATCAAATAAAACTCTATGGTACGTAACATTAAGCGTTGTATGATTTAATACCATACGGAATTTTGACTGAACGTTGACTCAACTTATATGGTTGAAAATTATTCATCTTAATTGAGAAGCTGAGAAAAGAACCGGGCCGTGGCCGTGGCGGGCGGCGAGCGAGTGGGCAGGCATGGCCAGTCTTTTGCCACTTTCTCCGTCTCCTGGGATTTTTCGCTACCTTTCTCCCTTCCCGTCGTAGCCATATATCTATAGTTCTCCGTTAGTCCAGATCTCCGTCTTCCGCAACCGCTCATGAGAGAAACCACATCTTAGTAGCCTTCTAGCTTCCCCGTCCTGTACCTCTGCGCGCACGGAGTAGCGGGAGAACAGGTACCTTCGAAACCCTTGCCCGCCTGAGAACCTTACACGGGGTGTGCGACGATTAAGTTTTTGGGGAGCGATCCGCGACCGCTCGTCTGCGTACGCTTTCTTCCTGGTGACGATCGCTCTCGGAATTCGTCTTCTTCATGGTGATTAACTGCGGAACAGCAAGTCGTCTTCTTCCTGTTGATCTGTTCGTAGGACTACACTGTGAACATCGTCCTGCATCGACTGTGGTCCATGATTTCGAGCAACGTACTATGTCGACTAGTGCGAATGGAGCCTCCGATGCCCTCGACATGGGACTCTGTGCTGGGTACACTATAATATCTGTGATTATTGTACTTTACACTTTTACTGTATTCTGTATGTCATCTCTGTATGCTATAATATTCGTTAGAGATACACATACGCATATATACCGTCACGAACCTGCTGATGTTATATTTTTGAATTAAATTGATAATGAAAATACCTAATTCTGTAACAGTTACTGTCACATGACTAGAACTCGTATACTATACTGGGGACCGGCAATCTAGAATCAGCCAGGATCTGGCCTAGGGCTTCGTGCTGGTTCACAGCTCAGGCTCGCGGGTAGATAACCATTTCTTTAACCAACTTGCTCCTTGTTCTGACTTCCGAGTTCAACCGTTCAGTTGAGCGGGAGAGAGAGTGATTAATAAACGGAAGGGAAAGTCAGATGGCTGGATGATTTGCCGACTTGGGGGTGTTTGTTTCTTACAACAAAATTTTAGTCCCTGTTCCATCGGATGGTTGACACATGCATAAAGTATTAGATATAGACGAAAAAAATAACTAATTGCACAGATTGTGGCTAATTTGCGAGACGAATTTTTTAAGCCTAATTAATCCATGATTTGACAATGTGGTGCTTCAGTAAATATATGCTAATGACGGATTAATTAGGCTTAATAAATTCGTCTGATAAATTAGTCTCCATATGTGTAATTAGTTTTATAATTAACTCATATTTAGTTCTCCTAAATAGCATCCGAACGTCTGATGGAACAAACACCCACACATGCCCCGTTCGGATGGTCGGTTCCGTAAGAATTTAATGCTTTCTTCCAAAATTTTAAAAGAATTTATAAGAGAAAAATATTATTTTAAATAAAAAAAGAAATAGACCAAGTCAGAAGTCGGGTTTAAGACACACGAACGGGCCGCAAAGCTCATCTAGTACCTGTACCTCTGTGTCTTCGTCTCTCTGTCTCTCTGTGTGGCCGACTGGCCGTGTCTCCCCAGATCTCCCCAGTCCTCACCGGCGAGGGAACGCGCCACGGGTTCTTGGGCGCCGGCATTGAGGCCGGCAGCGCGCCAGTATCAGGTGAGTTGTCAGTTCTTGATTCTTTGGGTCGGGTGCTGAGGATCTAAGCTTCTGTTCTTGGTTGTCGGGCTTCTGGGCTCCGAAGATCAAGCTGCTTTGCCCTCCCCCCTCCCTCCCTCTCCTTTTGGGGTTAAAAGACGCTCTTTTGTTGCGGCGCCGCCAACGCGGTGTTCGACGAGACTGTAGCGGTGTGCGTCAGCATGCGCCCTTTCGGGCGCTGCTGGGTTTGGCGATTTCCGTAAATGAGGTTTCAGGTGATCTATTGATCTGGATTGGCTTTCTCATTCGAGCGGCTTGCTTGATGATCTTTTTATAAATTCTTGGGAATGGTTGAGGTGGAGTCCGTACGGTGGCTTGCCTCTGCAAAAATAAATGTCAGGGGGGCATCTTTCTGAAATTTCTTCACCAACTTTTATTTCATTGCCCTTGTGTGTGCAACCCTGTTGCACTGATTAGCTAAATTCTTGATTGGCGCCTCCGCGCCTAGTCTAGTTTAGGTGGGTTGGATCGGTGAATGCAATTTGACATCGGTAGATTGGTTACTACTTTCACTTTCTTTGTTTATGTAATACTTCTTCCATTTTGCATCCCAAAGGAAGCGAAATGCACTGTCTTTGTATAAAGGAGGAAAGTACCGTGCTTGTGCATGGCTGGGTATCTAGGGTGGGTGGATAGGAATGTTGTTAGTTCACTGTTTTGACTAGGAATTGTCAAATATGGACTATCTAATTTAGTTTTATTTCGCAATCAAACACTAACATAAAGGAAGTGGAAATTTTTCATACTGTCATGAGAAGAACACATCAAGTTCATGAAAATATCAACTTTTGGTGAAAATAAGAATGCACTATTTTGTTTTCTGTAAAATCAGGTAGACTTTATCCATTTTCTCAGTGTAAAACTGGTGGTGTGCGAAGAATATGTCTGCCAGTTGTGCCAATGCTTACTTTTGTTGTTATTAAAGCTCATGTAAACACAGGTTGCTCTCTGTTTTTTTTCCAAGTTACATCGACCTGGTTCTGTTTTCATGTGATTTCAGGACTATATATTCCCTTACCCCACTAGACACGTTTTATATTAGCTTAGCAAGTTGACCGTTTAACTCCAGAATAAACACTAATTGATTTAACAGTGCTAATAATGTGACAGGTAGAGTCAAATCTGCACATGGGTGCATCAGGTCTCTTATTTATATACATAATTAAGTGTTTCTCACAGTGAACGTGTACCAGTAAGTGGGCCTATCTATGATTACACAATAATGATCACGAGGGACCATTGGGTTGTTACATTGAGACTGTTAATTGTATGCTATAATCTCTGTTACTTTTCTTATGCCCCTCTGTCTATTTCTTAGGAGTTTTTTTTTATTCTTGAACACGCAGGAGAGCTGCGTATCATTATATTAAGAAGAATAAAGGAGTGGGTTTAGAAACCCCATACAGCCACACACATACACACACCCTTTTACATCTAATGTTGTATCTCTCTCTCAAATTTCAAACTTGACCTAAGACCACTTATTTCTCAGGAGCTCAGAGGTCATTCAATTCTGGGGGCATCAACTATATTCAATTTTCAAAAACAAAAAAAAAATGGCCTGCTGTTTTATGTGTGGGACAGGCATGAAACAAAATACTGAAAATGAAGGTGAGCATTTTTGTATCATACATCTGAATTATAAACTCTTCTGTCTAGAAAAGAAAAACTCCTGATACATTTATATTTATGTTCTGGCTGTGCCAGGAGGAAGAAAGGTGAATATTTTTTCCTATCGTGAGATGAGGAAAGCTACACATGGTTTTAGTGGGGCAAATAAGATCGGTGAGGGTGGTTTTGGCTCCGTTTTCAGGGTAATTTTCATAGTTGGCCACTTCAATCAGGTTTAATGTCTATTGTATCGAATTGTCTTATTTAAACTTTACCCTATTTGAACAGGGAAAGCTTAAAGATGGAACAATTGTTGCGGTGAAGGTCCTTTCTGCTAGTTCAAGGCAGGGTATCCGAGAGTTTGTAGCTGAACTTACAGCAATTTCAGATATCGTACATGAAAACCTAATTACCTTGGTTGGTTGCTGTGCCGAAGGGTCTCATAGGATTCTTGTGTACAATTATCTTGAGAACAATAGTCTTTCATATACACTTCTAGGTGACATGCTTACCAACTTTATTCCTTTAACAAGTCAATTTTCTAGTAGCTATGTGATATGTGTGTACTCATATGGTATTGCAGGTTCAGGCCGGAGCAACATCCGATTCAATTGGAGAGCCCGTGTCAAAATTGCTGTAGGTGTTGCTCGTGGGCTTGCTTATCTTCACGAAGAAATTCGCCCCCCTATAATTCATCGAGATATAAAGGCAAGCAATATTCTTCTTGACAAGGATCTTACCCCAAAGATTTCTGATTTTGGGTTGGCAAGGCTCCTCCCGCCCAATGCAACTCATGTGAGCACTAAGGTTGCAGGAACAATGTAAGCATAACCTTGCTTAGGAGTTTGAATGAATTATTGTGTACAATATATTTAGTTCTTATCTGCATTTTTTTTTAATTCCTTTTTCAGAGGATACCTGGCTCCTGAATATGCTGTCAGGGGACAAGTGACAAAGAAATCAGATATCTATAGTTTTGGTGTTGTACTACTGGAAATTGTTACTGGTAGATGTAACCACAATAGTAGATTGCCTCATGGAGATCAATTTCTGCTTGAGAGGGTAAGGCGCTGTCATACTTTGTAAGCCTACGCTTCAGTTTGAGGTTCTCAGTTTAGTTAGCTTTCCAATGCTGAAGTTATCATTTAGGGCCTGCTTGGAACACAGGGATTTTATGACTTCCACAGGATATAGATTAACCAGACCTAATATTGTTTAGTATTTGGTATCTGATGAATTAACTGTAACTATTGTATTTATAGTCTGTCATTTATATTCATCATGGTCAGCTACCAAACATCTTTTGTAGCTAAACCTAAAGAGTCATATGGTTGTAGCTCGCCTTGTCATGTATCCAAATAAAGTAAAATACACCTTCAAAATGAATGGCATTCCAAGTACAAACACTCAAGATATATTTTTTTCTCTGTGGCCAAGCTCACTTAGCTGGGTGTTCCTGAATTTGAAAGTTTTGTTGGTGCTCTTGCAGACATGGACATACTATGAGCAAAGAAAACTAGAGGAGATCATAGATGCTGAAGTAGGGAACGACCTGAACGTTGAAGAGGCATGTCGTTTCTTGAAGGTTGGTCTACTATGCACCCAAGATGCGATGAAACTGCGTCCAAACATGGCCAACATCGTCCTAATGCTGACAGGAGAGAAGGAAGTCTCCATGGACAGGGTCACCAAACCAGCCGTGATCGGTGACCCATACCTCAATGAAAACAACGATCAGAGACCAAGCAATGCAGACACTACCATATTGAGATCCTTTGCCACGACTGAACCTTTAACATCATCAGAAGCAAACACAGAGTGGTCTCTGTGATAAAAAAAACTGGTATATATACAAAAAATATCTTAGATTAAAGGGGGAGAGAGAGATGGAGAATTTTTTTTTGTGGATGCTACGATGCTAAAAAATACTGCATCGCTTCTGTTGATTATGTTCGTTTGTTATTTCATTTTTTGTTGTATATACTTGAAATGGAAGACAGCTATTGGAGTGCTTGGAAGATAGCTATTAACGTGCCTGAACTTGCTACTGTTGGGTTTCAATTCTAGCCTATCCCAACTTGTTTGGGACTAAAAGGCTTTGTTGTTGTTGATACTTGAAATGGAACCATTGGAGTGAAACAGAGGATTGAATATGCTTTACTCATCTGTGTTAGAACTACATATATTGAATATGTAGGGTTTCTACCATATTCAGTTTTTCCAGAATCTGTCTTTTATCTTTTCAGTCTGATCACCTTGAATTCTTGCAAAAATGCTAGCAGTGCCAGTTTATCAAAGTGATCTGGACTAAGTTTATCCCTATGGATAGTACGGAGTACTACCTTTGCGCCTGGATTGGCATGTCTTGTGCCTTCCAGCAAGTGCCATTCAGAAGACGAAATTTACCTATGAAACACGAGATATGGATTCATAGAAAAGTTTGAACTAAACGTGAGAACATCTCAATGCAAAGAGTGAAAGGAAGGTGACAGTGCATCAGAACTAGAGCCTGAAAATTTAGCAACTCCTAGAGTTTCATCACACTTCATTACATTGTAAATATTTGTCTTTCACCGACTATCTAAAGTTTATCAGGTGCATATCCATCCCTTAAACCTGATTGTGGTAAGAATAAGAATAAGAAACCTGAAATTTATCTCAGCAAAGACCCATACAAGGCTATTCATAGCGTTTTTTGGGGGAAAAGGGGCTATTAAGTGTGTGTACTTGGAGAATCAAACCTTGCAGCGACTTTGCAGCAAAATATCATTTGTTCACGTTCATCTGCACTTAGAAACATATTTGGAGAATAGAGAAATAGGAACAACCGAACAAGATATAAGGACACGGTTCCTTCATTAGCAATCCTATATTCCTATGTACAAATACTACGCCAAGCCATTAGTCCAATAATGAATAATCTAATCTGTAATCTGCATGTCACACTACTAGTCAAATTTAATCTGCATGTACACTCAGTACTAACACTCCAGACCTCCAGTAGGACAGCACTTCACAACCACTATCCAGCAAACAACACAGATCTATCTCATATCCCAAGGGGGTTCCACATCTGTAACATGCCATTTTCCTGGTTCCAGTTGCAATTTGGAGTCAGCTCCAGTACTGAACTACTGTTGTTTGAGACACTGCTCATCACTGTCCTGATGGATTCCTTCTCGGAGGTGTCGAACTCCAGAAGGTCCCCAAGGCTCACTGGTCTCTTGAACGGCAGTGCCAGCAGACCGGAGAAGCAGGACACCTGCTCTGAAACCGTTGGTGCGGCACCGTAGTCGGTGTAGGTGTCAGCGAGGGGTGCAAGCGGCAGGGCAGCCGGCAGTTCTGGCCAAGCCGATGGGGTGCCGTCCTGGGCATCTTCAGAAGCTGGCCTTGGGGTGGTTGTTCTGCTCTTGTAGAACACCCTGCATAGCACCCAGTCCTCCTGAATTTTGCAGAGATATGTTATGTTATATATAGTCCATATAGAAATTGCAAGTGATATATGGCTGGAAATATGAGGCCAGTTGAAATTGAACATATATCTTGGCTGGATGCAGTAAAATCCTTATCCTAAGTAGGGCAAGAATATTCTGAATTCTGATAGGCTGATTCAGTAGACTGATGTCATACATAATGTTGATGCAATGCAACTAACATAACCGCCCTATGTAGCAAGTTGCGTTGAATAGTTTCATTTTCTGGAGTTGGTTACTTGTCGAGGAATAAGCAATCATACAAATGTTTGGCAACTCGAAGTAAAGAATTAGTGAACTGGAGAGTCATCACATACTTTTCAAGGTAGTGTTCAGTACATTAATTTACTCTACTATGTGATGTTGATGGCACTGACATAACATCATTTACAACAAGCTACTTGAAGGACTTTGTCTTGCAAGTTTGGAACTTGAGGAAATTAGCAAAACTACAGATCTGATTGTTTAATTAATTGGCAACATGAGTAAAAGAAGAATTAGTCGTATAGAGAGTCAAATAACTCCTTTTCAAGGGAATGTTCAGTACATTAATTTACTCCATTCACTGTAGCTTATATGATGGAATCAGTTGAACAACTTTGGATTGGATCATTGCAGGCAGTGACGTAGGCATGAATTGACTGAAAGGTAGTAATGGATGGGGAGACTAGGCCATGAATAATGGTACCGTGCATATACAATAATTGGGGTGGGCAACTTGCAGGTAGTTTTGTCATGCGAGAATGTTGAACGAGACCTACACGCTTGGATAGAGCCAAAGAGTAAGAGCTTCTTTAGCATCATCACAGAGGTGCCAAAGACAATTTTGGTGACCAATTTTTTTTTTTCTTTTTGTAAACCTTTGGAAGGACTGTAAAAATCCTAAAGAACAGCGAACATAGTACTGCTATTTTGATATAAATACCATCACCTGAGACTTAGGTTTGTGACAACATGAACCAAGAATATATGGTGTATGCAGATCTAGGTTACCTTCGTTGCCGCAGCTGGTACCGACGGCGCGGCGTGTGGGTGGAGGCGGAACTCGTGCATGACCCACTCCGTCTTCCTCCCCTTGGGCGCTCGGCCCCGGTAGAACACCAGCGTCTTGCGCATCCCCACCACCGCCGTCGCATCCTCGCCACCGCCGGCGACGACGGCGCGGTCCTTGCCGGTGGCCTTCCAGTAGCCGGAGCGCGTGGCGCGGTTGGTGCGCTGCCCCGTCGCGTACTTGCGGTCGCGCAGGTTGAAGAAGTACCACTCCTTCCCACCCACGCACGCAGATTCTGATCAACATCGACAAATGACCTCCATTAGATAACTCGTACTGAAGAACATCACAAAAATGGTTTCGTGGTGTAGTTGGTTATCACGTCAGTCTAACACACTGAAGGTCTCCGGTTCGAACCCGGGCGAAGCCAAAATTTTTGTTCATTTTTGCAGAACTACTGAATTAGTAAAGTCGATATATTCTTGTTCCATTTTTTTTAAAGAAGAATGAAGAGAAATAAATAAATTAAGAAGAAAGAAGAACGAGCAACATTAGCAAAAAAAAGAGTATTGTTGATTTCTGCAATGAATCAGATTTAATTTGCTGAGACCGAGAAGACACGGAGCATAAGGGTATTGTTGATTTCTGCAATCAATCAGAATTAATTTTCTGAGACTGAATGTACGGAGCATGAGAAGAGAAGAAGAAAAAATTTACTGGATCATTGAGAGTAGCTATCAGTGTAATTAGCTAGTGCTTAGTGCTACCGACCTGGAAGGTCCCATGGCTCGCACTTGTTGAGGTCGACGTCGACGATGGCCGCGCCGCCGCCGCGATGGCCACGGCCGGATCCGGAGAGCTTGTGGAGGAGGTAGTCCAGCACGAGCTCGTCGTCCCTGGGGTGGAACCTGAACCCCGGAGGCATTCTCGCCTCCATCATGCTGATCGACAAGCTCATCTTCTTCTACCTAAATAAATGTTGCGGCTCTAGTATGTCAGAGAGAGATTTGAAGGCCAGCTGCAGGGCAATAATGGGAATGGAGCACCTCATGATTCATGAAGCGGTAGGATGTGGTATAAGTAGGGTGCACAAGTCAACCATGCAACTTCCATATGCTTGAGTATATTGATGGTCATTCTCACATATAGGTCCTATGGGGTGCAAGAGGCTAGCTAGCTAAATGGTGCTAACCAGCTAGAGTAATAGGTCAATTCAAGCGCGGCGCCTCATGCCCACGTCAATCCAGCTACTCTCAACTCTCCTTCCATTTCGTTTTACTATTTTTTTCCTCTTGCAGCTGATTTAATTAAACTGTTACATCCTAACTGTCCACTAAACAACAACAGCAACAACATTATTAAATAAGCCTATCTCTTTCTTTCCTTTTTATGAAACACAAGAGACCTAGACATTGACTCCTATAAACGAAGGCCAGTAATAACCCTAAATGAATAGGGCCGTTTGTTACGAAAATAAATTTAGAAAAAAAATGGGAGTACACATGTCAGGTCTAGGACTTGCACCCTTAGATATATAGATACTCCATCCGTCCTCAAAAGGATGTAATCACATATAGAGAAAAAAATAGCACATAACAAAGAAGACACATGTATCCTACTCTTTTTATTGTCCACATGTGTTGACGTGACAAAAGGAAATGATTGAAGCTATAAACTTTATTCCATTATTCATCTATAGAGCACATTTTTTTTAGGATATATCATACCTACTCACAAGACTAGAGTTGCATTCTTTTTGGACAACACATAAGTCCTAGAATTGCATTCTTTTTACGACGGATGCAGTTCGTTATACCATAAACAACCTACCAAATGAGCTACACTTATTTAGCAACTAAAGCCTCTCCTTATTATTGTTACCTTAGTCCTATCACAGTGGCTAGCCTTGTGGTTTTAAATTGTAGTTGTTATTGTTTCCCTTCATCTATTCCTTTCACATATGCTTAGCCTTATGGTAGGAAATATACAAATATCCAAAGACAGAGGAATGTGACTGTCGGTAGATTATACATGCGCAGAGGATTCCTCACGACATGCCCACGTGCAAACAAATGGACAAAATTTCATGTGGCCAAAGTGAAGATGCCAAGTCTTTTCTAGTAACTACTAGTAGTAGAAACATATATGCTACCTAAACAAAATCGTTTGCTGGTCCCTTTGCCGACAGAAGCAACAAAGTTGGAGAGTTATACTCAAAATGAAGATGCTCAACTTTTTCAGTCATAAGGATATTTTGCAACATTAATAGAATTCCATTTCTTTCTTGGCACTAGCTAGCAATTGAAGCTAGCTGGCTAAATACACCATGGACAAAATGGCGTACTAATACACATTACTCCTAAAATAAATGGCTAATTAGGTTACATGCATATTTAGACCCTGTGTAGAGAAAAAGAAGATAGGCACATGGTTATTTGGGAAAGCATGCTGTGGTGAACAGCATGATATTTAGTTTGTTCCTCTTGGCTGTACCATTATCGGGTCAGTTTTGTTCACATAAAGAATTCAGATCTCGCCGACCAGCAGAAGGATATATATGACAAATAATCAAAGATAACAATTCTATAGGGTCTGGACGTCACAGTTGTGCAAAAGATGGTGAAAGGGACTCTTCTGCTTTAATGAATGGTAGAGCTTTGCTTGCTAGGTTTATTTTTGAAGGTTAAAGCTTTAATTTGCAATGTTATCTCTTTTTCTTTCTTTTTCTGTAATGGTGAAAATGGCACAAATACTGAATTATGTAGATGGAGAAGCAGCTTTCTTTATTTTTGCGATAAGATGTCTCAGTGATTTTAGATTTAAGCTAGCTATAGCTAGTGAAACTGATTAATCCATTGGTGTGATCATGCTGCCACATATATCACACAATTGGATTAGCATGTGTTGACAATGGATATATAGATGTAATACAGAAAAAAACATGACAAAGCAATTAAGACTTTCCATATATATGTGCCAATATGCCTGCTGAAAGAGAGGCATCACTAGCTGACAAGTCACAACATGCACACTCACGAGTTGCACAATCTTTTTTCGAAAGCGTGCTTGGCACATGCTTCATTAAGAGAGGTTAGAGTTGGTATAAAGATACATAGGACTCACATGTAATCCCAGGATTATCAACAAAATCCCATGGGCACAAACCAAAGCCAGAAACACTAGTTGCACAATCACACATATAAATATTTATTTATTTCCTAGCTTTCAAGATAGAGAGTTCTCTGAAATCTTATCTGCACAAGCTTGACGACGATGCATGGCCATCCGAAACTGACCGCCGGCATAGTCACAAGCGACGTTAACCCGGTGGGAGCAGCTTCACGTGGCCTCTCACGTGCCACGGCCCACGTGTCCACTGGCATGGCCGTGCGATCCGAGATGAACGGTCTGGAAATCGCAAGGGAGTCACCGTCTAGGGGCCGGGACAGAATGCGCAGCTTTTATCCGAAGCAACTTCTACCTCCTATTGGCTCGCCTATTATTGGCTGCACTTACACATGAGATGAGATGCTATATATGTACAGTGTATGATAGAGATTGAGAAATCGAACAAGGATGTACTGTGATATTGCGGCGCTCATCTTTCACAAGTGGAAATGACTGGTCATTGTCTAGGGCATTTATATAAAGTAAATTATGACCTACCTCATGTAGATTTATCTGGATGGGACAATGTCTTGGTGGCGGGGTATTTGTCGACTACCAATACTCTTATAGCAACTTTAGCAAAGCCTCCAAATAAATCCCTATTTTTTATTTGAGGGCTTCCTCTATGTTTAAGGGTCCTATTTTTTGGACCCAACTCCAATAGTATCTTTCAAATTTGAGTCCCTATTTTTTTAGGACCCACTTGTGATTCACATAACTCACATGCCGAGTCCATGTGCTCGTCGTCCTCGAGTCCTAGCGCTCAGCTTGACACCCACCCTGCAGAGGGCAGCCTCATCGCCCTCCCCTTCTCTACCACCACGGAACCCTACCCCCCGCTCCCGTGGATCGGAAAGCTTCTTCCCTATGTTCGGCTCGATAGTCACCCCGATGAGGACAGCCCCATTGTCCTCCTCTTCTGGGACTTCTTCTGGTCACATGGATAGACGTTCGACTTCTTATGGGACACCTCCACCTCGACATGGGCTACCTCCACAAGCACGACCACAGCTCTGCCTCCAACCACACCAGGGTCGTCTCCATGAGGATGAGGGTGATCTATCGGGTCATTGCGGACGTGTAGATTGGTTGTGGGCAAGTGTGGGAGGGTGGTAGAGGCTACTCAGGAGACAGGGGAGGCCCACATCGGTCATGGAGATGGGGTAGACACCAACGGCGGCGCGCACCAGGCACGCGAGAAGATAAAAAGGTGCACGCGCTAGGGGGGAGCAGTCAACTACCATTTACGTTTGAGTGTCATGGGGTCGCCCATTGTAATGAGGGTTGGGGGTTAGGGGTGGGGAGATTTGAGGGCCTTCCCATTTTGAGGGCTAGGATAGGAATCTTGTTGGACTTGTGTTTTTTACTTGAGCCTCCGAATTTTGGTTTAGGGGGCTGTTTAAGGGCCCTTCTGGAGTTGCTCTTATTAATCCCATACACCACTACTTTCGAAAGCTTCTACAATTACTATAAAAGTGGTTTTTGCCCACACCCACTTTTTGTAGGCCATAGACGGTGATCACACTACTGTATTTGAAGGGTGTTGATGGTTACTAACTCATCATTTCATACCATCAACTATGCTTAATTTGAAAATGTAAATGACTTCAAACCATAGTCATACGATTTATCTCTAATCAATTCCATAAGTTTTGGTGACCATGTGAGTATAGGAACAAATGGATGAAAGATTGGCCAAAATGCTTTTACAACATTTTTATTTGGGTCTTAGAAGAGAAACTGCACAATTCCTTGACACCACCTCAGGATGAGCCTTTTTACCTGTCTGGGTTAGTGAAGGGAGAACCACTCTTGATAGAATCCTTAAGAACACTACATACACTGCCATTCATGATGAATATTCCAATGAGGAGGTAATCCCAAAGGAAGAACAAGCTTTAGTGGCCTAATCTCCACCAAGCCCTTCCTAGAACCAGCCACAACTAGCTTTCCTGAACCAACCTAGGTGTCGGTACAGAAAGTGACCAACTAGTAAATATTTGTAGTTTTGCTGTACGTTATGATCGGAGGTGGCCTAGCACTCAATGACATGAGATTTAGACTAGTTCAGGCAACGTGCCCTACGTCCAGTGTGGGTCGGTCGGTGACTTTATTCCCGAGCCTAGGTCCTCAAAGTCTGTAGTGGGGTTACAAACGAGAAGGAGAAATGAGGGGTGTACGGTTGGTCCGGTCGGAAGGGCCGAGATCGACAGGAGTTATGCTATGAACGGAGTGTCCAACCCTAAACCTGAACTTGAAGAAATCGACTTGGGTTAACTGCCTTTTGTTTGGAGGGAGCACATCCCCTTTTATAGAAGAAGGGGATGGCTTTACAAGTGAGAGAGAGTGGGTACGGATGTTTCTAAGCCTTGTTGCCCACGCCGATGGGGATGGGACAATGGTGGGCGCCCGCAATACTGTTGATGTCACTACAGAATGTTAGGTACATGTGGGAGGTTGAGCTGCTTTCTTCAAGACTGGGGGACGTCGGTACCTGCAAAAATGCTGTCTCGCTGACTGGAGGCATGGCTTTACCATGTTCGCCTGGCACGGTGAATCCTGGTGCCCACAATACTGTCGATGCCAAGAGGCACATGGGGGGTCTTACCGTACGGGTGTTTTTGACCGGCGCCTACAATACTATAGAGGTAAATGTCAGCGCCTACAATACTGTTTGTGGTAGGGTGGTTGTAAAATACTGTTCCGCAGGGTATGGTCCCTGGTGCCGTGGTTTGACTTGCGAGCCCTATCTTGCCTTCCTTAGTACGCCTACTGGTTCTTTCTGAGCGGGTGTCCCCGGTCGGATGGCCCCAGTCGGTACTGGCGTGCCAGTCAGAAAATAGCGATGGGCAGGGTTTTCTATGAACCCTGGTCGGAGACACGGGGTCGGAGTCAGAGGCAGTCTTCGGGTCAGGCTTTCTGGGTGGAGGCCGTGCCAAGGCGGCCGAGGCCTGACGCTAGCGCTCCGATCGGAGAGGCCGTTCAGAGTTAGCCTGAGCCTGAGCTAGTGCTCCGATCAGAAAGATGGGTCGAAGGTGGCCAGGGCCTAAAGCGAGTGCTCCATTCTGTTGAATTTAGACTCTCAGGCCGATCCAGAGGAAAAGAAGGCCGTCCTCCTGGGCCAAGCCCTGGCGTGGAAGCCGGTACCCGAGGGACCCTGGGTTTATGAACCCGACAGGAGCCCCTAAGCCCCCGGGCGATTCGGGCAGAATCGTCCGGGGGATTTTTGTCTTACCAGTGGGTGCGCGCGAGTGCACCCGCGGGTGTAGCCCCTGAGCCCCCGGGCGGTTCGTGCCGAACCGACTGGGCGGTGTTTCTGAGTTTTGTCAACGGGGGATGTTTTTTCTGTTTTGTCGGCGGGTGCGCACGAGCACACCCACGGTTGTAGCCCCTGAGCCCCAGGCGGTTTGGGCCGAACCGGCTGGGGGTGTTGTCTCAGCAGGCGTGTATGCATGTTTTTTAGTTTGAGATAGAATTTTGTAAAACCGCGGCGTCGTTGCGCGTCGTGGGATCGGGTGAGCCGGAGTCGTGAACGGACCATGGCGTCGGTCTGCGCCGTGGATAGAGCTAGTTCGGTTTGGTTGTGTCAGAGCTCACTGATCTTTTGGCGTCGATGCGTGCCACGGGATCGGGTGAGGTGGAGTCATGATTGGACCCAGGCGTCGGTGCACACCGTGGATCGAGAGAGTTAGTTTTAGTTAGTTCAGAAAGCCGTTACGCGAGTTTAGGAGTCATGGTCCTAGGAGCCATAGCCGGATGTCGCCGATCCTGTCGACGCAAGTTTAGGAGTTGCGGTCCCAAGAGCCGTAGTCGGATGTCGCTGATCCTGTCGACGCGAGTTTAGGAGTCACGGCCCCAAGAGCCGTAGCTAGATGTCGCTGATCCTATCGACACGAGTTTAGGAGTCATGGTCCTAGGGTTTATTTGGAGCACAGTGAAGCCGTCCGAAGCTGTTACGAAGACGTTGTTAGTTTAGTTAAAGATCAGACGAGGCGGTGCTCGTGGGTCCTAGCGTCGGTGCACGCCGGGGACCAGGCGAGTCATAGTCGTGGATCTGGCGAGTTCGAGGTCACCGTCCTTGGCATTTTTCTTGAGCCCCCGAGCCCTATCGGGCCTTTCACAGGGGTTGATGTGAGTTTATGTGCGTTACCCTATCTGGTTCCTCACAAACCAGGAGGGCTGAGTTTCGTCTCCTGTCCCGATCGCTCGGGCTCGAAAGACTAGCTCGGTGAGTTGTTAACGGGTGTGATCGAGTGGAATCTGGGTCTGTCGTTCGTGATAGGGTCGGCATAGCCCTCTTGTGACATTCCACTACTCCTTTACCTGCAACCCGATAGATGCCTAGGTCGTTTCGGAGACCAACCTGGGTGGCCTTTCGGCCTCCCATTCGATGAAGATTCTATGGGCTTGGCGAGAGGTTCAGGATCGAACAAGAAGGTTGAGATGACCTAGTCTGCTGGATCGGGCTAGGTCCACATGGTGCTCATCTATGGTTTTCTCCCCTGGCTCTATTGGTTACTCATATCAAATGAGGCAACCGCCGCTTCATGACGCAACACGGAGCGTTCTGATGCATTTCGCTGCATGTGCGATGCTTAGTTCCCGAGCCCTTGAGCGGTTCATGCCCTAACCGTCTAGGGGGTTCAGGCGTATGGTATGAAATGCGCGTATGGATGTATGAATGTTTTAAATTGAAATAGAGGAGCTTTGATAGTGTTTTACCTTGACGACTAGAGCGACGAGGTTCAAAGACCTCCAGTCAGAAATGTCTGACCGAGACCTACACTTATCAATCGTGGGTTAGCCCTCGCGTGAATAGTTTTGTGTTTCGTGAACATATGCTTACCTTGATGACCTGAGAGACAGGGTTCAGAGAGCATCAGTCAGAAATGTCCGACCGGGACCCATGCTTGTCATTCGAGACAGAGTCGACATGGCCCGCATGGGGCGCCCCTTCGCTTCCTACCTGTATCTCAGGTGCTTATCCTGAGTGAATCGATCGACTCAGGAGGGTCTGGTTGTCTCCCAGCGGAGATTTCGTGTGGTGGGGCCTGCACGACTGGAGTGACAGAGTTTGAAGAGCTCTAGTCAGAAACGTCCGACTGGTACCTGTGCTTGTCAATCATGGGTTAGCCCTTGTGTGAACTGTATGTATTAATGACCACATGCTCACCTCGGTGACCTGAGAGACGGGGTTTGAAGAGCTCCAGTCGAAGCTGTCCGACCAGGACCTATATCTCAGGTGTTTATCCTAAGTGAATTGATCGACTCAGGAGGCCGGTTGGTCTATCCCAGTGGAGACTTCGCTGTTGGATCTCTCTAGGTCACGCCTGGGGAGATAGGGAGCCATCCACGTGTGGTGACGCTTCGGTTTTCATGCCCGACGTGCGGTAGTAGCTGGTCGTGCGGTAGTGGTGGGCCATGTCCTGGTCGTGTCCCATCTGATCAGGAGCCATTTTGTCATGCTGGGCATGTCTCATCGATCAGGGGGTGTCCCATCTGCATTAAATGGAAAGAGAGAGAGAGAGTTTCTCACCCCGCCGCTTCACCTTCCCGATCGGCACGTCCTTTCCTAACCACTGCCCCCCTTTCTTTAAGTAGGAGAAGAGAGAGGGTGTTCGCCTCGTTCTTTGGCCTATTCGTCGTCTGCCGCCGCCGCCTTTCTTTCTCCTCCTCATCGAGAGTGTTCCTGAGAGCTGTGGAGGTTTCGAGGAAAGGAAGGGGAGAGAGCGAGGGAGAAGAGGAGAACTCCTGATCCTTTTCGCAAGCCAGAGTGAGGATGTCGGACTAGAAGTCATCCACCGTGAGGAAGTCGGTGCTGGAGGCCTTCGTCCAGAAAGGGTTTCTATCGCCATAGGAGGTGGCGCACTAGAGGGTCCCTAGAAAGGAGGAGTTCCCGCAACCTCGTTCCGACAAGGTGGTTTCATTCCTTACCTTCCACGAGCAAGGTTTGGGATACCCCGCGCACTGGTTCCTGCGCGGGCTTCTCAACGAGTGGGGCCTAGAGCTGTAGCATCTCAATCCGATGGGGGTGCTACACCTTGCCGAATTCGTTACTGTCTGTGAGGCTTTTCTTGGGATGGAGCCGCACGTGGATTTCTTCTTGCGGCTCTTCTCCCCGAAAGCCTTGACGGCGGGGGACTCGGCTAAGATCGCACCGGTGGGAGGATTCACCCTGCAGAGGAAGTTGAGCATGGGAGACTCGTATCCCAGGTACCTCCCCTATGACTCCAATTGGCGGTGGCATGAGGAGTGGTTCTGCATTAGGAATCCAGTAGCGGCGCCATTCCCGGTGTTCACCGATAGGAGGTCGGAGAAAAAAGAAAGTTGGTCGTGGGGCTGTGCCAAAAAGGAGAAGCATAAGATGGGAGTCATTGAGGCAGAGCTCCGGAAGCTCATGAAGAGTGGCCTCAACGCGGTGTGGGTGTTTCACACCCTGTACCATCATCGGGTCGTGCCGTTGGTGGAGAGGGTGTGGCCGATGTGGATGTACGACGGCCTCACAGACCCGGACCGTATGTCATCGGAGGATCTATCGGATGACGAGGTCTGGAGTCACATTGGCCGGGTGCTACAGCTAAGGCCCAAGGAGAGGGTCAAAGGGAGGCCCATACCTTTCAACTCTTCAATCGTGTCCTGCCTGGTTCATTCCCTTCTCTAATCCGCGCATTTTTCTCTGCTTTTCCTATTTCTTGATTGGGGGTCGTATGTTCCACAGAGGCTTGGAAAGTACAAGTCCCGGTCGCACCTTCCCAAGGGACCAGAGGGCCAGGCCTGGCAAGCCGCTCAGAAGGAAGTGGCAGAAGCCCAGAACAAGAAGAGAACTAAGGAGGTTCGGCGGAAGGAAGAGAAGAAGAAGGAGGTCGCCCGGCGCATGAGGGCCAGGGAACGTAGGAGCGACGTCGAGTTGGAACTCGCATCGGATGACCCTCCTATAGATTTGGAGGACATGGTTTTCTCCGATGAGGAGGAGAGTCAGGAGGTCGTTGCGACCTTGGCAGAGCGTTGTGGCCCTGAGGCGACGTCCGCTGGTGGTGAGTAGGAGGCTACGCGGCGTGCGGTGGTTCCTACGTCGAGGAAGCGCGCAGCGAGTGCGGACGTCGTTGGCGAGCGAGCGGTGAAGCGACCGCGGTCACCACGCCCCTTGGCGGCATCGCCGATCCCGTCATCGTCCGTGGCGGGTGCGGCTGAGTGAGCCGAGCGGTCCGAGGAGCGGACGGGCGCTTGCGCGGTGATGGAATCGGTGCCAATGACGGACTTGCAGCCGAAGGAGGCCTTGCATGTCGTGGCTGTAGTCGAGCAGTCTAGGCGGTCTGAGGGGCAGACGGGTGCCCGGCCGATACGCGACTTGTAGTCGGAGGATGCCCCGCCCGTTGCTTAGGTCGGGGAGTCCCGAGCTAGAGGTCGCAGCGACCCATAGGCCAGGTGGGAGCCGATCGGGATGACTCCGACCCCATTCGAAGCGAGGGGGCGTGGGTCGTAGCTTGGGAGCGGTCCTCGGCCCGTAGGTCCATGGTCGTCGGAGCCTGCCTTCCACGTCGTGCCGCTCGCCACCCGGTATGTTTCCTTGCTTCTTCGATTCTTGCTGGTCGAGTCTTTGCGGAGTGTGGCTTACCTGTGACTTTTGTTTAGCGGCCGGGGGATGCCGGGGTTGAGCATCGCCCTGACCCCCATGCAGGAGGTTTGGAGGCCCACACTGTAGCGTGTGGTGGCAGCAAGGCCTTCCCTCCCAGGGGTGTTGCCCCCCAGGGGGGCTGCTGATAAGGCAGCGGTGGTGGCGTTGGTGTTGGCAGTGATCCCGGTGCCGACGGTGGAGGTGACGCTCGTGGCCCCCTCTCTGGCAGTTGCGGTGGAGGAGATGATGGAGAGCGAACTCCCTATCTGGCCGGGTGGAGGGCTGCATGACCTATCCTTGCCGTCGGAGCCGAATACGCCAGAGGGAAGCGTGGCTGGGGCAAAGCTAGGATGCCCGGCGGCGTCTCATGCGAACATGGTGGTGGAAATCTCGTCTGACGACGAGGCAGATACCGTGGCGGAACCGGTGGTGTCGCCGTGGGAGCTGGTGGTGGTCCGGTCGGAGGCTGGGCCCTCCAGCGGTTCATCAGAGGGTGACCTAGAGTGGCCCTTCCCCGAGGACCCGTCAAAGGCGAGGTTCGTCCTCCAGGATTCCCGGGAGTGCCAGCTTTGGGAAATTTTTGGTGGACAAGGGCATGCCGTGGTGTCTGAGCTCACCAAGCTGTCCGCAAAGCTGGAGAGCGCCTAGAAGCAGGCTTAGTTTGCCCAGCAGCTGGTTGAGGTCAACCTACAGCTTGCCGTGGAGGTGAGTTTTTGGTACTTCTCCTCGCCCTTTGAATCTTTTGTCGGTTGTTTTTATAACGCTTGTTTTTATAGGAGATAAGGAAGGTGTCGTCCCGCAAGTCACACTTCCTCCGGGCAGAACACGCTCGGACGGCCGAGCTAGAGCACCGGGCGGAGTCGACTTGCCGTGAGTCCCAAGTCTAGACGGTCGAGGCGGCCGTGGCGCGGGTGGAGGGGCAGCGGGCGACTGCTGCCGAGCAAGGGCTTGAGGCGGCGAAGGCCCGCCATGAGGAGATCGAGGCAAGGCTACGAATGTCCTTGGCCAATACTGAGGCGGCACTTCTAGAGGCCTTGGCGGCCCTTGAGCTGGAGCGGGCCACCCTAGAGAGGGCACAGAAGGCCCTGGAGGTGGACCAAAGGGCCCGGTCAGAGGCGGATCAGGAAGTGCTCACGCTCTGGAACTAGGTGATGGGGATGGAAGATGTGAGTACCCGGTTGCGTGAGCAGGTGGCCCGGCAGGCAGAGGATTTCTCCACCCTTGAGGCCTCTCGCACCGGTGCGTACCCTTTTGTTTTCTCGTGGTGTTGATTTTTCCCTTAGCCTATTTCTGAGTTTGTCGCCCTTCCTCTAGAGCTGGGTGAAAAGGTGAAGGCACTGGAGCAAGACCTAGAGACGTCCAAGGTGAGCTTCAGTCGAAACGTCGAGGAGCTGGCCAAGTCCCATGAAGAGCGACGTGCTCTCGAAGGGGATTTGGACCAGATCTATAATGCTGCTCGGCTCGTCGTCTTAGAAATATTTGGGTCGGCGCTAAGTACCAGTGTGCCCACGGTCCAACTGGCCGAGGTCCTAGATGCAGTCAAGGACCTTGTTAGGAGCGAGCTGTTTTATGGAGCGTTGGGGGTGCTGACCTCGGTGGTGACGCACCACCCGAACCTGGACTTCGACGCTATCTGCAGTGGGTATGCTAAAGGTCTAAGCATGGAGGACATCTAATCCATCAGGGTGAGCTTGCTGCCGCACACGTGGTCGGTGTCAGAGCAAGTCTCTATCGAGTGGGTGATGGACGTTTGCCGTCAAGACATGGCCCGAAGCATGCGTGGAGAGAATGCTTCCGAGCCTGCGGATAGCCCGGAGCCTGGTTCAAGGGGAAATGTCACCTCGGCCTCGATCGAGCCGAACATCGTGCCACCGGGGAGTGAGCAGCCTACGCTTTCGTCGGTCGCGCCGCCAGCAGATGCCGCTGGGTCAGTTTAATAGCTTGTAGAATATAAGTAGTTAGTAAACGTAAAAAGTTTTAAGTTCGTGGGGGAGCCCCCATGTAAGACGTTCGTGGTGTGTTTTAATGACTGCAATCAGCTTTTGTTTTTGTGATGGAGTTGCTCCATTCAGGGAAGCTTGTTCCCTTTCGTTTCTTAGTTCTCCCTTAGCATAATTTTGTTTTAAATTTCTTTCTATCTCGTACCTGCCTGTTTGTTCCATAGGTCACAACCTTGCGAGCCTGGGGCGTGGCCCATGAGGCTCGGCCGGTCGTAGCCATAGGAAAAGGTGGGGTGTGATCAGTCGAAATGTTTTAAAGCAAAGTTACGTAAGGTAAAACAAAGGAACGAACTACCCCCTTTTTGGGGTGGGAAGGAATTTCTCCATACAAAAGCAAAAGAGTACTTGAGGTAAAAAACAACAAAGGGGTAATAGAGCCCCCTGGTGGAGCCCTCGAGTGCTCCGAGCCAAACAGTGTTTGGGTCGGGGTGCTCTTGTAGGAGCATTCGCTAAGTAAGGTAAGACTGAAACTTAGGAAAAGAAGAAAAGACATAGCTGTTCCAAGGTGCTTGGTGAGAGCATTGTCGTCGTTATCCTTCAGTCGGTAGGCGTCCGGTCGAATTACTTTAGTCATTTGGATCCTTGCCTGTTCTGCCCTCTTCTTCTGTTGCTGCTTCTTCTCCTTTTTCTTGGCCTGCCAGCCTACCTCAGTAGGCGCTTGAGGAGCAGGCAGTCCTTGTAGAGGTGGTTCACAGGGTAGTTGTGGTTGGTGCATGGACTCTCCATGAGCTCGTGGAAGTGGTCGGAGGGACCCTGCTAGGGCTAAGTGCCCAGGTGATCGACCACGGCGACCGACGCGGAGGTGGCCGGTCGGCGGTGATCCTTTCTGTTCTTTTTCCCCTCTACGTGGTGGGGCCCTCATCTTGATCCTGGCGCTTGGCCTTTCCTTTGCCATGGCCCTCATTGAAGTGCGGTGAGAACGATGCTTGCTAGGGGAGTTGGGCAAAGGTTGGTGGTCCTAGGCCGTCAGTGCTGGTACTCCGATCGACGCCGCGCGTGTCTTGGTTCAGCCCGAGGCACGCGTAGACAGGCAGTCGGCACGAAGCGGTCATCAAGTCAAGACGAGGTGCGGTTGCAGCTTCATGTGCCACACTCGGTGGTTGTGGCGGCGATAGGGCGTAGTGCCCCATCTGCTGCGTCTCTGTTCCCCGGATGGGGAGCGAGGTCACAACTTGGCATCGCGATACGGAGCTCTCCGCTTGTTGAATGGCGGCGGTCTCCACTAGTGCCCAGAGGTTCCAGTGGATCGCCTGTTCACGAGGGTCGTTCGGCTCGGACAAGCTGTGCAGGAGCATTGCCGCGGCGGTAATGATCTGGCTGGCCCGAGCGAACTATGGGGGATCGGTTCCCCTATTTGGGGTGTCGCACTGGACCCAACGGGCGCGCCCCTGGGCACCATTCGCCAGTCTATGCGCATGGGACGCATCGTGGTGCGCCAAGCGCGCTGGCGCAGTTGGTGGCCGATGCGGCCACTGTCGTTGTAGATCCTCCCCATGCTCACGCGTGAGCTCGAGGGTCTCCGCATGAGGGCCCAGAGGGGCGTGAGTCCATGCGGACTCTGTTATCCCTAGCAGCCGTTTCAGAGCGTTTGTCATAGCGCACTCATGGGACGGACGGTGGCTTGGCGCCACATCGCTGATGCTAGAGTCGTCACTTGTAGCACCCGGTTTTAAAGACAAAACTAGATACACACTATAAGTGAGCCCAGGAAGTCAAATCTCACATATAGCCACAAATAAAGGTAATATCAAGAGACAATACTTAATACATAATGTATTAGTAAAAGGAATATAACCTCAGAGTATAGACAGCGGAAAGTCGACTTCGATCTTCTGGTGAAGACTCCAAATCCATAGGGACGACTGACTGGTTGACCACAAGCCTAACTCCTCCAGACTGGCAATCTAGTATCCATCCGGGATTTTCATTGGATGTAAAGCAAGTGTAAGCTCACCATACTTAACAAGTATATCAAAGAGATCTATGAGGCTCAAAAGGCTTGACACTGTTTGACTGCGGTTCGCAATTTTAGTTGATCAAATTTTAGCATCCTGAATCACTACTTTAATGAACAATCCCAATTCCCAAGTGATATTAAAGTATAGTCAAGTTTATCTCAATTCCCAGCCATCCACCATCCACAGTAACCACTAATCTTAAAGGATCTAGACCGCTCATATCCGTGAGCATGGCTATTATAACAGGTTAATTATTTCTGCAGAAATTGTACATCTTTACCCACCGAGCTGTGATTCCCAATGCCGGGGTTTGCAAAGCCCACTACACCTCTTCCTAGGAAGTGTGGCAAGGTTTCACTATGAAACCCTTAGCTAGTTACACTAACAAGTCGTAGCTACAAAGGAGTGGCACACGTGGGCATCGCAGCACGGTACACACCCTAGCAGAAAAAGGAAAGATATCCTCTTACCCCTTACTGGAGCTACAGATGAGCTAGTACAATCTAGTTAATAGGTTAAAGTTAGAGCCATATGACACTCGGGGTTGTACGGAACCTCCTGGGTTGCCGCTTTAGGATTAAGTCCTTATGGAGGGGCACTAGAGTACTCAACCCCGTACTCTAGCCCCCTATATGTTGCTAAAAAGCTCCATTTTATCACATTGCATATAGCCTTTAGTCATGTTTAACAATTATTTTATGTTAAGCGCTGCAGCATCTATCCAAAATGCATACCCAAACCATAGGTGACAAGGATATGTGGTACAAGAATTCATCTAGGTAAAGTCCTTAAGGCATTTCAAATTAGTCACATGCATGAATATGAATGGTAATAGTTCATAGGTAACAAGGGGCCTTTGGTACACTTGCCTTAAATTGCTTTCCCCCAAAGCAATACGCTTAAAAGCCTTTGTATTCAACTTTTAATCTCCTGCTACCAATTCTCAGCTTCTAGTCTTCAGAGAACAGCTTCTTAATCACCATGTAAACCTCACCGATTGACTGAACCATATATCACCACACAAACATCCATACATGGAATACAAACAAGAATATATGAGAACAGTACACCAATCATAGAAAAATAAGAAAAATAGTTTGAAATACGATTCTACGCATCGCTACGAACACACAGACGCAAAAGACACGCTATATGCGATTCGACGAAAAAGCGACCATCGAAGGATTTTCAATGCAATGGAAAATAAAACCTATCCATTTAACTTATTTTAATTGTAGAAACACATGTAAATATTTTCATTATATTATAAAAGAAACAACTACGAGCTTGTTTTAGGTTAGCTAAGAAAAACTATATGAGCAATATTGATTTAGATTAATCACAATATATTTAGTTTTAAAAGTCGAGTTAAAGCTAATCATATATTATTTATAAATGTTATCACATAACAATTAAACTTTACCTTCACGAAGGAATTAAGCATGTGACTGCATCTACTCTACTTATCACATATGTATCTTGTTCAGCTAATCAAATTATATTCTAGAAATACTTTTAAGTTAACAATTAATCATATTAACTTTTAGGTATAAATCATCAAAGTTAAGCACCTATATTGCTTTTAATTCCAACCTGTGTGCAAATATACTAATCAATTTAATATTTAGCTATATATGGAAAAACATGTGACATGAAAAACATTGCCCCTAGCATATAGTTCACGTCAGCACGAACCAAACGCAACTTAAATGGTGCAAAATAGAATTAGAACTTAAATTGCTTTTAATTAAAAAGTTATTGAATAATCCATAATCAAATTAATATTTAACTTATAAATTTTCAAGATGTAAGACATGTTAAACATTGCTGCTAACACGTAACACACACTGCGATGAAACTCACGCAATCGAATCGAAATAAAAAACCTAAACCGATTTTAATTAATCAGCGATTAATTAATTATAGGCACAATTAATATTTTAATAAAATAAATTCATAAATATGTTATATGAAAACTAATAGCGCTACTGCATAGATCTTGATGACACGAAACTAACGCAACTGGAATGAACTAAAATTGAGTTAAAACGATTAAACGACGGAGATTAACAACTGGATGGCAAAATCGTAAATAGTTCATCTTTTACCTTGGGCTGTTGCTGATCGTGGCCAGCCATGGAGGTTTGCTGTTGCTCATGGAGGACGTCCAGAACCTGGCCGGGGCTTGCCTGGCTGGCCAGACAGCGGCGGCACAGGACCGCACGGCGCAGGGGCCCACGCGGCTGGACCAGGGCCGGCTTCAGACGGTGGCTGCCGGCCACTACAGGCATGGCCTACTGCCTGCACGCTGGAGCACGCGACTGGAGGGGCTGGGGGTGCGGGGAAGGGGAGCGGCTCGCCTGACTGAGTCGACTGGAGACGCGCGGGTGAGGGCCAGGGGCGGCGGCGCCAGACCCTAGGCGAGGAGGGCCGCGGCCATGGCCAGAGATGGCCTGAAACAGAGAAAGCCATGGTGAAGCTCGCCGGATAATCGACCGGAAAAAGGAAAACGAAGGGGAAACGGTCAAACGGTGATGGATTCAAGAAAAGGAGGACACTACGATGTAGAGAACGATGAGATCTACCTTGTGGTAGTGGTGGTTGACGTCGGAACGCGAAGGTTTGGCCGGAAAAGCTCGCCGAAGAGTTCGTCGGAAACCTAGTTGTGCCAAACTTTGGCGTCCGATCTGCGGGGCTAAGAGTGGCGGCTTGAAAAACCGGCTGTACTTCTAGAATCCTCGCGTCGAGGGCTACACCAGCATATATATATATACGTAGAATTTGGAGATTTTGGAAAGTGAAGATATTTATTAATTATTGATTTTCGGAATTAAAATAATTACAGAAAATCAGGAATTACTATTTAGGCTACGAAAAATATCTCTGAGCTCCAAAAAATTCCAAAAAAATTCGTAGGGATAGATGGAAGGATAAGGAACACAACCAAACTAGTTTTAGCTCCCGAAAAGACCTTTAGATTGATCGAGGAAAAAGATAAGGCTCCAAGAAATAGGAATTTAATTCCAAAAAAGGTTGGAAAGATTTCCAGAAAGAGAGGCATCGTTCTAACGCGTCTTAAAACTTTTTTCAAGCCTTTAGATTTTGAAAACAAAGCATCTTATCTAACTTTTATTTTTGCAAGTTTTCAATTTCTTTTTAAACCACTACTTGAAAATAATATTTTGAAGATTGAGATTTGAATTTATTTTCTAAACCACTCATCACAAAAGTACCAATGCAACGACATTCAAACCACTCATCACAAAAGTACCAATGCAACTGCATGTATGCGCAAACATGTTGCTACCCTTATGTTGGATTTAATTTAAAGAAAGTTTTCTTTTACCTATGTTTTTATGAGCACAAAACAATTAACAGAAATCGTTTTACTCTTTTTATAAAGTAGCTAATTTTAGGGTGTTACATCACTCCTGACGTCGTCGTCCATGAAGTCGAGACAGCTGGGACCATAGTCCGCCATCCCCACGAGTTTAGACGTGAGAGGGGGTGGCGTTGGCATCCGCTGGAGCCCCCGGGCGTACGCGTCCGTGGGTGACACGAGACCATAGGGGGACCGGACATATGGCGGCTGCGACGGGGACAACGAGAACCCACCGGGTATTTGGCGGAAGATAGAACATAGTAAGTAAATAACAGCATGTATATTACTCACAGCGGGGTTTGAGCAGAGAGTTTGCTTGGATAGAAGCGCAGATGTCGCGCCGTCGATGTCACGCATCCCGAAGTCGATGGAGGGCGCCCCTCCGACAGGTGCCGGGTCGTGAGTCTCATCGCGGAGGTGGAGTACGCCGAGCCGGTTGGCGGTGAAGTCCAGGCTTTCGAAGCAGAAGGCCTGGGAAGGCTCGAAGATGGGTGGAACTCGCATCCCAGCGGGCGAGAGTGTGGGGAACTCCAGCGAGCCGAAGCTAATCGTATTGCCCAAACCCGCCACGACGAGGGTGGCGGAGAAATGGGCCATCCGATTACCAAAAAAGTGTTGAACATACAGCGTCCTCCCCACGGATGGCACTAACTGTCAGTATAGAAAGTGACCAACTAGTAAATATTTGTAGTTTTGCTGTACATTGTGATCGGAGGTGGCCTAGCACTCAATGACATGGGATTTAGACTGGTTCAGGCAACGTGCCCTACGTCCAGTGTGGGTTGGTCGGTGACTTTATTCCTGAGCCTAGGTGCTCGAAGTCTGTAGTGGGGTTGCAAACAAGAAGGAGAAATGAGGGGTGTACGGTCGATCCGGTCGGAAGGGCCAAGATCGACAGGAGTTATGCTATGAACGAAGTGTCCAACCTTAAACCTAAACTTGAAGAAATCGACTTGGGTTAACTGCCTTTTGTTTGGAGGGAGCACATCCCCTTTTATAGAAGAAGGGGATGGCTTTACAAGTGAGAGAGAGTGAGTATGGATGTTTCTAAGCCTTGTTGCCCACGCCGATGGGGATGGGACAATGGTGGGCGCCCACAATACTATTGATGTCACTGCAGAATGTTAGGTACATGTGGGAGGTTGAGCTGCTTTCTTCAAGACTGGGGGACGTCGGTACCTGCAAAAATGCTGTCTCGCCGACTGGAGGCATGGCTTTACCATGTTCACCTGGCACGGTGAATCCTGGTGCCCACAATACTGTCGATGCTGAGAGGCACGTGGGGGGTCTTACCGTATGGGTGTTTTTGACTAGCGCCTACAATACTGTAGAGGTAAATGTCGGCGCCTACAATACTATTTGTGGTAGGGTGGTTGTAAAATACTGTTCCACAGGGTATGGTCTCTGGTGCCGTGGTTTGACTTGCGAGCCCTGTCTTGCCTTGCTTAGTACGCCTACTGGTTCTTTTTGAGCGGGCGTCCTCGGTTGGATGGCCTCAGTTGGTACTGGCGCACCAGTCGGAAAATAGCGATGGGCAGGGTTTTGTATGAACCCCGGTCAGAGATACGAGGTTGGAGTTGGAGGCAGTCCTCGGGTCAGGCTTTTTGGGTGGAGGCCATGCCAAGGCGGCCGGGGCCTAATGCTAGCGCTTCGATCGGAGAGGCCGTTCGGAGTTGGCCTAAGCCTGAGCTAGTGCTCCGGTCAGAAAGATGGGCCAAAGGTGGCCAGGGCCTGAAGCGAGTGCTCTGGTATGTTGAATTTAGACTTTTGGGCCGGTCCAGAGGAAAAGAAGGCCGTCCTCCTAGGCCGAGCCCTAGTGTGGAAGCCGATACCCGAGGGACCCTGGGTTTATGAACCCAACACCAGGAGACACAAAAGGAAGAAGAAATTGATCCTTTGGAATTTTCTTTTAAAATCAAGGGTGATTTGTTCTCTGATTTAGAAACATCTCAAATTATCTCATCCAAAAGAGATATTCCACACCTTCAGTGTGACTGTGTAGTAAGTCATGGTATGGAATCTTAAAAACCTTATAATTTTTTATAGGGAAAACTTTCTATATGCCATTGGGTAAAACTTGTATACCTAATCTGTCATCTAAAACTCAATCCTATCAATGCCACTATCCACAAATTTTAGTCTCTTTCACGTCATTATTGATCATATTCTGATAGTCTTGGCCAATAGACATAAAAAGATCAATTTATCCATTCTCCCAGTTGGACACAAATCTAGTTGCTCTCTTTTATACCCCCAACTTAACACATGGTGTGAGGGGTGTTCAATAGGCTTACCCTCCACAACCATTGCCACACTCATAGATTTCACAAATAATAATATGTTGCCAAGTTTACAAATATGATAGCTAAAACAACATAGCTTTAAAATGGTTACAATAACATAAGTTTCAAATACACTGCTAGCATAAGTAACATCCCCCAGCAATGGCCTATAGATGAGAAATAAATATAGAGTCGCCGAGCCCACCAGTGGTTAGCCACCATCTTCAGTAGGCTGAGAACTTCACCTACAACATGATGGGATAAACTCTGAGTACTTGAATGTACTTAGCTAAACTTACCTGATAGGAGAGAAATAAAAAAACTCTCAAGGATATGCATGGCTTATTTAGTGGAGCTGGTTGGATAGCATAACTTTGCAAAAAGAGCATTACTACCATAAGTCCTTACTTTAAATATTTTAGTCAATATCTTAGCATCAAGTTTAGTGAAGCTTATTATGGCTAACTTTCCACCTATTCTAGAGCAATCACTTGATTAATAAGCATCACAATAGTAACCATATCCAGTTTATCATATAATTATCATAACCATCATGTTCCATCCAGTGTTACTATGATGAAGGAAGCTCAGTCAAGTTTCTCACTATCCGAGAGAGACGGCGATTTGAATCGATTGCAACCAGCTAGGCATAAATCCTAACACAAACCCACACTTCCCCCGTCGGGGTCGCGTCGGGTCACCTTTGGTACAGCTCAGGACTCAACTTCATGGGGTCGATCAACGCCTCACCCTCAAGGACTGACCAACTGTCAGGACGTTTAGGCTCGGCCTGCCCTTGGTCTCACATTTGGCTCCTCGCACATCCATACTACCTCCAGTCTACGCACTCGTATAGAACGAGGTCCGGCTTGAGTTGAGCTAGTCGGCTTCGCGGTCGGAACGAGTTATTCGGCCAGCTAAGTGAGAGGCTGTGTTCAAAATGATCGAGGACCAACAACAATGCGGTCCTTAAGCGACACAGATAGGATAAATATGCACACAATACCTCCATGTCCTGATGCCTCTCAATCACCAGATCCCGTCCGATCTCCATTTATTCATCATCACATGGTTATGTTCCATGATAGCAAATATAGCCAACCATGACCAGGTATTTACCTATGTCTCGTAGGTGATAGGGAATCACCCACTTCTACTAGTCTAAGCATGGCTAAGCATAGAATGTCCTACTCATACTAGTAAGGGTTTATGTATTCATATATAGTGGACAAGGTAGGAAATATGCACCAACGATTTCATTCAACTCCTATCACCTAATGCAGCATACAAAAGTTATACTTATGTGTATTTGTAAAAAGAGAGGGTAGGAGACTTAGGATGCTCCGAGGCTTACCTAGGATTCGACATAAGTCAGTTTAGTTAGCTTGCACTGTCTTGGCGGTATATCCGGCCCTAGCACTTGCTTAGCCCTTCCATCTTCGGGATAGTTCTACCAACACACCATCTTTGGGGCTTATCCACCAACACCGTCTTCTGGTTTGACTCCAACATCCCGTGCTTCACGTCCATGCATGGTACATCTAGCGTACCTAAATGAGATGCAAGATGCAAGTGCATGAATGCGAAGAATGGTAACATGCGATGCATCATGTAAAAGCATTTAAAACAAGCATAAGGTTACACCACATGACATGAGTACCTAGAGAGCAAGTTATTTACATCAAGTCTAACATAGAGATAGCAAGCACATCAAGCATGGCATGCTAGTCAACTCAAGTTCAGTTACATCAAGCATTTATCAATCAAGAACTAACTAAACATGTTTAGCCAAACAAGAGTAAGCTAAAGCAATTAACTTAGCACATGCCCAGAATCTGGACAGCAACACAGAAGGCACTTGTTTCAACCATAACTGGAGTTATATGCATCAAACAAAGGTGATCCTAGACTTTCTAGAAATCTTAGAAAATTGTCGACAACTTTGTTATTTACACCTAGAGATGATTCAAAGGTTAACAAGGTTGAAAAACACTAACAAGCATATCTGCACAAACTAGGACAAAAAACTAACATGAACTTCAGAAATGCATAACTGGAGTTCTAATCATCCAACAAACATGATTCTTAACTTTATGGAAAGCTTAATAAGTTATTTATAACTTTCCTATTATCATCTTAAGATGGTTCTATAGCTATCAAGTTCAATCAACACCAAGAAAGCATCTCTGTCCAGATTTGGACTGAATCTGCCATTCCAACTCGGATAGCTATAACTTGAGTTCTAAACCACCAAAAAGGGTGTTCTTAGACATTTTGGAAATCTTAACAAAATAAATACAACTCTTATATTATCACCAATACATGATTCTGTGTTTAAATAAGCCAAACAATATAATCATTTAGATCTATTCAGAGGACATGCAAAACCTGATAGCAAACTTCTAAAATCTATAACTCCTAAACCATCAGACCTAAAATCATGAAATTTGAGGACAAGCAAGATAAGAAAACTATATACAACTTTTGTATTCAACATATCTATAGAAAACATCATTTAGGCCACAAAATCATTGCTACACTGCTAACTGCTCTAATAGCCACAACAGCAGAGATACAACTATATGCATTTATCATTTATATTGTTAACAACTAATATTTTGTTGCTATATATGCAGCTCCTAATCATAACCAAGCAATCACATTACTTATCACCCATTGTTAGAAGTATTACATGGCATAAACACATGCATCTATTAACAAACTTTCATCCTCTACTTATATAATACAATATATATATTATTTTTAGTGCTATACAAGAACACCTAGTTTTGGGCTGAGACTTTTATGAGTGGTAGATGTTATCCAAACATGTCTACTACACAAATTTCACATTCTCAGGTTTTATAATTTAATTACTATGAAAAAAGACAAATCTTAATTATCAATGAACATGTAAGAACAAGATAAATATGAAACTCAATATTTTCTGCAAATGCATGGCCATATTATATGTTATTATGGTAGCACAACATGATACAAAGGTATAGGAACAACATTTTCCATTTTTACACCTTCATAAAAATTATAACTTATTTAAAACCATTTATTAAGCACTAAGCAAGTTAAATCAATAACTCAGTCACACATGCACCAATAAATCTGAAATTTTTACCACAACACACATATGGCATCAGTAGCCTATCATAAAAATTTCATAGCAATTGGAGCATCACAACTTTAGATATGAATTTATTCCTAGAAAACCCTAATTTACAAAAATAAATAAAAATAGCAGGAACTTTCTACTAACACATATCATATTATGACTCTACTGCATAGATCTACTCACAAGGATTCCAAAACATCTTCATTTGCTATTTTATGATTTTTCTACGATTTACTATGTTTTTTCAAAGTTTTATCTAATTATATGCATATAAGGAAAAAGAAAAGGAAAAAACACTTTTTCATCTGGAACCCTAAACTTTTCTCAAAACTGATCAAACCCATAACTAAAAAGTACTCTCTCTGGTGCTCTTGCATCAGGAACCCTGCAAAGAGTTTCTATTTCAAGTTATACCCTTCTCCTTCCTCTTACACGCACGTAGAGCAGAGGAGACGGCCGGTCGAGCCGATTCTGGCTGTAGGAGGTGTGGGGGGTATAACCCAAGATACCCATGGCAATGGATAGGAGCTACACCACCAGGGAAGGTCTAGCCCATAAGATCAAGGCCTATGATGCTCGGCTCTGGTCGACATGCACCGCAAGGTAATCAGAAGACATCTTGACGATGAAGGAAGATCTGTTCGGATATGATAGATATTGTGTTCCTTGTAAATACTTACCACATAGCCGAATAGATCTGGGCCTAAACTGACTTGTAACCCTACCCTTTGGACTATATAAGGTGGGTAGAGACCCCCCTCGAATTCATCTCATAATACAATCCACCAAAGACACAGGACGTAGGGTATTACGTCGATCAGACGGCCTGAACCTGTCTAAATTGCTTGTCTCTCGCTTGTGTCACCATCCGGCTCCTATTACGCGTACCTCCACCGATTCATCTACTATCATGGGCATACCCCTTGGTAGACTGCCAACCAAATTTTGTCGATAGTGGCGCGCTAGGTAGGGGGTGTGCGTGCTGATTCCATGGTGAGCCAGATGGTCCACTTCCCGAGCTCCATCATCCTTCCCGAGCCAGGTCAGACCTTCACGATCGAATCTAAGACTTGGGTCATTGGCATCGACGGCATCGAGGAAATCATGGAGGTGGTGGAGAACCACCCTGCGTCAATCATGCTAATGTCTACAATGACATCTCTGATCCCGATGCATCATCGCTGGGTTAGGAGATCCATCAGCAATGATGATCTAATCGCATCCATCGATCGGGTCACAGACCTCTTTGCGGAATGTCAACTCCTTATGGATTCGGTCTTAGATCAATCTAGAGCAAGCAACAAATTTCTCATACTCCAAGATCACCAAGCCGCTGCAACCAAGTGACCTGCTTGGCCAAATCATTCAAGGTGGCCAGATTTCGATCTGGTGATCACGACAACTCTAGAGGGGCATACCGTTCAACACCGACCACTCTTGGCCCTGACAGAGAACATATCAAAGCCATATTCTTTTAGGCTGGTGGGTATGGGTCCGATCTATTGGGACGCCATGCACTATCTTATTTGCTGACCATGCCAAGCGTAGCCACATCAATGACCTCTATCAGATCGACTTCCTTGAGGCCGACCAGCCTGCGGCAATGGTAAACATGGTGCAAATCTAAACAGATCTTCTAAATGACACACTCCATACAATCCTAGAGGAAAGCCCCGAGCCATACTCTAAGGGCTCTACCAGCAACTGCCCAAATTTCCCTCTAGGCTTTGGGAGAGAGCTTTTTATGGCTAGCCACGACAGCATTGCTATTGATGGAGAAACCAGTGCCCAGCGCCGTGAGCGCGAAGCCAGGAATGCTGATTGCCAACGATGTCGCAATGAAGAAGTAGAAAACACTACCCAAGCTTCCAGAGGTGACCCGCCACCTCTTGCTCATAATCTCCAACAAGAGTTCCTCATGGTGGACAACCAGCAAGTGGAGCAAACACCGAGCACCATTCTGGCTGTGGCCACCTATGAGTTGGCTAGACTCCCACCAATGCTGAAGGTACTCAAGATTCAAGCACTACTTAAAGCATCTTGGGTCTAGGTCAGTGACATCCAAAACCTAGCTCCATCTTTTTGATAGCATTCGCATGCAATCGTAACCCCCGTGGCTCTCACTGTGATGGGGGAGTCACTACCATAGCAGCTAAATCATCCAAGGGGGGTCCAGGGGTAATGTTGCCATCAATCCTGGATCACAAGGACAACGAAATCAGTGTGGCTGACTAGCTCATAATGCCAACCAGGAGGTTAATCAACCCCTACGTGGTGATGCCCATGACCACATCAACGCCAACCTCGATGCCCGCAATCGCATTAAGAATAGTCATGCCCAACGACATTAGGCAGAACTCTAACATCGATAGGAGTACGACGACCAACACGACAACCCTGTCAGCCTTCTACCACTCCCCGCTATCGAGCCAATGAGACCCGCCTCTTCACAGTAAGGCTACGAGTTGTACAATGGCTCACAGGCTTGAAGATCTTTGGGGTCAATCCCTACAACAACAAGGCTAATCCCGTGTAGTGGATGCAACTCTATGAAATGGCTGTGCGTGCAGCAGGGGGAAATAGCGATGTAATGGCAAATTATTTGCCTATCATGCTCTCCCAGATAGCCAACAATTGGCTTATGGGCCTAAGGGAGGACTCCATCAAAACTTAAGATGATCTCAAGAAAGTCTTCATAAAAAATTATATGGCAACATGCCAGCAGCCTGGCATGGAATATGATCTAGAAAAACTCCATCAGACCTCTAGGGAACCTCTGCGAAGCTACATCAGATGTTTCTTGGAAACAAGGAACACCATCCGCAACTTTGGGGACAATGAGGCCATCTCTGTTTTCACAAGAGGACTCCATCACCATTAGGAGGTATGCTCCAAACTTCCACAAGAGGCCCCAGACCATTGGCGAATTCTGCAAGCTTGCAAACTCATATGCAGACTCTAAAGAAGCTGATCGATAGTTCAAGGATGACATTGCTCGTGCTTCCCACTCGGATCGCCACCCACGTCGTGATGATGATCGCCACGAAGAACGACATTATGAAGATTGCAATAGGCGCTACGACGATCGCGAACAACGTCATAATGATTGGCTAGAGGGATCGAGGGCTACACAACCATGTCTCTGCTAACTAGAAAACTTCATCAATAATGTAGAGAAACCATGCGCAAAGCGCAATTTCAACGCTGCCTATGAAAAGCTCCTTGATGGTCCATGCCCAATTCACAAGAACAACAAGCACACCATGCAGCAATGCTATGGCATGGCCAAAGCTTTCTGTGATGTGGAACAGAAATGGCAGATGTGCAAGGACGATGAGTCAGATGACAGCAAGGGGGAGGAGCGTCCTAAGGATGCATGACCCACTTTCCAAGATGCCAACAAGACCGTCGCCATAATCTTTGGAGGGTATGCCACCTCTGAGAGCAAATGCTAGCAGAAGCTCACCGCTCGGTAGGTCATGTCGATCACCAAGTACGACATGGTCGCCGACCCCAAATATCTAGACTGGTCGAAACATCATGTCAAATTCAGTAGGACCGACTAGTGGACAAATATCCCAAACCTAGGGCATTTCTCACTCATGCTGGATCCAATCATCAGCAACATGCGGTTCACGAAGGTCCTCATTGACGGCGAGAGTGCCCTCAACATCCTCTTTGCCAGAGCCCTAGCTGAGTTAGGACTCACGAAGGATGATCTTGTTCCTATTGATTCTCCATTCTAGGGTATTGTACCTGGCAAAGCGTCCCAACCTTTGGGCCAGATCACCTTGCCAGTCTAGTTTGGCACCGCCAATCACTTCCGTACTGAGTATGTGAACTTCTTTGTGGTAGACTTCAACACCGCCTACCATGCCATCTTTGGCCAACCAGCTCTCGCCAAGTTCATGGTTATGCCCCATTATGTCTACTAGTGTTGAAGATTCCAATGGAGCAGGGCGTCCTCACCCTATGTGCCAACATCTCCACCGCTTATGACTACGAAAGAGGACTCGCCATCGCCGAAGCAATGGACATCTTAGCCAGAATGGAGGCTTGCATCACCGACTCCAAGAAGGTCCATACATCGTCAAGGTTGTGACCCAACCAGGGTCATATAGGCTCTGTGATCAAGATGGTGTTGACATCCTTAACTCCTAGCACATCGAACACCTTAGGCGATTCTATCCTTGAGACATTCTACAAAAGATATGTACCTTTTTATGTATATATGCATTTCAATAATGATTTTATCCGTGATGTTTTCTCCATTTGTTTTCCATAATTTTTCTCCAAATGACTTTTCTCCATGCTAAATATCTTTAAGATGACATAGACTATCGCCATTCAAATAGGACTGCACCCTCGCCTTAGTCGGACATGCTCAAGGGCTTCACCTCTCCACGCGAATTGACTCCACTAGGCTTCAATTACTTCTGTTTGCCTATGACTCTGCATAGCCACCGAGCCACCGAGCCGCCAAGCCACCAAGCTGCTCGAGCCACCATGCTGCCAAGCCACTCGAGCCACCGTGCCATCGTGACGCCATGCCACTGAGCCACCAAGCGAGCTGCTAAGCGAGCTACCAGAGTCATAATCAAGCCACGCCATGCCGCGATGATGGCCGCCACGAAGAACTACATTGTGACAACAGCGACCGCTACCATGATGATAGGCCAGAAAAGCTCGAGGGCTAGGCAATTTCATTGCCGTCGACCAGTCATGTTTTCATTTGTGTTATCTAGAAGCAGCCCTATCCTTGACTTAGCACTTAAACATGCATGAGCGGTAGTGCCCTGCGTCATGAGTGGGCGACAGTGGCTCCTCGATGATGCCCATATTCCTAAGCATGCACAAGAATCTTGGGATAGAATGCCCCACACGTCTCGCCATGGTTAAGTGCTAAGCACTCTCCAATGATCTCTATGTTCTCCAATATTCTCCATGTTCTCCAATCTCACCATGGTTAAGTGCTAAGCACTCTCCAATATTCTCCATGTTCTCCAATTTCACCATGGTATAGTGCTAAGCACTCTCCATCTTCTCCAAATTTCGCCACGGTATAGTGCTTAGCACTCTCCATGTTCTCCAATTTTGCCATAGTATAGTGCTAAGCACTCTCCATGTTCTCCAAATTTCGCCATGGTATAGAGCTAAGCACTCTCCATGTTCTCCAAATTTCACCATGGTATAGTGCTAAGCAGTCTCCATGTTCTCCAAATAAGCACTCTCCATGTTCTCCAATTTCGCCATGGTATAGTGCTAAGCACTCTCCATGTTCTCCAATTTTGCTATGGTATAGTGCTAAGCACTCTCCATGTTCTCCAAACTTCTCCACTGTCAAGTGCTAAGCACTCTCCAATTTTCTCCAATGGTAAAGTGCTAAGCACTCTTCATTTTTTCTCCATTTTTAAGTGCTCGGTACTCTCCAAATTTTACTCCAATGTCTAGTTCTAAGCACAGGGATTTTGTCTTCTTCACTCGTTTCTTTGATCCTGCTACAAGATGCTACTCTATCTTACAGCAGACTCGGGGACTAAGTGTATACACTTCACCTAGCGGTGAATGTACTATCTTTCCTCCTATTGGTCTTCAGCTAAGCTGGGGACTGGCTATGTGCTCAGCTAAGCTAGGACTCAATTATGTTGACTAAGTGACCGTTGTAATTCTTTGATCCTAACACCAGGTGCATTCGTCACCTATTGTTAGGCTCAGGGACTACAATGCATACATTACACCTTGCGATGCATGTATCAATACTAACATCCTCTTTGACTAAGTCATGGATGATGATCATCTGACTTTGCCAACGAAGCCTAAGTGTGTACACTTCACCTAAGGTGGATGTCTCCGGCAAGCTCCGCCGCTGTTTTCTCCGCTAATCAACTGGCCGAACCACTAGGTTCATGACCTTCATTGCCAACCAGCTGGTTGGACTGTTCGATGTTCACTTCTACTTGGCATTCACTTTGTCATCGACCAGTTGGTTGGGCTGCTTGGTGCTTGATTCTTCGCCAGCCAACTAGTTGGATTGTTCGTCGCTTCATCACCAGCTATGTTGGGGACTCCTCGGTGTTTGGATTGTTCGTCGCTTCATCGCCAGCTAAGCTGGGGACTCAGCATTCAGATTCTTTATGCAAGAGTCGCTAGCTAAGCTAGGGACTCCCTTGGTGGTCAGATCTTGCTATGTCTCATTGGTGTGCTATCAGCTTGCTCCATGCTGTTTGGATCAAGGTGCTGATCTTAGGCAGCACGTCTGGGGTCTTGATACGCACACAACAGATGACATTGGCAAGCTTTCGGGCTTATTTTCTTTGACCCTGCTATAAGATTTATTTCTTCATCTTCTAGCAGGCTCAGGGATTAAGTGGCTACACTTCACCTAGCGGTGAATGTAGTGCTTTTTTCTTGATTTACCCTCCTTACTGACTAAATCATGGATGATTCCTCGCAAACGGAGTCTAAGTGGCTACATTTCACCTAAGGTGGAGAATTTTCAAATTTATATCTTGAGCCCCTTACATCCTTCTAGTAGCCTTACTTGGCTAAGTCCGAGACTTGCATGCCAGTTAAACTGGTCGGCTTTGACTTTCACCGCTCTAATCACCAGTTAAACCGGTCGGCACTTCATCCTGCTGATTGGATTACTAGTTAAACTGGTCAGATCGCTAGTTGAACTGGTCGACACTTCATCCTGCTGATTGAACTACTAGTTGAACTGGTCGGATTGCCAGATTTATTGGCTGACTCCAAGTTAAAATGCTCAGACTTGCTCAAGACAGCGTTGCTAAGCGGATACAAGGTGCTCGGGGACTAGCTATGGGGGTATAACCCCAGATACCCATGGCAATGGACATGGGTCACACTACCAGGGGAGGTCTAGCCCATAAGATCAAGGCCTATGGTGCTCGGCTCTAGTCGGTATGCACCGCAAGACAATCAGAAGACATCTTGGCGATGATGGAAGATCTGTTCAGATATGATAGATATTGTATTCCTTGTAAATACTTACCATATAGCTGAATAGATCTAGGCCTAAACCGACTTGTAACTCTACCCCTCGAACTATATAAGGTGGGTAGGGCCCCTCTCGAATTCATCTCATAATACAATCCACCAAAGACAAAGGACATAGGGTATTACATCAATCAGACGCCCTAAACCTATCTAAATCATTTGTCTCTACGCTTGTGTCACCATCCGGCTCCTATTATGCGCAACTCCACCGATTTATCTACTACTATGGGCATACCCCTCGGTAGTCTACCGACCAGATTTTGTCGACAGGAGGTGGGCACCGGCGGCAATGATGGACCGCACGTCCATCCTAGTGCCTGAGCACAGAGGCTGGTGGTTGCGAATGACCAGGAGATAGACTGTAGCTTGCTGTCCATGGCAACTGGTAGCGGCATGTGAGCAGCTCCGACGACAGCAGACTGTAGGCGGTGGCATGATTGAGCAAACGACATGGGACAAGGGAGTAGGTAAAGGCGGAGGTGGTAGCCCTTTTGGCTTGTGCCACAGAGGAGCGGAGCAGTAGGACGCAATGGCAGTGGAGCTTCACTCGTCTATCATGGCAGGTGAGATAGCAAGAGGGAGCGAAGGGTGAGAGGGAGGACGAGTGAGCGAGAGAGATAGAGGGCGAGCTCTCAGGCCTTCGTTTTCTCGAACACGGCTGCGAGGTGGCGAGCATGCAGTGAGCGAGGATGCCATGCGGCGAGTGTGGCCTAAGGCTAGTCAGCCACCCACGCCTAATGGTGTTCTAAAGAACGTCGATGGCCCGACTAAAACTCAGATTTCTCCTCTCTCTATCTCCTAATCCAGTTGATGATTGATTCAACCGACTACACCCTGTTGTAGAGCTACATGAGTACTACAACTTTGCTTAAAGGATCTTGGACTGGTTCAACTTGGTTTGAAAGATATAAATTCCCAAAGGAGGGTACTTGAAAACTGAAATCATGATTCAGAAACTTAGGTTAGGTCCACGAAGTTCAGTGAAACTAGCAGTTTTGGGAACTAAATTTGGCGGTCTAAACGTGCTCTAAAAGTGATGAGACTTATTTGGTTGTTTCCTTCACAAAGGGTACTTCAACTCATATTAAAGAATTAAATTGAGTTACCATACAATTTTGCAATAGAAAATATCACAAATATGTCAACTCACTGCTGCTGATTAGGGACATTGAAAGATTTCTGAGAGCCTAAAAGAGCACTGCATTCAAATTTGAGGTCACTGTTTAACTAGGTTGGAGGCCGTTTTAGCTCTTGGTACAAAAACAAAGTTGGAAGAACTCCACCTAAACTATAACTTTCCTTTAAGGTCAAACCTCAGAACAGGTACAAAAGCTATTGTTTTACCTAGGTCAAAGCAAGATCACGATAAACCCTAAATTAGAGTTTTAGACCGATTGAGGCATTTTCTTGGCACTTGATCAACATGAACCCTTCATGACTTTTGTTGTAGAACCAATTTGGAGTTGTTTGAGCAAGGTTGCAAGGTTTGGTTGACATCACATGTTATCATTCACTTAATAAAGTGATTCAAGCAAGGATATAATTCATCATTCCATGTGACTTCTTGATTCCAAACTTCATGAAACTTTTTCCAAAGTTCACTATGGATGCATGTTGATGTAATGTACATGAAGTAAGCATGTTTAACATTGCTCAAGTATAATCTTAACAAGGGTCCATATGTAAGCAAAGGTGTGTTGTCCTAGTTAAGTTGGGACTCAATTTCATAGATTTGACCTCAGCACTTCCATCACCACTTTCAAGATTATGAACTAGAGATCAAGATCATTGCTTGACATATCCTACTTAAGTCCAAATTCGTTGCTTAACTCGTGACTAACACCTGGGGTGTTATAGCCCTCCCCCCTTATGAGAATCTCGCCTCAAGATTCGGTGCGAAAGATTTTTAAGGGAAGAGAAGCATGTCATCCATTTTCCAGCATCAGTGATAGCATTCGGCTACTTAGCTTCGAGCATTGGAGAGGCTAATTTGGTCAAGACAACTTTCTGATACTTGCTCTTCGTAGTAACACTAGATGGAACATGATAGTTATGATAATTATATGATAAATCGGATATGGTTACTATTGTGATGCTTATTAATCAAGTGATTGCTCTAGAATAGGTGCACAGTTAGCCACAATAAGCTTCACTAAACTTGATGCTAAGATATTGACTAAAATATTGAAAGTAAGGACTTATGGTAGTAATGCTCTTTTTATAAAGTTATGCTATCCAACTAGCTCCACTAAATAAGCCTTGCATATCCTTGAGAGTTTTTTTATTTCTCTCCTATCGGGTAAGTCTAGCTGAGTATATTCGAGTACTTAGGGTTTATCCCATCATGTTGTAGGTGAAGTTCTCGGCCTGCTAAAGATGGTGGCTAACCACTGGTGGGCTCAGCAACTCTATATTTATTTCTCATCTATAGGCTATTATTGGGGGATGTTACTTATGCTAGCAGTGTATTTGAAACTTATGTTATTGTAACCATTTTAAAGCTATGTTGTTTTAGCTATCATATTTGTAAACTTGGCAACATATTATTTTTTGTGAACTCAATTGTAAACATTATTTCCGTTGCAACTCCATGTATGTGATGTGTATTTGCTTAATCTATTATAGTCTTGGTTGTGATGTGGATTTATCGAGGTCCTTTGTGACACTCGGTGGACTACCGAGTTTATATAAGTGAAAGTATGTGCATGTCAATGTGTTAAACGGGGACAGCCGTACTTGATCTTGTATAAATTGGGCAGTTCAGTCGCAATATAGTCCAGAGTTTGCTAGGTTGATGAGGTCATGGTCCAGGCCGCTGAACCAAGTTTCTGTCTTCAACAGCCAATTAAGGGTAAGTAAATGCATTTTGTCATTCCCTATTGTAAATATCTTCCAAATTCTCATTCCTAAAATAGTCATATGCTCAGGGTACAGAGCTGAAGGCCTCTGTCAGGGTCCAAGAAGCCCAGGCAGAGCTCACCAAGTTGAAGGAGGAGTAGGCCAAGAAGGAGGCCGAGTGGATGTCCATGCAAAAACAACATGAAGAGACTCTCTGCATCCTTTGGGCTCAAATTGGTGAGGCTGAGCGCCAAAAGGCGACCACTGAGACTAGAAAGAATGACGCCTTTGATTCTTTGTTGAAGATGATAGAGAAGGCCAAGCTCTTTGATACCAAGCTAAAAGGTAAGAGAACTATATGACTTCCCTATAGTTTCTGACATGTAGTAGTCGGTGATCATGATAATGATCGTGTTTGGTCCTCTTTACAAAAGAGCAGATCAGGACCTAGCGGTTGGAAGGCGAGGTGAAGGAGCTGAATGAAGCCCTAAGAACCAAGCATAATCAAACCAAAGAGGTAACTAAGCGAGCGAGTGAAGAACTCACTCGAGCTAAGCTGATAAAGCGAGGAGCTAATCGTGATCTGATGCAGGCTCTAAAATCGGTGACCTACTTGAATGCCTAGCTGGAGAGGGCATAGTTGGAGTGGAACACGCTCTAGGAAGCTGTGAAGCCACTCGCCCTCCTCTTCCATAGGCTAGAAGATGGTGAAAAAAGTTGGGTGGATATAGTGAAAGACATCCCCTACCGCTTTGAGAGCTATGTACGTGGAGCCACCAAGGTCTACGTTCAAAATGTACTTGGTACGCTCCGAGTGTTATACCTGGCTGTGGATCTCCATCAGGTAGCCACAGACTATGATGATGAAGGCCATCTTGCTACCGTGGAAAGAGTGGAAGAGGAACTCAATGGACTTGCAACCACCATAACAGATGAATTAGACCTTAGGATGGAGAAGCCTAACGAATAGGCTATGTAAGTTTGAAAAAACTTATTAAGCATGTGTGTCAGGTAGGCACGTTGTAAGAAACAATGTTCTTTTGCTTGCATAGGTTGTTAGTTGAATGAAAAACTTAGCCTATAAGTAATGCATCTTGTTGGGGTACTTAAACACCAAAGACGGTTTATTCTAGCTAATTTGTCCGTGCAAAGTTAGCATCTTTTAGGCTTGGCAATCTTTTGAGTAAGATTGTAGTTTGCTTAGGCTATAAGTTTGTCTTGTGGAGTCCTTTAGAAAGGCGTGTAAGACTGAGTAGCCGAATAAAAAGTGATCAACGTAATCGCTATGATTAGAATCATGTTAGACCCTTCCGTCGATGTTATGTGCTTGAAGTCACTTGTTTAAGGAACCCTTATAATGATTGTTTGTTGTTAGGATCTCGTCCCATAGCCAACAAATCAGGTTACTTGCTTCTAGGAATCACCCTACCTAGGATGACATGCAATAGTTAAACTAAATGTCGGTAATTGGCTCCCGACCAAGGAGATGTAAGCCATCTGAGTAGGAGGCGTATCTTGTATAATATAGCCTAGTACTCGATATACAGAATAAGATCTATGTGTCGAGTAATTTTATCATATTAAGAGATGTGTAGCCACATAATTAGTTAGTTGTATATCTCGTATATGATGTAATAAAGGCTGCAACAAAGAGACACAACTAGAATAGTTGTGTATCTTGCATGAAAGAAAAAGACAAATTCATCTAGCGAAGAACAGTCTCTGTATTAATTAGAAAGAATCTTATAGAGTGGTGCAATGATTCCTGCTTTCTTGGTCAAAATCTCCATATCTTTGGCTTAGTCTACTGTGCAATGTTGGTAATCTCTTGTGCTTCATAGGCTTGCTGTGTTCTAGCTGCAATCTGGACGACTTCCGTGTCACAGTCATATGAGTGCTTGAGGTTTCCTCGGAAGGAGAGTACACCATTGGGACCTGGCATCTTGAGTAAGAGGTATGGGTAATGTGGTATGACCATGAACTTGGCCAAGGCAGGTCGACCGAAGATAGCATGGTATGATGATTCGAAGTCAGCCACCACGAACTTGATGAACTCCGTTAGGAAATTATTTGGGTTGCCAAACGTTATCTGGAGCATGATCTGTCCGAGTGGCATGGCAGCCTTGCCAGGTACTATCCTATAAAATGGGACGTCAGTGGGGGTGAGTAGGCTAGTAAAGTCCAATCCTATCTTCTTCAGCGTATCTGCAAATATTATATTCAATCCTACGCCGCCATCGATCAGGACCTTGGAGACTATCATGCTAGCTATTGTTGGACCCAAGATGAGTGGATAGTGGCCAGCATTAGTCATGCTAGTCCATTGATCTTTTCTAGAAAACTAGATTGGGTACTTAGACCAATTAAGGTACTTTGGTGTTGAGGGCTCTCCTGCCATGATGTCCTAGAGAGTCAACTTCCCTGAGCGCTTGTTTGATGAAGTCGGTAGCTCCACAAAGATTACTGCAATTTGGCCCTTAGACTGTTGAAAGCCAGGGTCAGGGTTGTCATCTCTATCTTTGTTGTTATTAGCTTTACCCTTGCCTTGTTGCTTTTATCATAGAAACCTAGTTCTTGGAGTTGTCTGCACTAGACCGCTGTGTGCTTGGAGTTCTTGTGGAAAGGGCAAGGTAAATTCTTGAGGTCTTCGAACTTCTTGTTATTTTTGTTAGACTTCTTGGACCTATCCATGGAAGCAAGGGTGTTGTTGGGTCCTCTTTTTCTGCTAGACTGTCCACCCTAATTGCTTCTAGGGTCATAACCTTTGCCTTGTTAGCCGCATGGGAATTGTTCACGAGTATGCTCTTTAGATGTAATCATCTTCTGTACTGTACACTTAAATTCCTCGATGGTCTCTGGATTATCGTCGTAGAATTTTTCAAACTGTCACTTGTATTTGATCCCATTGGCGAAGTGATCTATCACCTCCCTATCTATGATATCATAGACTTGGGCTCGTAACTCAGCAAAGCGGCGATAATATTGCTAGAAGGTTTCATCTGGTTTCTGCTTGCAAGCTCTAAGCTCATTCTGAGTACTTGGGTGGGTGAGGACACCACAAAAATTTTCATAGAATTTGTGCTAAAGCTGCCCCCAAGTATCAATGGAGTTGGCTCATAGCTTATCGAACTAGGCGAGAGGCATGATGTTGAGTGCCATGGGAAAGTATAACACTTTGATGTCATCATCGTCGCCTACCAACTCGATGGATTGAGAGTAGATGCGTAACCATTGGTTGGGTTCTATCTCCCGTCGTACTTGGTATGGTTGGATGGCTTAAATTTGTAGGGAAGCTGGACAGAGAGTAGTCTATTAGAGAAACATGAGAACCTGTCCAATGACATGCTGGCCTCTCTATACTCAGACTTGCCTCTGCCTTCCCTGTTGCTGTACTAGTGCCCATGATAGGCTGACTCTGTGGCACCCTGATTCCTATTCTAGTTACCCTATGGCCCTAGATGGGAGTGGGTTGGTACTCGCTATTCTCCTCCTTGGTTACCCTATGGTCCTAAACGAGAGTGGGCTAGTGCCCGCGCCTTGGGTCCTCAGGAAGGGTTAGCTTGGGATGTCACTTTTGTAGCCTGAATCTGAAGGGCTGTGGATTCCAGAATGACTTTGAGTCATTGCTGATCTGGAGTAGGGTTTTCTATGTCCGCCATCTCTTCTACCAGGGCATAGACATTGGCGTAGGGCATAGTGAAGACCCTGTGGCTAGCTACTTCCATGAACTTAGGATCAAGGTTACATGATGGAGAGGCTCTTATGGCTTCATGGTCTTGGCACTGTCGTTCTGCTTCTTCCTCTCATAGACGTTGTTCATATGTTGCCTCAGTAGCTAAGCACCATCATTCAATGTCTCGAGAAGCTGACTAATACCACTACCACTCTTCCTTGTAGTGTTGGGCATGATTGCACCGAGCCTACCAAGCTCTATTCTTCCTTTCCCTAGCCATCTTCTGCTCATCTGTCTCTCTATTGGGTGGCACAGTGTCTGGGGAGATGTTTGACAAGGTTTCCTCTCCATCTTGGATATCTAGTCGGTTAGGCATAGGGATCTGAAGTGGTTGCCCAGCCATAAAGACTTCTCTAGAGTGCCTTGTGGCCGAGTGAGTTCTAGATTCTATAGTCATCATGATGTCCAAGATCTCTATAGAACCATGATCATTGTTGTCTGCTAGAAGAGTTCTTCCATCCTAAGAAGGCAAGAGTTCCACCATGCCAACTAGATGAGATGGATCTATTAAAGAAGTATTAGGTTGAGCACTTGACCAATGTACGATGCCTCCTTCAGGTGTGATCAATAGAACCAAACCTCTCTGGGCACCCATAAGAGGGATCTCTTGCTCAGACTGCACTAGGTAGCTGATCGTATCTTGATAGATTGAAGCTAAATTCTTGAGTCCGAGTGGAAAACAAACTAGGTCTTTGTGTTGGACTTTAGATGGGATCTCTAGCCCAGACAAAGGTCACGTGTCCAAGCAGGAGTCGTGGTTGATGGTGACCTTCTGAGTTTGAGTTGAATCAGAGATTGAGAGGTGCAAAGACTTCTCAACAATTTGATCCAGCGTGGTCGTCGAGATGTCTAGTGAAGCTTGAGGCACCGGGATCTCCATGAGACAACTTTGGAGCTTGCCATTGTCGTCTGCCTTATAGATCTAGGAGTCAAAGATGAAGGTGATACCCACCGAGAAAATCATGTCGTTGAGGTCCGCCGAGCTCTCGATCGCGCAATCGCTGAAAGCCTCTACCTAGCACGCTAGCTGTCGGTGTTTGATGACCGACAACCTATCATGGGGGTACCTAGGACGGTGTTCAAAGGGCTTCGATGTATGTAGAACTTGATAGTAAATGCAAAGAGATGAACGATTTATACTGGTTTAGGCCCTCTTGTTGAGTAATAGCCTTTACGTCCAGTCAGCGTGTAGCCTTTTACATTGGATTGGTTGTATGATTGTTAGGGTTACAAGGGGGTGCACCGTACCTCTCTTTATATAGAGGAGAGGGTAAGGGCATGCATCTAGTCCTAGTCAGTTACAAGAGAAGGGTCCTAGTCCTATTACAAAATCTAGCTTTCATAGTGTCGACGAAATATGGTCGGCAGTCCACCGAGGGGGGTGCCCGTGGTGGTAGATTGTCGGTAGACGGTGCACGTAATCAGGAACTAGAGGGTGATACAAGGCACAGAGACAGCGATTTAGACAGGTTCGGGCCGTCTGGTCGACGTAATACCCTACGTCCTGTGTCTTTGGTGTATTGTATTGAGATGTATACAGATTAACCTGTCCTCTAGGGGACCCTTGTCTCTCCTTATATACTTCGAAGAGACAAGGTTACAAGTAAAGTATCCAATTTGGTACTATTACAATATCTAGTACAACTTGTAATCTTGATGTGTACGCCTTGATCTTACGGGCCGGACCACCTCGGATGGTGCGGCCCATGTACCATCTTGTGGTACCCGGGGGTATATCCCCCACAGCTAGTCCCCGAGTGCCATGTATTCTGATGCGACACGCCATTTTAACCTTCTCCGAATAGTGAGGCTTGAATTCTTGACATCTCCGACCACCGTTGTCGCCGAAGAAGTAGGTTGTCCGAAGAATGTATGGTGCTCTTAAGAAGAAAGAAAAAGATTTCCATCCCGGGAAGTGTGCCCACTTGTATTTCTGAAAAGAAATGTAAGTGTGTCTTGAAGCGTAGCATCTTTGATCATTAGAGGCGTAGTGGTCGAAAAACAAGCACATTCACCGCAAGCGAGCGACAAAGTCCCCGAGCTGTGGTCGGAGAGTGATCGAGGCAGTCCCCGAGCACAGGTCGAGATGCGAGCTATGAAGTCCCCGAGCCGTGGTCGGAGAGTGATCGAGGCAGTCCCCGAGCATAGGTCGAGGAGCGAGTGACGAAGTCCCCGAGCCGTGGTCGGAGAGTGATCGAGGCAGTCCCCGAGCGTAGGTCAAGAAGCGAGCGATGAAGTCCCCAAGCATAGCTCAAAATTCCTGCAATATAAATATGTAGAATGGTAGTACATGATGTACAAAATAATAAATTATGGAGAAAAATCAGCGGTGAAGAAACAACGCTCAGCAGTCATTTGTAAATGAGCATGATGTGATAAAGCAGTTGGTGCTTTGTAAACATCAGTGTTAATGTGAAGTTTGTGTTTATACTTAATATAAACCGCCCGACCAGTTAGTATGTAGCTGAGTCTCCAGCCCTAGCTAGCCCGTGAACCATAACGTGGGGCACGGAGCCCGTGCACGTGTAGGAAGAACAAGGCATCGCTAAGGAGCCGCTGCCGACCACCCATAACGCAGAGGGCAGATGCTCGTGCACGTGTAGAGAGGAGCCAGAGATAGGGCCATGTCTGTAAGCATCGAGAGTCAACATGACTGGTCAAGGATTTGCATTAAGTATAGTTGTATGTTACATTGTATACATGGACAAACGTTATTTGAAGAATAAACATGACGAGGATGTTGTGGAGAAACGTCGTAATGAAAATTATATTAAATATAAATATTAGAAGTGTACTTATCTTTGGATAGAAATCTGATCGGTGGCGATGAAGTTGTCCGGTCCTCGAGCTTTTTGACCTATCGTTATGACTGTGGTCACAATTATCGTAGCGCCGTTCTTCGCGGCGATCATCATTGCGACATGGTCTGGTGGTCGGAGCTCGGCGGAGCCACTCGGGATGTGGTCTAGTGGTCGGAGCTCGGCGGAGCCGCTCGGGACGTGGTCGACGTGGTCTGGTGGTCGGAGCTCGGCGGAGCCGCTCGGGACGTGGTCGACGTTGTCTGGTGGTCGGAGCTCGGTGTAGCCATTTGGGACGTGGTCGAACAGGTGCGCGGAGTTGTAGTCGTAGTCGGACCGAGGGCCAGAGCCCTATGGACATGCGTAGCCGAGACGTAGCCTGACGAAGTCCATCGCGTGGGGAGACATACGCGTTGCATGCATGTTAGATGCATCCGTGCATGTGCACATGTATACATGCCTCAAGACTTAATTAGCTTGCATGTCGCCGTACACGTGTATGCGGCTCACGCACATACATGCAGGCTTTGCGTACGTAGCCATGTTGATCACGTAGTCCTTGTTTGCTTGTGGCTTTGTCGGTTCTGGTCTTGACGAAGTCTAGGGAATTGGGGCTGAGCAGCAGCAGTGCCTCATGCGCACATGTAGAAACTTGTGCACATCCTGGTAGCCTCTGGATCGAGTAGTCATTGGATGAAAACAACAAGCAAGATTAGACTGTACGTGATGCATATACAAGTATATGCATGATTAGCTTGCATGCCTTCTGTCTTGCTCCTTATTGGCTTGTTGTTCGTTCGGCTGACTCATTGAAGTAGGTGGATACACCGGGTCAAAGCTCTAGTTTCATGGACGCATCTGGGTCTTGAATCGTCAAGAACCTAGCCGAGACTTGGTGTCATCGCCTGACTCGGAAGCCAGTACTTGGGCGCAGGCTGGTCTACTGCAAGTCAAAATCGGACTCAGCTGGCACGACAGTTGTACCTCGTATGCATGGTGCTGTAGATGCACGTGGTCGGTGTTGACTTCGGAAGCAATCCAGGAGAGCCAAAAGTTGATCGGTCAAGCCGCTACAAAGCGTGTAGTCATGAACGCCGATGGTCACGGACCTAGGTGAAGTCCCAACACAAGTTGGAGGGTTGCCGTCGTGAAGCACGAGTTGCCACCGTAGTAGATTGATTCCGTCGCCGAGTGATATCAAGCCTGTCAGGCTTCTAAAGCACGTCGCCATAGGAAGTTAGGTTGCCACGAGCGGCGTCGATCTTTAGATCCCATCTTGTTCGCCATAGATCAGCGCGCATGATCCCCTAAAGGGGTCCCCTACCTGGCGCGCCACTATCGACGAAATATGGTCGGCAGTCCACCGAGGGGGGTGCCCGTGGTGGTAGATTGTCGGTAGACGGTGCGCGTAATTAGGAACCAGATGGTGACAAGGCGCAGAGACAGCGATTTAGATAGGTTCAGGCCATCTGGTCGACGTAATACCCTACGTCCTGTGTCTTTGGTGTATTGTATTGAGATGTATACAGATTAACCTGTCCTCTAGGGGACCCTTGTCTCTCCTTATATACTCCGAAGAGACAAGGTTACAAGTAAAGTATCCAATTTGGTACTATTACAATATCTAGTACAACTTGTAATCTTGATGTGTACGCCTTGATCTTACGGGCCGGACCACCTCGGATGGTGCGGCCCATGTACCATCTTGTGGTACCCGGGGGTATATCCCCCACACATAGTAAGCCGACTAAGTCGATCTAAATAGCTTGAAGTCCATGCCACCTTGTCTCACATCCTTCAACAGATCATGGGCCATCCTAGGACCCATCCAAGTAGTACCCCTATGGGGAACCCCTAGAACCTTGGTCCATCATAGCCTCTCATGAGTGGTATTGAGCTCATCAAAGGATTGCTCAAGAGATTTAACCTTCTTATGCAATTCTTTGCACTCCTTTCTTTTCATCTCAATGCAAGTATGAACTTGCTCCAACATGTCCATGAGCTCCTCATTTGAGTACTCCTCATCATCATCATCACTCCTACAATCATCACTTTCACAATCATCATTATCACTCACATCATATTTTACCTTGGTAGGATTTGCCATGAGGCAAGTCGATAGAGTGTCAAAGATGGAAGGCTTGTTGTTGATGGTGATGCTTGCTAGTGCCTTCTTGAGAGACTTCTTGTCATCATCACTAGAATCATCATTATCCGATGAGCCATCACTATCCCAAGTTACCACATAGCCTCCACCCTTCTTCTTCTTGAATGCTATCTTCTTCTCTTTCTTTTCCTTCTTCTCCTTCTCATCTTTCTTCTTCTCATCCTCATCATTATCACTATTATAGGGACAATCCGCTACAATGTGATCCTTGCTCTTGCACTTGTAGGATCTCCTCACATACTCCTTGTTGTGATATCTTCTCTTTCTTGCACCATAGCCCTTCTTCTTCATGAATTTGCCCATCTTGCGCATAAAGTGAGCCATGACCATATCATCAATATCACTAGCATTTTCATCACCAGTTGACTCTTCTTTCTTTGCTTTGCCCTTGCTCTTGGATGAGGTGCTAGCCTTGAATGCTACACTCTTCTTCTTCTTGTCTTCATCCTTTTTCTCATCTTGGTCAACCCCCTCCCTTTCCACATGGTATGTCTCTTGTGTCATGACATCACCTAGTACTTGGTTAGGAGTTATATCCTTCAATCCTCCTCTTATGACAATCAATCTCAATTTCTCAAATCTAGGAGGTAAGCACATCAAGAACCGATGAGAGACATCATCATCATTTATCTTCTCACCCAAAGCCTTCAAGTCATTGATGATCACTTGCAATCTATGGAACATCTCCGGAATGCTCTCATCATCCTTCATCTTGAAGCTTGTCAACTTGTCGTTGAGGATGTACAACTTGGCACTCTTGATCACCAGTGTGCCCTCATAAGTTTCTTCCAATCTCTTCCACACCTCACTAGCTCTATCATAATCCTTGATTTGCTCAAACATCTTAGAATCAATGACATTGTAGATGGTGTTGAGAGCCATTATATTGCATTGCTTATTGGCCTTGTCTTGGTTGGTAAGATTGGTGGGATCAAGAACTATATAGTCACTTTCGGTCATATCCCACACTTGATCATTGATTGAACCAAGATACATCTTCATCTTTCTCTTCCAATGTGCATAGCATGTACCATCAAAGAACAGTGATTTTCCCCCCACATGGTTGAACACAACTTGAGCCATCTTTTGACACCGAGGTTGTTAAGCCTTCAATCAAATGGTGACCATGGCTCTGATACCACTTGAAAGGTCCTAAATAGCTAGAGAGGGGAGTAAATAGCCTATAAATTTTTTCTACAAACTCACTAGAACAAATGATTAGTACCCTAAATGGCGTAATGCAATTTTGTTCTAGCTCTACAAGGGTTGCAAGCCACCTATACCAACAATTCTAGTTGCTATGATCTCTAGGTTCACACAAAGCCTATGTCACTACTCTCTAAGCTAGTGAGCTCTCAAAGACTAACTAAAGAGCCTCACTAACCAAACTAATAACCTCTCAAAGACTAACTGCACTAAAGAGCTTGACTAGACAAGAAAGTAAACAATGTTAATACAAGAGAGTGTATGAAGATTATACCGCTGTGGCAAGTGAGATGAACCAATCAATGAATGCCCAATCAATCACTGAGAGAAATCCAAGAGACAAGTGACACACAATTTTTCTCCCGAGGTTCACGTGCTTACTGGCACGCTAGTCTGTGTTGTGTTGACCAACACTTGGTGGTTTAGTGGCTAATAGGTATCACACACCTAGCCAATACTTGGCCCTGCAAGAACCTACTTATAAGTGAGTTAACTCAATGACACGAACAACTTACTAGAGTTACCATTTGGCTCTTTGCTGGGGAAGGTACAAGACCCCTCACAAATCACCAGGAGATGGCCATGAACAATCACCAACTCGTGCCAATCCTCCTCTGCTGCTCCAAGCCATCTAGGTGACGACAACCACCAAGAGTAACAAGAATTCCGTAGCCCCAACGATCCCCAAGTGCCACTAGATGCAATCACTCAAGCAAATGCACTAGGAATCACACCCAATCTCACTATGATGATGAATCAATAATGGAGATGAGTGGGAGATGTTTGCTTAGGCTCATAAGGATGTCAAGTATGTCAAAGTGCCAAGAGAGTGAGCCCAAGGCCAACCAAGGTCTATTTATAGACCCCCAAGAAAATCCAACTGTTATGCACCTCGAGGGTAATCAGACTCTGTGATCAAACTCACCCTAGAGTTTGATCAGTTGTGTCCGATCGTTCCAGCCAGCCAACCATAGTGCGCCATGTCACTCCATTCAAATTTGATCATTGCACGCCCATGCGTGCATGCCCTAGTCAAGGACCGGATGCGCCCCACGCTCGACCTGACTTAGAGGGGCCCCAGTGTCAGGTCGTTTCTAGTAAGCACTCAGAGAGCTTTTTTATTGACTGGACGTGTGTGGTCATAGTTGACCTAACACGCCACAGTGTCCGATCACTACAGTGCAATCACTCAAAGGCTACATCAACGTACGTCAGCCATGACCTGATGCACCACTTGCATGTCCAGTCACTCCTCGTCTCTAGTGTCTGATCACAAACCAAGCCACGCCATCTCTACTGCACATGACCTGACTCAGCGCTAGAGGCTGGTCCCTATGTCCGGTCATGCCACAAAGGCAGTTTGAGACCCTAGGTGTCGATAGAATATCATCGGTAGTCCTCTGAGGGGTATCCCATGAAGGTAGATTGATCGACAGAGAAGCATGTGATCAAGAACAAGAAGGCAACAGAGACACACGAGTTAGACAGGTTTAGGCCATCAGTAGGACATAATACCATACTCCTGTGGTCTGTTGCTTTGTATTAGCTATTGTATGATATTGCGTGAGTTTGTAGGGGGTCCCTGCCTGCCTTATATAGTTCGGGGGGTATTACAAGTCGGTTAGAACTGAGAGATAACCGGAAAGTAATAACAGATTACTGGAATCTTGGGATCATACGCATCCTAACAGATCTCATAGTATCTTCATGATATCTTCCTGGTGTCTTGCGGGAGGCGTCGAGCAGAGTCATGCCTCATAAGGCTTTGTCTTGTGGGCTGGGCCACCCCTAGGGGCATAGCCCATGTGGTCTGCTATGGGTATCCGGGGTCATACCCCCCATAGCTAGTCCCCAAGCGCCTTGTCCCCATTGTGCAACGCCATCTTGAGCTTGTCCAAGCAGGTGTGAACAAAGTCGAGCAGTCAAAGTCATGGTTCGACCACCGTGATGAGTTGCCGAGCAGTTGTGAGCAGTTGCTGAGTAGCGTGAACTATCGCCGAGCAGTGTGAACCATAGCCGAGTAGTATAACCCAAGTATGGCTTTCCATAAGGGTGTAAGGAGCTCAAATTCAGAATAAAAAATTTTCTTCGTAGTGGACCAAGTGTGCCCACTTAGAGTCCGACCACGAGAAAAGGAGGTAGTCTTCTTCAGCTTCAAGAGGCACATAGTCTTCTAGATTTAAGCAGACACACTCACCGCAAGGTGTAGTGTGCCCACTTAGTCCCTGATCCTGATAGTAGATGACGTAGTCTTGTGGTGCCAGGGTCTAAAGTAGAAAAATAGTAAAAGACCAACTAAGCAGGCAGCCAGTCCTTAGGTGTAGCCCCAAAGTGAGAAAAAGCACATTCACCACAAGGTGAAGTGTGCCCACTTTGTCCCCGAGCTTGATAGTAGGTGACACAGTCACGTGGTGCCATGGTCAGAAATAGCAGTCAATTGAAGAAAAAAAATCACCAATGTGGTGAGGAACCGAGACGTAATACTGACGCAGTCCCTGAGCCACTTTTAGGAAATCTTGGAGAAAACAAACCATGAAGAAAATACCAGAGTAATGGCTATACAGTAGTAATTACTAAGCCGTAACAATTGGCGGAGAAGTCGGTGAAAATTCAGCGGGCTGTAACAAATTGTGGAGATAAATCGGTGATATGGGCCGCAGTTGCGCAAAAGCCTAGGTAACGGACCACCTTGCTGTTGCGGATAATTTAGAGAGGCGTAAATCACAGGAACGGTTTCCCAAAAACCCTCGAATGCAAAAGGGTTGGAAAAGTGCTTTATAACTGCGCCGCCGCTTCTCGTGTTCCCCTTTGCCACTTTGCCATTTCGTCTTCCTCCTTAGCCCTCGCATTTCCAGATTCGCATCCACACTTGCTTCCACCGCCAAACCCTAATCAGATCTAAGAGATGGCACCGAAGAAGGGAGCTATGAAACCAAAGAAGACGAGCCCCAAGAAGGTGAGCGCCGAAGCCTAGCGTGACAAAGAGTCGGTGCCATCATGAATGGGAGAGGCGGAGCTCAATAGATTAGTGGAAGCAGGCGTTATGCCTGACCGCGTCACCGCCGGATGGCGGCTAGCCCTCGGTGAGCCCTTCCCCATGCCTCATGCCGATGAAGTCATGGTATTTGAGGATTATTTCTGGCATGGGTTGGGATTTCCTATCCATCCATTCTTGAGGGATCTGTTGGAGCTCTGGGTGGTTAGTCTGTGCAATCTCCACCCAAATACCATTTTGTACATCTCGATCTTCATCCATTTCTGTGAGGCATATCTTGGAATCCTTTCCCACTTGAACCTCTTCGGTCACCTGTTCTGGCTAAAGAAGAGAGGCAGCGGTGGTTCCAAGGTGGTTGGCTGAGTGTACCTTCAGCTGTGCGATGGAATGGTGGGCGAGTACCTTACTGTGCCGCTGAACACGTCGCTGAAGGGGTGGAACGCTAGGTGGTTCTACATGAAGCAGAGCCACCTAGCCATCCACTGTGACACCGACCACATCCTGGAGAGCCAGAAGAGCTGGTCAGAGTTGCCAAGTAGTGCTAATATGGAGCAAGTGAGGGAGCTCCTTGGCTTAATAAAAGGCAGAAAGACCAACGATGGATTGGTGGCGGCGAGCTTTATAGTGCGCTGCATTTAGCCCTGTAAGGAGAGGGCGCACCCAGCCTTTGAGTTCAAGGGGAGACCGACGGTACCTGAGAGAGGCCGGAGATGCTATCGAGGGACATTGTAGCAGAGCGGGCTATAGAGCTATTCGCTCCATTTGCTTCATTTAGCATGTCAGGGTATACGAAACCCTTTAACTGCAAGAATCTGCCTCCTCAGGTAAATATCTCGGTTGTGTATTCTTGATGCTTTTTATCTTTTGTTATTGCTGAGCAGTGGACTGCTTCACTTATGCGAAGATCCACTCGCAGGAAAGAGTGGTGTAGTTCTTGTTGTGTATTCTTGATGCTTTTTATCTTTTGTCGTTGCCGAGGAGCGATTGGCCGAAGGGAGTAGACACCCAGCCACCGCCGCAGCCTAAGGAGGAAACCGTTAGCATCTCATTCGAGAGTCCATCCCTGGTGTTGGAGAAGATCTAGGGGAAGAGGGCAGCGGTAGACGAGCCAGCCCAAAAGAAGAGAAAGACGGTAGGTACCACTCCCCTCAAGCTGGGTGGCATCTCGCTTGGTGGCGACCAGACCACTCAGATGCGAAGGACCGCAATGTTCGAGTGGTTGGATGACAACGATGTTCCGGTGGCTCCTCCACCAAGCACGAAGGCGCCTCCATGCAGCGCGTGCGTGGAGGAACAATCAATGAGAGGGGAGGAAGTTCCCCAACAATAGGCGACGGAAGTCCCCGAGAAGCAGGAAAGGGGAGCCCTAGAGCGGCAGGCAGAGGAAGTCCTCGAGCAGCAGCAAAGGGGAGCCTCGGATCAGCGGGTAGTGGAAAGGCCAACGGCAGAGACGCATGACCTCCACCAAAAGATGTAGGCGTCGACCCCAAGGCCATGGCTAGGAGCTCTGGTAGGCATCGCTGGTTCAAGAAATTGTACCGGTAGACCAAACCATAAGTATCCTTGTCTTGGAGTTACTTTGCTGTCATTCCTTAGTTTTTTTGGTGACTGACGAGCTGAACTGATGTAGTGCAAGGCGTGCGGAGGATCTGAGCCTGCCTGTCTAGACTGTCGAGCAACTGAAGGCTGGTCCCGGAGCGGAGGAGGTGGTAGTAGACCCCATTCTGGAGTCCTCGGGTCTTGGTGGTCTATGGAGGAGTTAGCTACCACCACTGGTGAACTTGGTGGCGATGAACAGTTGGCGCCGACTAAGGACGAGTTGGCGACGGTGCCCGGGGCAATGGTAGAAGCCACCGGGTCTTTAGCGGTGAATGCGGGAGATGTCAAAGCTGCACCTGAGTCTGGGGCGGTGAGGCCAGTCATGCTTGAGGAGTAGATGGTGCCCCCTGAGGCATCATAGAGCATGGTTGGACCCACTGTCCAGCCATGAAACCCCTCGGTGGTGCCTCCAGCCATGGTGGAGGATGAGGTGGAAGAGATTGAACGTGAGGAGTCTCGACCCTAGGCTTTCCGAATCCTCCACAAACATGGCAACGAGGTGGTGGTTGTCAAGGAGGAGGACACCACTAGGGAGATGAGGAGACTAAAGTCCGCCCTTGCAGGAGTGATGAAGCAAATCGAGGTCAGTACTGCAACTAGGATCTTCATCTTTGACGTTGGAGATCGTAGTTCATCATAACCATTATGCGCTTGTAGGGGATAACTCAGACTGCCGAGCAGCGCCACCAGCTGATCAAAAGGATGGAGCCTATCGCCGAGGAGAATGAAAAACTTAAGGAGGCGATGAACCTTATGGAGAAAAACATCCAAAGGGTCCAGCATGAGCGAGACCTTGCTAAGTCCAACGCGTAGGACCTGTAGTACCAGAAGGGCATCCTATCCGAGCAGCTGGCGGCTACGTCTGAACAGCTACGTGGCAAGTTCAAGCAGCTGGCAAGTGCTTCCATGCAACTAGACCAGAAGTCCGAGCAGCTCAGAAGCGTATCCGAGCAGAAAGCAGGTACTATAGATCGGCGAATGTGCTTTGTATTGCTAAATAGTTATATCTTTGGTGATGACTATTGTGCTCGTAGAGCAAGATGCAGAGCTCGGCCAGCTATGCCAAGCCATCGAACAACTCCAAGAGGAGAAGACGAAGGAGACAGGGCGAGCAGACAAACTAGCTGAGGAGCTAAACGGTGAGTACTTCCTGGTTGGAGTTACTGCTGAAGTAGTTTCCTTGCTTGATGGAACCTTGTAATGCTTGCAGACTACCATCGGAGGGTCAAGGCACAGTTTGATGTGCTGGTGTAGGAGGCCAGGACCCAACACGAGAAGTTCGATGCCGTAGTCACTGGGGTTAAACTGGTGCTCGACTGCGTTGACCTAGAGATGGCTCCTTAGCTTGACGGCAGGCCACCGCATTCAGACACTATCATCCAGAGGTGCAAGGCGGCGTGTGGGAGCTTCAAGAGCTTCAACCACTACGCTGTTGTTATCGCCATTACGCATGCCCTTATGGTGGTTTGGTCCCACTATCAATCCATTGACCTTCAGGCAATAGGGGCCAGATTCGCTGAAGGGATGGGTGAGGTAGAGACCTAGCATCTAGAGGATGAGGTGGAGGATGTGGCAAAAAAGTTCATCGGTGACATAGACCTATTCAGCGAGACGGATGGTGATGGCAGAGCTCGGTGACCTGCTCGAAGAGTATTGTCTATAACATCTAGAGAGGGTAGTTAGGGCATGCGAGAGCGCAGACAACATTTATGTATTTGTATAAATGTTATAAATTGCATGTGTATGCAGCTTGCTCATATTTGCGGTGAATAATCATTGTAGTAATAACCCTAATGCAATTATACATAGTATAAGTAGCATCCGAGTAGTTAGTTCATTACTAAACTCTTTGGCCTCAGCTAGCCCATAGTCCATAACATCGAGCGCGAAGCCCATGCATGTGTAGGAGGAACAGGCGCCATCAAGGAACCATAGCCGACCACCCATAACGCAGAGCATGGAGCCCATAGCACGTGTTGGGAGAGATCAAAGACTAGGTCTTCTCCATAGAGCGTAGAGCGGAACGTGTGTTGCTCGGCGGTTTGTGAAATAACTTGGAGATAAACATAGTATAAGTGGTGTCCGAGCAGTTAGTTCTTTACTGAGCTCTCGGCCTTGGCTAGCCCATAGTCCATAACATCGAGCGTGGAGCCCGTGCACGTGTAGGAGGAACAGGCGTGACCAAGGAACCATAGCCGACCACCCATAATGCAGAGCACGGAGCCCATAGCACATGTAGGGAGAGATCAGAGACCAGGTCTTTTCCATCAGAATAGAACGTATGCTGCTCGCTAATCGGTGAAATTTCTTAGAGATTTGGAGAAAAATGTTCGGTGATTTGGAGAAACATGTTTGGCGAAGTACGTTGGTGATTTGGAGAAACATGGTCAGTGATTTGGAGAAACTCGTTTAGCGAAAACGTTGGAGATTTGGAGAAACATGGTCGGCAATTTGGAGAAACTCATTCGGCGAAAACATTGGAGATTTGGAGAAACGTGGTCGGCGATTTGGAGAAACTCATTCGGCGAAAATGTTGGAGATTTCGAGAAACATGATCGGCGCAGTTATGGCGATTTCGTATTGGAGTTCGTTATGGAGTAGCATAGAGCTTGGCGACCATAAGTGGATATTAAACCATAATGGAGAAAAAGTGGAGACAAATTATGGAGACCAAAACTTTATTCATCATGGAGTGGAGTGTACATATCTGGGGCATTTCAAGGATAGAAACGTATAAGGTGCTCAATGTGCCATGAATTGGGGACACCGATTCCATCTAAGTCACATAGGCGATAGGACCCTGGTTGGGTAACCTTTTTGACGACGTAAGGCCCTTCCCATGGGGAGGAGAGCTTGTGCATCCCTTTGGTTTTTTGTTTTTTGCGGAGAACGAGGTCGCCGATAGCAAATGAATGACCTTTGATGTTGTGGTTGTAGTACCTCCACAAGCCTTATAGATACTTGGCTATGCAGGCATAAGTGATTAGGCGTTCTTCCTCGACCCAGTCGACGTCCTCTGTCCGAACAGCTGTGGCTTGCTCTTCCTCCTAATTTTCCACCCTAGGTGCTCAGAAAGGCAATATCCGCTGGTAGTATGGCTTCTAAGCCATAGACCAAGAAATATGGAGACACACCGGTGCTGCGACTAGCTTGAGTGCATAGTCCCTAGACTATAGCTGGTAGCTCCTTGAGCCATCTGCCCGAATGCTTTTCTGCTTTCTGATATAGCCTTTTTTGAGGGCATCAAGGATCATGCCGTTCGCCCATTCGACCTGGCCGTTGGCTCTAGGATGGGCAATGGAGACATATTTGATGGAGATGCATCGATCTTTGCAGAAGTCCCAAAAGTGATGGCCAGTAAATGTAGTTCCGAGGTCGGTGATGATGAGGTTCGAAAGACCGAATCTGTGGATGATATCTTCGAAGAGCTTGACTGCTTTCTTTCTAGTAGCCGAGACGAGCGGTTTATACTCGATCCACTTGGAGAACTTATCGATGGCGATGTAGACGTATTGGAAACCACTTGGCGCTAGCTTGAAAGTTCCAATCATATCCAGTCCCCAGCATGTGAAGGGCCAGGAAGCTGGGATGGTCTACAGCTCTTGTGCTGGCACGTGTATTTGCTTGGCGAAAAATTGGCATCCTTTACAATATTGGATGAGGTCTTCTGCATCAGAGATGGCTATGGGCTAGTAAAATCTAGCTCGAAAAGCTTTGCCAACCAGGTTTCTTGAGGCCGCGTGGTTGCCACAGGAACAAGAGTGAATTTCGAGAAGTAGCTACACTCCTTCTTGGGTGATGCATTTTTATAGTATCCCTTCCTTGGCACTTTTCCTCATCAAGTTGCCGTCCACTAGCATGTAATGCTTGCTTCAATGGATTAGGTGTTTGGTTTTAGTCTTGTCGGCGGGTACTTCGGCACTGGTGAGGTACTTGATGAATTACTCCCTCCAATCGGCGATCGGTGAAGGTACCGTAAGTACCAGCTGCTCGGCGGGGGGGATTTCCTGAACTTCTTTCTCTTCCTTAATAGATGGCGCCAAAAGATCTTGAATGAAGACCTTTGGTGGAATCATGGCGCGAGAGGAGCCTAACTTGGATAGGTGGTCCACGAGCTGATTTTGATCACGTACCACGTGACGGTACTCGATACCATAGAACTTCCCTTCAAGCTTCCTGATTTTGGCACAATATGCATCCATCTTTTCACTAGAGCAGGACTAGTCTTTGTTGAGCTGGTTGATGACCAGAGCAGAGTCCCCGTATACCATGAGGCGTTTGACGTTGAGCTCGATGGCTATACAGAGTCTGTGGAGACATGCTTCATATTTGGTGGCGTTGTTGGAGGCCAGAAAGTGTATTCAGAGAACGTATCAGAGGTTATCCTTGGTCAACGTAATGAACAGAATGCCCACACCAGCACCGTTGATGTTGAGGGTGCCGTAAAAGTACATCACCCAGTGCTAGGGGCAAGTGGCGGCGATGGGCTCTTGGATCTCGGTCCACTCAGCGACAAAATCAGCGAGTGCCTGTGACTTGATGGTAGGCCTACTTCTGAATTTGATGGAGTAAGTGCTAAGCTCAATTGCCCAGTTGATGATGCGGCTATTGGCCTCTTTATTGCAGAGAATGTCCCCCAGAGGGAACTCAGTGACCACGACAATCTTGTAATACTCGAAGTAGTGGTGGAGCTTGCGTGACATAATCAGGATGGCGTATAGCAGCTTTTGGACCTAAGGATAACGAGTCTTGGGCTCGTTAAGAACCTCGCTGATGCAATATACTGGACGTTGCACCTTATAGGCATGCCCGACTTCCTTGCATTTGACCACAATGGCTGTGCTGATGACATGAGAATTAGTGGCGATGTAGATTAGGAGAGTTTTGTCTGGCCATGGTGCCATCATGATCGGAGGCTTTGTTAGGAACAACTTGAGCTGCTCGAAAGCTGTGTTTGCCTCCTTCGACCAAGAAAAGCGCTCGGAGGCCTTGAGGAGTTTGAAGAATGGTAGCCCTTTTTCACCAAGGCGTGATATGAAGTGGCTTAAAGTAGCCATGCAGCCTATAAGCTTCTGTATATCCTTGATGCATGTTGGCCATTTCATGTTGGTGATGGTAGAAACCTTGTCAGGGTTGGGCTCAATGCCTCGTGCGCTGATGATGTAGCCCAGGAGTATATCGGATGGAACTCCAAAGATGCACTTTGAAGGGTTTAGCTTCCATCGATACCTTTTAAGGTTGGCGAACGTTTCTTCGAGGTTGGCGATAAGATCATCGGTGGTCTTGGACTTGATGATCACATCGTTGATGTAAGCTTCGATGTTGTGGCCAATCTATTGATCGAGGCACATCTAGATAGCCCTTTGATAAGTCACCCCGGCGTTCTTGAGTCCGAAGGACATGGTGTTGTAGCAGTATGCACCGAAGGGTGTGATGAACGATGTCTTGATCTGGTCTTCTTCCTTGAGGGAGATTTGATGATAGCCAGAGTAACAATCAAGGAAGGAGAGTAGTTCGTAGCCGACGGTGGAGTCTACAACCTCGTCTATCCGAGGCAGACCAAAGGGGTCCTTAGGGCAGTGTTTATTAAGATCAGTGTAATTAACGTATATTCTCCATTCTTTATTCTTTTTTGAACGAGAATAGGGTTTGCTAATCACTTAGGATGATACACTTCTTTTATGAATCCGGTAGCTAAGAGCCATTTTATTTCTACCCTAATAGCCTCCTTCGTGTTTGGCATGAATTGGTGGAGTTTCTGCTTGATCGGTTTGGTGGTCGGCGAGACATTCAAGGAGTGCTCGATCTTCTCCCATGGTACCCCTGGCATGTCTATAGGTTTCCAAGCAAACACATCGGCATTGGCACATAGGAAGGAGATGAGCGTGCTTTCCTATTTGGGGTTAAGGTGAGCCCCAATCTTCACGGTCTTGGAGGGGTCATCGATGCCGAGGTCGACCTCCTTTATTTCCTTAGACTTGGCGAAGGCGCGAGGAGGCTCCAGATCTAGGATCTCCATGTCATCGGTTGGCACCGTCTTAGCTTCGGTGACCACGCTAGCCATCTAGATGGAGAGGTCGGTGGCTTTGGTGAGAGCGAGACTCTCTATCTCATAGGCGTATGCAATGGAGAGGTTAGCCCACAAGGCCAAGACTCCTATAGGCGAAGGCATCTTCAGCACTAGATAAGCATAGTGCGGTACAACCATGAACTTGGCCAGAGCTGGCTGACTAAGTATGACGTGGTAGGCGGTGTTGAAGTTGGCGATGTAGAAGTTGATGTGCTCAACGCGGTAGTTGCTTGCCTTACCGAATTGTACTGGTAGGGTGATTTCTCCAAGTGGTTTGGATGCCCTTCCAGGTACCACACCCTAGAAGGAGGAGTCTGAGGGTGTGAGATCTGCTATCCCGAGGCCCAACTCCTTTAGGGCTCCGACGAAGAGGAGATTCAGAGCGCTCCCATTTTCGACGAGCACTTTTCTGAAAAGCACTTTCTGGACAGTTGCGTCGAGGACGAGGGGGAAACGCCCTATGTAGGGGATGTCCGCCCACTGGTCAGCCTTGTTGAATGTGATTGGGACCTCAAAGCATGGGCGATAGCTAGGGTCGGCGGTGATGTCTTCCGTAGTGATGGCGAGCACCCACCGGGCGGTGAGCTTCCATTCTCTTCTGTTCTCAGTGGAGGTGAGGCCCCCGAAGATGGCGGTGACCACCTTGTCATGGTCTTGGAAGGCATTGTTATTGCCCCCAGGTGGTCGGTGGCCTCTAGCTCCATCATTGGTGGTCAGTGTCCTAGAATTCCTTCACCAAGCCGAGGCAGTCCTTCATCTTATGTCTGGCATTCTTGTGGAGAGGACACAAGCCGTCGAGGATTTTCTTGTATTGCTCGTCATAATTGCGCTTGGCGCGAGGTTCATTGATGGCGACGATAATGTGGTCTGGCCGGCGGTGACGATTTTGACAAGACTTGGGTCCTTCTGGCCGATCATGGCTGCTGTCATGATGGTAACTGCGGTTGTTGTAATGACGGTCGTTGTAATGTCAGTCATCAAGGTGGTCGTCATAGCGGCGTGTTGGGCAATGAGTGCCCGCATCCTCGTTGAAGCGCACCTCGGCTTCCTCGACGTACTGGTTGGTGGTCGTGATCATCTCGCCAATCCCTGTGGGTGGCTTGTGGTTGAACTTAGAGCGAAGTTCGTGGTGGTGGAGTCCTCGGATGAAGTTGGTGATGACCTCAGCTTCCGTGATATTGGGAATAGAATTCCTCATCTCAGAAAAGCGTCGGATGTAGTTGTGGAGGAGCTCAGATGGCTTCTGATTGATGTGGTTGAGATCATGCTTGGTGCCCGGCCGAGTACACGTAGCCATATAGTTGTCGGTGAAGACTTTTTCAGCTCTTCCTAGGATTCGATGCAGTCTGAGGCAAGGCTTGTAAACCAGCCCATGGCGGTTGGCCTGAGCATGATGGGAAGATAGTTCACCATAACACTGGTGTCTCCTCCGATGGCGTGGACAATAGTGGCATAAGCCTGTAGCCACTATGTCAGGTTCATCCTTCCTTCATAGGGCTCGACCCTAGTGATTTTGAAACCACGGGGCCACTAAAGTGTTTAGAGCACCCTTGTGAATGCTGGGGGCCCTTCGGGGTTATCGGCGCCATCGTCTATAGCGTTGCCAGTGGCGAGCGCTCAAGAGCTAAGTCTGGGTTACCATACTCTTGCTCGTACTCCTAGTGGCGACATACTTCTTCTTCATGGCGACTGAAGCAGCGTTCGTCGATACATCATCGTGGATCTCAGAGATTGTTGAGGTGCACTCGGACGTCCTGGTCGACCTCGTAGTCATGTTGGCAGTGACGTTCGATGCAGTTGCTCCTAGCTCCGCCCTAGAGGAGTTTCCTGTCATCACAGTGTTGGTTGGTGAAGCAACTTTGGCGGCGATCGGTTCTTGTCGCGGCTGATCGGTGAATCAAGGTTGTGGAGTATGAAGGTCTATGATCCTGGCGGATCTCATTGACCTGACAGTGTGCCGCTTTAAGCATGGCGGTGACCTTGGCGACCTTGGGTGTTTGTGGAAGCGGGGCGAGCTCATTGGCGGCCACTGCGAGATTGGCGCTTGGGGTCTTGTAAACGCCATGCCCGTCAACGTGGACAAATTTGTCGTCGAGGTTGCGTTGGAGTGGCCTTCCTTATGAGTCAAGTTGCTGCTCGGTCGTCGCGAGAGCAATCTCGTTTGCACGGTGCTACGCACGATTGACGTTCCAATTCTCGTGGGTGGGGCGTTCCTCCTCGGTTTTGCCATTCTGAGGGGGCTATCGCCGCTGACGTTGAAGATTACGCCGCCATAGAACAGAGGGGGAAGAAGTAGCTCGGTGGTCGTTTCGACAACGGTCTCCATAGAGCCCTAGGACTTGGAGTCTAGATTCTCCTCCGGGATGGTCTAGAGGGACGCTCCAGAGCGTTGGCTGATGTGGAGCATGTTGATGGCCGACAGAGGCTGGTCGGTGATCTGGTCAGTGGGAGGATGGACATCTCCAACCTAGTCAGTGAATCTACCCATTAGGGCATCTTGGTAAGTGGCGACAGCGTTGGTGAACCCAAAGGGTAGGGCCATAGCTGCTAGATTTTCCTGAGCAGCCTCTGATAGATCTAGATCGGAGGGTGGTCGGCGCTGAACAAGAGTGTCTAGAGCCAATTTAGTGATGGAGAGGCAATCAGTGAGCTTTAGACCAACCTGATCGATAGATGCGATCAGATCATCATTGTTGATCTGCCTCCTCTGGTAGGGAGGAAGTGGGCGGTGAGTTGCCAATAAAGGCGACCTCGGAGGTGGCTTCGAGATCAGATCTGTAGTCGCAGGTGCAGGGGTGACCGGCACAGAATTGATCTGCCCCTGCTCGAGGAGCTCTCCGACTCCATCAACGTTGATGATCCACAAGATGGATCCAACCATGAAGATCTAGCCAGGCTACGGGAGGGATGAAGAGCCTGCAGAAAAAACCATCTTGTTCAACAAGGAAACAACACGCACACCCCTACTTTGCACACCAACTATCGATAGAATATCGTCTGCAGTCCTCCGAGGGGTATCCCACGAAGGTAGATTAATCGGCAGAGAAGTGGATGATCAAGAACAAGAAGGCAATAGAGACACATGAGTTAGACAGGTTCAGGCCATCAGTATGACATAATACCCTACTCCTGTGGTCTGTTTGTTTGTATTAGCTATCGTATGATATTACGTGAGTTTGGAGGGGGTCCCTGCCCGCCTTATATAGTTCGAGGGGCAGGTTTACAAGTCTGTTAGATCTGAGAGATAACCGGAAAATAATAACAGATTATAGAAATCTTGGGATCATACGCATCCTAATAGATCTCGTAGTATCTTTAGGATATCTTCCTGGTGTCTTGCGGGAGGCACCGAGCAGAGTCGTGCCTTGCAAGGCTTCGTCTTGTGGGCTGGGCCGCCCCTGAGGGCGCAGCCCATGTGGTCTATCATGGGTATCCGGGGTCGTACCCCCCACACTAGGGTTTAGCACCAGACGTGTCTGGTCATGTCGAGACCAGCGTTCAGTCATCACCCTTCACCTCCTTTTCTTTTTCTAACTTCTCAACTGCTTCACCCTTGCTTCCAAGTTGCTAACCACAGTGTGTACAACTCTTGTGCTCGTGTGTTAGCATTTTTCAAAACATTTTTCAAGGTTCAATTGTTAGCACACTAGGTCCCTAAATGCATGCAAGAATCATATCACCTAGTGGCACTTGATAACCACTTAGCCAAAGATTTTTCCTCTTTATAGTACGACTATCGATCCTAAACACACTCACACCCTCTATGGTGTCCTGAGTGTCAAAACAAAAACCTATTTGATACCTTTTCCTTAATCTCCTTGGTTTCTTTTCTCTTTCTTCTTTTCCAAGCTGGAGCTTGATCACCATCATCATATGTCCATCTCCATCTTGATGGACCTCTCACTTGCTCCATCACTTGGTGTGTACCAACCTAGCTCATGATCACACTTGATGACATAGGTTAGTACTTAGGTTTCATCAATTATCCAAAACCAAACTTAGGCTTTGAAACACCCTAAAATACATCTAAAACATAACATATATACTTTGTGAATATTGCAAAAATCACATTTATACTATGTGAACTGTGAACGTCCCAAAATACACAATAGAACGTCACATGTATACTAGGTAAACATCACATGTATCAAAGCCAAATGTTTTTGTGTGGTGTTACCTATAAATACAGAAGGCACATCACAAATGCTAGTGGTCGAGCTTGATTGGACAAGCAGCAGGGGCCATTCTTTATAATCGAGTCTTAATTATCTATTAACAGTAAAAAAAGTTACTGTTTAGCAAGTGGAAATTTTATTGGGCATGGAAGCCATGGCCTAGCTTGGTCTGAACCAAGCTCCGCTCCTGACAAATGCACAAATTATTTCTATAGTTAAGAAAAACAAATATAGAAGACACATTATAAATGCACAAATTATTTCTATAGTTAAGTAAAGCCAAATATTTTGGTATGTAATGTAATCCAGAAAAAAATGGAGAAGACACATTACAAATGTACAAATTATTTGTATAGTTAAGGAAAGTCAAATGTTTTGGTCCCTCATGTAAGACAAATGCAGAAAATACATCACATATACACCAATTATTTCTGTAGTTAAGCATACCAAATGATTTAGCATTTGATGTAAATGTGACAAGTGCAAAGACACTACATGAATGCATAAATTATTCACTTAAGCAAAGCCAAATGTTTGGTACATGATGTAACATAGACAAATGCAGAAGGCATGTTACAAGTGTGCAATTTTTTGTAGTTAAAGCAAAGCCAAATGTTTTGACATATGATGTAACCAAACAAATGTAGAAGACACAGTACAAATTATTTGTATAGTTAAGAAAAGTTAAATGTTTTGGTCCCTCATGTAAGACAAATGCAGAAAACACATCACAGATACACCAATTATTTCTGTAGTTAAGCAAACCAAATGTTTTAGCATTTGATGTAAACGTGACAAGTGCAAAGACACTACATGAATGCATAAATTATTCACTTAAGCAAAGCCAAATGCTTTGGTACATGATGTAACATAGACAAATGCAGAAGACGTGTTACAAGTGTGCAAATTTCTGTAGTTAAAGCAAAGCCAAATGTTTTGACATATGATGTAACCAAACAAATATAGAAGACACATCTCAAATCCATAAATCATTTCTATAGTTATGGAAAGCCAAATGTTTTTATATGTGACATAACCCAAATGCAGAAAGACACACCTCAAATGTACAAATTATTTCTATAGTTAAACAAAGCTAAATGTTTTTGGAACGTGATGTAACCGAGACAAAGGTAGAAGACACATCACAAATGCACAAATTATATCTATAGCTAAGCAAAACCAAATGTTTCGGCGGATTAGGTAAGACACATAAGAAATGCATAAATTATTTTTATAATTAAATGAAGTCAAATATTTTTTATATCTGCTATAACCCACACAAATACAATCATATCTCATGGAATAAAAAATAAAACAAAACAAAATTTTAATTAGAGTAAAATGAAAAGGAGGAAAAATTTTAAAAATAAAATAAAAATGAAAAATAAGAAAATCCACAGAAAACATAAAAGAAAAGAAAGAGGGAAAATAGAAGAGAAGATAGAAAAACGAAAAAAAGAATAAAACATGAAAACAAAGAAAATGATTAATTATTATCTTTATGCCTCCCAAAAACACCGTTTATTTGCTCTGCTCCTAATCCATATTGGTTCACGCCAGATGTGCCTTCGCGGATGACGACCATCTCGTCACCTACAACCCGTAAGTCTGTCCATTGGACCAGGAGAAGAGAACAAGTAAATAACGGCCCAATCAGTCACCTGCAGCCAAAGCCCGTATCACCGGACGCGCGGAAGTGGTCGACGCCGGCCCGTTACCCCCATCCGACTGGCGTTTGCATGATGTGTCTGTCCTATACCAAGGCGACGGACGTGCTCCTGGCGATCTTCCACCACCTCGACCACATCAACATCCTGATCTCCGCGGACCAGGTGTGCCGCTCCTGGCGCCGCGTCGCGCGGGAGGAGCCCCCGCTGTGGCGCCGCATCACCATGCGCGGGCACGAGGGGATCGCGCGCAGGCTCAACCGCGGCGGCATGGCCTGCGAGGCCGTGCGGCGCAGCGCAGCGCGGGCCACTGCGAGGCGTTCTGCGGGCAGTACGCCGGGGACGACGGCTTCCTTATCTACCTCACTGAACAGTAAGAATCAGAATCGTCCTCTTGAGAAAAAAATTTACCGCTTGATTGATATTGCACTTCTTCGTTTGATTGGGTTGCTAGCTGTCTCGTTGCTTGCCGACCAGCTGTTGTTTGAGTGTAATTTTGATATGTGTTTTCACCTCGTTCATAACCTTTTTTTTCCCGTGTTACTGTCTGATCTGGTTGTTGTCCAAAATTAGCTGTCCAAAATTAGCCAGCTTCCTGTCTTTTCAGATGTGTGACTTAGGCCATAATGTTATTTTATCAGCTAGGAATGGTTCTAAATTTAAAATCTAGAAAGAATGTCTGTTGCAGGTCTATTCAGACTTTGTATTGTGGTCACAAATTTTGCAGGGCGAATTCATACACTGATCATGTGTCTGTAATATGTTTTTGCAAAATTGGGAAGACCACTCCTAGATACATCATACAACTACGCCTTTAAGCATTGTTTGTAGTTTTTGTCCAGACTTTTATCACCTTTTTTCATTAATTGTCATCAAAGACGCCAACTTATCAAACGTCGTTTCTACCTATCCCTAGTATATACACTTTTAAGGTTGAACTGGCAAGGAAAAGATGTACCTCATGATATACCACCCTAGAGTATAGCAATATTCAACTTCATTATATGATTTATGTGCTATAAAAGCACAATAGCTTTTGAGAAGAGAAGGTGGATGGTGGGGACATATCCAAAAACTAGACATATCTGTATGTTTGGTAAACTCTTACAGTTTTTTTTAACGCAAGTAAACTCTTACTGTAATCCTGGCAACTTTGTTACATTCACATATTATTAGTTATGTTTACGACTTGAGTGGTATACTAAGTCTGTCCTCAGCAGTAACCACTGCAAAGTTTAGTGTCATAAGCTTATGACAGTTCCTGAAACTTTTGAAGCATTCGAAAATGCACCACTATGGCAAGATTTGAAAAATGTATCTTTGAATTCTGGAATGGATACATGCTTTAGAGTTTATGTTTGTAATTTTTACACTGAAGTTAACTGAAAATTTGTTTATCTTGCATCCTGACACGTAAATTCTGAGTTAGACTTATAGTTCATCCATTACCACAAAATCACTGGCACGATGAAACTGTGTTTACGGCTTATACATTGGCATAGTCCCAAAATGTATATAGTCAAGTGTCATCACTGCAATGTTTTCTCATACCAGATCTTACACTATATGATTGTTTATACTTGAAAAAAAGGTCATCCTATTCCTATATAGTATATATATACCATGTGTTCATCCAAAGGAATACATGCATATCTAAACTTATTTTCGTTTTGACAGAAGTTTAGTAGTGCTGAACAACTTTTATCTGAATACTTTCTGGTGCCATTGGATCGTTGATTGTTAAGGCATTGTGCAAATTTTGCAGGGCCCCTTGTCTGAAGAGCCTTCGCCTTATTTCCTGCAACCTTGTCTCAAATGAAGGACTTACGGAGGCTGTGAAAGGGCTCCCTCTGCTTGAGGAGCTCGAGCTCTCGCTATGTCCTAGCGTTGGTGGTTTTTTTGTGAGCATTGACGTTTGTGGTTATGAGGTGTACAAGTTTGTTAGCGAAGTATGGCCACAGTTGAAGCACTTCAGACTGAGAAATGAAGATTTCAACGTTACTAGAGATTGCACGAACAAGGACGTTGGAGGGATTGCAGGTATGCATGGGCTACGCTCCTTGCAGCTTTTTGGCAATGGCATCGACAATGAGGGCCTAGAAACCGTCTTGGACAGCTGTCCCCATCTGGAGTCCCTTGACATACGCCATTGCTTCAACGTCGACATGGATGAGACTCTGCTCCTCAAGTGTGCCAAGGTCAATGTAACACCTTGGGTGTTAGCCTTACATAACTTGACTCGCATAGCATGAGCATGATCATAAAGCATTCATAAACAAGCATTTGACATTTGAAACATTCAATTGAAACATATGCAACATTCTTATTATTTCCTGTTTCCATGTGTATATGCAAATGATCATGAATGAAAACATGTACTTGGTAGATGTGAGTCACAAAAAACATGTAACCACACTTGGGTTAGCAATTAGAACATTGTTCATGAAAGTCACTTTTCATAACCAAGCCTTTAAGTCATATTTCAGGCGATTACACTAAATGGCTCTATGAGTGACTACTACATGAAATGATAGAATGACCTTGCAAATTGCTTAAACATGCTTAGGATATCATTATGAACAACTTTGGTATTTAGGGCTAGGGCTAATTTGGTCATTTAGTCATGGTTTGAGTATGTATCATAATTTCAAAGTGACATGTTTGACTAAAGTTGAACTAGGTGCTAGAGACCTTGCATGGAGGAGTTCACTAAAGCAAAGTTGTAGTGTTTGACATTAGGAACAACTTTTATTTTGGGGTCTTTGACTGATTCAGCTCCTAACATGTGTGAATTTGGATTTCAAAAATCAGAGAAATCAACAATTTCAACACTTAGCAAATTTTGCTAAGTCATGAACACTGACAGCCTGACAGGCCAACCTTGAGCATGATTTTTCTCTGTTTCTGTTGTGAATTAGAACAAGTGCTTTGAACAAGAAGTGTAGCTGGTACATAGGTCTACAAATTCGGTTTAGGATGTTTGCACAACGGAGCCACGGATTTTCAGTAAAATCGTTTGCGAAACTCGTCGTCAGGCTTGGCATGTCGCGACTGAACGAACTGAATCAAGCCATCAGTGGCCGACCGGTTCAGGCCGTGGTCGCCACGTGGCGCGGAGCGTGGCCGCGCGTCGCCGGCGCTCTGCCCAGCGCGGCCAAGGCAGGCCGAAGCGCGCCTTCATCACGCCAGCACCCGCCCGCAACGCCCAGCGCCCTCAGTTCGTTTTCCCCGCTCCTCCTTCGTCGTCTCACAGCGCCAGCAGCAGCCGCCGAGCTCCCGCAGCTCCGCCGTCACCATAGCCGTGCGCAAGCTCGCCCCTAGCCACTCCATCACCACCGTAGCACTCCATCGCCACCCCAGCAACCCCCTGCCTCCTCCCGTGTCCACCGGTAGCGCTTGGTAAGCCACCGCAACGCATGCGAGCTCGCCGGAGTTCCACCGCGAGCCCCGTCTCCGTGGCCACGTCGCCACCGTCCACCCCAGGCTGCGTTAGGGCGCTAGATAGCTCCGCCGCAGCTCGGTGATGCTCGGCGTAGCGTTCGTTCGAGCCACCATAGCCCCCATCGGCGTACCGCCGTTGTCCAGCTCCGCCGTGCCACCATAAGCGCCGCCGCCGTGCGTAGCCCCGACGAGAGGTCCCACCGAGTGGCGCAGTAGATTCGCTAGGTCACGTAGATCACGTAGTGAAGGTGTCACCGCCGACAAAGCTCGCCGTCGATGAGCCGTAGCCGCGCAGTGCCAAGCAGCGCCGCTGCTCTGTTTTGTCTCGATGACATGTGGGTCCAACTGACGTGTAGGTCCCACCGGTCAGCGACAGCAGTGTTGAGGGCTAGTTCAAAAATTCCAGATTCAAGTGTGATTTGTGATTTTTGTATCTTCAGTTTGGTAGCTCCTAAATTTGTGAAATAAATTTTGTAGTGTTCATTAGGAAGTGTAGTATTTAGGGAAAATATGTTCTTGACTTGTACAGTAGAAATTTTTGGAGAATTAAATAGGGATTTGAAATGTGCTTTTGAATGCATTCAAATTTGTTTATTTTATATCTAGAGTTCCTGTGCTCCAAAAATTATGAAATTTTTGTGGTGAGCTAGTCTTAGCATATATGAGCTCTGGTAAAAATGTGAGGACCAGTGCATGTGTAGATTTATAGTTATAGATTTTTCTTTTATGAATAGTTAATCCTTACATGAATTTTTATAAATTATTTATGAGTCCAAAATTCATGAAATTTGTTGGAGGTAATCCTAGTACCATATGGATGCTAAGAAAAATAGGAAATCTGTTGCTTGACACTTTTCAATAGGATTTTCCATTTATGCTATTTCAAGTCTTGCTGCCTTATCATTTTTGTATAGGATGTTCTACTTGGTAAAATGACATGAAATTTTTATAGTAGTCCTTTGATAGCATTAGTAAGGCACTGTAAATTTTTGAGAATTTATGAAGTATATCTAATATATGTTTATTATTTAACCTAGATATCTAAATAAAATAATAAAGGCAATCTAATAAATAGTTTGGGCTTCATTATTATATTATCTTAAATGTATTTGGTAGGCTTAAACTGTTGGTAGATTCTATATTGTCAAATTTTGAATGATTACATGAAGTAGAAGTGTTGCATATTAAATAGTTTCTGGACTGATTCTAGAGTTTGATGAGTTGTATGTTGAAAATGATGTGTACTGTAAAGATGGTTAATAACAAAGTTGTAGAGAATTTGATAAGCTTTCCAAAAAGTCTAGGATCACTGTTTTTGGATTAGTAGAACTCCAGTTATGAGTGAAACAAGTAGCTACTATTTGTGGCATAGGCGATGCATTGTAGAAGTAGTTAAGTAATAATCGAGAAGAGATATGCACCTACTCAATAAACATGATGCACTTGTTAACATATATGCATTCGTAATACTTATGCCATACTCACGCATCTAGGATCAGAGGAAGAGATCACGTTGCTGGAATTCGAAGAAGCAGAGGAAGGGAACCAGCAGGAGGATCCGCAAGCCGCAGCTCCCGAAGGCGTGGAGCAGAACCCTGAAGAGCTTCCGGAGTGTCCTGACCACCGCCCTACTTCTTTTCTGCGAGGCAAGCCCCGGAGCATTATAAGTCTCCTAGTAATTTACAAATGTTTACTTACGTATTTATGATTGATGCATTAGGTTATAAGAGTTGAATGAAACCACTTGATGCATGTACATTCCTTGTCCAGATATTACACCTTTAACCGGTATAGGTCCAGGATCGAATAAATGCTTAGCCATGCTTAGACCGGTAGAAGTCGGGTGATATTCTGTCACCTGCGAGATATAGATGGATACCGGAGTATGGTTGGCTATATCTGCCATCATGGAACAGAACCATGAGGTAAAAGTAAATCAAGACCGGACGGGAGGTCGATAGAGAAGCAACAAGACATGGAGGTCTTGGGTGTGGATCTATCCCCGTCTATGTCGATCAAGGACCGTACCGTTGTTGGAACTTCTGACAAGATTGAACGCATGCCTCTCACTTAGCTGGCCGGATAACTCGTTCCGATCGCAAAGCTGAGTAATTCAACTCAGGCCGGGAATCGTTCTGTTGTGCGCTCCTTCCGGGGAACGATCAGACTGAGCCCAAGGGTAGGCTTGGCCTGAGCATCCTGACATCTAGTGTTCCAGATTGTGCGGCGCAGTACGGACCCACGAAATGTGTACCAGAGTTGTACCAAAGGTGACCTAAGGTTATCGTGGCTGGTAGACCTGGGTTTGTGTTAGGAATAAATTCCCAGCTGGTTGAAATCGATTCGAATCGCTGTCTCTCCCGGATAGTGAGAAACTTGACTAGATCCAACATCGTAGTAACTGTGTTATGGAACATGATGGTTCGGATGAAAATGGAATTACAATACCTGCTATGGTTACTATTGTATGCTTCTAAATGATATATCACATGTTTGGCACAGGATAGTTGCTAATCTAGAAATGGATAGTTATAGTTAACTTGATAAAGAAATTGTAACTATACCATGACTCATTTGCTTTTACGCAAAAATGTTGTCGAGTTACGTCCACTTATACAGCCTTGCATAATCCTTGGAGTCATTTTATTTCTGGTTCATGACGGGTAAGTCTAGCTGAGTACCTTCTCGTACTCAGGGTTTATTTTCCCATTATTGCAGATGGCACTGTGTATCATGGGTATTGCAAGAGTTGCTTCTATCCTGCCGTGGATGAGGAGTAAGCCTTGGGTAGGCTTCTTTAGTAATTCCTATCTTTGCTTTTGTGGACCGTGATCTGGTTTGGCACTGTATCAAACTATGTTGGAAACTTTATCTTCGAACTTATTTGCTTCCGCTTTATTTATCAAACTCGGTTTGTAATAACTTTTATTCGTACTATGATGATGAAAAGTATCTGTGAACTTTATGTAATATGTGGCATGTATGTTGAATCCTGTACGATCTTGGTTGTTGTAAATCGTTTATTGAGACCCGTTGCGGTACTCGACGGACTACCGGGTTTATATGGGTTCAAGTATGATAGTGTGACCGCTTGCGGATTGCCATTGTACTTGTATTCCTATAAATTGGTCAGTTCTGCGACAGTCAAGACGCTGAGGCTTCCTGATGACCCCACTAATGACTATGACCTTGAGATTAAAACACCTATCAGGATGTGTGTGATTGACGATAGCCCTTGGTATTCCGATGAGTATGATTCCTATAGAAACCGGCTACGCTCTCAAGATTACCTCAACGACTCCGACTCCGAGGATGACATAGATTTCTTTGTTGAGCCATTCCGCTACGAGTCACTACTACAGAAATGTTTTTTAGGGGCGGCTCGTAACCCTTTATAGTTGTGGTTTGGCCAGCCGCCCCTACCAAACCATCTCTACAAATCATGTATTTGTAGGGACGGTTCTCAGGCCGCCCCTATAATACCTGTTTGTAGGGGCGGTTCTTGAATGAACCGCCCCTACAGTACTTTTTTGCAAAAAAAAATTCAAATTTATAATTCAAATTTGACCAGAACACTGTTTGTTTCCACGTATTCCATCCCGTGTTCGCGTTGCCGAACGCCCCGCGACAAACGTTCCGAACCATGTTCGCGTTGTCGAACGCCCCGTGACCAATATTCCAAACCGCGTTCACGTTGCCGAACGTCCTGCGACCAGCGTTCCAAACCCCTTAGACTACAAGCACAAGAGTATTATATAAACTACAATGACAAGTCCAATTCATAAGAATATATACAATTCATCATTAAATAGACATAATTCACAAGGTAAAACCAATGTTAAATTCCATACATATTGTTATCAACGTCCTACAGCTAGCCTTTTAGTCTCACAAAGGTGTTGATACTGAGGATTACTACCTAAGTCAGACTCTCGGTCATGGTAGGTGCCTTTGACGTGTACAATCTGGTCCAATATGAAGTTGCAAAGGTCACCGATGAGCTCTAAGAGTTGGTCATCCTTGTATGGGTCTCTTTTCATTACTCTCTCTTCTTTCCACTACAAGAGAACAAGTTTCGGTTTAGTATTTCATACCATGTATGAAGTTTTTATACTACAGGTGAAGAGGTTCAAACTTACCCTTAAGGGGTGTCTCCTGTAGGCACCGATGTTACTCATCATAGAACATATATAGTATCCACAATGTACACTCACAGGCTTCTGCTTGGTGCACTGTGTGTTTTGCATATGAAAATGTTAAGTAATGCTTTTAATAGCCATGTAATGGAGTATTGAAGAAGTAAGTTATACTTACCGCACATAGTGTTTTTATAGCCAGCTTTTCCTTCCTTGCTAGATCATGCCTTCCGTGATGTGTAGTGACATAGAACCTAAATGCCATGTTTGAATTATTTTAGCAAATACAACTTGTTAGTATCCAAAAGTGAACGTTACAAGTATGTATACAAACATATAAGCTAATGAAGATTGTCGATATGTATACGTCTTGAGAATCGATATGAAGTCTTTGTATGTCACTAGGTCCCTATCTATTGAATCAAAGATCCATGCCATGCTCCTCCCGATATCGATGGCTATACAAATCCAGTGGTTGCTGTATGAATTTAATCATAGAACTAGATAAGCTCTTTTGCATCGAATAAAATATATCGAACAAAGCTTTAAGTATAGAGTTGAACTTACTCGACGTTGTATGATAGCCATATAGTAGAGTGTTGTTGGAGAATTTTGAAAGCTAGGGCAATGTATGCTGCAACCTTAAGGGACTCTTCCCTTAGTTTCGCCGTACGGATATGAAAGCTATGACGTTGGTTAGTTACAACAAAATTCAAAGATTACATTCATATCATATCGGGAGGACAAGGACTTACAGGCACCACGTGCGAATTAGATTCATCTCCATTGCTCCCAAGTGAAAGCATGTCTGCATGTCATTGAAGTCAAAGATAATTTTCTCGGCTGGGCTTCCAAATGTGCTGGTGGGGAAGCATGATTGTATGAGGTCTATGCTCGTTGGGAGAACACACAAGTACCAATCATGGAACCTTCTCATTCCAAGTGGTAGGCGCTGAATGTCCCGGTTTGGTAGGAAGGTCTTGCCTCTTTCATATGTTTTTAGGCAATCCTTTGACCATTTGATGGCATCAATATTTGGATACTGCTTTGCAATTTGGTGGAGTTTGCTAGTGACGGCCTCCTCAGAATCCTGTGATGGGACTTTTTTAACTTGGTTCTCAGGCTTGAACTGGTCATGGGAATACCACTTGGACACCGATGAGACGTCTTTCATTGGAACATAAGCTGGCCTTATGGTGATTGGATGCTTCTTTCAAAGTTCCCATTCAGGCACATCCTCATCTTCTTGTGCATCACCTTCTTCAGGAGGCACTCGTTGTTCATGTATCGACTGTGCTTGTTGAGAAGACTATGGCATCTCATCATGCACTTGCTCGATACGAGCTGGAGAAGATTGTGGTATCTCATCAGGCACATGCTCGCTAGGAGGCGGGGAAGAATGTGGCATCTTAGGAATGTGGTGGTCATGAGACGGTGAAAATATCTCCTCGACCTCAACAACTCGCTCCAAATTTTGGAGAGGGGGATACGATGAAGAAGCAGTCAATATAATGTCCCGTTTGTGCCAGAGGATGAACTACCCAATAACGTCTCCAAGTAACACCATCCCCTCGGGAGTTACGTAGTCTATCCTCCACTGCATGAACTCAGGCTTCATGGTATGTACCTCGACCCTAGTGTAGTACGGCGATATCTTATTATTATGGTGTAAGCCACCAAGAGGATGTGCCACACCCATTGCCACCTCCATCACAATGTTCTACCGGCCGCTGAGAAACACCAAGGTGTAACTAGTTGGTTCCTGTATGCGATCGATGGGGGTTGTGGCTGCAGTGGAACCTTGGCTGCTAGGAACTTTTGGAGGGCTGCCAACTAATGCTAGTTCTCCTGGCGGCATCACTAATATCCGTGGCTCCGTAGATAGTCCTTGCTCCTCCAGCGCATTCACAACTAGAGCCTTCACTTGGAGCTCAAGATTAGTCTCCCAATCTCTGCCATGTTTCTTGTACATGTGCCTATCCTCTTCGAATCCTTGCTTCTAGGTTGTCCTTTTCCCAAGCCCCCTGGTGCGGCCTATGTGCTCCTTATTTCCCAAGCCAAGGCTAAGCTCGTCCCTCTCTTTGGAAGGATTGAATGAGCCCTTCTCCTTGTCTTCAACATATTTTAGTATCCTTGATACTGCCTCTTGGGTCTCTGGCTTATCAAACTTAAGATTACCGCTGGATGATTCTGTACTCCTCGCATATATCTAATTCCTTGAGCGTACCTTCAAATTCGCCACATCGATATTCCCAGTAGTTGCGGCCTCTTCGTCCATCTTCCTAAACTGCTCTTCCTTGGCATAGTCGCCACCGGGGCCTAGATGATGGTGGTGTTTGTTCCTCTTCACTAGCTCGGTGTTACAGGCACTGAGCTCCAATGCCTCTGGTGAAGTCTTTTGAGCCACGAGCTCCTCCCATTGACTAGGAGTTATTTTGCCGAACTCGTTGAAGGGAGTTAACCCCTTTTGGATATACTTCGTGTTGAGCTCCGACCTCCAACGTCAGAATGACTCCCCATCATCCTGAAAGCATTTTTATCAGTTCATGCTTACCCTCTGGAAATCTAAAATTGATCTTTAGCTACCTATCCCATAGTTCAATTCTCTTACTAGGACCTCGATCGCATTACGGAATTGTCCTCTTAATTCCTTCGGCTCAAGGATCTCCCCTGCTGGCACAACCTCTGTTATCACATAACATGCCTTATCTGGATATAGATTTCCTTTTCTATCCCCTCGTTTCCTCTTAGGCTTGGTAGTCGTGGTTGTGTCTTGAGGTTGTGGAGTAGAGGCACCGTGATCCGTCTCTATGGCTATTGTCTCTGCTCTCCTTTCTTCTACTCCATCTTGTCCAGTGAGATGTCATGGACATCGATGTCATCTTTTCTGAGTTTTAGGAGGGACCTGTATATATGACAGGTCAAAGTGTTAGCAGAGGTAACACAGCAAAAGCTTTAGCAAAATTTACAAGCTAAGGCTTTTTCCCTACCTCCTCGTTTGGGTCAAAATCCTTGTCCAAATCTTCCTCCGTTGGCCTCCTTCTGGCTTCACGTGGGAAAGGATCCTCGGGACTTACATATCCCTCTTCATCATGATCATCCTCTTCTTCTTCCTCGCCTTCATCAGCCTCTCCTGCTCTTCCTTCTGCTCTCCATTCCTCCTCGTCACACTGCTCCTGAGTAAGCATCACTTCTAGATCCTTTTCTAACTTGTTATCAAACTGCTCCTGAGTAAGCTGGTCCTCTAGTGCTTGCTCCTCATAGGTTGGCTGTTCATCATGCTCGGGGCATTGGGCTATACTTTTTGGTGTCCGCGACATTATTTTGCACTTTGTTCTAATAGATACAAGATAGTGTGCTTTAGATATGTGAGAAGGTATAAGAAATAAAAAGGTCTATAAACCAAAGTAGTCCTATAAAACAACAATATAAAAAAATGAGTAGTAGCAGTAGTAGAGGCCTCAGAAACATGTCAATCATCATCTGATCTTGAACTTGGAGCATCAAGGCATCATAACAGAGAAGAGAGGAGAAGGTAATGTAGGGGCAGCTGCTAATGATGCCAAGTTCCTCACAAGTTCTTGATCGTCAGCTCATACTCCATATAATGTATGGACTTAGACAATTTCATCATCGACAAAACAAAGGAGAGGAGAGGAGAGGGGAGAGTTGGCAAAAAAGCAACAACTGCTTAACAAACATAGAGCAACAACTGATGGCAAAAGTAGTCAAAATGTTGCTTAACAGACATAGAGTAGTAAGTAGTAAGTAGCAGCCATAGTTTGGGCTATTGGCCCATGCATAAGCCCACCTAGTAGTAGGAGCAGGAGGAGGAGGAGTAGTAGGAGTAGTAAGAGGAGGAGTAGTTGGAGGAGGAGGATTAGTAGGAGTAGTGGTAGGAGTAGTAGTAGTAGTAGCAGCGGCGGCGACAGCCATAGTTTGGGCTATTGGCCCATGCATAAGCCCACCTAGTAGTAGAAGTAGTAGGAGGAGGAGTAGTAGTAGGAGTAGTAAGAGGAGGAGGAGTAGTAGTAGGAGTAGTAGTAGAAGTAGTGGTAGGAGTAGTAGTAGTAGCAGCAGCAGCAACAACCACTACACACGAGCAGTATATAAGCAAAAAAAAAGAGGAGTAGTAGTAGGAGCAGGAGGAGTACTAGTAGGAGTAGTGGTAGGAGTAGTAGTAGTTGTAGTGGTTAAGTAGAAGAGAGTAGATCTACATATCATCACCGACAAAGCTGCTGTTTGTCAAAAAAATAGAGAGGGGGCTGCATATATGGTCAACAACAGATAAGAGAGGAGAGCACACTGCTACTATGGTCAACAATAGAGAAGAGAGAAGAGAGCACCAACAAGTAGTAGGAGTAGCACTAGAAGAGAGAATAGAGTAGTAGCACGAAAGCCCTTTGCCTCAGATTTCAAGTCACATTATTCATCACATGAGAGAGGGAGGGAGGAAGGTTCCAGAAAAATCTCAGATTGCATTCTTAGTTGGCCTAGGACTACTAGGTCCTCCCCCAAACTAAAAAAAAGACAACTCATAGCAGAGTAGTAAATATAGGAAAGCAGAGTAGTAGTAGTTAGGTAGTAGTAGCTGCACAACAAAGCAAGCAAAAGAGAGGAATGGAGTATAGTACAGAGTAGTAGCAGTAGTAAGAGAGCAACAGTACTATAGTAAACTGACTATAACTGGAGATTTATAAATCCAAATGACATGCAACAAGACAATTTAAAAATCTTATGAAATTGCTTAAAATTCATTTTCAGACCTCAAGGCATGATTCCAAATTTACTAGGTCGAAATCACTTAACAACAGAAATCTGTCTTCACAAGACAGAGAGCAGCCAAAACTGGACTCAAACTGAGAACAGCCATATCTCCTAAACTACTTGGCCAAATGCCACCAAATTTTAACACAAGCTAGTTTAGTAAGTCAACTACAACTTTGGAATTCACATGATTCCCAGCAAACACCATTATCAAAGCCTAATTCACCAAGTGCTAGAAACTATCCAGAATTATAAAAATGCTAAAATTAAATATTTACTTATATGCCAAACATGATTTCTGACCAAACCAAGTGCATCACAAGTTCACACATGATATAAGATCACTAGAAAGTAAGGTGTTCACCACCAATTCATTTCTTTTAATGCCTTTCTTAATTTATTTAGTTATTTAAGTGGAATAATGAACATATATGAAAACTGCACAGTTTAATCTACAAAAATTACAGTTCATACTAATTAGGTATGGTCTCCTAATTAGGTACATAGCAGAGTAGTAAATATAGGAAAGCAGAGTAGTAGTAGTTAGGTAGTAGTAGCTGCACAGCAAAGCAAGCAAAAGAGAGGAATGGAGTATAGTACAAAGTTGTAGCAGTAGTAAGAGAGCAGTAGCATGGGTAAGAGAGCAATAGCAGTATAGTAAACTAACCATAACTGGAGATTTACAAATCCAAATGACATGCAACAAGACAATTTGGAAAGCTTATGAAATTGCCTAAAATTCATTTTCAGACCTCAAGGCATGATTCTAACGTTTACCAGGTTGAAATAACTTAACAACAGAAATGTGTCTTCACAAGACAGAGAGCAGCTAAAACTAGACTTAAACTGAGAACAGCCATATCTCCTAAAGTACTTGGACAAATGCCACCTAATTTTAACACAAGCTAGTTTAGTAAGTTAACTACAACTTTGGTATTCACATGATTCCCAGCAAACACCATTATCAAAGCCTAATTCACCAAGTGCTAGAAACTATTTAGAATTATAAAAATGCTAAAATTAAATATTTACTTATGTGCCAAACATGATTTCTGACCAAACCAAGTGCATCACAAGTTCACACATGATATAAGATCACCAGAAAGTAAGGTGTTCACCATCAATTCATTTCTTTTAATGCCTTTCTTAATTTATTTAGTTATTTAAGTGGAATAATGAGCATATATAAAAACTGCATAGTTTAATCTACAAAAATTACAGTTCATACTACATGCTCCAAATAGGCTACTGTAAAAATTTGACCCAAAGTTACCAATAGAAACATCCTACACAAAAATAACAAGACAACAATGCTGATTTTGGCCTAACTTAGAAACCCTATTGAAAAGTGTCAAACAACAGAAGCAATATTTTTCCTAGCTTCATATTAGTGTCATGGAAGAATGAAAATGAAAACCATAACTGTATACATTTGAAGATGGAAATGAAAAAGGTCAGTGATGAGATTAAGGGCAAGCAGCAACAGATAGCACATTTAGAAAGGCAGATTAAGGGGAAGCTTGACCAGTTAGAACATACACCGATATATTATCTGCAGTCAATTAGTTTTCAATTACCTTGTCTCTGAATTGGTCCATATTAAATTGTTGCAATGATTTTCCAGTCTCACACTAAGCTACTGGAGCAGGTCGATGAGAAAGCATTTAAACTTGAGGTACCTAGAGTAGAGAACTACGTGTTACGACAAGTTACAAGTTACGACGACTTCCACAGTGGATCGTCCCGGGCGTGCACTCCACCGGCAGCGTAACTACGTGTCGGTTTGTTGGGGCCTAGGTGCCTTTTTGGTTTGGTGGCAGCGATTGAGCGTGTTTTTGGCGTGTAAATGTGAGTGATGTGGCCGCTCTCGCTCTGGATCCTTTTGGGGTATGTGAAAGTGGAGGGGCTCCAGCTTTTGGGATGATCCACTGTGGAAGTCATTGTAACTTGTAACTTGTCGGCAAACGACGCTGCCATCCGGCTATCCAAGTTGGTGATGTTTCAACATCAGAGCTACTGTAATGTCGGCATAAGAAGTGCTTAAGGTAATAACCTAAGAACAGACAACCTAGTACAATGTATGCTCAAATCATCTGCAACATTGATGAGAGAGTTATACGAATGCTGTGTTAGCCTAAAGAACAGATATGGATCTACGTACCTACAATCTCTATTGCTCTAAGAAAAATATTATGCGGACACTACATATAGAACAATCTAGCAATAAGCATCTAAGACTAGCCCATGCAAGTAAAAAGATCAATCATAATCAACACATATCCATGGGGCTGGCAGCTCAATCAATCATCATCAAACCCTAACAAGGGAAACGGGCTGAGGAGAAGGGGATGGAGGAGGGGATGAGACCAAGGAGGACACAGAGGACATACCTGTATCAAGCGCAAGCCATCTTGGCATGCACCTGGCGCGTGACCCACGGCTAGACGAGCACGCGCGTCCGGCGCATGAGGTCGTAGAAGGAGGCTGCCCACACCCACCCGGCCACCGCCGCTAGCGCCGCCGCCTGCAACCTGGTTAGGCCTGCACCCGTGCCCACGCCCGAACCCACAACCCACCGCCGCCACCTGGTCATAGACAAGGGAACAAGGAGGTGTACGGCGCGCCAGGCGGAGGTGGAGGGCGGCGACCAGCAAGGAGGCAGGAGGACACCGCGCGCCAAACCCTAGGCAGCCGTTCGCGCCGCTGCGACCCGCTGCCTTACGTCATGCGGAGGAAGGGGAGTGGTGGAGGACCAGGAGGAGGAGGAGAAGGAAGAGGAGGAGGACAAGGGTGGCTGCCGCCGTGCGGAGGGCCAGCCACCACCGAGGAGGACAAGGGTGACTTGGGCAGCCTGACGACGTCGGGACGAAGAAAAGAGCGCCCAACATATTTTCACCCGTGCGCCCTTGTTTTTATACTCAGGACGATTTGTAGGGGCGGTTCCTGAACCAGCTGTCCCTAAAAATACATTTCTAGGGACGGTTCCTGATCCAGCCATCCCTACAAATTTATTTTTAGGGGCGGTTCCTGATCTAGCTGCCCCTATAAATGCATTTATATTTTATTAAATTATTAATTCTGTATTTTTTAAATCACAAAAAACACAAAGTCAATGTATATAATATTTTATATTATTCTATATATGTACAAATATATATAAAAACAATTGTAGTCATAAAAGTTGTAAACATAACTCAATCTTGTCATGTGACTACAATTTGAATTTTAAAAATTTAAATTTTAAAACTTTGACTACAATGTTAGGACATTAAATGACCTAAAATGAAAATATTGTAAACATAAAAGTTGTATAACTCATCAACATATACAACTTTTATTTTGGCCATCTTGTCATGTGACTTTGTTTAAACGATTCAAAATTTAAAATTAAAATAATTTCAATTTAAAATAATATTTTAAAAGAGTAAATGATTTCAGCTAAAAAACTCATGAATACCAAAGTTTTAGAACTCAGCAATATGTATAACTTTTATTTTGATCATCTTTTTATTTGAACAAATTTGAACAGTTGAAATTTTGTATTTCAATAAATGGCAACTTCAAACAAGATTTTAAAACCTTAAATGATTTCAACAATAAAAGTCGTGAACATAAAAGTTGTTGAACTCATCACTATCTACAACTTTTATTTTGATCACTTCTTCATGTGCCAAAGTATTAGTAAACATTGTTTATAAATTCACATATGACTCATAGTTTCATGAACTATACGAGAGACATGTTTACTTATGAACAATGTTTACTATCACTTTGTTAGATGAAAAAATGACCAAAATAAAAGCTGTAGATCTTGATGAGTTATACAACTTTGATATTCATCACTTTTTCAGCTGAAATCATTTAATGGTTGAAAATCTCGTTAAAACTTGTTATTTTTTTAAATTTGAAAATTTAAATTGCTCAAACTTTATCAAATGAAAAGAATGATCAAATCAACACAGTAACTTGATAGGGCATGATTTTAGGAAATTTTAGAAAAAAAATCATCATATTTGGAGCTAGTACGAGGGAGAAAGACTAGTTATAAATTTTACCCAGAGATTAAAAAGAAAAATCACAACTGTTCATGATGATCAATGATGAACAAGTGTGATTTCTCTTTTTAATCTGTGGCTAAAACTTGTAACTAATTTTTCTTCCTCATACTAACTCTAAATGTGATGGTTTTTTCCCTAAAATTTTCTAAAATCATGCTCTATCATTTTAGTCTAGTCATTTATCTTTGTCACTAATTTTGAACAATTCAAATTTTGAATTTCAGAAAATGACAGCTTCAAACCTGATTTTCAACCACTAAATGATTTCAGCTGTAAAGGTGATGAATATAAAAGTTGTTGAACACATCACTATGTACAACTTTTATTTTGATCATCTTTTTATTTGACAAAATTTGAACAGTTCAAATTTTGAATTTCAGAAAATGACAGCTTCAAACCTGATTTTCAACCACTAATTGATTTCAGCTGCAACGGTGATGAATATAAAAGTTGTTGAACACATCACTATCTCCTACTTTTATTTTGGCCATTTTTTCATTTCATAAAGTGTTAAGTGATTTCATAAAGTTTTAGTAGTAATAAAGTGGATGTTGAAATAGATTCATCTGGATGTTTCAAAGGGTAGTCTCACACATGCATAAATGTAGTCTCACACACATACATAAATATATAGTCTTATACACATACATAAATATATAGTCTCACATGCATGCATAAATGAAGTCTTATAAACACACACTTACACAAACACTCCATGTTCAACAACTAGTTAGCCCGCTGTAACGACTTTCCCCTTGACACCTTTTTATTTCCATAGCAATATGTCTTTGGGTAGGTTCTTTTCTACAACACTGATCTTCTTAGGAAAGTCTATGAATAGCGGCATCTCATCGTAGTTATTGTAAGCTTCAACATCGTCCACGCCATCAACTTCGATAATGTGTTATTTCCCAGAGGCAACCACGTGCTTTGTCTTCTTCTTTGAGGGGAGGTTACTTTGTGGGTCAGACATATAGAAAACTTGTGCGACACGTGAAGCGAACACCCAAGGGTCATCTTGGTAGCCTAGATTCTCGAGGTCCAGGACTCTCAATCCGATCTCGTTCAGTTGGTGTTGTTTGATCCAGCGGCATCGAAATAGGGCTACCGTTATATCCCTTTCATAGTCAAGTTCCCATATCTCTTCAATGATGCCAAAATATTAGATCTTTCACCCCAATCCATCGAGAGCCTCTATTTGAACGCCACTGTTTTGGTTCACATATTTACTTGTCTTTAAGAAGCGTCGGTTCCTTAGGTAAACTATCTTCTTGGATGCATCCAGGTATGCCCATGTAGTACCATCCAAGCAAATCAAGCATCCTGCCTTCCCTTTAATCTGTCCAGACAAAGCAAACAACATGGGGTAATCATTGGTACTAACAAATATTATTGCTCTACATATGAAGTCCTCCTTTCGGAACACATCGTACATCGGCTCCCCATGCCTCCATAGCCTCTCCATTTCCTGCATCAAAGGCTCGAGGAACACGTCTATATCAATGCCTGATTATTTAGGGCCAGATATAAGAATAGTGAGGAGAAGGTACTTTATCTTCTGACACAACCATATTGGGATGTACATGGTCAAGATCACTGGCCAAGTGCTATGGTCGCTTATCCTCTCATTGAAGGGATTCATTCCATCGGTGCTCAAGCCAATCCGTACATTCCTTGGGTCATCGCTGAATTCTTTGTGCTTCTCATCGAACCTTTGCCACTAACTACAATCAGCTAGGTATGCAATCTTATCATCATCCACCTTGCGCTCATCATCCCACCATGTCATGAGTGCAGCTTCTTTAGGGTTTAGGAAGATATGTCTCAAGCGGTCGGTCACTGGCAGGTACCACATTACTAAGGCAGGAATTCTTCTCTACTTTGCATCGTTGCCTAATGGAGTATCCTCTGAGGGCTGAGATTCTTGTACCACCTTTTTTGTACCCTTCTTATTCCTCTTTTTTTCCCGTGGAGGATTCTTTCCCACTGCAAAGTTGTTCTTGTACCAGCTGGCCCCACACCGGGGACATTTACCCAGTGACTTGAACGTTTCATCACGAAAAAGTATACAGTGGTTGGGGCATGCATGGATTTTTTCAACCCCATTGTCAATGGACTTATGACCTTCTTCGCTTGGTATGTGTTGGCGGGAACTGAGTTTGGTTGTGGTAGCACCCATGATAGGAGATGCAATAGATCATTGAAACTATAGTCTGACCAGCCGTACTTAGCGTTCAGGATGAGTAGCTCAAGCACAAAACGTAGCGATGTCCAATGTATCGGACAACCCTTTTCAACACCATGCACAATCTCCTTCGATGCTTTTGTCACCCTTTTCAAATTTTCTAGACCTTTCGGGCTATTTAGTAAAATCTCTGGTCTAAGGGCTCAAATTATATCCTCCAAATCATCTGCATCCCCGACACGTACTCCACCATCATTATTGGCACCACCTTTGTCGTTACCATCCCAACCACCAACATCACCACCTTGTTCATTGTCAAACTCTGAATCCATTCGTGCATCAAGCTCTGCTGAATATTGTGACAGGGATTCTATGGTTTCGTCGTCGTATTCCTCCTTATCCTTGTCGTTAACAATAACCATTTCACCATGATGAATCTATACTGTGTAGTCCTCAACAAATCCTCGCATAATCAAATGTGATCTGATGATAGTCACATATGTCCATGCCATACGGTTCTTGCAATCTTTACAGGGACAAATAATTATATCCTTATTCTTTGTTAATATCGTTGCATGCTTCTTTGTGTCCTCAATAAATTTATCCACCTCTTCACGGAAACATGCCTTGAACCTTAACGAACCATACATCCAAGAGTTCCTGTACTCCATCTTTTACAGCAACAACAAAACAAACATTAAGGACTACTTATTCAGATATATATAAAAATGAATCAAATTAATAATTACTTGAGAATAATTATATATACTATGAATATAAATCAAATATAATTACATGAAGCATACAAACACACTATGGTAGAAGAAAATTAATTAATGGCCTATTTATCCATAAATAATTAAAATACATATTTATTGATTACAATAAACAATTTCAAAGACAACAATTAGCAACAATTATATTTTACCCAATATCTTTCATGCATACCCTAGTCTAATTTCATCAAACACAAATTTACAAAACCAAAATTAATAAAAAAACCAAACCCTAGATCTAGATCTACATGTACATGAAACATCCATAAAACTAACTAATCATTCACTAGAATCAAGAAACATGGACCAAATAAGGGTATGATATTTTCCCTCTCTAATTTACCCTAGTACATTCAAAACTTAGGTCTAATTTGCTTCATAAGTAGCTTAAGCACCATAGAAGAGAGAGAAAAACAAAACTCTAATTACTCACTAACCAACCATTAAAACTTCAAAAAAGTGTGAAATAGCATTTTCTTACTGTTTACAACATCTCCACCAAAGGATTTGAGACCAAAACCTTCCCCTCTTAGTAGAACAATTTTTAGGAGGTGCCCAAGGCCTCCCCACCTTTCTTTCACGGGTTGGAGTGAGTGACCCGAGGAGAAAAAAGGTGCTCCAGTTTGCTTTATATGTGGGTCATTTGTAGAGGCGGCTGGTGATAGAGCCGCCCCTACACATCGAAGGTATTTATACGCGGATATTTGTAGGGACGGCTCAATCACCGGGGGCGGCTGGTGAGTGAGCCGTCCCTACAAATCCGACTTATTTGTAGGGGCGGCTCGTATGACCAGCCACTACTGCTGTTCCATTTGTAGGGACGGCTGGTCTCTGGGCTCCCGAGCACGTCACTGTAGGAGCGGCTCCATCACCAACCGCTCCTACAAAAAATTTGTCCCGTTGCTACGAACCGTTTTTTACGTAGTGTGACCTTGACAAGTATGACAGATGCTTCCAATGAGCACGCGCACGTTCCTGAAATAATAGGCGATCTGCATACTGAATTGAATTTCATGGAAGCGCTCAGATGTTAGTATATCTCTCTACAGGCAGGCCCGTATCCTTTGGGTTTTTTGTTGTTGTTTCTGCATGACGATGAAATCTGTCTCCGCTTGAATCGTTAGTCTCAGCTTTCATGTTTGTCTATTGATTGATTTTGTGTGCGTTAGTTTCACAACAGGGTGGTGAGAAGTTCTCCTGTAAACTTTAGTTTGTCCGTCGTGAAAAGTGAACTCACTCTGAATGCTTTAAAACTGAAATAAGTGCCAAGTTGTTGGCCTATCTTTCGAAAGCACCTGTCCCTGTGTACTGTGGTTTAAAATCAAGGGATTCCTAGATGCTCCCATCTCTGCCGACGTGGACAACCAAGGTTTACTCCAGATGTTCCACATGCGCCGCCTCGTCACCCCAGCTCCCGTTCACCCCATCTCTGCCATGTGGACAACCAATGTTTCCTTTCCGTAGCATCGACAAGTAGACATGCTGCAATCGTTTTGGCTAGGATTGGCAATCATTTTCGTTAGGACTAAAGGAAAAATGTCAAATCAGGATCTGTTTGATTTGCTAAGACTAATTGTTAGCCTTGGATATGATCTTGTGCATCATATCATCCAGTGGCACTGATATTTGAGGGCTTCAATTGTGCCAGCTCTTTGATGTTCACAGGATGATATCCTCCAAGTGATTATTCTTCAATTTATTATGTGGTGGGCTCTGTCTTCTCATGCTGACTTATTGGAGTCCATTGCATGATGCGGTGAATGCTCCGGTGAGGAATCTTCACAATTTCTTCTACTTTTCAACTCGAATCTTGATCAAACCTTGTTCTTGCAACCCTAGACCTATTGTAACATGTCTCTAACACATCTTCAACATAGAATAAGCAATAGGGGCGTTAGGCCTAGGTCCACCCTTGAACAGAGCTATCGGTCACTCGGTCAGTTGCCAGAAGCTATGAAAGGCATGTAGCTTATTGGTCACAAGAGGAGCAAATATTCCAAGATTTAATGACTCTGTACTTTCAGTGGTAGGCGATATTCTTGTCAACAACGAAGCACCTATGATGATTTCGTCAGTCTCGTCTCGAGGATTTGCTACCCAGTCTTCGATGGTGCTCATAAGGGTAGGGTTTGCTTGTGTGCGTTCATAGGGGTGAGTGTACGTGCAATGTGAGCGTCTGCGTTGTATACTAGGTAATCTAAAAATAAAGTTGCGAGCAACTTCGATGGATATTTCACAGATTATTGTATTGTCAAATGCCACACTCGGTTAGTTGCCAGCAGCTTCATGGATACTTCACAGATTATTATATTGTCAAATGCCACACCTTAACAGTATGCATAAAAAAAATTGGTGCTATGAATTATGCATTTATGCATTGTGAGCATACTGAACCTGGCGCAGTTTTCACAATGGTGCGAAAGAAAATATACATCGTTACCAACACATTGTTTAAGCACTCTCATAACGTAGCATAAACAATCTATTGCAAACTAATTCTATTAATACGCTGTTCCATATGAAAGATGGTAAAGTTGTACAACAAAAGGTACATAACACGGTAGTATATATGCAGAGTGAACCTCATAACTCTTGACCACTCCTTAACATGATTTCATTTCCATTGACCAGACACGTCAAAAACCATTGCAGCAAAAAAGAAGATCGGACATTGCACACTGCTTGGATATCATTCAAGGAAGAAACCCATAATTTATAGTCTCAGTTTGTCAAATTAAGATGGTGATGACGATGATGAGGCAACTGTATTGATATCCCCCACATCACTACACTTTGGAGATTTCTAAAACAATGCTACTGCTTTCAATCATTTAGCCATGGATTGAGTATTTTGGAATACTCAAGTTCCTCACTCTATCACATTTTTTCTGTAGCACGTCATCCATGTTGTAGTACTCAAAAGAGCCAGTGATGTGTAGAGATTGTAGTATTGGGCAGTTGTCAAGGATGGCCATCAGTCCCTTTGTAGTCAGATCACATTCAAACAATTCTAGTGACTGTAAATTTAACATCATTGGAATTTCTCTGTCAATAATCTCCAATACCAACTCCTCATCGACACCACAGTTATCATTACAGGATGCGCTGAAACTAAGTTTGAGTTTCATGAGATGGGGACAAGCAAACAGATTTCAACATATCCTCACTGGGGATATTAACATAGACAAGTTCGAGATCCTCAAGGAGAGGGTGCTTCTTGAATGCCACATTCAATACTTCATTGGGTATATCTAGGCATAACAGATGGAGCCACTTCAAAGAGTTTGCTCTGCAAGAATGTTTTAAAATCAATTAGAATGAATATATGAGTTAATAAATGTTAATGCATCATATTAGTGGTATGTAACAAATCATCTATGCAAGTGAATATTACCGTGCTGTGCTCTGGTGAGAATGAGAAGAAACCAAAAAAAGATATACAAATAAAAGATATTGTAAATGATGGTCTTTAGTTATTCAAATATGAAGATAAAGAAAAGACTTAAACATAACATCAATAGCCGAATGGTGGAAAATGTTAAGACAAAAAGAATATACAATTGGGTTAGAGAGTTAAATAGGTTTTATCCTACACTACCCCAGATCTGGACATCACTGCCGGTTCAAAAACCCACTTCACTACCGGATTTTAAACCGACAGTGGCATACCGGCAGTGATGAGGGGTTGACATCACTGTCGGTCCTTAAAAACCGACACTGATCTACAGGAAACAGTGTCGGTTCCTGGCTCCACCCGGCAGTGTCTAGTTGAACAACACTGCCGGTTTGTAGAGCCAACCGACAGTGACGGTTGCTTCAAGAGTGTCAGTTCTTGGCTCAAGCCAACAGTGTTGAGCAAGCCTACACTGTCGGTTCATGGATCAAACCAGCAGTGTTGTAGTAAATATCAGTGTCGGTTCATGGATCAAACAGACAGTGTTCTCGTAACTATCAGTGTCGGTTCATGGTTCAAGCCGGTAGTGTTGAGCAAGCCAACATTGTCGGTTCATGGTTCAAACCGGCAGTGTTGTAGTAAATATTAGTGTCGATTCATGGATCAAATCGGCAGTGTTCTCATAACTATCAGTGTCGATTCATGGTTCAAGCCGGTAGTGTTGAGCAAGCCAACACTGTCGGTTTCCTTCTAACCGGCAGCGATGGTTACGACAACACTGCCGGTTTGTTGCTAACCGACGGTGATGGCCCGTTCGTATTTTATTGTTTTATAATTTATTTTAATTTATATTTTTTCGTGGAATCGGGTTTCACTTTATATACGCTACGTAGACGACAGGTCCATCAATATTAAACATTACAAATGTTACGATTACAATTCAAATGTTCTTATCTACATCTCGATCCCTCAAAATAAAAAAGAAATGTTCCTGGACTTCACACATGCTTCTCGGACTTCCTACAATAATCTGGCGAGCTGCTCTAGGCCGTACTGGTCCTTGTACCTCACGGATTGTGCAATGGAAAATACTCCATCTTTTTCCAATACCTCGGCTAAGATGAATTTTGCCAGCTCCGATTGTAGTGCGACGATCTCCATGTCTAGCAGCCTTTCGTGCTTAAATTTCTTGCGTTGTCGTTCAAAAAAGATGATATCCAAAGAGGAACAGTAAATCATTTTGTTGAATTATTAAGAGACATAAATAAAATGGAGATTATACACACCAACTTATCGGCTTCTTCCGATTTCGCGCCGATGTAGCAAAGCATTGTCCACATTACATAAAACCCGCATTCATTGTTTCCCGACGACTGTGATAGGTACTTCCCCTCCATTTCGACAACCTTGAATGGGACCGGTGTCCCACCGATATGTCTTCTTCGGACACTGAGCAACATTAAAAGGAGAAACATTAGAAAGCGGTATGTGTGACTAGAAAATAATAGTTATTAGGATCACTTACTAATTCAGCACTGCCACCGGTGCATCCAGATGATGAAATGATTTTTTCTTTGAGTCCCACACCTCGATCAGATTTTTGGCAAGATTGACACAAATGAAGATAAAATGGTTGCTGCAATCACAGAATCCTAATTATCGAATAATTTTACCGAAAAAAGAAGCATAAAATTAAAAGCCAAAAACATATACTGGCAGTTGTAGGCTAGAAGTATGTGGGTTTTCTTCTTCATCGTGAATTCATCGAAAACAACAATTGATCTCTGTTTCAGGTCTTCCACGTCACATCCATAGAGGCCTAGACATGTCCTCTCATTGACTCGCAAGGGGTCCAAGAAGCCTATGTAATCTCATTTGCTTTTTACAATGCAAAATTTTGATATACACCTACATAAAATCATGAGAAGTGCTCAAAAGTTAACAATTTGTCTCGAGAGAGTAGTTAATTGTAATATCATGCGTGTAGGGTACTTACATAGTCCACAGCATCAACATTTGAACATTGAGATCACATTTCTGGTATAGCTAGAACAAGCACTCCCACTCGACATCGAACTTCTCTTCTTCGAGATAATGGAAAACATGTGGCGAACGGATAATAACCTCAAAACCAAAGTCGTCCGTCTCTGTTGCTTGAGCCATGTAATATTCATGCAACTGGCGCATATATGTTGTCAGATTTTTATACTCGTCATCAGGAACCAAAAGATTGCCCCTTTCATACTTCATTGCTAGTGTTCCTGTCCCTTGTACATCATAATAGATGTTCACGGCCTCTTCCATGGTTAATCTTGGGTTGTCTTCGACGTACTTCTGTATGTTCCTCAAATCTTTATTGTGTATTTCTTCGTCTCTTGTTATAGCATATTTATTCTGTGTTTGCCTTTCAAATTCGGACTTCAACATATACGAAGGCAATGAGGCACAGAGATTGAAGAAACTAACACAATCTTCCTTCGAGATGTGTGCTGTAAATTTTTCTTTCATCAAGGTGGTAACGCTGCCACTGAATGGCCTTTTTCTTTTCTGTTGGTCCACTTTGGGAGCATTAGCGACCGAATCCAAGGACCTTTTCTGTGACTACGAGGATGTCCTTGATCTTGTTTTGGGCTGAGGTGGAGGAGGATGACAATGAGAATTATGTTTTCTCGACGCTGATGAAGATGGAGGAGGGGGAGGAGGAGGAGGAGTCTCTTTTCTCAGGGCTGATGAAGATGGAGTCGAACGAGGAGGAATAGATGGAGACCTCTGTCTTCTCGGGGGTGATGGCTCTGGATGAGGAGGGGAGTGATATCTGTTGGGAGATGGTGAGTGATCATCGGGGGTGGGCGAAGACTCGCAGTCGTCCTCATCATCAGAGGACAATTGATGGTCAAGCTTAATGAAGCGCTTGTGTTAGGCCACTAGAGAGCCCTTGTTTTGACCAAGTTTCGGCCTGCCTTCCGCTATGGGGTACTCAATGGGTATCTTGTTAAACTTCTTATCAAGTATTCTGTCAATGGTGACGCGAGCATACCCCAGTGGAATTGGGCGGCCATTAATTGTCCCGTCTCCCGTAGGCCAGGCCTAGCCGAGCGCCACCTTGTCCTTTGTCCATTCCTGACGGATGTACAACCTGACATTGACGGGTTCAGTGATGTTGTCCACTGGATGAGGCAGATTCGCCTCTTCTTTGTCGAGCAGGGTCGATCCGTAGCTGTTGCGACCCCTAAACTGTGGGATAAAGGCACTAGGAGTAGGGTTTTGTGGTACTACTGACCCCTTGGACAACAAAATTTGCTCGACTCACGCTTCAACTGATGAGGACATGACACCCATGCATATGACCATGTTTGGCGCATGGGATGGAGGGGAAGGAGGCCAGCAAGGGTCTCCAAGTCAAGAAGGAGGCCCGAGGCTAATTCAGTTCGAGTCCCCGAGGTGGAGGCCCAAAGCAACTCAAGTTTGAGTCTGCCTCGGAATCTAGGACCAGTCTACCTTAAACTGGTCATCTAGGACGCATCTGGACTCCAATTTCGATGATCCACATATGGATGGAAAGATATTTTGATAAGGAAGCCAATCCAAGTGGTTTCATGTCAAAAGCTCTTCGGAATCAACGGGAATCATCGAAACAAGTCAGCATCTAGAATCTGCCAGGGTGCTGCGACACCTTCTTTTGGTCCGTTGGACCGTGTATCGTGTTTGGGCCCATTAGGGGGCACGTCCAGGGTAGGCGACGACCCTAAGACCTTTATAATCATACACCGCTGCCATCATTAGGTTTTGGGGTTTTGCTTAGATTATTCTATCAAGAACAGTTTCGCCGTTCATCGGTTTATGAGACCCCAACTTCGTGAGATAATCATTCATCTGCAATTTGATTGCGTTCTTTCTTGTTCTTGCTTGTGTTCTTCCTTGCACAGGTAGGGATTAGCCTTCTTGGCGAGGTCAACCCGGTCCGTGACTTGGTTGATAACCAGAGAAGCTATGATGCTAAGATTGCAGGGTTCGATCTTTCGATCTGAAGCCGGATCGGTGTGTCATTCTCCGCCACAACGATAGTTACCATCACCTGATGGAAGATCGGGATCCCCATCCCCATTATCAATGGTCGCCTCAATCCATGCTTCTATTCTATCTTCCATCTCTTTTAGTCTCCTCAAATACTTTGCCTCATGTTCCGCTCTACCCCTCGAGCGGCTCCGGTAAGTGTTAGATTCTTGGGGGAAGCTAGTTTCCAAGAAACAACACCGGTTCCTCTAGTGCGACCAGAGTGCTCCTTGGTTCCGAGTGCTTGGGTGATCACGTCTTTCTCCCTATTAGAAGTGCGAGTCCCTTGCCTCACCTCCTCAGTTACCTGGGAGATCCTCTGGATGAGTTCGCTCATGGGTTGATTTGAGGAGCTAAAGCTCCCATCCTCGGTGTGTCGTACATTTCTCCCCATACAGTATAATACCGATCTGGGCTCCCAATCGGTGGTCTCAACCTAAACGCCTTCCTTAGCAAGGCGATCCATCTTTTGAAGTTCTGCTTTAAATTCTGGCATCTTTTTGGCGTAGCCACAAGAGCCGAGATGATGATGATTCGTCGCTTTCTATGAATTCTCCTTATTCTTCCTGCTCAGGTCTAAGTACTCCTTAGATAACCTGTATTCCTTGAAATCCTACCAGAAGTCCTTCTGCTTGCTAAACTATCCACCATCGAAATCTGGCTCTTTATTTTGGAGGACAAAATTCTTGTACAATGTCCCCTTGAAATTCTTGAAGCATGTCCCCATGATTTCTTTTGCTTTTTTCTTGACTAACTCCCTATCATACTCGGCTGAGAAAGTGAGATACTCTGGGATCGTGACATCCCATATGTAATCCTTCTGGCTTTCGGGAACCCTCCACCGGTCATCATCTTTCCCAATCCACTTCCTGTACTTAATCGAGATGAAGTCCCTAACAAGTAACCCAAGGATAGTCTTGTATTTGGTCAAAGTTATAGGTGGTGAGAGTGGATCCCTGAATTCATCGAACTTAGTAATGTGCCAGTGTGTATTCCTACCAATAGGAATCTTTGACACGCCTCGCTTGGATCTGGCCTTCCTGCTACCCGAACCCTCTGGCTCCTCGGCCGGCGGAGGCTCCTGCTAGAGACACTAAGTAAGCTATGATCCTCTCAATTGATTAGCATGTGTGGGTACATAGTGACATGATACCAAAGTTACCTAGCCATCTTGGTCATTTTGACCCAGATCGAGTAGGCCGGACGGGGTCCATGGCTGCTCATTCTCACCGACCTGATTGACACCGTCACCATTTGTCAGATCATGTGGCTCTCCTGTCCCAGCGATATCAGCCGCTTCTTGTTGCCGATCAGTTCTTCGGCGATGGGGTAACATGCGACGATGAGTCATGGCTGTGACACGATCATGGTTAGTTTTGGCCGCGGACAACTACTAATAGCATATGTTCATATATATAATATGTTTAATGCAAAGTCTAATAATAAGTCCACATACAACAAAGTCAAATAATAGCATATGTTCACCTAGAACAAATTCATTGCTTGATTGACCACATACAACAAAGTCCACCTACTCTTCTACGAAACTAAGCCTACATCAACTTCCAAATAAGAAAAGCGATGACCATAGCCATAAATAAAAGTATGACATCTTTCCAAGACCAAGGAGCTATTCTCCTAATCTTCACATCTCCGGCGGGTGGCTTCTCTTCGATCTCTAGTGCCAGCGGATGGCCATGGTTTGCATTCATTGGACCATAGTAGGCCGGTTGCCCATGGTTTGCAAGGTAGGCCGGATAACTATAGTAGGCTCTCAAAGCTTCAGCTTCTGTGTTGTATTTTTTATGCAAATTACCAGTGTAGCGATTGACTTGAGCATAGCAATCTTCCCAGGTTCGATAAATCCTAGGCATGTGACCAACATGCACTACATACCATGCCATGGTTGCCTATACATTTAAGTAAATTAGGTTGTCATTCAAACATGATGTATTCTTATACAATTTAATATATTTACGAATAACACACGACCATTGCATAGATAGGAGTGTTTGGAAAATAGCTATTCACGTGCCTTAGTAATAGTTGTTAGATGTAGGAAAGATATAAAGAATATTTTTTATTCGTTAAAAACCAAATGGTGATTTAGAGAGCCAATTTAAGACTTTTGGATATACTCCTAGAGATGTCTAAGAGTCTTCAGTCTCACTATAAATCCCCCAACCATCGGCGCGAGGTTCTTTCACAAGTATCAGTGCAGGTAAGCATCTTTCCAAAATAGTGATACTTTGATCTAAAACTTACATGGTTGGTAGGGGCAAATATGCATCTCGTACTATCCCAGGAAAGTGACATGCAAAAACTCATAATAAGATAGGATTGTTGGAAAATATTCCCAGTTTAATGCACAAGGCTACATAACTATGTATTACTTGTAATCTTGCATAAGTTAATAATTATGCATCTTTATGCTGATAGCATGGAGAATTCCATGACAAGTTTGGACATATATTAGTTCTATAGGTCTAAAGAATTCCATGACAAGTTTGGAGAATTCATAAAGAAAATTCAAGTACTCCGAAAACAAACTACCATTAACGTTCAGAGAGCAATTTCTGTCAAGTATTACGAGTCCCTGCTATGTTTATCCTAGTAACCAAAAATAAAATTACGCTTTTGTTCTTATCAGTATACTGATGAATAGAGCTAAGCAACATGCTACTAAGTAATAATGTACTACTTACTAGCAATGCATCCAGAAACACAAAGAAATAGATAGCACACACTTTGTGGCAAACCTAGGTTCTAGCATTCACAGCTGCATGATCAAACTGTATGACAGCACACACTGCATGATCAAACTGATTCAAGTAAGCAGCTGTGGGACATTTCATTAGACACATAGCGGGCAGTGAGCCACGCACTCACCATGGGGGGGGGGGAAGCAGCTGTCTACGCGCTCCTGAAGGCCTCGGTGGTGGGACAGATGGCGTGGTGCTCTGGCTTGACACGGACGACGTGGTGCTCCGGCTTAGGGCGGTGGACGGCGTGGGGTGGTGCTCCGTGTAAGGAAAATGGACCCTAGGCCCATTTACTTTGGATTTTGGTGTTTGATAACTAACACAACCAAATTGGACTAATGAATTTGCAAGTGTTTGTTTTGTAGTTCAATAGGGTGCAAGACATAACTTGGATGAAGGCGATGTGATGATCCGATGATCAACACCTCAAGCAAGACCTTAGGAGCACAAGAGAAGACCCAAGAGATCAAGCAAAGTCCAAGCATGGAGATTGGAACCAAGCCATATGCAAGATCGCGAAGAAATGAGCTCACTGTGGTGACCGGATGCTAGATCGGACGCTGGACAAGCGACCGGACGCTACGACTGGACGCTGGGCAAGCAGCTCGGTAGACAGGCGACCGAATGCTGGTGGCAACCGACCGAACATAGGATAGCAGCGTCCGATCAAGTACAGAGAGGTTCTAGAGCGGCAAATCTGCGACCGAAAGCGTCCGGTGGTAGGCGACCAGACGCTGGCCAGCGTCCAATCAACACATTGCTGGCTCAATGGTCAGGACAACTGAATGTGTCTGGTCAGGACGATTCAGCATCTGGTCAGTAGCAGTTTCGCGGGAATTCAACCCCAACGGCTATTTTCTCAGTGGGGCTTATAAATACAACCCCCAACCGGCCATTTGAGGAGTGTGGAGCTGAGGAAATATACCAAGGGTGTTGATACATCATTTTAGTGATCTCCACTTGCATAGAGCTTAGTGATTCATTAGGTGATTAGCATAGGTGCTTTACGAAGTGCTTAGGTTGATTAGACCACCGCTCATGCGCTTGCTCTAGGTTTAGGCCTAGTGTTTGGTGAGGTTTGCATACCTCTTACCACTCGGTACTTGCGAGCACCATTGTTGCACATCAGAGGGGCGTGAAGTCTTGTGAGATCACACCAATCGCGTTTGTGGTGTGCTGCCACCATGTACCAGAGGGAACAAGGCCCGCGGCGTTTCTACCAGAAGCTTGATAGTGAAGACGGCGGGGAGCATCCGGGAGAGGCTTGCCGGAAGGCACGTTGGAGACCCACTTGCACGTGGGGAAGGCCCAAGGCAATCCATGGAGTTACCCGACCGGGAGCTTGGCCCTTGTGAGGGATTCCTTGCGAGGGGCTCCAATGAGGACTAGGGGGAAGCTTGCGCACTTCTCGATACCTCGGTAAAAATACCGGAGTCATCGACGGGAGTTTGCATATCTCTACCTTGCTCTTTAGCTTCCACATTTACAATGTTTACATTACTTGTTTTGCAGTAGAGATAGCAACTCACTAGCAAAACCGTAGTTGCACATTTGGATAATTTATCTTTTGCATAGGTTTTGCTAGAGTTAGAAAAAGAGGCCATAGTTTTTGGAGTTAGAATTTTAAGTCGCTTAATTCACCACCCCTCTTAGGCGTCATGGTCCCTTCAATTGGTATCAGAGCCGGTTGGCTCATTTTAGACCTTTGGTTTAACCGCCGTTGAGCCGACGCTATTTAGAGTGGTTGGGATGGATACCGCTAGCCTTCCGCACTTTGATGGCACTAACTTCCCATACTATAAAGCTAGAATGGAGAAGATGATCCAAAGGCTCAATGTCAAGGGTGTGCCCATCCAAATTCAAGATTTCATTTTCACAAATCAAAGAAAGGAGCAAAGAAATAGAGGATGCTATGGATGCGGCGAGTTGGGGCACTTTGTGGAAGTTTGTCCAAACAAGCCCACACCCAAGACAAAGAAGAAGGCATGCAAGAACCAAGCCCTCACATCAATAAGATCATGGGATGATTCTTCAAGTGAAGAAGAACCCCATCACAAGAGGCGGGGCTGCAAGCACTCATCATCAAGCTCTTCTCGTGTGTGCCTTATGGCATGAGGTAACGAAAGCTCTTCCTCTAGTGAGAGTGATAGTGATGATGATATGCCTTCTTATCATGAACTTGTGCAAGAAAATCTTAATTATGCTAAAGCTTGCACTAGTCAACAAAAGAAGCTCAAAAGTTTAAAAGAAAAGCTAGATAGTTCACAAAAGGCATACAAAATCTTGCTTGAACAATATGAGAACTTTGCTAATCTCAATGTTGAACTATCTACTAAAATTGAGAAACTTGAGACTAGTGGAACAACAAATGCATGCACAATCAATGATGAGCAACTCTTAAAGAAAAATGAAAAATTAAAAGAAAAGTTAGCTAGCTCACAAGAAGCATATAATAGTTTGCTTGCTAAAATGGAAACCATGTGCAAACATTGTGATGAGCTAACTAATAAACTTGCTAATCTTGAAGCCTTTAGCACAACCCCCACCAAGGCATCTAAAAAGAAAAGTTCTATCATTAACATGTCTAAAAAGGATGCCTCTACTTCTTGTAATGATTTATGTTTAGACTCACCTTTGTGCAACCAAGTTTGTGTTGAGAAAGTTGTTGATACATGCACACAAGAGGTTGCAAAAGAGAATGAGCAACTCAAGCAAGAAGTAGCTCGCCTCACCAAGGACTTGACTCAAGTGAAAGGCAAGGCGAAGCAAACCCAACTTCATCAAGATAACACCATCAAGGGAGTGAAGAAGCTTGATGAATGACAAACCGTGGTTTGTTACGTGTGCCACAAGGAAGGTCATAAGTCCTATGAGTGCAAGGTGAAGAATGGGGGAGGAGCAAAGAAGAAGGAGAAAAAGCAAACAAGCAAGCTCTCCAACACCTACACCAACAAGGTGGACAAGAAGGCATCCACACCTTATCTCTTGAAGAAGAAGAAAAATGACAAGGTGGTGGCCATCAAGGTGAACAAGCAAGCCAACTATGGGGTCAAATGCTTTTGGGTGCCAAAGGAAATCATTTCAAACTTGAAGAGCACCAAGAAGGTTTGGATCCCAAAAGGGAAGTGAGAAGTCCGTCGAACGTTAGGGAATTTGGAGACTTGGCAAAGTATGGGTGCATTTCATGGGGTGCATCATGATGGACAAAATCATTGCCAAGTGGGTTAGTGAATACTATAGACCCAAATTCCCCTTCCCATGTTAGGTAACTAGATGTTATTACTCTTCAATTGGTACATCTTGCAATTAGGTTTTCCTACAATTGGTATCTTTAAGCATCTAGTTACTCTTCATGCCTAGGTTTACATTTGCATGCTTATATCTTTTATCATGCATACACTAGGTATATCTTATGGTAGGCTTGCTCGGTCTCATTTTTAACCCTTGGAGCAAACCTACATGGTTTAAAATTGCTTAGAAGCACGGCACATAGCTTGTCTTACTTTTGTTCATCTAATATGTGCCAAAGTCCAAATTGTAGATAATCTCTCCTAGGTATCTTTTTGAAAATGATTCTCACATTCATGAGATGTCATCTTTCAAGTGGTATTTTTGATTCTAAAATCAATGTGCATAATTTCTACAAAGTATTCTATATTTGTGTGCACATATTTAGGGGGAATATTTCTACAACTTGGATGCTTTGAGACTAACACTTTTTCAAATGGTATCAATTTTTCAAACCTATCACATGTGTAGTAGTCTCATTGTAAGGAAATTGGAGTCCCCAGAGTTAAGCATCATTCTTCAATTGGCATCATCATGTTGATTTCATTTCATATTTATATGCTTTCTCCATACATTATATAGATTAAACTCTCTTGTGCAATAAATTGCAAATTATGCATATGCTTTGCTTTCTACCATATGTATGCATACATTTAGGGGGAGCTTAGTCTATATAATGTGAGAGTCAAATTTTGTGATCCATTTCACTCTATACACAAAGGATCACGAAATTTGACCCTCCCTTGTGCTACTAATGTCTTCCTTTTCGGTGTTTGATGCCAAAGGGGGAGAATTTGAAGGACCAAAGGCAAGCATCAAGTTGATGTCTACAAGTGGTAATGGTCCGAGAAAGGGAGGAAAGTGGATTATGGATTAGTCTAAGTAATGGTAAAATTTGTAGGAAGCAAGGCTTAAATCCACAATGCCACATGGGGACATTTGCAAGGGCAAGATGGTCTTCAATTGGTATCTAAGTAGGATATTCTAGCATCATATAACCTTGCCCTTTGCATTGCATCCTAGCAAGTAGATAGTTTTTAAATTTAATTTTTTTATTATTTGCTTGCTTTGGTCGTGTTGGCATCAATCACCAAAAAGGGGGAGATTGTAAGGAAAATGGACCCTAGGCCCATTTACTTTGGATTTTGGTGTTTGTTTTGTAGTTCAATAGGGTGCAAGACGTAACTTGGACGAAGGCGACATGATGATCCGATGATCAACACCTCAAGCAAGACCTTAGGAGCACAAGAGAAGACCCAAGAGATCAAGCAAAGTCCAAGCATGAAGATTGGAACCAAGCCGTATGCAAGATCGCGAAGAAATGAGCTCACTGTGGTGACCGGATGCTGGACCGGACGCTGGACAAGCGACCGGACACTGGGCAAGTGGCTCAGCAGACAGGTGACCGGACACTGGACCGGACGCTGGCGGCAACTGACCGGACATAGGACAACAGCATCCGATCGAGTAAAGAGAGGTTCCAGAGCGGCAAATCTATGACTGGACGCATCCGGTGGCAGGCGACCGGACGCTGGCCAGCGTCCAATCAGCACATTGCCGGCTCAACGGTAGGGACAACCGGACATGTCCGGTCAGAACGATTCAGCGTCCGGTCAGTAGCAGTTTCGTGGGAATTCGACCCCAACGGCTACTTTCTCAATGGGGCTTATAAATACAACCCCAACCGGCCATTTGAGGAGTGTGGAGCTGAGGAAACATACCAAGGGTGTTGATACACCATTTTAGTGATCTCCACTTGCATAGAGCTTATTGATTCATTAGGTGATTAGCGTAGGTGCTTTGCGAAGTGCTTAGGTTGATTAGACCACCGCTCATGTGCTTGCTCTAGGTATAGGCCTAGTGTTTAGTGAGGTTTGCATACCTCTTACCACTCGGTGCTTGCGAGCACCATTATTGTACATCGAAGGGGCTTGAAGTCTTGTGAGATCACACCAACCACGTTTGTGGTGTGGCCGCCACCGTGTATCGGAGGGAACAAGGCCCGCGGCGTTTCTGCCAGAAGCTTGATAGTGAAGACGGCGGGGAGCATCCAGAAGAGGCTTGCTGGAAGGCACGTTGGAGACCCACTTGCGCGTGGGGAAGGCCCGAGGCTATCCACGGAGTTACCCGACCGGGAGCTTGGCCCTTGTGAGGGATTCTTTGCGAGGGGCTCCAACGAGGACTAGGGGAAACTTGCGTGCTTCTCGATACCTCGGTAAAAATACTAGAGTCATCGATGGGAGTTTGTATATCTCTACCTTGCTCTTTAGCTTCCACATTTACATTATTTACATTACTTGTTTTGCGGCAGAGATAGCAACTCACTAGCAAAACTGTAGTTGCACATTTAGATAGTTCATCTTTTGCATATGTTTTGCTAGAGTTAGAAGAAGAGGTCATAGTTTTTGGAGTTAGAATTTTAAGTCGCCTAATTCACCCCCCTCTTAGGCGTCACGGTCCCTTCACTCCGGCATGGGGAGATGCTCCGACGTGGGGCGGTGCTCCAGCGTGGGGCGCTACTCCGATGTGGGGCGGTGCTCCGGTGTGTGGCGGTGGACGGCGTGGGGCGGTGCTCTGGCGTGGGGTGGTACTTCGGCGGTGCGGGGGGAGGGGTTGGCACAGGGTTGAAATGAATTGGGATAATTTCAACCCGTGCCACTTTTATAGCAGTAGCTCATCACTGCCGGTTCTGCTTGTAAACCGATAGTGATGGGGCACATCACTGCCGGGTCACTCCCCAAACTGGCAGTGATGTGCTGTAGCAGTTAGGTGTTAAGTAGGATAAGTTTTCATTTTCTTTCGAACTCCTCCTACTGGCGCAACAGTTAGGACCCCTCAACTTAGCCCCCGAGACCCGTGTTCTAGTCCCAGGCGGCCCAAATTTTTTTGTTCTATTTTATAAATTATTAATTTATTTCAGGAAATAGCTCATCACTGTTGGTTTTGCTTACAAACTGATAGTGATGGTGTACATCACTGTCGGGTTATTCCCCAAACCGGTAGTGATGTTGTGTAGTAGTTAGGTTTAACTTAGGTGTTAAGTAGGATAAGTTTCCATTTTCTTTTGAACTCGTCCTACTAGTGCAACGATTAAGACCTCTCAACTTAGCCCCCGAGACCTGTGTTCGAGTCCCAGGCAGCCCAATTTTTTTAGTTTAATTTTATAATTTATTAAGCGGTCTAAAGGTCAAAAAGATAAAATAAATGTGTTGCATCCCTGAATCGAACCAAAGCCTACAAGTTCCAGAGCAGCAGACAAACCATTGAGCTATCACCTGATTTTGGAAAGTTTGAAGGAATTTATTCTTTTGAGTGATTATCTGTCCCTGCTTTGCGCGTAGGCCCTTCAACTCCCTAGCCACGCTGGTCGCGCGGTTCCCATATGAAGAGCCGCTGTTTTAATTACCCGGTCCTTGAAGCGCAGTTCCCACGAAGAGACGCCGCATTTACCCATCCATTGGCTAGCTGCTCTCGCCGGTTCCCAAATGCAGGCACGCTCTGTCTTCCCAACATAGGTGCGCTCGGTCTTCCCAACGCAGGCGCAATGGCGGTTCAACTGTTCCCAATGCAGGCGTGCTCCATCTTCCGAGGGGTGCGAGTTATTGCACCGTGATCAGTTCCACCACCGACACGCCTATATAAGCCCCCCATGCACATAGTCAGCCGCCACACCACCGTGCGTCAAGAAAGCAAAGCACCGCCCTTCCCACGCACACCTCACCCCGACCGTTGACCCATCGCCACGCATAATGCCTCGCCGCTTGAAGACAACATGGGCGAAGCTGAACCCATCATCCTCATGTCGCCCCCAACGCCTCCACCGACGCCGTTGTTCGAATCAGACCTCGAGGTGAACCTCGAGGATGATCTGGACCATGAGGCTGCATCGGAGGAGGAACCAGAACCTCTTTCGATGGAGGAGGTCGTCTTCAACTCATTGGAGATGGCTCGGAAGGAGGAGGAGGACCGGCACCTCCGCGCCATCACATAGAAGGAGACCGACGACTGCATCCTGAAGCGCATCGTCGAGATCTCCAAGGAGGAGGAGCGCCACCACGAGGAGGAGGAGTGCTGCTGCCAGGAGGAGACCGAGCGGCGTCTCGCGATGGACGTGGAACGGCACCGGCGCAGGGCTGAGCGCAAGAAGCGCGAAGAGGACCAGTAGCAGGGGGATGACGCATGCGGTAGGACCAACAGTAATTAGTAGTAGCACTACTGATTAATCAATGCCTTAGGTCGATGTAATAATTTACTGGTGCTGAAAAAACTGTGTCGTCGAATCCTTTGTTTGATCATCACCACCTTGGGTTGATACTTTACATTGCATATGATCTCTCGTTTTATTTGCTTACATATTGGATGTTGCATTTTGTATGACCTTGTTTTGCTTACCTTATTGTCACGAAGACCATAATATATGATATGCTACGTACCAGAGATCAAGGGGGTCAATAGGACTGTTGCTCTTCTAGATAATACCGTGTTGCAGCATGTCTGTCATCTGTCACATCACTGCCGGGCCATTTTTTAAATCGGCAATGATTTCCATGTGTGGTTACAGCATAAGTAAATTATCTTTTCCACATCTTTCGAACACCTTCTACTGGCTCAACGGTTAAGACCCCGTAACTTAGCCCCCGATACCCGTGTTCGAATCCCGGGCGGCCCAATTTTTTTGGTTTAATTTTATAATTTATTAAGCGGTCTAAACGTCAAAATGATAAAATAAATAAACTATGACACACATCCTATACTAGCGCAGCGGTTAAGTGTCTGAACTCTGTAGCCCGAGCCCCGAGCTTGAACCTGAGGGCTAGCACAATTTTTTTTAATTTTTTATATATCACTGCCGGTTTTCAAAATAAACCGACAGTGATAACAAGCATCACTGTCGGTTTCTTCTCATCACTGCCGGTTTCTTGAAACCGACAGCGATGTTTATATATATTAAAAAAATCTTTTATATACTGAATAAATAGAAGCATATGTATTCCTATGTCAAAATGGCTTGAAATTTTTTGGCAAGCGTGTACACCCAAATTAAGACCCCACATAGGATCTTAGGTTTTTCTGTTCATTTTTTTATTTATTATATTTTTCTCCGTGCCAAATGAGACAAAAGAGGGTGAATTTCATCTTGGACCCAATAGATTTTTTCATCCACATCCACAAAATTCTTATCCCTAGGGCACATTAGAGCCTGTGTATAAGTTTGGTACCATTCTGGATCTTTTCGTGGGTAGACTCAGTTCAACCTATAATTAAACGGCGTCGTCGCGTGAAAATTCAATTAAACCTTAGTAAGTAGAAAGCCATCTCCGGAAAATCCTAAACTTGGTGTTTCCTTCACACGTGGCACGTGCAAACCTGAGAAAAAAATTTGAGACCAATACGACACTGGAATGCCTATGAACCACAGAAACCTTGATAACCTATGTGTATAGTCATGGTTCGATGAAAGGGCATATGTACCTCTGTAAAGCATGTATACTCCGCCTATGTCGAAATGACTTGAAATTTTTTTGGCAAGCATGTACACCCAAATTAAGACCCCACACAAGATCTTAGGTTTTTCTGTTCATTTTTTTATTTATTATATTTTTTTCGTGCCAAATGAGACAAAAGAGGGTGAATTTCATCTTGGACCCAATAGATTTTTCTATCCACCTCCACAAAATTCTTATCCCTAGGGCACATTAGAGCCTGTGTAAAAGTTTGGCACCATTCTGGATCTTTTCATGGGTAGACTCAGTTCAACCTATAATTAAACGGTCTCGTCGCGCGGAAATTCAATTAAATCTCAGAAAGTAGCGAACCATCTCCGAAAAATCCCAAACTTGGTGTTTCCTTCACACGTGGCATGTGCAAGCCTAAGAAAAAGTTTGAGACCAATACGACACCGAAATGCCTATGAACTACAGAAACCTTGATAACCTATGTGTATAGTCATGGTTCGATGAAAGGGCACATGTACCTCTGTGAAGCATATATACTCTGCTTATGTCGAAATGACTTGAATTTTTTTTGGCAAGCATGTACACCCAAATTAAGACTCCACACAGGATCTTAGGTTTTTCTATTCATTTTTTTATTTATTATATTTTTCTCCGTGCCAAATGAGACAAAAAGAGGGTGAATTTCATCTTGGACCCAATAGATTTTCCATCCACCTCCACAAAATTCTTATCCCTAGGGCACATTAGAGCCTATGTAAAAGATGGGCACCATTCCGGATCTTTTCGTGGGTAGGCTCAGTTCAACCTATAATTAAACGGTCTCGTCGCGCGAAAATTCAATTACACCCCAGAAAGTAGCAAACCATCTCTGGAAAATCCCAAACTTGGTGTTTCCTTCACACGTGGCACGTGCAAGTCTGAAAAAAAGTTTGAGACAAATACGACACTAGAATACCTATGAACCGTAGAAACCTTGATAACCTATGTGTATAGGCATGGTTCAATGAGAGGGCACATATACCTCTGTGAAGCATGTATACTCCGCCTATGTCAAAATAGCTTGAAATTTTTTTAGCAAGCATGTACATCCAAATTAAGACCCCACACAGGATCTTCAGTTTTTCTGTTCATTTTTTTATTTATTATATTTTTCTCCGTGCCAAATGAGACAAAAGAGGGTGAATTTCATCTTGGACCCAATAGATTTTCCATCCACCTCCACAAAATTCTTATCCCTAGGGCACATTAGAGCCTGTGTAAAAGTTTGGCACCATTCTAGATCTTTTCATGGGTAGACTCAGTTCAACCTATAATTAAACGGTCTCGTCGCGTGAAAATTCAATTAAACCTCAGAAAGTAGCAAACCATCTCCGGAAAATCCCAAACTTGGTGTTTCCTTTTCACATGGCACGTGCAAGTCTGAAAAAAAGTTTGAGACCAATATGACACCAGAATGCCTATGAACCACAGAAACCTTGATAACCTATGTGTATAGTCATGGTTCAATGAAAGGGCACATGTACCTCTATGAAGCATGTATACTCCACCTATGTCGAAATGGCTTGAAATTTTTTTGGCAAGCATGTACATCCAAATTAAGACCCCACACAGGATCTTAGGTTTTTCTGTTCATTTTTTATTTATTATATTTTTGTCCGTGCCAAATGAGACAAAAGAGGGTGAATTTCATCTTGGACCCAATAGATTTTTCCATCCACCTCCACAAAATTCTTATCCCTAGGGTACATTAGAGCCTATGTAAAAGTTTGGCACCATTCCAGATCTTTTCATGGGTAGACTCAGTTCAACCTATAATTAAATGGTCTCGTTGCGCGGAAATTCAATTAAACCTCAGAAAGTAGCAAACCATCTCCGGAAAATCCCAAACTTGGTGTTTCCTTCACACGTGGCAAGTGCAAGCCTGAGAAAAGTTTGAGACCAATATGACACCGGAATGTTACACGAATTACATGCATGACAATAATTAAACACACAAAGCCGTACATATTAAAATTAGAACCCAATTAAACTACGACCTTGAAAACCTAGCTAAATAAACATTAATTACTATCGGAATCACTGCCGGGATCGATCGGGCCACGCACACTAACATGCCTCTGTAGCCATATATGGTAATTGATGTCACGGATTATGTATCCGCTTGTATCAATGAAGTCTAATGCCCTAATGAGTGCACTCTCTCGTGCCTCACAATACCGAAAAAATGGTCGGCCATAGATGTAACCTACTGAACGACCATTGCCTCTGTTAGTAATCCTTATGCAGTACTGGTGTCCTTCTATAGTGAGCTGGCCGAGGTTTCCATTGCAGAAGTCCCAATCATACCCGAGTTGCTACGTAGCTTGGTCTAGAACGGCCCACAAGCCACATGCAGCATAGGTAAGGTCCTATAGCGCAATCTGCATGTGGAGAAAAAGAAAAAAATAGAGAATGTTATTACAATAATAAACAACAAATAACCACGACTCAGGTATAAGTGACTATTTTACCACATCCGCATGGTTGTAGCTAGCAAACCATTCGCTTGCTTGCGGGACGGGGATATCACCAGCATTTAAAGCAAGTGCCTTGAAGTGCGAGAAATCAGGCACATCATAGCAAATACGTCGAAGTGCCTCTCAACAAATGCGCACGACACTTAATTGGGCGCTTATCACGTCCGGGCTCTGTATTCCCATCCCGTGGATATGGTTCCGATGATTTGAACCCCTCACAGGGATGAGAAAACTGAGTTCACACGTCCATAGCCGGCCACTTGCATTAGATGTCATGTTCTCGACGATGTCCGAGATAAAGAACCAGCTAAGTGCTGTTCGCAGCCAATCTATTGGGGATATAGTTTGCAACATATATGCATGCAACAATGATATTAAACTAATTACAGTTATTTATTAGCATCAAAAAATAAAAGATGTTGGAAAATATTTCATACAATAGCTGGAACAGAGAACCATGGAATGGCCACATTAGGAGCGAATGGCTCATCGCCAGGGTGGAAACCTGGTTCTTGTGGTGGGGGAGGTCCGTTGTTCATACCACCTGATTGATAAAATGCAAAAAAATGAACATAAAATATATGCATAAAAAATTCTTGCAAGTAAAATGTGGCAACATAATTAAATATAGATTGAATGCAAGGAATAAGAATATATATAAATGTAGAATGCAAAGAAACATGAATACAAATATAGATCAAATGAATATAGATAGAATATTGGAGAAGACAACATATCAATACCATTGAAAAATGCAGCAGCCATGACCAAATCACGTAGAGAGAGAGCGGATGTCTTGAGAAGTGAGAGTGAAATGTGATAAATGAGACTGAGAGAGTTCATGGGTGGGTGGGATCGATGTATGTGGCCGACAGTTTGTTTTATATAGGGGCCATGGACATCACTACCAGTTTTTAAACAGAACCGACACTGAAAGTTACTATCACTACCGGTTTTTAAATAGAACCGACAGTGAAGGTGACTATCACTATCGGTTTCTAAATAGAACCGACAGTGAATGTGCATATATGTGAAGGATATATTTATTTAGATACTACAGTGGGAAAGTTTTAACAACAACGATATATTTATTTAGATAGTAATGAAATACATCAAAAAAATTAGAAATAAGTTACATATACGATAACAAAGACCTTACACTACAATTACATATACGATAACAAAGACCTATTTGCATATAGGTTAATGTTACCATCAATGTGTATCAACACATTATAATTTAACCACCTCAGTAGCATTCTTCTAGCACCAACTAGGGTCAAACAACAGCACCGAGGTGGTCTACGAGCTATACCGGTTGGAGATGATAAGTGACATCGATGAATCCATGCCTCTACTGTACATGGCCTTTTTCTTGGTATAGTCCAGAGCACATCGGATTTAGCTCGGCACCACAGCGGATGGCTCTGTGAATCTCGTGGCATCTCCAATCTTCGGCATTGCTCTATCTTCAGTAGCATTCTTCTAGTACCTCATGTGTGCACCATTTTGGTGGACTATGATGCATAATGATATCTGTGGTTTGTTGTGAGAGGAAAACATTGTATCATGGTTGATAAGGCCTGGCTGAAACCAACATGCATGGAGAGGCTAGCTCCTGGCCGAGGGCCATTTTATAGGGGCTAGCAGTCGTGGTTGTGGTCATGGGAGCACTATTGGCATGTGAGGAGCATCTACATATCACTGTCGGTTTTAGTTTAAAAACCAACAGTGAATGGGGCCTTCTGTGTCGGTTTGAGCAACCGACTGTGATAGAAACTATCACTGCCAGTTTTAAAACCAAAACTGGTAGTGAAGGGCCTTGCCACCAACTTTAGGTAAAAAAATATAAAAAAACAATGTCGGTTTGGAGCCTGCCATCGTAGCCTTTTGTGAAAAATATAAAAAAGTTTGGCCTGCCTGAGATTCGAGCGTGGGTCACGGGGTCGAGAGTGCGCGGTCTTAACTGCTGAGTTAGGATAGGGAGTTCGGTTAGAATGGTTTTATTTTTTCCTTTTATCCCATTGTAATGCACTACTAAATAATAAATGCAAAATCAAAAAGTTTGGCCTACTTGGGATTCGAGCGTGGGTCTCAGAGTACAGAGTGCGCGGCCTTAACAACTGAGCTAGAATAGGGAGTTCACTTATTTTGCTTTTCTTTCTTTATTTATTAATAGAAATAATGCAGTTAGTTTATATTCTAAAATAACATAAAAATTTGTGTCTTGAATATTTAATTCTATGATAATGAATTAATGGTCTATAATTATCAAATAATAGTGTTTGTGAACATCATCTTAATATTTGATTACATAGTCAATAATTAACTTGTAGAGATGCGCACAAAATATAAATTAAATATTCACTGCGAATTACTAATACAACATCAGCATAATGATTACATAGTTAACAATAATCTAACTATCTTTAGGAACATCAATAATGAGGGCCTCATTGTGATCAATTCATACGTAAGTAGGTTCATCACCTTCTTGAAGGATAGGTAGGGGTACGTTCGCCCCGAATGGAGGCATTTCCTGATAGCCCCTGTAGTCTTCTTCACCCGTCACTCCATCGACACCGACAATCTTCCTTTTCCCTTCTAGGACTACTTTTAGCCTTCCTTTTGTCTTGTTGTCCCTTGCATAGAAGACTTGTATAACATCTCTTGCAAGAACGAATGGGTCGTCTCTGTATGCGGTCTTAGTGAGATCAATGGTAGTGAACCCTTCACTGTCAGTGTTGATTTCCTCGAGCTAGACCCACAGGCAGCGAAAAAGAGCTGCCTTCAATGGACCGTATGCTAGCTCCCATATCTCCTCTATGAAACCATAGTATGTCGCCTGCACGTTGCCATTCTTGTTGCGAGCATCAAAACGAACACCACAATTTTGGTATGTGCTCTTTCCATCTTGCTTTTTGTGTAAAATATGAATCCATTGATCTCATACCCTTGGTACTTAAGATATGTACTCGAAGGTCCCTTGGCTATGGCATCCAGTTGATTACCCAACTTTATTCCAAGCAAGCGACGTCGCAACCAGCTGACAAATTCCTCCTTATGTTTTTTATCCATCCAAGCCCATGACCTGCTTGGATACAGAGTTTGCAGCGATTGCCTGTGCTCATCAATGTATGGCATCACACCCTCAGCTTGCTGGAGAACAGTGAACTATGCCTGTCTGAAAGAAACAGGGTCGTCTACTGTAACAGATTTCTCCCCGATCGTTCCTTTGCCACGTAGTCTTCTCTCATGACGAGATTCTAGAACTCCGACCCTTTTGATGTCTAGATAATATGTGCAGAACTCAATGGCCTCCTTTGTTGACCATCCTTCAACCATGCCCCCTTCTGGCCTGAAGTTGTTCCTAACATACCTCCTAAAAACTTTCATCAATCTTTCGAAAGGAAACATCTGATGCAAGTACATTGGGCCAAGGGCTCTAATTTGGTCAACAAGATGAATGAGCAGATGCAATGAGATATCAAAGTAAGTCGGCTAGAAATGCATCTCAAGCCTAACGAGAGTTTCGGCTATATCCCGCTGCAGCTGCTCTAGCGTGGACACATCAATGACCTTTTTTGAGATCGCGTTGAAGAACGAGCAAAGCTTTAGGATTGGGGCGTAGACCTTTGGGGGGAGGATACCACGTAGGGAAATAGGGAGCAGCTGAGTCATAATGACATAATAGTCATGGGCCTTCATAGGGCCATAGTTGAACTTGAGTTCTCTCATGTTCACTAGCCTCTTTGGGTTCACACAGTAGCCCGTCGGGACTTTGAGTTCATTGAAGAAAGAAATAAGCGCACGCTTTTCTTCCTTCTTCAATGTCCATAACGCAACCGGAAGTTCGAACTGGCCATTCTCTAGCTCCACGGGATGCAGCTCCTTCCTGATTCCCAAGTGTTGCATGTCCAGGCATGTGGCTAGTGAATCCTTCGATGCCCCCCAGTGTTCATCAAGGTGTTAAGAGTGTTAGCGCACACGTTTTTAGTGATGTGCATGGGATCAAGACAGTGGCGTACACTCAGAAATGACCAGTAAGGTAGTTTCCAGAAAACCGATTTTTTCTTCTAAACGCTCCCATCAGGCGCTGCTACTGCATTGTCCCCCTTCCAAAGGACAACCTCTAGTTTGTTGAGTTCTCGAAGTATCATAGGCCCGTCTTGATATTTTGGAGCTAAGCGTTTCTTAATAGTACCATTGAAATCTTTTCTGTTCCTGCGGTAAGGGTGATCCTTTGGTTGGAACCTATGGTGTCTCATATAAACTATCTTTGAGTTATTTGGTAGATTTACCGCATCGGTGTCGTCCAAGCACTCGATACATCTAGTATAGCCTTTTGTCTTTTCTCCGGACAATGAACCTCGACCTGGCAGGTCGGTGATTGTAGCGATAAGTACTCCCTTGATCGTGACATGTTCCTTTTTGTACTCATCCCAAATATTCGGCACACCCTTTTCAAACATCTCCACTAGTTCATCGATCACTAGTTCCAGAAACACATCGATGTTATTCCCAGGCTGTCTTGGTCCTTGGATCAGTAGTGGCATCTAGATGTATGACCGCTTCATACAGACCTAAGGTAGAAGGTTATATATACAGAGCATCACTGGCCAGGTGCTATGATTGCTTCTAACCTGGTCGAAAGGATTCATCCCATCTGAGCTCAAAGCAAACCAAAGGTGCCTTACCTCTCCACCGATGTCCTTATAAAACATAGTATTGACAGTCCTCTAGTCATGCCCATCGGCGGGGTGCCTCATCATTGTATCTTTCTTACGCTCTTCGCCATGCCAACACAACAGCTTGGCTGACTTTGCACATGCAAACAACCTATGCACCCGGGGAGCTATAGGGAAATACCAAATGACCTTTATGGGACCTCCTCTGGTCTTGGTACCCTCATCTGACGGCCCTTCCTTGTACCGTGGAGCTTCACACTTGGGGCACTTGTCCAAGTCTTTGTATTTTTCTCCACGGTACAATATGCAATCATTGGAACACGTGTGGATTTTTTCAACCTCGAGGCCAATGGGGCAGATCATTTGCTTGGCTAAGTATGTCTTTTCTGGCAACTCATTTTTTTCTAGGAGCATTTTCCTTATTATACCTAATAACTAATCGAAGCCTTTATCGCTCAATCCGTTTGTCGATTTGAACTCTAATAGCATGATGTCGGCTTCCAGTTTGCTCATTGGACAATTCCTATACAATGGTGTTTTGCCATCTTGTCTCATTTTCTCTAGCTTTCTTTCACTAAGACATCCGGTCTCTACATTACGTAGCAGCTGAGAAATGCCATCGTTATCCTCGGTGTCGTCAGCTAGCTTGTTCCTAAACACATTATTAACTGTGGTCATTGGTTCCGTGTTGACACCGGGTTCCTCGTCAGCATCGTGGATGGCTACGTCAGGCATGTCCACATCATCATCGTTTTCCCGCAGAATATTCACACTAACCTCGCCATGCATAGTCCATATTATATAGTTTGGCATGAACCCCCTGGTAATCAAGTGCGATCGTATAGACTCAATTTGATGAAAGTTCCTATGATTCTTGTAATCTTTGCATGGGCAGAAGACAGGGTTCCCATTCCCAGCATGGGTTTTGGCATCGGTGATAAACTGGCTGAGGCCATGCATGTACCGCTTGTCTGTTCGGGACAGATGCATCCACTCTCGATCCATCTCTGCACAAAAAAATACTGAGACAGTAATTACAAAGAATTAATAAGAAATCGAGCTTCATGAATAACAATTGTAGCTCGAAAGTACCATTTTTGGAAAACATTATTGTACACTCATTATTGAAAAATTGAAATTGGTAGCTCCAGCCCTGTAAATTGAAAATTGTAGTAAAAAACAATTATTGCACAATATTGAAGAACAACTATTCTACTCTACTTCTAAGAACTAATTATAGCATCACATACTAACAATGATGATCTTGACCATCATGGAATAATCAGCTAGGAATTTAAATGTATTCATAGACACCAACCTTTTGGATGATGGATTCACCACAATTTGAGCCTGACACAAATGTCCAATTGGAAAAGTGCTCTCTAGAATGAAGAAAGAACTAGAGTGAGAATCAAGCAATGTAGCCATTAAAATGAAGCTAATTAAGTAACAAAATCAAAGGAGTCGATGTTTGTTACTAACCTTAAAGCAAAAAGATCAAGCCATTTTTCAAAATCCAAGCACTAGCTTCATGGTGAAGAGCAGCCACAACAATGGAGGGAAGGGTCCAAACGCGCGCCTCTGTTCTCGGGATGGAAGAGAGGAGAAAGGAGAAGACGGCTGTAGCCTTTTTGTGTTAAACCGGCAGTGATGAGTGCCTGCCAAAACACTGCCGGTTCAAGTGACAAACCGGCAGTGATGTGGTCCTTCACTGCCGGTTTTAGCCCAGCCCCAAATATTTTTTTATTTTCAAGCTCATAACCAGTAGTGAAGATACATCACTGCCGGTTCTCACAAATCCAGCAGTTATAAGGCCGGCAGTGATGTGCAAATCTGGCGTAGTGCCATCAGATTTAAACTCCGTCGAGTGACACAAAACTCATAAGAAGTTATGCTGCCAGAGGGGTGTCAGATAGTGAAGATGGTTCAGGTTTTTGCATATATTTGTCATTTTGTGGCAAATTGCAGGGAACATACATATGGATATTTTGTGATTTGTCAAGCTGCTATCTTTGATGGTAACCTAACATCGTCCACTGATCTGATATGATTTCTGAAGAAAATGAAAACTAAATGATTGTGCACCGACAACTTTCAGATGCATTTATCTCATCCACTACTTTGTGAAATAAATGTTTTCTAGCATCCAGTGCCTAAATGTTGTTGAAACTCAAAACACATTGAAATTATCAACAACTTATGTATGCAGCAGTAGACCTAAACCAAACCAGTGGCATACTCAAATGTGTAATAATAAGAACAATTCAGGTCACATTTCCACATCATGTGCTAGAGGCCAGAGGCCGGAGCTACCTTTAGCATCACAAATTCCTACGCACAGTAACTCAGTGCTTGGGGCGGGCGCACTAGGTGTGCTCAGTATCGAACTGCATAAATGGGTACTGAATGCAATTGACACGGTGAGAATAGTTGGGTTTGGTTAATTTGTTTCGACGAACGAAGAAACTGAAAAATACTACTTGGTTCGTTGGCAAATCGGTACCTTTCGACCAGATAGAGCAGCAACTCCTCGTCGCAGGGTCCTGAGAAGGATTCGCAGCGGCCTGCGCCACGGTCCACGGCGGTGCGCGCCATGGCACCCCACCCCTTGCGCAGGCCCGCGGACACCAGCGCTTCCACGTCGATGTCGACGCGGCGCCACAGGCCGGGCTCCTCGAGCGCGGCGCGCCGCCACGCCGCCACGCCGCCACGCCGCGCACGCGAGCTCCGCGCCCCGCATGATCTCGCGGCAGGGCCCCAGCTTGAGGAATATGGTGGACAGGATGTCGCGGGGCAGCGCTGCCCAGTCCCCTCCGCCTTGCGGCAGGTTTCGAGCGGCAACGGCGTGGGGAGGAAGGCGGCATCACAGTTTTGTGCGCCCGACAGGGAGATTTTGAGTATATAAACTCTCCGAATAGTGACCATCTTTGACAAAAGCAACCGTGGACAGTCCCCGATGATATCCTAATGCCTACGTTTGTGGACGGAAAAAAAAAACTCATTCCATAAGAGTCCCTATTTCGGTTTAAAAAAAATATGAGGCCCTCAAATCTTCCTCTCGAGCCCTCGTTTTACCAGAGAGTTTGCAAGGAGCCCCTACTTTTTTTTTGTTTTGATGGTTCATCTCCCTGCACCCGTCGGGATCCCGCTCGCCCGAGCGTGGCACGCTGCTGCCCCGATGCCCTGCCTCATCCCCAAGCACGATTGTAATGCCCGAGCCCCGTCCTTCACCTAGATCCCGTCCCCAGCTCCTCTAGGCCGTTGGGCACGGTCACAATGCCCGAACCCCCACCCTTTGCCTGGATCCCGTCCCCGGCTCCTTTGAGTGGCAGGGGCGCAGTCGTGATGCCCGATGCCCCCACCCTTCGCCTGGGTCTTGTCCCTGGCTCCTCTCAGCGGTAGGGCACGGTCGCAATGCCCAACACCTCTGCCCTTACCTGGATCCCGTCCCTGCCTCCTCTCGGCAACATCGTGGATCCTGTTCCCGGCTTCTCTCAGTGGCGTCGAGATGGGTGGCATCCTCGCCGACTCCCCGCTCCCGCTCCCTCTCTATCTCCGGTGGTTGATGCTCTTCCTTCCCCCTGGGCGAGAAATAAAGTCAATGAAAAGCGGGCCTAGGTGCCATTCTCTATTAGAACGAGTTTGAGGGCTCTATTTTGAAGGCCACTGCTAGAGTGCATCCCAAAAAATAGGGCCCTCAAAAGTGGGGAGCCCTCAAATAAAAAGTAGGAACCCTGTTTTGATGGTTATCGTTGGAGTTGCTCTTAGCATTCCTTACCCATGCCACAGGTTGCGATTCCACCATCTATGTTGCAACCACATTAGATCATAAATTATTTGCTATGTATCAGGTATCAGTATTAGGAATACCTGTAAGAAGGAAGCTGATGGCCCCGAACGTTAACTTGCCCGGAAGGTCAAGAGCGTATTTTAGTCTCGCCCGACCCTAAGGGTATAGGCTCCATGTCACCCGATCCCGAGGGCGCGGGCTCCATCACGCCTGATGTAACACCCTAAAAATTTGCATATTTTTAAAATAGGAGAAAATGTTTAATTATGCATTTTTGTGGGAACTTAAACTTAGGATAAATAATAAATTTTATTAAATTAAAAACAAATATAGGTCAACAACCATGATTGTGCATTCATGCTGCTGCATAATAATTTTTGAGTTGGTGTGATTTGAAATCAAACCTCAAATTGTTTTGAATTTGTATTTGGAAATTGCTTTGGAATATTGGAAAAGAAAAATAAGCTTCTTTCTCCTTCCTCTGTTTCGGCCCATAGGCATGCTTCTGCCGCGTGGCCCATTTCTTTTCCTTCCCAGGCTGCCGCTCTCCCTTTCCTTTAGCTCGGGTCGAAGCCCAGTTCGGCTTTTCTCCTGGGCCGCACCGCAGCAGCCCAGCTTCACCCGGCCCAGCCTGGTAGCGCCGCGCTCCTCTTTCCTCCGCCAGCTGACCGCCCGGGTCCGGTCATCAGGCCTTCTCCTTCCTCTCGCCCGTGGCCGGCTCGAACTCTATCTCGCGGCGACGCCGTGTCCGCCTCCGCCATGAGCCGCGCCGTGCCTCTCAAGTAACCCCGCCCCCATAAATAGCCACCTCCGCCGCCTCCCTATCCCATCTGCCGCAAGCTTTTTCGCCCACGCAAGCCACAGCCGGGCCTCGCCCTAGCGCCGCCGCGACAGCCACCGACCACCGAAGCACCGCGCCGCCTCCGTTGCTCCTCGCTAGCTCCTCTTGGGTTCGGTGAGTTCCCCATCTCCTCCTCTATCTCCCGGGCTTCTCCGTTTGAAAAACCGGGCGCCGTAGACCGGAAACCGCGAGCTCTAGTGAGCTCTCCCATGGCGCCGCCGTCGTTTTCTCGCCGCCGACACTGTTCCGGCAAGGCTGGCTCTCTCTCTCTCTCTCCCCGCTCGGATGAATCTCGGCCGTCCATCTCTAATCCGACGGCCCAGGACGAAGGATACCCCTTCATTCTAGAATTTTGCATAAGAGTCCTTATAAATATTTTAGTATTAACCCATAGTCCAAAGCGCGTTTTTAGATTCCGTTTCTTTCTTTTGAAAGCGTATTTTGGTTTGGTTAGATTGAAAATACGTTTTAAGTTATTTACAGTTTTGCCACTCAACTTGTTTTAGCCATAAAATCTCTGTTTTAATTCAGATTTGATCTGTTCAAGTTGCGTTAGGTTCATAATTAAGTAATCTACATGTTTATACTACTATTAAGTAGGTTTTCAACTTTTAAAATTTGAGATTAGATTTAATCTATTATTTTACTAAAGGAAAACTTATTTAATTCATAACTTCTTCGTTTTAGCTCTGATTTTTGTGATCTTCGCGTCTGTGTGTTCGTAGTGAGACGTAGATTCGTTTTTTAAACTTTTCATCTTGATTCTATGCTGTTGGTGTACTGTTCTAATCTATAGCTTTGTTTGCTTTGCATGATTGCTCCTGGATACTTGTATGTTGCTGTGATTATCGAATATAGACGGTGAGCATTTCGTGGGAGATCAAGAGTACGACTTTGACGAGCAGGACCAGCAGGAGTACTTTGCTCAAGGCAAGTATAGCATGAGATCATCCTTATTTCCTATTCACTTTAATTCATTAAATTCATGTTGCATGTGTCACCTTGATAGGGATCCCCTAGAATTGAATTTTTACCTTGTTACCTACGGATTATGCATTGGGTAGCTTTGCTAGTGCTTAATTAAACCATGATCTGGTAACTTGACTAATGGTATATGCAATAAATATTAAAATATAACTTTTTAGCAACTTGAAAACATGGGGCTAGAGTATTTAGCTACTTTCTAAATGCTTCAGATTCCTCTCCCTAAGGACTTATCTGTAAGTGATCATTCGGGACTTACAGCACAACTATGAGGGCTACATGGCTCTAGCTTTAGCTCAGTATGAGGATCTTTTCTAGCTTGTTAGTGGTTACCTTTATTGGCGTAAGAATGGCTTGCCGAATCGCATATAGTGTGGCTTCTGTCCCTATGTATATAGGCTGCGTGTCAATGTGCCATCGGAAAGGGAGGCTCTACATCTGTTTGCCGAGTGAATCTAATGACCCTAACTTGTTAGACGAACCTTTGAAAGGCTTCATAGTGACCCCTGCCTGCTCACCTTGGAAGTGTTTTGGGAGTAATTAACCCGGGCATATGGTATTCATGACTCACAGTGAAAGTGTACAACATCTGCAGAGTGTAAAACTGGTATATCAGCCGTGCTCACGGTCACGAGCGGTCTTGAAACCCTTATGGAATAGATGAACACTAAGTATTACCTATTTGTGCTATTCATTATTCATGTTTACATTTGATCATGTGTTCTGCATTGGAATTGAAACAACTTGTTGCTACTCTTAAGCTAAAATTGTGACAACTAAAAACTGAACGCTGTTAAACCTGTGTCAAGCCTTTTGAGCCTCATGAACCCCGTGTTACACTTGTTGAGTACGACATGTACTTACACTTGTTTATTTTCATTACTTGGTTAAAAATCCCGGATGGGTAACAGATGGCTTTGGGTATGATGATTTTCCTGAGGACTACTAGACTTGTGGTCAACCAGTCGACGTCCCTATGAAATGGAGCTTCCGCGAGAGATCTTTTATTATTTCCGCTACATTTATGTGATAAATCCGTCTTATTCGTGATGTAATAAACACTTGTGATGATACTATTCATAATTTGTCAACTTATGTGTGTGACTGATCTCTGGGCGCACATAAGATTTTGCACTCCATTTTATCCTTAAAATTGGGTGTGACACCTTACCACGAGGGCGCGGGCTCCGTCTCGCTAGACCCCGGCGCGGGCTCCGTCACGTCTGACCCCTCAGGCGCGGACTTCGCCTGGCCAGACCCCTCGAAGGGGGATTCCGCCTCACCGGACGGGGGTCCGTACCGCCCCAACCACTACGGGTCTAAGAGTACGAAGCCAGGGTCAAACTTTTGACATCAGAAAGGGAGTAGGCGCGTGTTGACGTGACCCACGGCCACGACGGGCCATACCTGAGGATTCACGTTGCCAACAATGTCGGGCGTGCCGGCACTATGCTACCTAATCCCCGTACGACTTCCGACGGGGGTATCTGCTAACCATGCCGCCCAACGGGACAGAATGGAGTGCTACGACCGGCTGACGATGCCCGCGTATAGCGCCAGTGATGAACAGGGTCTTGACGTGGAGCCATCCCCGTCATCATCTATAGGACCAGCCAGACCCGCGTAATGGAGATGAAGGGCGCCGCGACCCCGGAGGCCTTCTTCCTCCTCGCTTTTCTTTCTCTCTCTCTCTTTGTCTTGTGTAACCTGCGCCTTCCCCTTCATCAATAAAAGGGGTAGCAGGATGCCCCACGAAAGGCAACGGCTAAAATGGCTAGAAGGGCTCAACGAGTCCAACGTGACTCAACTTCGTTTGACCTTTTCGCTAGAGACTTGGGACCTGCTCCCTCTCTCGCCCGTTTGTAACCCCTACTACAAACTAATGCAGGTAACATGAGCAGCTGCAGACTGAATGTAGGGACATTCCGCCTGAACCAGTATAAATCCTTGTGTCCTCAAGCACACCATCCGGGCCAGTCACTCAAATCACAAATTTGCTAGTCGATGATTCGAAACACCGACACTATGTGCATCAATTCAACTTAAGAGTTCATGATGATCTAGATGCTGCAACATATGCATTTGTCATAGTTGGATTTCCCACTTTCGGTGGGACGTTAGGGGTGGAAACCGATCGAATATGCTTGGAATCGAATACAAATATTACTATTTATCATATTTTTTGTCAGAATATGGATACAAATCTGAATATTTTTGAACTCTAAAACAAAACTTTGGATATGTTTGTGGCACTGGCCTGGGCCAGCAATTTTGCTAGGCCACTATAAGCGGCCTGCCATCTTCCTCTGGATAGTTCCTCAAAAAAAAAAAAAAAAAAAAAAAAAAAGAGAAGAAAATCTTCTTCGGGATATATTCGATGCAAATGAGTGTTGAATTTCCAAATATACACATGTGTGTGGTGTGGAATAACAAACGTATCGACACGCTGGTATCAGATGTACTTCAAGATGCAAACTTGCATAGGTCTCCAGCAGAATCTCTGTCACGTAGAGCAATCTCTTCATTGCATTCTGAAATTCTTTGGCACATGACTCAGGTACCAACATGTGAAATTACAGTATTTTGTCACTCTAATAATTATTATGCTATCATACTTTTATTGTCTAATCTCTTGGAATTATTTTGCTAAAATTGAAAAGGTACATATGTACTCTATCTATATCCTTAGTATTTGTGTACAGAGTTGTTTCGGTGTTTCATGATCATTTCCTCTCTTATGCCCATACAAGTTAGAGCAACATGTACATTCATGGCTAATATGGAGTCTGATTTGAAGACGAATTGATCATGGTATAAATATAGTACAAAGTCTGATCATAAGAAGAATTAGTACACATGATGCAATCGACAAAAAAAAAAAAATCACGTCAGTTGACCGTGCAACAATACGTACTTCAAGTACAACGCACGGACACACATTTGCTAGTAACGTAAATGATTAAAGGCTGATCAGACCTATTCACGTTTGGCTTTCATTATAACTTTCATATCTATATTTGTTTTTGTCAACGATTGAACTTCAGTTGCTTGATAGCTTGCTGGTTGTCCGCCCTTCCTCCTCCGTGCCAGAGAACCTTTTCCAGAACCAATGCTGTCCCCATAGCTTTCCGACCTGCTCAATCGGCTTCCCCTTGGTCTCCGGCAGCAGCAGGTACACAAAGGTGGTCATGATTGCCAGCCAGGCCGCGAAGAAGAAGAAGATGCCGGACTTCATGTGGCACAGCATGACCAGGAACGACTGCGCAACGAACGTCGTGAGAAGAAAGTTGACGGCCACCGTGATGCCCTGCCCAGCAGACCTCACCTCCAGCGGGAAGATTTCGCTCGGCACTAGCCACCCCAGCGGGCCCCAGGACAAGGCGAACGCGGCCACGTAGGCCGCGATAAGGACGATGAGCACGAGCGCGACAGCCTTACTCACCTGCCCTTGGTCTCCCAGCTGCGTGGCCATGATGGCCCCGATCATGAGCTGGGACACCAGCATCTGAGCACCGCCGACAAAGAACAGTGTCCGCCGCCCGACCCTGTCGACGAGAGACATGGAGACGGCCGTGGACGCCAAGCCGATACTGCCCGTCACCACCACCGAGAGCAGAGACGCGCTCTCCCCCATGCCGATGGTGCGCAGCAGCACCGGGGCGTAGAATGAAATCGCGTTGATACCTGTCACCTGGCCCCATACACAGTGAACACAAACGCAGAATTCATGCATGCATGGAAGTTGGAACCGAGCTAGACTGCTTGGTGCCGGTAGATGTACAGGTGACCGACCTGCTGGAAGAAGGGTATCATGACGGCCATCACGAGCTGGGGGCGGTACCGCCGCTCAAACAGGATCACCTGCAGGCCGCGGCCTGCCTTCGCCTGCTGGGTGGCGGCGACAATGTCGGCCATCTCGTCACTGACGTCGTCGACGCCCCGGATCCTCTTCAGAAGCACCCTGGCGTGTTCCTGGTCCTTGCCTTGCTGCACGAGGCTGTTGGGCGTCTCTGGCAGGAAGAGCGCACCGAGGGTGAGGAAGCCGCCTGGCACGGCAGCAAGCGCCAGGGATACCCGCCAACCCCACCCTCCCTTGATCTTTTCGGCGCCGAAGTTGATGAGGTGCGCGGCAACGGCCCCGATGCTGACGCAGAGCTGGAAGCCGTTGCTGAAAGCACCTCGGTACACTGGAGGGGCCATTTCCGACAGGTACAGCGGTACCGCCTGCGGAGTCACTCAAAAAAAAAAAAAATTCAAACCCCACGACTCAGAGTCAGACAGAGAAATTCCGGGCACGTGTAGCAGGCCAGTCCATGTTGCGAATTCGTTGTGTCATCTTGTTAAACACTCTTAGGATTTGGATCATATTGATAGACCTAATAAAGAGTTTGGAGGTCTCGACTTTGTAGATGTGAGAATTTTATGAACTCATGTTTGATGTGCAAATGGATTCATAAGTTAGAAAGGGGTGATGACAGCATTTGTTGTGAGCTGTTGAGGAGGAAGTATTGGGGAAGAAAAGTACTTTTCAAATCAGAAGGAAGAGTGGGTCTCAGTTTTGGAGGAGTTTGTTACAACTCAGAAATAAGTACTAGATGGGCAGAAGTATCAGATTGAAGAGTGGTCAAACAAACTAGGTTCTGGAAGAATATGTGGTGGGGTAATCTCTTAAGGTTGACACTAGAGACATCGTAAATTGGATGTATCAAAAAAAGTAAAACCGACTTATAATTTAGAACGGAGGGAGTACACGTAATGATGCAACAATATTATTCCTAAGAATGTGCCGCACCAACGCGTGGAGTATTTTTCTAGCTATTATAATTCTATAATAATCAATCTCAATAAACCTACTAACGCGATATTACATACGTTCAAGAGACTAAATTCTATAATGCAAATCCAAAACAAATAAATTATTACAATTCAAAATCAAAATCTATATCTATACTTTGAGAAAACATTTCTTTCTCTAAATTTTTCTCCGGTGCAAGTGTCCAACCATCCACCGGCCTTTCAGCCCAACCGCCCGCTCGGCCGATTGCCACGGCCCAACACCCGCTTTGCCCCGCCTGCCTCTTCCCTCCATAAGAGGGGTTGGGGAAGCATTGTGCCATCCGTTGCATTGTGTCCAGGACTCGGTATTGGCAGCCAAGGCTGGGATGGGTTGGCCCGGTTAACCAAATTCTGAGGTAACGTGTTTGGGCCTCTGCTTGTCCAAAAGTTTAAGTTAAAAAATCTGCGACATCGATGCTGTTAATTTAGGCCCCGAGGCGAATGCGCCATGTGGTCTAGTGGTAGGACTGTCAAGTAGGATACTACTCATCAGGGTTCAAATCTTGATACAGTGGTACTGCGTGTTTCTCATACACCGAAGGCTAGAGAGCCTCTCAATCTTTTCTTTGCGTGTGTACGAACGTTCAATATTGTACCCGATAAAAAAATAGCCCCGGAGGACTAACAACTTGTTGACTAATTTATAGACGGCATGAAGCTCGAGAACGCCCATGAATTTTTCCTTTTTTTTCCTTGTTATGGAACATGAACAGAAAGACCGACAGATCAAGATTAGTGTTGTAACCTGGTTCCCAAAGCCGAGCCCGACACCAAGGAGCACGCGTCCGAAGATCACCATGTAAACATCGACTGCCGCTCCTCCGATGACCCCGCCAGCGAGAAACGCGGCCCCGGCGATGATCATGGATGGGCGGCGGCCGCACCTGGAGGTGACCCAGGACGCGAGGAAAGTGGTGATGAGGCCGGCGACATACAGCGAGGATGTGAAGGCGGTGAGCAGCTGGCTGTCGAACTTGCAGTAGTTGCTGACGCTTGTGCCCTTCATCCGCCGATACACCTCCGGGAAGAACTTCCTCAAGAACGGGTCCATCGACGTCACGCCACCTGCACGCCATAGCTCGATTAGTTTGATGCAAATATTCTCCATGTCGTCGTTCAAGCGAGCGGTGCGCACCGGAGATTCCAATATCGTAACCGAAGATGACCCCGCCCATGCCAGCGGTGATGCAGGAGAGAACGACGAAGGTGGTGACACGCCCGCCGTAGTGGCAGCACTCCTTGCCGTCGGGGCCGACGACGCTGCTCGCCGCCATGGCTTCGAAGAGGGTAGCAATCCAGGAGAGTAATAGGAAAGTAGGAATCAGGAGCTCGCCACTGGCCTGTAGCTTGTAGAATAGCGTGGAGATCAGGAGCACACACCAAGTCTGGGTATCAATAATACAAATGGTTGACTGACCTGCGCCGACTGTCCTAGTACTGGCTCCGCTCACCGTAGACAATCCCTCACTAGAGAAACGACTTTGATCTAGCTTAAAATTTGGTTTTAGTCCTGGTATTTTTCGTGTCCAGGACTAGATAGATCTTTAGTCCCGGTTTGTAGCTCCAACCGAAACTAAAGGTTCTGCCCAACAGCTACTGCAGCAGGCTTTTATGCTACATGGGACCTTTAGTCCCGGTTGGAGCTAGCAACCGGGACTAAAGGTTAACTTTTACTCCCGGTTGGTACCTCCAACCGGGAGTAAAAGTCGACTCCCGGTTGGAGGCTCCGTTTGGGACTAGAAATAGACCTTTAGTCCCGGTTGCTATCTCCAACTGGGACTAAAGGTATCCTCCTATATATCCCTTGTTCCTCCCCGAGCCCGAGCCACTTCGAGCTCAGTGTTCTTGCTTCATCGCCGGCCTCTCTTTTTCCTCATCACCGGTGTATCACAAGATTTCTTCCATTCCTCCATCGGTTCTAAAGGTTACCAACTTTATACTCTCGTGTTTCATCTGTAGCTTATTTCATTTTATGGACTAGATATATGTGGTTTTTTTATGGTGGATTTTTTTATTTGTAAGCCATTTAAGCTCAAAACCACTTTAAAGTTTGCGTATTTGGATGAGGAATGTTAAAGTAGTTATTCAAAACTAGTATTGAGCTTTCATTTCTAGCATGCATAGCACACTTCATGCTTTAGAGATATAGAGAATTTTAGAGTTTTTTTTTTAATTTTATTTGTTTATAAAATGAGAAATTTATATTATATTAAAAATGAGTATAGAGAGTAGATGTCAACTGCTTCCGGGTCCTCGGCCTCTCATCGGTTTACAAAGCGACTGAGGCCGGACCTTCCTCTCATTGCATGTGGCAAGTGTGAGGAGAAGATTGTGATAGAGTACCGGGTGAGGAAGGAGTGTCCCAATAAGGGCCGTATCTTCTACAAGTGTCCGGATCGCAATGTGAGTTATTTTGTCGTATTTGATGATTATGGTTAATTTATACTTATTTTCATGATGATTGTAATTAAAGTTCTAATTTTTTGTTTTAATTTCAGTGGGATGGCACTGGATGTTCAGGCTGGTACCGGGAGGAAGAGTATGTTGAACACGTGCAAAACTCTCTTGCACAGGCGGCTACAGTGGCTGATGAGGCAGTGATCCTGCGGAAGAAGCCAATAGATGTTGAACAAACGCATGATCTGTCTGTTTTAGTTGGGATTAGTCGCGAAATCCTTATGCTGCTGAAGTGTATTTTAGCTTTAGTTTTTTTAGTGGTAGTTGGGATTGTCTACATTGTAGCGAGACTTTCATAAATTAATACCTTGTGTGGTAGCATGCATATTGTATAATTAACTAATTATGTTCTAGGTTTTAATATAAAATGTATGTCATGTAATGCAGATGAGCCGGCATTGGATGTACAATGCTGATCGCCGCTCCCAAGAGTTCATTGAGGGCGTGCATTCTTTCTTACGTGTGGCCAAGGCAAACAAACGCGATGGTTTCATATGCTACCCATGTGTCATGTAAGAATTTGAAGAAATATGCTAGCTCAAGGAGTCTTCATTCACACTTGTTGAAGTCGGGTTTCGTGCCAAACTATATTTGTTGGACGAAGCACGAAGAAACTGGGGTTGTAATGGAAGAAGGTGAAGAAGAATAATGGGACGATGATGACATTATTGCTGAATATGGTGCCTTCAATGACACTGCAATGGGGGAAGCTGAAGAAGAGGTAGTGGCAGAAGATGAGCCCGCTGATGATCTTGGTTAGGCCATTCGTGACGCACAAAGAGAATGCAAAAGTGAAAAGGAAAAGATCAAGTTTGAGCGTATGCTAGAAGATCACAAGAAATTGCTATACCCAACTTGTGATGCGGGACAGAAAAAGTTGGGTACCACACTGGAATTGCTGTAATAGAAGGCAAAGAATGGTGTATCTGACAAGGGATTTGGGGAGTTACTGAAAATCTAAAAGAAGATGCTTCTAAAGGATAATGAATTGCCCGTCACTACGTACGAAGCAAAACAGGTAGTCAGCCCTTTTGGATTAGAAATCCAGAAGATACATGCATGTCCTAATGACTGCATCCTCTACCGTGGCGAGGAGTACGAGAAGTTAGATGCATGCCCAGTATGTCATGCATCATGGTATAAGATCAGGCATGATGACCCTGGTGATGTTGAGGGCGAACGTCCCACGAAGAAAATCGCTGCCAAGATTATGTGGTATGCTCCTATAATACCACGCTTGAAATGTCTGTTCAGAAACAAAGACCATGCAAAGTTATTGTGATGGCACAAAGAAGACCGTAAGGTAGACAATATGTTGAAACACCCTGCTGATGGGTCCCAGTGGAGAGCAATCGATAGAGAATTCCCGGAGTTTGCAAATGACGCAAGAAACTTAAGGTTTGCTTTAAGTATGGATGGTATGAATCCTTTCGGGGAGCAGAGCAGTAGTCATAGTACTTGGCCTGTTACTCTATGTATCTACATCCTACCTCCCTGGTTATGCATGAAGCATAAGTTTATTATGATGCCAGTGATCATCCAAGGTCCAAGGCAACCTGGCAACGACATCGATGTGTACCTGAGGCCACTAGTTGTTGAACTTCTACTTTTGTGGAATAGACCAAGCGTACGTGTGTGGGATGAGCACAAACAGGAGCACTTTGACCTGCGAGCATTGTTGTTCGTAACAATCAATGATTGGCCTGCTCTAAGTAATCTTTCAGGACAATCAAACAAGGGATATAATGCATGAAAGCACTGTTTCGATGACATTAAAGGTATATTCTTGAAAAAATGTCGAAAGGTCGTGTACCTTAGCCATCGTCGATTTCTTCCTGCGAATCACCCCCTAAGAAAGAAAGGCAATCATTTTAAAGGTAAGGCAGGCCACCAGTCCAAGCCGGGCAACCGAACTGGTGAGGATGTACTCAATATGGTCAAGGATATGAAAGTAGTATTTGGAAAGGCACATGGTAGCGAACTTGTTCTGAACGACACCAACAGTCACACACCCATGTGGAAGAAGAAGTCCATATTTTGGGAGCTACCCTATTGGCAAGTCCTAGAGGTCCGTAGCGCGATCGACGTGATGCACCTGACGAAGAATCTTTGTGTGAACTTGCTAGGCTTCATGGGTGTGTATGGGAAGCCTAAGGACACACTTGAAGCACGATAGGACCTGCGATATTTGAAAGAACGAGACAACCTACATCCAGAGAAGATAGATGATGGACGCCATTACTTAAGTCCTGCCAGCTACACTCTTAGTAAAGAAGAGAAGGAAAGCATGTTTGAATGCCTAGCAAGCATCAAGATACCATCTGGATTCTCCTCAAATATAAAGGGTATAATAAATATGCCAGATAAGAAGTTCCTAAACTTAAAGTCCCATGACTGCCACGTGCTCATGACGCAATTTCTTCCAGTTGCATTAAGAGGAATTCTACCTCCAAATGTACGTCTAGCCACCGTGCAGCTATGTGCATTCCTCAATGCAATTTCTCAGAAGGCAATCGATCCAATGGATCTAGCTAAACTATAGAATGATGTGGTTCAATGTCTTGTCAGCTTTGAGTTGGTGTTCCCTCCTTCCTTCTTTAATATCATGACACACCTCCTAGTTCACCTGGTCAAGGAGATTAGCATTCTCGGTCCTATGTTCCTGCACAACATGTTCCCCTTTGAGAGGTTCATGGGAGTCCTAAAGAAATATGTTCACAACCGTGCTTGGCCAGAAGGAAGCATCGCCAAGGGCTATAGAACAGAGGAGGTCATTGAGTTTTGTGTTGACTTTATTCCCGACCTTGACCCGGTTGGTGTTCCTGAATCACGACACGAGGGGAGACTAAGTGGAAAGGGGACACTAGGGAAGAAAACATATATTGGTACGCAGGACAATTATTTTAATAAAGCACACTACACAGTTCTGCAAAACACCTCCTTGGTGGATCCGTATATCGAGACATATAAAGAGTTGCTCCGATCTGAGTTTCCAGGGAAGTCTGAAGCTTGGATTACGCGTCAGCACATGGAAACTTTCAACGACTAGTTGCAAAAAGAATGTTAGGGTGATGAGAGTATTGATGAGCAACTATATTTGTTGGCTAGGCAGCCATCGTGGCATATCCTCACGTACAAAGGGTATGAGATAAATGGGAATATATTTTACACAGTAGCCTAAGATAAAAGGAGCACCAACCAAAACAGTGGTGTCCGCATAGATGCCACCGACCCTAATGAAAATAAGCAAACATATTATGGCCGCATAGAGGAGATATGGAAACTAAACTATGCACCTACTTTTAAGGTACCCAAATGTAGTATATATATAAGTATAAACGATAAACAATTATTATGTGTGTACACTCCCATTCTTCTGTTAATTTGCGGAAATATCATGTGAATTACTTACCTGCCGCAATAAAAGACGAGAACACAATGACCATAGCTATGGCCATGAAAAATGCCAACGACACAACACTAGCAACCTTCTTGGGAAGCAGAGTAGTGTTAAACGCTCTGGAAACCTTTAAACCTTGTCAGTTAAGATTTTCCCTTCAAACAAGCTAGGCACTTAAATAAGGCTTATGCTAGATTCTATCACTAGTATAGATACAGAAATGATTTTTACAAATGTTACTATCCTTGAGGTGGCACGTCTTGCAGGAGTTCATTTTATAGATATTGTTTTTATTTTTTATAGATATATTTGGTGGTGTAAAAGCTAGATGGCTGCCCCGAGAGACAACATGGATGAAGAAATGATGAATATTATCAATACTGGCACTCAATTTGCCGATGGTGACCAGCAGGATGTAGATGACGGGAGTCAATACCTGCATCTTGAAGATAACCAAGAAAATATTGTGCAAGAAAATACTAGCGAGGTATATATATTTATATATATATTTGAATATTATATATATATATTTGAATATCTATCATCTGTTATACGTAGCCCTCTAGATCGACGACAACAACGGCGAAAAGCAAAAAAATTCGAGGCCCGAAAAAGCCATTGGAGGGGCGCTACATAATATCAGAATTCAATATCGAGACAGACGAACCACTTGGTCCACACGCAAGGAAATTCATGCAACACTGTGGGTGCCTTGTAAGGGACAGACTTCCGATCAGTGCCCATGAATGGATGCAAAAGATCAACGAGCCTAATGTTAGTTTTGTCTCTGATCTTGATAAGAATTTAATTTGGGATGATATTCTTCAACATTTCACATTGCAAGCGGATGATTATGATGCTATCAACGATGATGAATTGAAGGAACTAGTTCGAAAGTGGGCTATGAAGAAGATGGCCACATAATTTCAGACTTGGAAGAAATCCCTATACACAAAATACATCAAGAAGAACGTAACGCCCAATTTCAATACTAGTGGCCCGCTCGCGAAGTTGAGGCCCTACTAGAATGATTTTGTACAGTACAAGACATCGGAAGAGGGTGAGGAACGGGTGAGAAGGAACCAAGATAATGCTCGATAGAAGGTATACCACCATGGCATGGGATCTGGTGGCTACGCGACTGCCATTCCCAAGTGGGAAAAAATGGAAGTGGACATTCTTGCCAAGGGTACCACACCAGAATCACTCAATTGGCCCAAACGTGTGAAGAATTGGTTTTTCGCTCATGGGGGAAGACTGGACCTAGAGACCGAGAAGCTGGTTCATGGCTCAAAACTCAAAAGAGCAACACAAAGATTATCTTATGCTCTACAAGCTAAAACTATTGGTGCGTTCAGGCCCAATAGAGAGAAGGATGAACTGACGTATGCCCTTAGGACCGCTGAACACAGTGGCCGAACGAGAGGTTTAGGACGGAATATTTCTTGGGAGCATGGTTTCCCTAATGATAGAGATACCTATAGAAGCCAGCAGAGAAGGAAGGATGAGGATGCAGCGCGGATCAGCAGGTTGGAGGAATTGGTTCGTGAGTCACGGGAGGCGTTGCTTCAAGCACAGGAGCGCGAAAAAGACATGCAAGCTAGAATGTAGGACGAAATCATAAAGCAAGTGCAAATAGCAAAGAGTGCCTAGAAGCAGGCATCAGATCCAGGGATGAACATTAATATTAGCCCCCCTGATCAGTTGAAAAGCAGCTGCGCTTCTACGGAGTTGCCAAATCAAGATGACGCAATGCTACGTTTCCCCGTGGATGACATCACTGCACCATTTACATCATGTGAGCTACATATTCCAAAAGAGAATGCCACAATCATGGTGGCTCTCGGTGTTTTTTCTCCTCCAGATCCTACCAAGACACCAAGAATCCATGGGGCAATAATACCACCTAGATATGTTAGCGTCTCAATGGATAGAGTTAACAAAGGTTTTAGTGATCTACCTCTTGACATTCCAGGAGGTGATGGGGAGAAGACTCTAGGAGAAGCAGAGAAAACATTCATACTATGGCGCAAGCGCTACATCATTATTCCTGGGGTCTCTAGTCCACCGCCGCTCCCTCAACTCCCAGACAATAGGTGCGGACAAAAGTGAACGAAACAATTTTTTCACAAACTTTCTATTGACATGCATGATTAATAATAACAATTTCTTATACCTAATTATTCTTTTTTGTAATCACACAGCAGGGCCTCCGCCAACCTAAGTCCAATTATTCAATCTCCAGATCATCATAGTACTCCGGGCAATTAGGTGGCAACGTCGCCACCGCCGCCACCTCCAAGGAGGTCTCCAACGCCTCTAAGGAGGTCTCCAACGCCTCCAATGGCTGCCCCGCCTCCCTTGATGACTAAGAGGAAGCCAGCTCCTAAGAGGTCCGCCCCGCAAACAAAGTCATTGTCCCACCAGCCGGCAAAGAAGAAAGCCTCATCTAATCTAGTTATTCCCCAAAAACTATCTTTCAAGAAAAGTGAAAAGGAATTAAAAGCTGCAGTAAAAAAAGATGTGGATAGTTTCTTCGAAAAAGTATAAAAGCAACGAGAAGAGAGGGAGAACCTGGAGAAATCATACTTCTACCTACCTCTAGATCTTCTAAGAAAGAAGGTGGACCAGAAAAAGCGGAAATCTCAAAAGACCTAGCCAAAATCGGACTACGACCGCTCTCTCACCAAGTTATTTGAGGCGGCGCAGAAAAAGACTAGACCAGGGAAAGGTGTTGCACAACTCAGAAAACAATCGCAACAATCAGTCCCCCCTCTTGTCATTCGTAATGAATATGGTTCGAACTTAGACTTAGACGTCGATTTTGAGGAGCTGGCTCGGTTTTACGAGGAAACTGGTTTGGACCTTGCCCAAGTGCTCGCTAAAGGACCATCTGCTCCGAAAGTGGATCCTTGCAAGAAATTTGAACGTGGAAAGAGTCTATACAACTCTGAGGCCTTAGGTGAACTAGGTACGCAAATGTACCTGCTAAACAAGTGGTACATGGCAGCGTGTGAACGGGGAGAGGCCTTTGTTACTGTCAGAGTTAGAAACCAACATTACTTCCGTGGTGATGACGTTATATATGTCGAGTTTGAAGAATTACACCAACTATGCCACCTGGACTCTCTCGACAAAAGTCTCATTAGCTGCTATTATCTGTAAGTGTGATTATTTTTTACTATTAAAGTATGTATATATAAAGCTACATGTATATATATACATTATATATCCTCACACTATATTTTTATATATGCAGATATGAGATGACAGAACTCAGAAAGAGAAAGGATAATGATGTTGGTTTCGTTGATCCAAATGTCGTATTCAAACTCCCTAATCCCCTGCCTCAATGGAAAGCTAAACTCGAGAAAAATCTCATGAGGTTCTTAGTGAACCAACAAAACAAGGACATACTCTTCCCCTACAACTTCAAGTGAGTGTTAAATAATTAATGTCGATCATATGGACATTTGTTCAATTATTTGCTTACTAGATAAGCTTCTCCCACACACACACACACACACACACACACACACACACAAACACACACACACACACACACACACACACACACACACACACACACATATATATATATATATATATATATATATATATATATATATATATATATATGTTGACTCTAGTTAATGTCGATCATATTTGTGTATAAAAACATATGCAACAATCACTGGATATTGATGGTCATCGATATGGCCAATAGTCGGTTGAGAATCTTAGACTCGTTAAGAAATAGCAAATAGAGTACCAAGACATGATATATATTATCCAAGGGTAATATGGTCTCTCTAGCAACTATATATACCCTGATCTCTTAACTGCAACAATTATTAAAGACCAAATTAATGTTTTATTTTATTGGGCGTAGTGTTTGGAAAAGTTTCATTGAGAATAACCACATGAAACATTGCAAAGCGCCACTGGATGTAATCGCACACAAAGTAAGTACTATCTACATTTATATATATATATAATTCAATTAACACCATGCATGCTTTCAATTCACCGGATCTTTTTTCTCGTAAAAGTGGGTTCTGAGGCAAGAACAGGGGAACAACTACTGCGGATACTATGTTTGCGAGTTTATCGGGGCGTACACAAAAAGAACTCCTGAAGAGATCCTCAAAGTATGTTATATAAATATATTCATATATTCACAATTTCTTTTGTTGCTCATATATATAAGTAATCAAGTGACCAACACACACACACACACACACACACACACACATATATATATATATATTAATACTTTTCCTTTAACTTTTATTGAAGACTCTATGGTTGAAAGAAAAAGTCATACGACGTGACCAACTGAAAGCAATTCAAGAGACCATAGCAGGATTTCTTAATGACCAGGTCCTCTACCCCGCCGGCAAGTTCTACAATGACGTCAACGAAACATGAAAGCCAAATTAGATGGAGTGATTTTGTTATCCCAAGGATATGATAGAATATACAATGCAAGCTTTATTTGTAATATATATATATATATATATATATATATATATATATATATATATATATATATATATATATATATATATATATATACATACATACATACATACATATTATATGTACATAAAATAACGTACAATATATGTATATGCATGTAATATATATGTTAGTTTCATACTTTAGTTTGTACAAAATGTTCGAACATTATAAACGTGTAGAATACGTATATTATTAGCAGCGTAGAATGCGTATTCGAAAACCTTTTTGAAAACCAAAACGAATCATCAATTGAAAATAGAAACAAAAAAAAAGGAAACCTTTAGTCCCGGTTGGTAATACCAACCGGGACTAAAGGGCCGCCCCATGTGGCCAGGCCGGGAGGCCCTTTAGTCCCGGTTGGTCTTACCAACCGGGACTAAAGGTGCACCTTTAGTCCCGGGCGCGAAACCGGGACTAAAGGAGGGGACCTTTAGTCCCGATTTCGTACTCCCGGTTCCAAAACCGGGACTGAAGGCGGTTGAGAACCGGGAGTACAACCCTTTTCTCCACTAGTGTCTATGGTCCAGACAGCATGTCACTGAGAGGTTAAGATCAACGAGAACCAAACAAATAAAGATATCTTTTCCAGAAATATAAGCTTGAGCTTATATTGGACTAAAGTACAACGGTTGTTGCGTCATGCTCTCTTACCACTGCATTTAGTGCGACGTCATCATGTGATCCAATTCGTTTTGGAATTGGACTAGATACCTAATACCTTGCTTGAACGGCAGTGCACTAATTCGTATGGGCGTTGAACGCTTTGACAGTATTCATCAAATGATTGCCTGTGCATTCCAATTTGTCTTGAGATCAGACTTCGAATAGTGTTTGAGATTGTGTCATATGTTCAAATTAATCTTTGAATTGAACTCTATGTCGTGCTTGGACATATGTTGCTCTAACTTGTATAGGTACAAGAGTCTTGAAGATTTATCCAATGATCGAGTCAAGTATTCCGATTTGTCATCCTGGATCGAACATTGTGCCATACCTTAACAAGTTCTATCTTAACATGTTGTCTGGACCATAGAGTTGATCTTGGGTGGACTAATGTGTTTCGTATAGATGAATAGGTACTTAGTCCATAGGTACACTAGTGTGAGCAAGACATAGAGCCATGGTGGAGAAATAGCTTGTGCATGATGCAAGTGCTCAACTAGTGAAGGTTAAAGGAGCTCATTGTGTACGACACATGACATGCTGACATATGGCTAGGTGGAGAAGATCAAGAGGCAAGGCTTGGTTACAAAGAACCGTGTTGCCGGGGTGAAGAAAGTTCTAGGGCACTCGATGCTGATGGACCGGGGTAATGGTGAATGGCAAGCGAGGTTGCAATCAATGAATGAATAAGACCATGTGAAGCTATAAGTGGATCATACATCATTCTTGAAGTACAAGCCAAGTGTTGATTATACACTACTATAGATTAACCAATCACCAACACATCTATCACCGCTGGTATCATTAAAAACGATGGTGATAGCTATCACTAATGGTTTGTAATATGAACTGTTGGTGATGAGAGTATCACCGCCGGTTCGTAAGAATGTCCGGGTCGATAACTATCACCGCCGCTTCGTCTTACCAACCGATGGTGATAGTCCATCATCACAGCTGGTTTGCTCCACCAGCCGGTGATGATGATGTGCTCCTCATCACTGTCGTCTCGCCATATGAACCAGCAGTGAAGACATTTTCACCGCCAGCACGTTGTATGGTACGACGGTGATAACTATGCTGCAGTATAAATAAATTCATAAAATTTTTAAATAAAGTCACATGAAAACAAACTTTATATCAAAGTTGTAGATCTCCACGCAATTGACAACTTTGTAGTTGATGAATTTTTCATTTGAGACCATTTACGGTCCCAGAATTATGTTTGAAGCGCTCAAATTTTGAAATTCAATTTTTTCGAATTGTACAAACAACCCTAGATGGAAAAATGACCAAAACCGAAGTTGTAGATCTCGATGAGATATAGAACTTTGTAGTTGACAACTATTTCATTAAAAATCATTTATTGTCTCAAATTTGTATATGAAGTTTTAAAATTTTAAAAAACCAAAATTTTCAAACAACCTCGGATGGAAAATCGACCAAAACCAAAGTTTTAGATCTCGATGAGAACAACAACTTTGTAGTTGATGAGTTTTTCATTTGAAATCATTTGAGGTCCCAAAAGTCTAGCTGAAGTTTTGATGTTTTGAAATTCAAATTTGTCAAATGACCTCAAATGGCAAAACAACCAAAATCAAAATTGTAGATCTCGATTAGAACAACAAATTTGTAGTTTATGACTTTTTCATCTGAAGCCATTTAGGGTTCTAAATATTTATTTTAAATACTAAAAAGTGAATACTAGGGGAATGGATATTTTATATAGATACAAGTGACTTAGAGGTGGAGTGGTTAGAGGAGAGTGGTTAGAGGAGCTAAGGACAAAGGTCTCAGGTTTGAATCCCAGTACCACCGCGTACTAGGGCTTCCTAGGATTGAAACAAATTTTTTTTGCTATTTTTTGGTCTGTTTTTGAGATTTTTTAAAATTCAAATCATTGTCGGCTGGTAATACGAACCGACTGTGATAAGCTAGTATCACTGTCGGTTGCAAACCGCCTGTGATGAGAATATCATCACCAACGACAGCTTATTGCCGGCACCGAAAACCGTTTGTGATGGGCTTTACGAACCGCTTGTGATAGGTCCGAAATGTAGTAGTGATATTACAATTGGCTTGGTGATGGGTGACGAAGGTTGGATGCTTTTGTGTGCCAAACACATGATCATATCGCACCATCGGGCCTTGAAAAGATGAATGCCATAGGACAATTGCACTATAGCGCTAGATGCTTGAACTGTGTGGAATGCACGGACTAGACAGTCGGTGGTGATCTATGTGCACCAAACTATCCGAGACTCTATATTGGACAATCTCTAAGCTATGGGTGGATGTGGGATTATGTTTAAGTAAACATCTAGGATTCTCTATGGGAATTGATCTGTTGGGACACCGTTATGAGTCGCGGAGACTGGGGACCAAAACAGTAATGAAAGCTAACAATTGATGAATTTTTATGAATGACGTGCAGGAAAAGAAGATGACAGCCTCCACCTGATCGGTCGATCAGGGCGAAGGACCGGATGCTGCGGCGAAGGCTCCCGAACACGGTCCAAGGCGGAGGCTCCGACGACCAGAGCAAAGGCGCTCGGATGCAGCCAATGGTAAAGGCTCGGGCAGCACCTGCGGAGGTTATGGGGGCCGGTGCACAGGTACGGGCGAAGGTCGCCCCAAACGAAGGCTCCAAGAGGTGAGGGACTTCCTGAAGGGCGGTGATGCCGGGCTGTGGGCAGCAGATGGACTCACGGTTGCGGCCCATCAAGCAAAGGCGGTTGAAGAAAAAGGCACCCAAAACACCCTTAGCAGTTTGTATTAGTATAGGAATATTCCGAGGATGTACTGTAACAGACAAGGAGTAGAACTGTAAAGAGTAGCCTTAGTAAGCAGTGCCCTATAAAAGGAGAACAAAAACTCTATACAGAGGGAGATGGTTGAAAGCATTTATGAAACCCTAAATTGTCTTGGACCGACTCTCCTTCTGACATGCCTTCGTCCAAGGCACTCGACCGAGCGAAGGCCTCGGCTAACTCTCTCTAGTCCCACCTGCTAGAAACCTTCACTTTCCAACATTGGCGCCCACCGCATGTTAGCCAAGCAAGACCCACGATGGCAAGAAAGAGAGCAGCCTCTGCTAGGGTTCCTACAGAGCCCTCGACGAGAGGACAGCCTAGGCGTAGTGCCCGCAACACTTACACTACGGCCATAGAAGATCAAGTTGAAGAAGAGCCCACGATTGAAGACCAGCCTCCAGCATCCGAGAAGCAACAAGTCCCATGTCCCACTCTAGAACAAGAGCTTCAATAGCTACAAGCCCAATTGCAGAGCATGCAGCAAGAAAGAGATAGGATCGCAGCAGCCTTCGCCGCAAATCAACGTGCAGCCCAAGCATCAGCTCAGGCAACGTAGAGCAGGCAGCAGCTAGCCATCTTACAGGCCGAAATACAAAGTATGCAGCCTTCGCAATCTAACTTCAACATGTCCAACCAACTCCACTCAGCAAATCAAAGCCAACCCAATTCCCTGCCATGTACCATAGCACAACCAACCTTCGGCATACCCTACGCTTCACCACAAACCCATAGAACCATCAATTCCAAATCACCACTATCTGAAGGTATCTAGAGCTCACCCTGGCTCCCCTCCTACAAACCCATCACCTTGCCCAAATTCAATGGAAGATCAGACCCACAATAATTCATCATGAGCTTTGAAGCAACAGTAGCTTCCGTTGGTGGAAATGAAGTGGTGCTAGCCAAATCTTTCATCATTGTAGTTGAAGGCGATGCGCTAGCCTAGTATTCAATGCTAAGGCCAAGTTCTGTCTATTCATAGGAAGACCTTCACGACAAGATCTTAGCAAATTTCAAGGGGTTCACAAGTGAATCCTTAACTTCCATGGACTTATTTCAATGCAAGCAGAATCTAGGAGAAGCCCTAAAGGACTACTTCTAGAAATATATGCAAACGAAGGCAAAAGCACCCAATGTCCCAGAGGACGTCGCTATCAAATCAGCAATCAAAGGCCTTCGCATTGGCACTTAAAGGCTTTATATGTAAAAAGTTTCATTGAGGGGAAGCCGATGAGCAAAATATTGGTGGATGGAGGTGCTTCTGTCAATCTTATGCCTTACACCACTTTTCGTAAACTTGGCAAGGGACCAGGAGATTTGATTGAGACCGACATGATGCTTAAGGATTTTGGGGGTAATGCATCTAAGACCAGGAGGGCAATGGACGTCGAATTGACAATCGAAAGTAAGACTTTGCTCACCACATTCTTCGTCATTGATGGAAAGGGTTCATACAGTCTACTCCTTGGTCATGACTGGATTCATACAAATTGTTATGTACCATCAACCATGCATCAATATTTGATTCAGTGGCACATAGATGATGTTGAGCTGGTTCGCGCTGATGAATCTGTGAGTATCGCAACAGCCGATCCAATATAGTGGGAGCTAGAAGACTTCAAGTGTTTTTCTAGCAAGCTATGGGAAGGATGCTTTATTAAGATCAATGATGAAAGCCACCAGCCGATCCAAGCAATCGGCTCTGAGAGTTTGTTTTAGTGGATAATCCAATAGATGGCACATGTGGTAAATTAGGACATGGCTTCGCGTCAGCCGATGGATGAAAGGAGATAGACCTTGGTCCTAGAGATAGGCCTAGGATGACATATGTGAGCGCTAAGTTGGATCTTGAGTACAAGCCAGAGTTGATAGATTTATTAAAGGAAATTTAAAGATTGTTTTTCTTAATGAGATGCTTGGTCTAGATCGATCAGTCGCTTAAACTTTGGTCTGAAGAGTTCTGGTGCAACCTATCAAGAAGTGATTGATGGAAAATGTTTAAAGGAATATTATCCTAGCGTTTGGATCAACACTTGATAGCTAATTTACTCAGTCATTGGCTCTAATAGCCGATACTAGAAAGGTATCGCCTTTAGCTCAAAATTACCCCAAAAGGGGAAAAGCCGATATGAGACGTATCGCCTAGAGTAAAAACAAACACATAAGCAATCATGATGTATACAAAGATGTTGTAGAAGAACGCTGAGATACAATCATGGAAAAAACAGAGACTTTATTGATTAGTTTGCCCCAAATAAAATCTAATAAAAATGTTGTTTATCATATCCTGAGCAGATGTGATGTCCACGATGGCCTCTGCTGCATCGATGAACTCCTCGGGACCATCACCCATCGAGAAACCGATCTCCATGGTATGGAGCTCATAACCGGTCGGGACCTGTGCAATGGCCAACCGATGTGCCATGATGGACGCCATGAAGCGCGATCTCCTAGACGCGGTCCAGAACATCATAGAGGCGGGCGTTGATGAGGGGGGCCCCGGGCGTTGATAGCCGCCATAGCCACGTTCGCTGCTAGTTGGAGGGACTCCAACTACACTGTTAGGGCTAGCGATCATAGAAATAGAAGAGCTATCAAGATAAAGACAGTGGAAATCAAAATAAAGGTGCTCCTAGAATCCATCTTACCTGCCACCATGGCATCGGACTCGGCCAGCCACGCCTGAGCGGCGCTGGCCTCTTCCTCGATGGAGTGAAGGGTGGCTTGAGAGACCCCGAGGCAGATCTCAAGCTGGTCATTTTCCTGAGTTGCCTCAAAATAGCAGTCCTGGGCTGCCCTCCACTCTCGGAGGAAATGCCAGGCGTCATCGCTGTTGTAAGAATCGGAGGAGTCCGACGATGAGTCCGGCACAGAGGCAGCATCAGATATGGCATTGGAGGGATCGCCGGCCTTGGGAAGAGGACGAAGGCTGTCATTCAAGACAAACCTATAAATAAGTTAGAAAAGCTCATTGCTATGAGCAGAAAATATCGATTTCACCTCATGCGTCGAAGGCGCTGGCTCACCGGCATGTCCTCTTCCGAAACCTCCTTCACCACACATTTGCCTCGGTTGTGCTCACCGGCCATAGGGTTGATTGGATCTATGAGAAGGGGAAGAAAACCGCTACAGAGTTTGTAAGGGCGGAGAAGTGCAAAGGAACAAGAATAGTTGCGAGTGTAGATGTGTTCGAGGCCAGAGCCCTCGACTGGTATTTGTAGCCACGAAGCGAGGTGGTGGATGTCTCGGGACGTGCAAAAGGCAACCACAATTAATAGGAGGTGAAGCGCCACCGCACTAATGCCGAAGAGAATGTAGCTAAGGACAGAAGGTGGAGGGATTCTCTTAATAGAGGCCATGTTTTCAAACTTAATCGAATTGAGGTTAGAAGTCTGGAATTGGCTATTTTCAAATTGGCTCTTTAGCCGAAACAAGAAATACAATAAGGCAACAGAAAATATGATTATCGCTGGTTCTACACAAAACACATGTTGATTTACAGATTACAAGCCTAGAACATCCTGGATTGCTTTCAATGCTTCTAGCCGAATAGCATCGACTTCTATGATTTGTTGCTTGTCTTCTTTGGCAGATCTTGGAAAATATCCTCAAGACTGTTGTAGATGGCCCTACCTTCTCTGACCTTGGCCAGCAGTTCTTGTTTCTTATGCTTAATGGCATTGGGTATTTGAGCTAGGTTGGACTTATGGCGGTCGATGGCAGCTTTCACATTCTCTAGTTCCTTCTCAAGTTCTACACGCCTGGCTTCTAGTTGGGTCAGCTCTGGATCGATCCTGAGAGAGGAGTTTTTCAAATCATTGATCAACTATGTCAACTCTTTGGCCTCTTGCCTATTGAAGTTCTTCTTGGCCAGTAAAGCTTCACGGTTAGACAGTCTCCTCTGAGCCTTTTTCACCTTTGGAGCTTGATCTTCAATGACAGATAAAGATGACAAGACCTTGGTGAGAACCGGGGATGAATTATCCTTAAAGGCCAAGGAGACTCTTTGCATTAAATCCGCATCTTGGACCAAATTGGCTATATTCTTCTCAAGCATTGGCAATATATCCCTTAGCTAATTTCTAGCCTTTTCTGATAAAGCTTCTTTAGAAGAGGCGGCTGATGAGCTGATTTTATCTTCATCTAGATACTCTTCAAGATTGAAAGAGTAGCTCAGAGCTGGAAGATTAAGTACCTATATATAAAAAATCTTATTAAGAGGATTGAATCAGTTGATAATAATATAAATGGTGAGGCAAGTACGATACCTTTTCTGGGATAGCTTCTATCTGAGAAGAAGAAACGACTGATGATGCACCAATGGTATCTGGTTGAATCGTCTCTAAACTCTCAATATTGGTTTCTGCGAGCATCAAGGAAGATTTTTAGTTCATATTTGTTGCAGAGAGATAAACTAAGCATGTGACTTCCTTACCATTGATTGTTTGCTGGACTAGAGATTCAACAGTTTGAGTGTCAACATCAATATGATCACCTTCAATGGGTAGACTGTTAGACTCCTGCCCTTGCGTGAATGCTTCTTCAGGGAGTGTCTAGCATGGTAAATGGTGAGAGAAGGGTAAAAACTGAATGAAAATCAAGAATTTTGAGAAAAATACCTTGGCAACATCAAGTATTGAAGTGGAAGGGTTCTCATCTTCTATAGTCTTAGAAACATCTTCTGCTGTTTCAACCGGAATTGGCTCCTTTTGAGGATCAGCCGATGAAGGTTTAGTTGATGCTAACTTAAATGCCTATGACAACAGTTTCGCACCTAGAGCAGGTTGAGATGCAATGGTCGATAACTGTAAGGAAAGAATCAGAATTAGGGATTGAATATCATTTTGGGAAGAGGATGAATTATTTTACCTGAGCAGTTGATGGTCTTGTTCTACGAAGTCTTTTCCCAGTAACGGTTTCTGGGTTGTCCCTTGGGCCGCCTTGCGCTTTGAAGATTGATACGTTACAATTGTAGAGGCAGCATGAGTTTTCATCAGCTTCTTCAGTGGAGGTGCAGCTGATCCTATTTTTGAGGCTGGGCATGGTGGCTGATAATCTATAGGATGTCCCTTCTTGTCCAAACTTGGGGGATCGAATTCGGTGTCCTAAAAAGGTCTGTTAGAACAGTTGGTAGGGGGATTCATCAAAGAATTTTTCTAAAAAGGAATGGTAAGTTACCTCACTATTGGAAACAAACTCTCCATCTAGAGCTATACATCTAGGATGAGGCGACCCATAAAAGAGATGTAGTGCCATTCTTGCCACCAAGAGTCAAAAAAGTTGGAGGTGAAGTTGCCTCTTGTCCAGTCATGCAAGCAATAAGAAGGAAGATCTGATCCTAGCTAAAAGACTCTGGAGGCTTCCAACACTTCACTAATACCCTCTCTTGGCTTCAGTATATTCTTGAAGAACAGTTGAGGAGGCAGTTGACCAAGACCAAACTAACGAGCTACAAAAGAAGGATTATAAAACTCATAGGTTGGAAGGTTGCCTGGAAGGAAGGAACCTATGGACATTTTGCCATGGACATGATGAAATTCGGCTCGAAGAACACAAGGTTTGATGAAGGAATTAAAGATTACAGCCACCGTTTTATCTGAGCAGCCTGATTCAAATTAAAATTTGAATGGGAAGACCAACTCATTGTTCTCGTCCTCATCATAGGGTAGCCAAGTCAGGATACTTGCATCAAACCCTCTATAAAATTTCTTGAAGAGATGGCCAACATTGATAGCAATTGTTATGGCCGATGCAGCTTCACCATAGTTCATGCACTGAGGGGTTCTTCCTTCTTCGCCTCTGTATTCCTCATCAAAGTTGGAGGAGCGAAAGCTCAAATTCTAGAGATTTGGTTTTACAATCTTATGCATATACAAGTTTAACCATATTTGTATTAGTCACCAAGGGCCGCTGATGGTGTGCACTGCTTCATTCTTCAGCAGTTGAGCGGCCACCTAATGCATCAAATGGTAAGCTGATCCCAACAGATGTTTGCCAAGAGGAATTTTAGTGCCTATTGCCAGATGCTCTGCCATGAGTTTATGATTGTAAGTCGGACCACAAGATGACCCGTAGAAGATGAATCTTTCTAACCACATGTTCAGAAAGACCACATATTCTCTTTCGCTAACAGCTGACCCATCTCTAATATGGTTCAAAATGTAGCTTGCCCATCCTATGCAGTCTGATATTTTGGCTAATTTTTTAGATCCGGCACTTAAAAAGTCATAAGGTTGCACTGATCCTATTATTCTAAGGCTGGTCAACATATAAACATTAGCCAAAGTGATGGTTATTGGGTCGTGACCAAAAACAAAAGCATTTCGGGTGTTAGACCAGAAATAAGATGCAGAAATCAGGAGTGAATCATTCCACTCCATCTCAGACAACGAGAGTGTCAAGCATTGATTCAAGTCATAAACCTCCCAATCTCTAGCCTTTTTCTCTGATACCCTACGAAACCAATCTCTCTATCCCCTAGGCATTTTGGGCTAGTTTCTGAAGGAGGTTTTGGTGTTTCAGGAGGACAAATCCACTATAGACTGTTTGAAGGGGATTCAGTTGATTTCTTGATGGATAAAGTCAGATGGATTAGGATCACCCATAGGCCCAAGAAAATAGACATTGTAGCAACAACAGATGGAATCAAGATTTTGTTCTTCATTTCCTAGAAACTAGATAAAATGAATTTGAGAAGAAACAAAATGTAGGATAGCAGCTGGTACTTGGAAAACGGGAACTTAGAAGCATACCTCAGGGACATGGTCGCTAGTCGCCATTGCAGCCAAAATAGATCTGAATCCAAGAAGGGTTACTTGAAGAACAACTTGATGAAGCAGAGGATTTGCTAGGGTTGAGGCCTTGGCGATGGCAGCTTTGGTTGTTAAGATTTGCTCGAGAAAAAAGGGGAAAGAAAATGGCCGAGTGAGTTGGAGAAGATACTATTGGGACATTATATAAGACTCAGACCGACAAATCAGAAGTCACGCGTATATCTTGGAATAAAACGGTTGCGATGTGGTAAATAGGTAAATAGGAATTTTGGAATAAAATCATTTTTATCCCAAAATTGGGGGGCATGTGTTTACACCAAAATTTGGGAAGAAGAATGCGAGAACTCAAAGCTTCCAAGATTGTGTCAATCAAGGAATCGATTGCATAAGGATCGATATCAGCTGATTCAGATGTGGCACTAGAATCGGCTCTCTTCGAATGACGTCAGCAGATAACGACAATGAGCTATGGTTAGCGTCGGGAAATATATGTCGGACTCTACAAAAAGGGAAAGATTAGGGTCCAAGTTATCTTAAGTTAGGAATGTTTTCTTTATACCAAAGATTGTAATGAGTCGTACTTGAGTAGGATTCATGCTTAGGCCCCGGGTATAAATATTGGACCCCGGCTATTGTAAAAAGGACATCAATTCAATCAATCAATACAAATTAATTTTTTGGCTTTACGCCAACCCTTAGGAGTAGGAGTAGTGTAGATCTTGACGAGTTCTTCAACAAGCAGGGCTGCATCAGTCCGGCCGACCTTTGGCTTGTCTGTAAGTACCGTCATGGCTTATGCTTTGGTTTGTAAGGCTACATCGGTTAAGTTAGACCTCCACTGCGAGCTCTAGCATAAGCTAGTTATTGACTATTATCTAGTTTATGTACGGCTGCATCGGTTAAGTTCGACCTCCACTGCTCGAATTAGATTAAGGTCAAGTTATCGGTTCTACCTAAGGGTTGCATCCTTCGGGTAGATTCATTAAGTTACTGATCTTGCTGATGTTCTTATTGTTATTAGTTTTCAGCAACACCAACCTATCCGGTCAAGATCGATCTAAATTGTCCTCATATTCTTTTAATCCGTCGTTTGCTTTGTTACAATACGATGTTTCTTACTTTGAGCGACGGGCTATGTTTCATCGGCTATTCTACTTTGATCTTGATCGTGCATAGTACGTGGTTAAGGCACGTCTGATCTTGAAGAGGTTTGTTGGCTAGTTAAATCTGGTATATAATTCACTATTATGGCTATAATGATCCGATCGATCCCCACTGATGGCACTTTAGATCGGAGTATGCTAGGCGGTAGATTTGTTCTCGATCAGGCATGACCTTGGCTATTTGTTATGGATGCATCGGCTAAATAGCCGATCGCCTATGCTTTAACGCCTATAGTGTGTCTCCATGATTTTGTTAAATGTGGATATATCTGTTTACTTTAAAGGTTTGATTTGTTGTCTTTATTACGGCTGCCATTGATCCGGTCGAACCCCACTATTAGAGATAGCAGGTTAAGTCTGACGAGTTCATAGATTTGTTCATGTTAAATAGTCGATTGTTCACATGCTGTAGTCCCTTTTCACCTGGATCGACTATTTCAGCCGATTCGCTCGAGCTTTCACACATATAACATATTTTTTGGAAAGCCTGTCAATGTATAGATGGTTTTATGGATTCTTTGGTTTTAGTTTGTTATTATCATCATAGCTGCCATTGATCCAGTCGAACCTCACTGTTAATGGTAACAGATTAGATTCAGAACGTTTGTAGATCTATTTGTAGTAGACAGTCGATTTATTCGCATGTTATATCATTTCTCGTTAGATTCATCAGCTCAATACTTTACATTGGTAATATCTACCTAGCTAATGATTTTACTTTCCTCTACGTGCATTGTACTTGTCAACCTAAAATCAATCGCTACCCATAAGCTTTACAGCCCGTAACAGCTGATTTCTGCACGTATCGGCTATTTAGTCGATTTTCCCGTCTAGCTGCTCCCAAAGCGGCACACTTGGAATAGTCTGTGCAAAACCAGCATGTTCCACCTTAAATTACTGATAAACTTTCTCTCCTTGTCAATTGCAGGTCAAATTGACTGGCATGCCTCGGGAGAAATTCATAGGATTGGCTGGTCCTGCGTTGAAGCCAAGCGGATCTCCAGGCTCATCCTAAGCAGATCCTTCTGGCTTGCTGTGTGCCAGGCGCATCGACACGTTTTTGCGCTGACAACTTGCATTTTTCATTGTTCAGCATCCTTAACCGGTACTCTAATCAATTTCATTAGGATCTGGATTAGAGTAGTAAAATATAGTGTAGACATGGTGTCTAGAGACTATACGCTTACCTATGTCTGCGGCTTGCCCCTTGGTTTGTTTGTGGTAGTTAGTAGATGGTGATAGCCATCTGATCTCTGAATTCTTAAAACATAGGTCTACTTTTGCTTGGCGGTTTAGCAACCTTCTCATCACTTTCTATTGCTAAGTGGTATAGTGACATAAAGTGAACCACCTTTGTATCTACCTTACCGATCTAGTTTCATAACCAAAGAAATCATCTGTATGCAATCTATAATATACCCTTGTGTCAACATAGGACGAAATTAGTTTTTGTGAAGCTCACTTCATGTTCCCCGTGGAAATCGATACCTCATAATACTGCTAGCTGAAAGCTACATTGACAGTCGTGCGCTAGCGGTTTATTCTGTGTGCCACCATTGGTGTTAGTAGTGTTCACCATGCCAGTCAGTGTGTGGTTCCTCCTCTTAGCAATCCCATTTGATTCAGGTGAATAGGAAGGCGTCCACTCATGAATAATGACATTGTCAAATAATTTGGAAAAAAACTCCCCACCATGATTTGACCTAAGATGCTTATTTTTTCTCTCTAGTTGATTCTTAGCTTCAGCCTTATAGATTTTAATGTAGTCCAAAGTTTCATCCTTATACATATTTTAGCAAGTAGACATATCAAAATCTAGTTGCATCCTCAATTAAAGTCGTGAAATAACTCTTTCCATCTTTTTTTCAAGACACCATTCATCTTACATAGATTATGATTTCTAGAGGTGTCAAGTTTCTCTACTCTACTGCCTTGTGAGACTCAAGATTGCTTTGATTGCACAAAACTATGGCACTTAGAACCTTTGTCAATAGTGAAATCTAGAACTAAACTCATGCTAGACAATCGTGACATCAAACCAAAGTTAACATCACATAGTCAGGAGTGTCAGACACTCACATTATTATTAGCGGGTGCCACAAATATGGTTTATTGATTTATCACAAAAATCTGCTAAGGAAAAGCGGAATAAGCCTCAACACTCATAGCCTTTCCCATGTTTCGACACTACTACTTTATTGGATTCTAACACTAGCTTAAACCCGTCTCCACACAAAAGGGAGTTGGTAACAAAGTTCTTGTTCATAATAGGGGCATCCTATACATTCTTCAGTTGCACGATCTTTCCCGATGTAAACTTTAGATCTATTGTGCAATACCACAAAAGATGTGATCCATAGCCCATTAGGACGGAAGAACCCTAGGCAACATGGTAATAAGAGAACTTAGGGATGTCAGTGCACACATGAACATTAGCCCCCATATCAATCCACCAACATGGATATTGAAATATTGAAAAACAGTAGGTAGATTACCATACCCATCATTAGTGTTGCTAGTGGTCATGTTGTCAATAGTCTTATTCCTTTTCCCTTCGCTCTCCACTTGATTTCGGATCTCTTTGAAAATGTGGCGAAGCTCTCGACATGTACTGTGAAGCAAGGCAACTGAACTTTGTTCTTCTTTTTCTTGAAGGTAGTAGTTGTTTTGGTAGCTAAAGACTTATTTTCCCCTTGTTCTTGCCATGTGGGTTTCTACACCATGTTTGTTGTAGAAATGACCCTTGGCTCCCTTACTGGTAGTATCCTTAGCTTGAGGCTTATCCTCAACATCAAGAGATCCTATTAGGTTTTCAACCGATATTTCCTGCCTCTTGTGTTTGAGACTTGTGGCAAAGCCCCTTCACAAAGGCGGCAACTTTGCAATAACACATCCAACCACAAATCTGTTAGGTATGCCACACTTAAGGAGTTTGAGTTCCTTGGCAATGCACTGTATATCATGAGCTTGCTCGACTATAGAACGGTTCCCCACCATCTTATATAGTCATGAAAGCTCTCCATGATGTATAGGTCAATGCCTGCATCTGATGCACCAAATTCACATTCAGTTCATCCCACAACTTCTTCCATCTTTTATGTGTATGTACACATAACACATCTACCAGGCTATATATCAACAAGAACTCTAAGAACGTAACCCACAAACATAGTATTGACATCCTAGAATTTTCTCTAATCATCTTCACAAATATCTACTTTAGGCTTGCTAGCACTAACCCAAAATACATTCGTGGTCTACAGATAGAGCATGGCCTTGACTCACCATCTCTTAAAGTGCACACTGGTAAATTTTCTGGCCTCAGTGATCAGCAAAATCAGCCATAGTTAATTAGGAAAAGGCCTAGAATAAGCTTTTTTTGACTATTGAATAACTAGGCAATTTCATGATTATTTTAAAACATAAGTCATGATGACCTCAATTATTACTAGCATGTACAAACATAACATACTAGTTGAAGTAAACTAGTATGTTATGTTTGTACATGCTATAGGTCAATGCCTGCATCTGATGCACCAAATTTGACTTGCATCTAATTTTATTGTATGAGATCTGGTAAAAAAGGTAAGCTAATAGAAGAAAAACCAATAGAATATTTGATTACATTATAGAGGAATATGTGATGAAATAAATAGCATATGTAGATGACTACTTGTATGTTAATAGATTAAAGATTAAAAGTATTGCATATGATAGAGATGACGTGGATATTTTTTTGTAATTAATAAGGGAAGACATGGATTTTAGTGGGAAATAATGTGGCACCTTGCATGAAGAGAAAAAATATTTAGTGGAGTCACTTGGTGGAGAATGATGTAGACACCTTGCATGAAGAGAAAAATTATTTAGTGGGGTTTAACTTTATAAGAGTACTAGAAGCATACCCCGCGCATTACTGCTGGAATTACGGATTAATGGATTCCTTGGTATGGTGACGTGGACACAGAAAATGTTTATGTGTCTTGCTGACATGGACATTATAGTTATATATGCTAGTGAGTTTTAATTGTATGTGATAGTGCATTGCCTAGTTGAATAGCTTGCATGTTGAGATAAATAGCTAGTGGGGTTTTGCTTAATGGATTTTAATTGTATGTGATAGTGTATTGCCTAGTTGGATAGCTTGCATGTTGAGATAAATAGCTATGGAGATTTTGTTTTATAAGAGTATAAGATATATATAATGGTCGTGAAGCTTCCTCTTCCCTTTTTTTGTTCTTTCCTTGTTTTACCCATATTCGTCGCTTGACAAGATTTTTTCAAAATAAATTTGTGTTCTTATTTGGAAATGTTAAATATACTTTAAATCTTGAAAACTCTGTTTTTTTTTATTTTATTTTTACCACTTACCACTACCGGTTTGAAACCTGACAGCGGCGGGGCAGCCCACAGCTAGAAAATTGTCGGGAAGCTTTCTCTTCGCTTTTTCTTTCCTCGTTTTACCCATATTTTGTTCCTTGATAAGATTCTTCCAAAATATACTTGCGTTCTTATTTGGAATATTAAATGTACTCCTAGTTAATTAGCTTCTGGGTTTAGGAGGTATTAGCATTTAATTAGGCATCGAGAATCAATAGCACCTAATAATTTTTGTGGCTTAGTGTGAAAAATAAGTCATACTAGATGTTGAGAATTAATGTTTAGTGATCAATTAGGGATTAATTCAAGGGTGTCTTTTCACTCATCTCTTTCATAGTAACCACCCATATGGGCCTTATATATATATATATATATATATATACATATACATATATAAACAGTGTTCATCGAGAATACAACCTAGATCATTTGCATCATTTGTTTGTCTCTCGCTCAATAATTCTAACACGTTATCACGCACGCTGTTCTCCATGAGAAAAAAAAAGGCCAACAACCAAGAAGCCTGAAGCCGATGTTCTTGATGCCGATGAAGCCCGGATCACATCGCTGTAGATTCGCCAAGATCGAAGACACGGCCATGGCCATGGCTTACTGTCTCGTGATCTTCCACGAAATCATCTTCCGCCATCATATTGCAGCAGGGAAGACGAAGAACAACATCGGCCTACACTAGTGGAGATCAACGGTGACGCAAGTCATATGTCAAGGCAAATTTGCTTGCCTCTACATTAAATTGATGATCTCCGCATACATGAATAGAAGGTACGAAACCAACCTGTTAATTGTGTTCGTCATGTTTTCTTCACTTCTCGGCATCGTGATTGTGGCCGTGGATGCTGTGACATTCGCGCCTGGATCGGTAGGCGGCTGCCTTGTGTGGCCCGACTCTGGCCGATTGCAAGCCTCACGGTGGTGACTGCATCTCGCCGGAGGCGGCAGTTGTGTCTGCACCCACCCTGGTTGGCGTGCGATACTGCTGCTTCATGACTTGAGCAACAACCGCAGCGAAGGTGGGGGCCTCTGCACTCAGCCCGCGGCAGCCCCGCGTGCCAGGCCAAACTCCGGCATCTGGTGGCCGGCTGTGGCCAGGATCGAGGTGGCTGGCGGCCCCTCCCGCGCTCGCAGAGGCGGCCCAGTGCCTGCGCCTCGCACGCGTGGCTGGCGCCGCCTGCGCCCACGGCTGATGCCCCCGCGCGGCGGCCTTGCCCCGGCGCTGGTGGCCCTCATGCGGTACCAACGCCCGCTCGTTCGCACTGCGGCGGCGGCGGCATCCACGTGTGCCTTGCCTGTGGAGACAGCGCCCGCGCGCACGGGATGGGCACCCGGCGCGGCAGAGGAGAGGCCAACGGCGGCAGCGTTCGCCCCAAGGCCGGCGGCATCTCCGATGGCCATAAGACGGAACGACGTCTTTTGGTAACCGTCCGTGAGATTGGAATTTGGAAGGGATAAGGTTGGGCTGTTTTTCCATAAAGAGCCTTATCTCTAATTCAATAGTCTTTATTTGATTAATTATGTGTATAATTTTATGGTTTAACTATCTTGGTTTAACATAAAAATATTACTGCAACATATTGCATTTATACCTGGTATAAATGCTAGTTTTAGACCTCATGTCTAAATAAATTATGATGCAAATTATTTATCTAGTGTAAATAGATTTTTGAGACCTATGGGTCTTAAAATTTTGCATCATGATTAGTACTATTGCAGATAAATTTACTATTGTAATGTTTAGATATATTTTTCTGTGTCTATGATTTTCTGTTTTAGTCATGGACTCTAACAGTACTAGTATGGTAGAGTTTTTATTCCTATACTTTGTTTGCTTTTAAGACCAGAAAATTGTTTGTATCTAAACATACATAGTTTGCCGATTTTTGTTGTTTGGCAATTATTTTGGTTGTAACAAAATCGGACCCTCTTAACTAATTGATAGTTAATTAAGGATGGATGAATTTAGGTTCATATTGGCCTAATTTGAAAATGTAAAATAGCTGCCAAACCATTTTGCTAGTGAGGCTAACATAGGAAGTGGATTTTTGCTTTGATCCTATGGGATTTTGCATAATTATGCCACTACCCAACTATAGCACTATGTGCTTACTAAGTTTTCCGTTTTAGTTTTATATTCCTATACTTTGTTGACCTTGTTAATTTGGTAATTTTCATAAATTGCATTTTAGCAGTGGTTGATCCTTTTAATTAAGCTTTTCTTAATTAATGATGTATTATGTAACATTGTTATACTCATATCTTGGATACCTTTGGGATCATAACACAAGTGATGGAGTCCTAGGCATTGACTGCGCTTAATTCATCTTGAATTATTCGGCCCAGAGACCATGCCTATGGCAGTGATTATTCCCCCATTACTGAGAGGTCTACATCATGCTTATTTTAAACTTGATGATTACCTATATTGTGTTGTCCCAATAAATGTTTTGAAAATATGAGAATGATATAGTTTTATGGTGACTACCATCATTCATTATTCAAGGCTATACACAGGTGGTAGAGTCTTAGGCATTGGCTGCGGTATATTTCTACAAATATATCAGCCCAGAGACCATGCCTATAACAACAATTTATTTGCCTACTGCTGAGAGATCTACTCTATGTTTCGGACATGGAGATTATCTACAATGTGTGTGCCAACATTAATAATGATTGTTCATGAGGTCTACACATCTTGTGATTACCTCTAATTGTTGGAAAGTTTACAGTTTTGTTGACTATATCCAACAATCCAAAACAAAGTGACAAAGATATGGAACACCCTAAATTTTGCATTAGAGATTATAACATCACCATAGTTATTTTTAAATTACTTTAGGCATAAATTAACTAAATCAATGGTTTGTCACATGTTGTGGATACTGACTTCAGAGGAGTCTAATGAACTCACTCTTGATGACATCAACATCCCACATGGACAATGGACATTGACATTGGTTTTATCCTATGGACTAAGGGAAGCATTTACTGAACCTCAATTAGGGGTTGCTTTCATTATAAATGAAAGGAAATTATGCCTTACTATAGTTAAGGTACTACGTCCATAAAGATCATTGAAAAGATTATCTTGTGGAAAGATATGCACATTCTTCGCAGCTCACTCTTTGGGAGTTTTACGGACAATAAATAAACTCATATAGCTTGAGGCTAATCATGAGTGGATCATGTCTCTAGTTTTTCAAACTATTGAAGACTATGATCATATTGTTCATACAATTTGTTTCCACTAGTAAAAACAAAAGGCCTAATGTGCAATATGAGTGATGGCAATGTGAACCCAAGAATGACAAAGAGTAATGTCATATATGTGGTTGTGTTTAGCATAGCGCTAAACAATGCCGTACTCTTAAATTTATAGTTGATCTATATCAACATTCTATAAGGGATGAAATAGGAGCTACAAAAATAAGATATGAAGGGTGCTTCAATCTTAAAATATGAAGCTACATAGGAGGTTGGTTGTTTATGTTGGATTTTTGGGATCACATAACAACACTTCTTCTTTTCTCGTAAAGAGAACATCACATAGATGGACAACATGATCATCGAATATGATTCGAATGATTTGTTTTGTGATTTGGGATAATCTCATGGTCCATTGATAATATGTGATAATGTCCATCGAAGATGTAATACTTGTTGTCAAGGCATAACTATTGTGGGTATCATATTGATGTGTTTGATACTCGACAATATTTATGGATTTCTATATATTAGACGAGAATTTCATTAAATTCTTGTCATATATGGATTGTATGGGAATCATTCCAATGTGGAATGATATGTGCCTAGTGGACATTTGTACCACAAACTCTATAATTAGAGAAGCAAAATATTCCTGGTTCTTATGACAAGAAGAGGGAATATTTTGGCAATCGATGATGCGATGCAATGATAGTTTGCCATGTTTTGCTACTATCATTCTTCCTATGAATACTGAGTTAGTAATTGAGGATATTTAAATATGTCCTAATTCAACTCGTATCTTACTAATTATAGAGATATCCATTTGTGTTTTTGTATGAAAACACAAAAAGGACAACATTGGATGTGGCATATAAGTAATAAGATAAGTCTCGTTTTGGTTGTATTATGCATACAACCATTCCCGTACAACATGTTGTGTATAAGATAATTTTTCGCACTATTGATACATTCCAGATTTGGAATAATCAATTTGGCCATCCAAAGGGATGCATGAAAAATTATTGGCACTTCTTTTGGTCATGATTTTCTCAAAGTGTGGATATGATAAGTGCCACAAGGAAACATATTTTAAAACTCTCTTATCTTAAAATCAGATTGAATATCTTAGATTCCTTGATCATATTCAAGAGAATATGTGTGGGTCCGATACAAAGATTGTATGGACAGTTCATGCATTTCATGGTTGTAAAGATACATCTATAAGATGATCTAGAGTGTGTGAAGTATCCACACTCAGCCATGCATTTGGTACATAATGGCTCATGTTGTGAGCTCATTATCCTGAACACTACTGAATTTTTGTGCCTACAATGACAATTGTTTGGCATAACAAAAGTTTAGTTACATATCCAAAAGGATAAATGGAATCTATGAGTATGACATCATTGTCATAGTAGGACCATTGTTAGTGAATTGCTATTTGCCAACTTCATGTTGGGGTCAGGCAGATTTACACATTCTTAACTTGTGATTAACTGTATATCCCCTATATGCATTTAGTACGTGGAAATCCATGAAGATTTCCTTATTTGCATAAGATTGGGTTATGTTGTATACATACTAATCTCACCATCGCAACGTACATTGATAGGCACACAAAGGAAACTAGGGATCAATGTGAGATTTCAATCTCCGTCGATTGTTAAGTATCTAGGACCTTTTATGGAGGATCTATTTACGGCCTCATACGTTGGTTGTAGTTTGATAATGAGCATTTTCAGGCATTAGGGGGAGATTTGATGTACCATACATAATGCCAGGAAATTATTTTGGAATGCATAAGCATTTCATGCTCAGGATCACGTACTAAATGAACTGGATTTTGAGTTCAACGAATTGCATAATATTGCAAATAAACTGCCAAATGCATTTACTGATTACTAAGGCGTCTTTTAAACTTGTTAATCCTTTACACGTATGTGCCAGAGAGAGTGGTGATACCAAGTGAAAGCCCTAGTTTGGTTTTGGTTAATTGATAAAACCTAGGACTAACCTTTGATCTAAGTGTGTGATTTAGACAAGGTGGTCCAATCCAAGTGGTGAAGCTAGATGATGGCCATGACGAAGGTGATGGCCACAAAAGAGATGATCAAGTGATTCACATTTGGAAAAAGAAGAAAGAGAAAAACAAAAATGGGTTCAAGGCAAAGGTATAATAATAGGAGCCATTTTTGTTTTGCACTCAAGACACCATAGAGGGTGTGAGTGACTTAGGAACGATAGCCATACTATAAAGAGGAGAAATCTTTGGGTAAACGGTTTATCAAGTGCCACTAGGTGACATGATTCTTGCATATGTATTTAGGAACCTAGTGTGCTAATCTTGACCCTTATAAAATGCTTTGAAAAATGCTAACACACATGCACACAAGTTCTACACTTTGTGGTTAGCAAGTAGGAAGCAAGAGTGAAGCGATTGTGGACTTAGAAAAAGAAAAAGAGGAGAAGGTCCACGACCGGACACTAGCCGTGGGGTGACCTGACTCACCCCGGGCGCATCCAGTCATTTATTAGCAACGTGGCATAGCTGGCCGAGAGGGTCAAGGAGTGACCAAACGCTGCCTCCTGCGTGTCCGGTCACTTGTTGGATGCCGGTGGCTGGTGGCGATCGAGAGCGATCGGACGCGCAGGGCGCGAGTCAGGTCATGTTGACGTATGGTGACGTCAACTTCGCAGGCACGCGAAGAGAAGAAGAAAGATGACTAGATGCATGGGCACGTTAGTTCATCTCTGACCTAACGCGTTCGGTCAGTTTAAAATGGCTCTAGAACCTCTCTAGAAATGACCGGGCGCTGAGGGCTTGTGCATTAGGTGGCACAAGCAGCGAGTCCGGTCGTCACCTAACTAACTACGCTGACCGTTTTCGACAGTTGAAGATCAACTCGTAGGTTTCAAATGTGGACACATGGTAACAGATCCACGATGGGACGCTGGCTCGGGCGTGTCCGGTCAACTCGACCGGCGCCCCCGGTCAGTCCGCAGAACGGCCTCCCTTGGCCCTAATAGCTCTATTCATTTGGGGACGTCTATAAATAGTGTTTGGCCGGCTCCAAGGCAACTCTCTTGGCACTTTGACATACTTGAGATCGTTGTGAGCCTAAATAAACACCTCCAACTTATCTCCATCATTGATTCATCATCATCATAGTGAGATTGGGAGTGATTCCTAGTGCATTTGCTTGAGTGATTGCATCTAGTGGCACATGGGGATCATTATGGCTGTGGATTTCTTGTTTCTCTTGGTGGTTGCCACCACCTAGATGGTTTGGATCAGTGGAGGAGCTTTGGCACGTGTTGATGATTGTTCGTTGCTGGCTCCGGTGATTGTGAGGGGTCTTGCACCTTCCCTAGCGAAGAGACGCAAGATAGCTCTAGTAAATTTCTCATGTCATTGAGTTACCTCACTTGTGGGTAGGTTCTTGCGGCGCCTCTTGTGGTGGGCTAGGTGTGTGATACCTATTAGCCGTCGAACCACCAAATGTTGGTCGACACAACGGGGACTAGCATGCCGGCAAGCACGTGAACCTCAGGAGAAAAATTAGTTGTCTCTTGCCGTTTGGTATTCTTCCGGTGATTGAATTGGTATTCATCTTGTGATTGGTTCACTCCTCTACACAGCGGTATAATCACCCTACTCATTTATTTACATTCCCACAAACTAGTTATAGCAAGCTCTTTAGTGTAGCTATAATTGAGAGCTTGCTTTGTAGCTTAAGTTCATCTAGTGCAGTAAGTGTGAGAGCTCTTAGTGAGTAGTGACTTATCAAATTGTGTGCCTAGTGATTATAGTAACTAGAATTGTTGGATAGATGGCTTACAACCCTTGTAGAGCTAGAGCAAAATTGCATTGCGCTATTTGTGTTACTAACCAATTTGCTCTAGTGCTTTGTAGAAGTTTTAAATAGGCTATTCACCCCCCTCTTGCTATATTAGGACCTTTCAAGTGGTATCAGAGTCATGGTCACTATTTGATTGAAGGCTTAACAACCACGGTGTCAAATTATGACTCAAATTATGTTCAACCATATGGGGGGTAAACCACCATTCTTTGATGGCACATGCTATGAGTATTGGAAGAGAAAGATGAAGATGTACCTTGGTTCAATCAATGACCAAGTGTGGGATGTGACCGAGAGTGACTATGTGATTCTTGATCCGGACAATCTCACCAACACCAACAAGGCCAGCAAGCAATGCAATACAATGGCTTTCAACACCATCTACAATGCCATTGATTCCAATGTGTTTGAGCAAATCAAGGATTGTGAGAAAGCTAGTGAAGTGTGGAAGAGATTGGAGGAGACCTATGAGGGCACACCGGTGGTGAAGAGTGCCAAGCTATACATCCTCAAGAACAAGTTGACAAGCTTCAAGATGAAAGATGATGAGAGCATTCCGAAGATGTTCCATAGATTGCAAGTAATTGTCAATGATTTGAAGGCTTTGGGAGAAAAGATCAATGATGATGATGTCTCTCATCGGTTCTTGATGTGCTTACCTCCTAGATTTGAGACATTAAGATTGATTATCATTAGAGGAGGATTGAAGGAACTCACCCCTAACCAAGTACTAGGTGATGTCATGACACAAGATACATACCGTATGGAAAGGGAGGGGGTTGACAAGGATGACAAGAAGGAAGATGAAGACAAGAAGAAGAGTGTAGCATTCAAGGCTAGCTCATCATCGAAGAACAAGGGCAAGTCTAAGAAAGAAGAATCAAGTGATGATGAAGATGCTAGTGACATTGATGATTAAGCCATGGCTCTCTTTGTGTGCAAGTTTGGAAGATTTATGAAGAAGAAGGGCTATGGTGCGAGAAAGAGAAGAGACAACAACAAGAGCAAGGAATATGTGAGGAGATGCTACAATTGCAAGAGCCCTGATCACGTTGTAGTGGATTGTCCCTACAATAGTGACAATGATGAGGATGAAAAGAAGAAGCACAAGAAGAACAAAAAGGAAAAGAAGGAGAAGAAGGAGAAAAAGATAACCTTCCAAAAGAAGAAGAAGGGTGGAGGCTATGTGGTCACTTGGGATAGAGATAGATCTTCAGATAGTGATGGCTCTAGTGATGATGGCAAGAAATCTATCAAGAAAGCACTAGCATGCATCACCATCAACAACAAGCCTTCCATCTTCGACACTCTATCGACATGTCTCATCGCAAAGCCCACCAAGGTAAAACAAGATGTGAGTGATGATGATTGTGAAAGTGATGATTGTAGAAGTGATGATGAGGAGTACACCAAGGAGTTCATGGACATGTGTGAGCAAGTGTACACTTGCTTTGAGATGAAGAGAAAGGAGTGCTTAGAATTGCACAAGAAGATCAAATCTCATAAGCAATCCTTTGATGAGTTAAATTGTAACACCCTAAAATTTGCTCCTTTAAAAATAGAGATTAAAATGATTTATTTATGAATTTTGTGCTCATGAAATATAGGAAAATAATTTTTTTTCATTAAATTAAAAATTCATCATAGGGTATAGCAACATGGTTGTGCATACATGCTGGTGCATTTGATTTATTAATTGAGTGGTTTGAATCAAGATTCAAAATGGTTTGAATTGCTTTTGGAAATAAATTTGAAAATGGCTTTGAAATAAAAGAAAAGGAAATTAGAAAATAAAAGCATTTAAAAAGTTGTAAAAAATTATTTTTGAAAACATACCAAAATTTCTCATTTTTATTAAAAAGTATATTTGAAATAATATTTGAATTTGGTTTTGGTTCAAGGTTCAAATGAATTCAAAACCTATTTGAAAAAGTATTAGGAAAAACAATTTGGAAAAAAGAAAAGAGCAAGCCTTCCCCCACTCAATCTGGCTCACGGCCTGCTCCCACTTGACATGCCTCCCCTCCGTAGCCCGAAGGCCGCTCGACCTTCCTTTCCTTCGTGTGGCCCAGCTCCACCTGCCCTTCCTCTTGTTTTTTCTCTCTACCGAGCCGACCCAGCAGCAAGTGGCCCAGCAAAGCCACGTCGTGCTCCTCTCTTCCGCACCTCCTCTAGCACTGAGTTGTGGGACCCGCTTGTCAGTGTTCTTGCAGTCTTCTTCCTCCAATCCCAGAACCAGACTCTACCGCTGCCGCTGATGGAGTCCGTATCCGCCCCACGTCACCTTGCCTTGCGCTCCAAGCAGCTTCCCGGTCTTAAATACCGAGCCCCTCACTCCGCCGCCTCCCTACCGAACCCTATCTCGCTCCGCCTCGCCCCGAGCTAGCCTAGTGCCACTGCCTGGATCTCGTCATGTGGAGCTCGACGCCGTCGAGTCGCCTCCATAGCTTCACCACCGCCCTAATCCCCTACCCAGCTACGTGTGGTGGTAAGGAACCTCTGAATCCATCTTCCCCTCGCTCTCCCGCTCTCTACTATGTGCACATCCTCGCTGTCGAAGCCGAGCAAACATGCATGTCGCCGTCACTGTCCCTTCGTTGCTTCAACCGTTACCCCCATCGAGTTTGCAAGCTCGATATCTATCTTCCCATGCTACCCGTTGAAGCAATCAAGCCTAGAATCGCCATTTTGGTGAACTCCGGTGAGGTCCTCTGCTCCCCATCCATGGCGCCACCGCTTACAATGCCGCTTCGGTGACTTCTGTTCCCCGATTTGATCTGCACCGCCTGATCTGAGATCAATGGCCTAGATTAGAAGATACTGATTCGGCTGGCTTATTTGCTAAAGAGACCCTCGGTTTTTGGTTAATCTAACCCTCCATCCCTGAGTTTATTCTATTAGTTCCCATGGTCCACTGGCAGATTTAAAAATCAGATTTTATTTATTTCAATTTGAAAATTAAGTTTTGTCTATTTACAAAATTGCCACTACCTTCTGTAGGCCATATCTTCTTCGTTTTAACTCCTATTTGACCCGTTCAAGTTGCGTTAGATTTGTAATGATGTAATCTATGTATTAGTGGCATTTTTTAACATGTTTAAATATTTTGAATAAAATATTAATTAATCTATATGTAGTTACTTTTCCAATTAAAAGCAACTTAGGTTTTTCACTCCAATCTTTTCTAAATAAAGTAAGATTAGCTTTCTCTTGGTTTTCTAAATCAAAACTAATTTGACTTAATATGATTTAGATATTTATATAGAATATTCTATATATACTTTTATAAAATAAAAAAAGACTATAGTTTTCTTTTCCACGTATAAAGTAAATTTTTCGGTAGTTGTATCTTTTTCGTTATAGCTCCGATTAGAGTGCTTTTCACGTCTGTGTGTTCGTAGCGAGACGTAGATTCATTTTACAAACTTCTCATCATGATTTTATGTTTTGTGTACTATTCTAATTTAGATCTATTGTTTGCTTCGTGTATGATTGCATGGATTCTTGTGTGGTGCTTTATGATTATGTCCAGTCGGTGAGTTATACGTGGTGAATCAAGAAGCAGATCTTTGAAGGCATGGACTAGAAGAAGATCAAAGTTTAAGGCAAGTATAGCATGGCACCTTCCTTGTTGTCCTGTTCACCTTAATATCAGTTTAATCATATGCATGTGACTACCTTGGCAACCATAGTAAATTTCCCTAGCTATTTGATATCTTGGATTCCTTGTCACCTATCGGTTATTGCATTGGGTAGTATAATGCTAGTGCTCAATTTAAGACCATGATCTTATAACTTGACTAATGGTATATGCAATAAATATTAAAAGATGCTTTTTAGCAACAAGGAATAAGGGGGCTAGAGCATTGGGCTATTTTTATGGTGCTCTAGATTTCTCTCCCTAAGGACTTATATGTAAGCGAACATCCGGGACTTACAATACAACTATGAGGGTTACATGGCTCTGGCTTTAGCTTAGTATAAGGACCTTCTCTAGCTTGTTAGAGGTTACCTTTATTGGCATAAGAATGGCTTGCCGAATCAGTTATAGGACAACCTCTACTCTTATGTTTATAGTTGTGATGCAATTGTGCCATTCGACAGGAGGGTTCCTATATCTGTTTGCCGAGTGAATCTAATGGCCCTAACTTGTTAGACGAACCTTTGAAAGGCTCCATAGTGAACCCTACTGACCTTCCTTGGTAGTAGGTTAAGAGGCTCGCGACCTCGGGCAAAAGGGTAAATCATGAATCATAGTGAAAGTGTACAACCTCTGCAGATTGTAAAACTGGTATATCAACCGTGCTCACAGTCACAAGCGGCCTTGGATCCTTTGGGAATAGATGATGAACACTAATGATTCTGATGATAAAGATGCTCACTAATGATTACTGTTTATGCTATTCATTATTCGTGTTTATATGGGCTTGTGAATAAACTTGTTGCCACCCAATTGCTAAAAAATGACTCATTAAAAGCTAATCGCAGTTAAACTAGTGTTAGCCTTTTGAGCCTCATGAACCCCATGTTATATTTGTTGAGTATGACATGTACTTATGCTTGCTTTATTTTTCAATTATTTGGATAAAATCTCGGATGGGTACCAGATTGTTAGAGTTTAGAGGAATTAGTCTTGTGATCAACCAGTCAGTTGTCCCTGTGGAATTTGAGTCTTTACCCGAAGATCAGAGTTGTCTTTCCATTGTTTGCCATCTAAGGTTATATTCTTTATACTAAATACGTTATATATTGAGCATTGTCTTTTGATATTACCCTTATTTATAGCTATATGTGAGATTTGACTTCCTGGGCTCACATATGGTGTGTATCTGGTTTTGTTCTTAAAATAGGGTGCTACAAAGTGGTATCAGAGCAATGCTGACTATAGGATGCAAGCCTAGTTAGAACTAGACGTTCTAGTATGCTTTCATCTATGCTTACTTCTTGCTTCCTCCCTAACCTTGTTATTTGCTAAAAGTTATGCTCACTTTAGCCTCTGTTCTGTTATGAAAACCTTGTCTCTATTCTAAATCCTCTCTCCTTGTCTAAATAGATGAGTCGTAATGAGGAGACCACCAGCATCAAAGGTCAAGAGGACCAGGCTACATTATCCTTGATTGCATTCGACAAGGAGAAGCTTTTAGCTATGCAACAACATGTATTAGAAGGAATGACTCAACATGGGAGTTCTCAACAGTGCTTGCCATAGGGTAAAACCAACATACCAAAGGGACTAGTGAAGAGACAAGTGGTAGAAGCTTGGAAGAAAATGAAGTCCAATGAAGGTGCTGGTAGTAATACGCTCGGAAGTCAGTGTTAATGTCAATGCTGCAAGCATTATAGTTTTCCCTATCTTCAGAACAAGTCTAATAAGAGGGAAGTCAAGGTGAACCCGAGTTGTGAAGCTAATGTGGATAAGAAGAGGAAGGCGGTCTCACCAAAACCAGAATTGGGAAGCAATCAATATTCGAGTTCTACTACATTGTTACATCCAGCTCCAATCCCTAGTCAGATAAACTCAGACTCTCAAGAGTCAGAAGTTTCTCAAGCTAAGATTACTCCACTCTTTCCACATGAGGTATGCATAGATGGGTGGATAATCACCTATAAGGAGTTTCAACCCTGAAAGAGCAAGCGAGCTAGAAAGCGGTCTAGTCAAAGAAAGATGAACTTTCAGAGTCAACAAGCTGACAACACACTAAGCAACAATTCGGTGGAGTCTGACATCACTAAAGATCCAGCCAAGAGGAAGTCTTATCATTGCCAGTAGGAAGGACATTATGTTAAATTTTGTCCATAGAAGAATCAACAATTGTACCATGAAAGTGCCCAAAGTCAGATCACTACAAGGTTGCTACCAGAAAATGTCAGTGATACCCAACCCGAAAGAAGCATTTGGTGAGACTGATGAATGAAGAATGCATGCTAGACTATCTAAGATCAACAAAGAGGAAGATGTGTTGTTCTCACTATCATGCAAGGGATGCTACCCTAGATGCCCTCACAGCCACACCTTAGTTAAGGAATAGGAGTTTGTGCCCTCTATGTAATGAAAACGATAGTATCACAAGTTGAGTCAATGATTGAGTTGTGCACTTTTATTGCTTTGTTGAATTGTCATGGTGCTTATGCTTGTTTTGAATCTTTGTAAGGATTGCAATGATCTTGTTGGGTGTTCCCACAATTTCATTTAGTTTATAGGCCTAAGGTATAAGGATGAGTGCAATAAATAGTTGGGTTTTGGTTTCTTCTATTTCCTCTATCTTGTCTCTCGGAGCAACCTGTCTTCATCGGCTTATATATCAATTCTTGGATGACCAAAAATCATGAGAAAATTTTGGACAATAGTAGATTTCGATATATTTCTATGACCATAAGAACTGCCTCATATCTATTTTGGTTATGGGGTTATGAAAATCACAAGATGATGTACCTGTGATGTCTAAAGTCTAGAGTAGTTTCTGTTGTGCTCTATTTTCAACTGCCTAAACTGCAGAATTTGGAAAAAGTGTTCCATAAGGAAGTTGTGGATAATTTTATAAGCTTTCCAACGATACAATCTACAACTTCATTGGATTAATAGAATGAGAGTTACTGTTATTTTACTGCACTATTGTTTTTCTACTCACGAGGAATTTTAGATTTCTTATTCTGGCCCATACACGAGAGTATCATTGGGATGTCAAAACGTCTTGATGCTAGTTAGCTCATCTAAAAGAAGGTGAAAGCTACCTTTTTTGTGTCCCTTAGTTGATATCAGTCATGCCATATGAATCTACTAGGGAGTATAGATCAAGATCAGTATCATTAACCTAATGATGAAGTGCAGCATTCTAGCTCTCAAGAGCCAAGTATGTCATCTCCTACTATCACCTTGATGAAGACAAATACTTCTACTAGTGAGGAAGATTATGATTGTGGTGAAATTGGATACTATAAGAATGATTGTCATGAGAAGCTTGCTGAGAGTAATCAAAACCAGAATCAATAGCAGCAGGAGCTAGAATAGAATATCCATAAGGAGCAGATGCAAGGCAATAAGTTAAAGTGAAACTACATTCAAGGCAGGTTGAACAATGTGGATCAGATTACCACCCATGGAGCTAAGGAGGTCGTTTATAGTTTGATTGTAGTAAGCTCGTCCACTGCTATGGTGTTGTTTGACCCCAGTGTGTCACATTCGTTTATCTGTAGTGCATACGCAGAAGATCATAAGATAACTATGCTTCCGATGAGGAAACCCCTGATAGATTACTCTCGAGGTGGAGATCAATAAGATAGACAATCACGCCTATGCAAACTGAGGTTCAAGCGAGGTTTATCCAAGATCATCAAGATATGGGTAGAGCTACCAGAGAAGCTTTTAAGTTAGTTTGGATCAAGAAACCTTAGGTAAGTGTTTGAAGGAGTAAAAAAAAGTTGGAGTAAAACCTAAGTATTAGCTTTGCCAGAACTGGACAAGAGCTTTATATGCACTAGGATGCACCCTGTCAAAGTGTGGGATGTGTCCTTATACAAGAAGAAAAGTAGTGGCTTGTTCATTAAGTCAACTAAGGAAGTGTGAGTTGAACTACCTAACATGTTATCTGGAGTAATCCATTGTGAAGCATGGAAGTATTGTCTTTTTGGAAGTAAAAGTGACATATAGGAGGATCATAAGAATCTAAGGAACATCTTCACAAAGTTGATTTTGAGCATATGACATCATCGTTGGAATGTGTCGACACAGAATTTTTGTCCTGTGCTGAGGACACACGCAGCAAGCCGGAAGGGTCTACTCGATGGAGCTGTAGATCCGCCTAGCTTCAGCATAGGGATGGTCTATCCTATGCACTCCTCCCAAGATGTGCTAGTCAATTTGACCCTATAATTGACAAGGAGAGAAAGTTTATCAGTAATTAAGAGTGGAACTTACCAGTGTTGCCAAACAATCTCGAATATGCGACTCTGAGAGCCGATATAAAAGGAGATCGACTAAATAGTCGATTCCAGCATATTCATGAGAATAAATCAGTTAAAGCTCATTGGGTTGTATAAGAATCATCAGTTATCATTCAAGATAAATGTTGTTATTTGAGCAGATATTAATCAATGGCAATAAGATGTCAACAATGATTGGTTTATGCTGAGTCAATGATTACAAGCAACCGAACCCCTTTTTATATAAAGAAACAATTCAACACCATTTAACCATTTAATAAAGATAAATCTAATAAACATGTTAGATCTCATCTATCGCTATGACCAGTGGGACATGAGGCAGAATCATGTAGGCCGTAGAAATAACAATAGACTCAATGACCCTAACTCATTATTAATATCAGTGGGGCATGAGGCAGAATCATGCAGGTCGTAATACAATAATAAGATCATGGGGCTAACACATCTTTCAACCTATCTTTACTTCAACGGTCTCGTGATGCGAACTGCTCGTGAAAGCACTCAATATCGGCTAAAACAGTCGATTCAGGCATAGCACACAGTTAAAGTCATGCCTTATTAGGAATAGATCTACCGAATAATGATCCCCACTTCATGGTGCTAACAGTGGGGTGTGAGGCAGAATTACACAGGCCATGATAATGGGCCATGGAACAGTTTTTGCTAGCCAATAAATCTACTCAAGACACAACATGCTTTAACCGCACGCTATGCACGATCAAGATTGATGTAAAATAGCTGATAAAATGTAACTCATCATTTAATGTACAGATTAGATCAGTTTTAGATTAACAAACGATGGGCTAAACAGGATATAAGGCCAATCTAGATCAAGCTCAATCGGGCAGAGTGATATTGCTGTAATTTAGATGAATAATGAAAGCAATAAGCAATATTGGTAACTTAATGAATCTACCAAAGACTACCATTCTAAGGTAGAGCCAATAACTTGACCTTGATCTAGTTCATGCAGTGGCGGTCGACCGGATCAATGCATCCATACTTGAACTAGGCAAGAATCGATAACTAACTTATACCAGAGTCGTAGTGGAGGTCAACCGAATCGATGCAGCTGTACGAACAGAGGTATAAGCCATGACGGTACTTACAACAAGCAGTGGAGGTCGATCGGATCGATGCAGCCGTACTTGCTGAAGAACTCATTGAGATCTACTATACTCCTACTCCTAAGGGGTGGCCGAAGCCGAAATAGTAAATGACTTGTATATTGGATTGATTGTTCTCTTTACAATAGCCGGGGTTTGGTATTTATACCTGGGACCTGTGCATGACTCCTGTCTAAGCATGACTCATCACAATTTTTGACCCTAGAAAAAATATTCCTAATTTAAAATAAGTTGAACTCTAATCTTTCTCCTTTTATAGAGTCCATCATGTTTCGTCCTGACGCCGATCGTAGCCTTTGTCATTATCTGCCAGCGCTGCCTGAAGAAAGCTTATTCTAGTGCTGCATTCAAATCAGCTAATCCCGATCTATATGCAATTGATTCCCTGATGACATGATCTTGGGAGCTTTCGAGTCCCTGTGACTCTTTTTCCAAATTTTGGTGTAAACACTTGCCCCCCAATTTTGGGATAAAAGTAATTTTATTTCAAAATTATCACGCCAACGCCCCCGATAGGTCCGCAGTCATGGGTAAAGAATCTCGATTTGGGGTCTACTATTTGTCCTCGTCTATTTCTGCTCACGAGCCCATGCTTCAAAACTTTTACGAGAGCATCATTGCTTCATGGGCACTTGGACTCATCTTTCCGGACCGGCTATAAAATGCTTATCTGACGCTGGCGGGAGCAACTCAACAATTCAGCCATGTTTCTCTTCTATCTACCTCCTCGAGTGCTCCTAACTCCGTCGGACCCTCCATGGTCTATCCTTTTGCTACGAAGGTCTCAAGCGGTTATAAGAATTCTTGTGCATAGGGTGATTGTGTCTCCCATCTTAGCACCTTGTCGAGCAAGAGAATCAGCTACTGAAGTTAGAAGAATCCTTGTGATATCGCCTGGGTCTTCTCTCCATGCTCGCAGAGCTGTTCTAGTGTTTGCAAGGGCTAAAATGCGTGGACACTTTCCCCTTGTTTGTTCAACCAAATGCCCATCAGGGAAAGCCACAAGCTTCTTTCCAGCGGCTTTGAGAAATCAGCTGGGCATTTGTTAGATAGGCAGCCTTTTCTTTCCCTGTCATAATTAACGGGCTAATGTGACTTGGTTTATGATGACTTTCGGCCCTGTAGGGATTCAAACTTCCTTCAATCCAAAGAGGCTTTGGTGGGCTAATTGCTGGTCAATGTAATTTTTTTGCATTATCCCATGGAATTCTTGAGACGTCAATCCTTTTTCGTATCCGATCTCGATTTCACACCGCTGGCGAAATCTATCTCTCTGCCTGCCTGGGCTATATATATACAAGCCACGGCTGGGGATCGAGAAACAACTCGCCTCTCCTCAAACCTTCTATGTCCTTAGTATAGTTCCTGCTTTTTCATAGGTTTGAGATCATGGAGAGTAGCAAGAAGTTTGCTGAGGAGGCCCTCAATGGACCTGCATCATCGTGTCAGTGCCTTCATCGTCAGGAAGTTACAACTCATGGTGCCCCCACTGCCTCGGGGAATAGGACTAACTCCATTTGGCCTTTAGGGTCCTCTTCATTAACAGCTCATCGCCAGCTCCCTTGTTATCAAAGAAGGTGGATTGATAATGATGATCTGCTTGCCTCCATTGATTGGCATGGCCAGAGTCTCGACGAATGTCTCTCCTTCGTAGAATCGGCTCTGGCCATGGTTCGATGTCGATCACCTCCTGAGGCTGATTCTATGGAGGGTAGACTGGCTAAGGATGAGGCTAGAATTATGGGTGAGATTTCTGTTATATCCTCTGCTTCCTTCCAGTTTCATCTTCAAGACTCTGATCATCTTCCCTTTGAATCTTTTAGATTTGTCTACTCAACTGGAGAGCCTCCGATTGGTTGTGGAGCACGCAGCGGGATTTGTCAACGCCAGAGGCGCTGTCCTAGTGGTTCGCCTACATGATGTCTCAAACTATGTTAGAGGTCGCTTTGCATGGCGTTCGTCATGGTGCTATCATGGCATTGGCTTCTGCGCAAGTCCATTCTGGCCACGAGCTTCGGTTCCTTCCCCACGGCTTTCTAGCTGCGGCACACCCTGGGGATTATGAACGCTTGATTGAGGACTTCTTCAGTGTTGCTAACTCTATAGCCTTTATCTCCTAGGCCGATGATATAGTAGCCAAAGTGTTTTCTGGCCCGTAGTTTGTAATAGGTGATATTAGCAAACAATTTCTCCGTCTTGAGTGATTTCCCTTTTGTTTTGTACTACATACTACATGCATCACTTTGTCTGTGTCTGCTTTACTCCTATGGGCGATACACATTGTACTGGCTTTTACCCTTTTGGGTTTATGTTTGCACTAGAAGCGATACCCTTCTGGTATTGGCTATTAGAGCTGACAACCGAGCAAATTGGTCATCAAATATTAATCCAAACGTTAGGGTAATATTCCTTTAAATATTCCCCATTTGATTGCTCCACTGAATCCTTCTTCTCCTCTTAGTGTTTCAAAAATATAAGTATTACCTAGCACACATCGCTTGATCCGATGAGGTTCTTCCCAGTTAGGTGACCATTTGCCGGATTTACTGCCTTTTGACCCGATCGGCAATTTCACTTTTTAGATCAAGTCTCCTTCAGAGAATTGCTTAATCGCAACCTTTTATATTTTACAACCCTCGGTTTATTGGCTTCAATGTTTTTCAAGAGCATGCAGCCGAAGTCAACTCAAGTCTTTTAAGTTAGTCGTCACCAAATTCTAGTAGACTTTGGCTGATAAATCACTCTACAACATAACACGCCTTGATCCAGTTTGAACTTCCCAAGGAAAGACTACATCGTGTCTATGCACAAGTTCATAAGGCGAACAACTCCTTTACTCTTGGTCATCAAGGACAATCTATTCCTAGCCTTCTCCATAGTTTTGTCTCCCTTTTCCATTTTTGAAGATCAGGTCCTTTGTTCCGGCTGAAGAACCGATTTTGAAAATAGCCGATTCTAGACTCTTGGTTTTAATTCTATCTAGGTTTGAAAACACGACCTTTATTAAGAGCGCCCTTCAATCTTCCATCCTTAGTCATCTGGCGCCACATTCTCTTTGACATTGGTGAAGTGGCGTTTCACCTTCTATTAATTGCGGTTGCCTTTTGCGCATCTCGAGGCATCCGCCAATTTGCTTCATGTCTTCAAATAGTAGCCGAGGGCTTCAGCCTCAAACACATCTCTATTCGCAACTGTTCCTTCGCTCTCTTCCGCTTGCCGAAACCCTACAACGGTTTTCTTCCTTTGTTCCATAGATCCAATCATTCCTCATGGTCGGTGAAGATAATCGAGGTAAGCGCGCGGTAGAGGAGATCCTAGCAGAAGACATGCCAATGAACTAGCATCTCCGACGCATGAGGTGAGATTGGCAACCTCTATTCATGATGGTGACCTATTCTGACTCACCTATAGGTTCGTTGTGAATGATAGCCTTCATCCTTTCCCCAGGACCGACAAACCCACTGATGCTACATCTCCTATGCCGGCTTCATCATTGGGTTCTTCCAACTCATACGACGGTGATGATGCTCGGCGCTTCTTCTGAGAATGGAGGGCGTTCGAGGACCGCTATTCCGAGGCGATTTGGAACAATGGCCAGCTTGAGATTCGTCTAGGGGTCTTCCAAGCGGCCCTTAATGCGACCGAGGAGGAGGCCAGCACCATTCGAGCACGGCTGGCTGAGTCTGATACTGTGGTAGCAGGTAAGATGAGTTCCATGAATGTTTCTATTCTAGTTTCCATTGCCTTTGTCTTGATATTCTTCTGCGATCGCCAGCTCAAACGGTGCAATTAGGTCTCTCCAATTGGTGGCAAATGCAGCTGTGGACGCCGTCAATGCTAGGGGTTCCCTCATTGACGCTCGTCTCCAAGACATCCTGGCCTGCGTCTAGGAGATTGCCCTTCACAATGTTCGTCATGGCGCGTCAGTGGCGCTAACTGCAGCGTAGGTCCAAACTGGGCATGATCTCCACGTCATGGAGGTTGGCTTCCCGATTGGTGATGGCCCTGAGGGACATGAAGATTTGATAGAAGATTTCACCGTAGCACGGAGGCCATCATGGACATCACATCCGCTCATGATGTGGTGAACAAAGTCTTTGACTAGATTGTACTTAGGGGAACCAATGAACAAAGACTTCTCTTTCATGAATGCACCTCAGTGCAATGCCCTTGTGTATGATTGTTTTTGCTTTTTGTTTTTGCTCTATAGGCGATACATATCGTATTGGCTTTCATTGTCTTTGAAGATTTTCATTTTTTGAACTAGAGGTGATACCCTCCTAGTACTAGCTATTAGAGCCGAAAACGAATCAGCTATCAAGTGTTGATCAAATGTTAGGATAACACCCCGCAAAACATTTCATATCAAAGGTCAAATGATTAATCAACCTAGGTCAAGCGTCCTATTAAGCAAAACAGAACTTCTTTAAGAAATCCATTAACTATGAATCGCGCTTGCACTTTGACTCAGCATTCATATACGTTGGCCTAAATCCATCTCCAAGATTCAATGTTTATTTTTCCTTTAATCCAACGGCCGACGTGAAGCCGTGACTTTTCTACTAAAACAAACTCTCAGAGCCGATCGCTTGCATTGGCTATTGGCTTTCATTGCTGATCTTAATGAAGCCTCCTTCCCATGACTTGCTAGAAAAATATTCGAAGTCTCCTAGTTCCCAAAAGACTAGATTGACTGTTGCGATGCTCACGGACTCATCAGCATAAACCAGTTCGACATCGTCTCCATGCCATTGAATCAAACACTGATGCATGATCGATGGTATACAATAGTTTGTATGAATCCAATCACAACCAAGGAGCAAACTGTACGACCCTTTTCCATCGATGATGAAGAATGTTGTGAGCAGAGTCTTGCTTCCGATTGTTAGTTCGACGTTTATTGCCCTCCGGGTCTTAGACGTATTACCTCCGAAGTATTTAAGCATCATGTCAGTCTCCATCAGATCTTTTGGTCCTTTGCCAAGTTTATGAAAAGTAGTGTAAGGCATAAGATTGATAGAAGCACCTCCATCCACCAACATCTTGTTCATCGGCTTCCCATCAACAAGACCTTTCATATATAAAGCTTTTAAGTGCCGATGTTTGACTGGTTTGTCAAATATTGCTTGCTGTACAACCATTAACTTGGCAACTATCTCCTCATACTCTGATTCATCAAAATTAGAATAAACTTCTTGATCTGTCGGAGCTCTAAATTCTAATGGCAATAGAAAAGCCATTTGGATATTAGTCAATGGTTGCTTTCTATCGGTTGTCTGCTTGGTACACCATACTTGAGGTTTATCGGATGCCTGAGCCTGTTCCATCTCTTTATTCCTTAGGCATTGCACCCTTTTCTTCTGGCTTATTGTTAAACCTCCTGGACACCATTGGCCCTCCTGCCAAACATATTTTTATTTCGTTGCTTTTCTCTTCTTGATCAGCCCAGTCCTGGTCAACAACTCTTTTTCCAAGACGATCGTGAACACTTTTATTTTTTAAATGCCAATCCATGTTATTACGATGATATGCATCTTGAGCATGGATAGACCGGCGGCTGGTTTGAGACTGCCTATACTCCCGATATCGATTGCTACATTTTGGACAGTCATGTCTAGTAGGCAACTTCAAACCTTCATTCCAGCAATGTCTGAAGAAAGGACAATTCCAATGTAATTCGGCTTGTTTCCTTTCATACCTCTCTTCTTTCAGTTGATGCTGGTACGCTTGATCCTTTAACCAACGCTGATAATCCTTTTCTTTCTGTCGCTACCACTTATTCAACAGAATCCGAGATGTAACCTGTGGCTTTGTCGTCTCTGCTTTTGACGTCTCCCCTGCTCGTATCAGCTCTTTTGTTTGGCACGATGTCTTCTAACCTCTCTGTACTCGTCAGTCAATATTTGCATCTTGGGATCGACTGTTCTAGCTTCTTTTGATTTGGTTGATATTAGGACCTTAGTTTTTCCTTTGAATAGCCTAGCATCAACCATGTTTTGATCTCCTAGGAAAGGATTATCATCAACTTTCATTTTCTGAGGCGTATCAAATTTGAGACACCCCTACTGAATAGCCCTCTATATATGCTACCGAAAAATTCTGCATTTGTTGGTGGAATGAGAAGTAGCATTATAGAATTTGCAGAACTTCTTATTCTTTAATTGATCAGGGGGCAACATGACATGACCATTGGGCAACTTAATCTGCCCTTTCTCAAGTAAGAAATCGAAGAGCTTATCTAAATTGGTGACATCAAAGTCATAGATCTCCTTAACTCCTCTTCCCCAAGGATTTGGCACCATTACTGTCTTCTTGACCTAATTCCATTCAGCTGCAACAACCTCTTCTTCTTCATCTTCACAGCCGTCATCGACTGAGTATGGATCATAAGCTTCGGCTACTGTGGTACTCTTCTGGAACCAGGTATCTCTACGCATACTCTAGAATTGGCTATTGAGCGCTGCTATTCGTTAAGCCAATTGACCCAAGTTGTCAAATTCTTGTCCCGACAACTTTTCTTTCCACATCGGCAACATTCCTTGAACAGCTAAAGCAGATAGTTGATCATTGGCCAAGTTTATGGAGAAGCACAAGTTCCTGGTTTCTCGGAACCTCTGAAGAAATTTAGTGCCCGATTCATTAGTCTTTTGTCTTATAGTTGTTAGATCGGTAATCTTCTTTTCTCCAGTCCTAGTGTAAAAATATGTATGCAACTTCTTCTCTAGGTCAACCCAATTGGCAATGGAATTGACTGGCAATGATGAAAACCAAGTGAAGGCTGGCCTTGATAAGGATAGAGAGAAGAAACAAACTCGATGGGCATCCTCAACTGATGCTTCGCCCAATTGTGTAAGATACCGACTGATATCTTCTATCGTGCTTATACTGTCTTGGCCAGTGAGCTTAGCGAATTCTGGGAGCCTATAATTTGTTGGAAGAGCGACCAAATCATACTATTCTAGATATGGGTGTTTGTACGAAAAGGTCAGCCCTTTTGGCTTTAGACCGAACTGATTCATCATCATCTCGGTCACCCTCAGCAGTAATTCATCAGCTTATGGATTTGGATTTCTTTGCACCTGCTGACCCATCTGTGGATTGAAATCCTGTGTGCCTTGGTATCCTGGATTTGGCATCATGTGAAGGGTGTTATAATCCGTGCCACAGTGATACCCTTGTGGAATCTCAATCTGCTAGGTTCTTTGCTGGCTTGCTGCTTGAAGTCTCTGATTGTAGACATAAGGATCTATATCCCTATGGATCCTTTGAATTGATGGTGCTATTTTTTGAGCCGATGATGGTATGTGGCCTGATGTGCCAAAATTGATCACCTGGTTCTGACTTTGCCCCACCGGCTGTTGCACATGCTGTACTAACGGTCCAGGATTGTACTGTATCTAATTCATAGTAGTTCCTTGAGCCTGTTCAGATGAACCCTGAACTATCTAGACATCACCACTACCAGCTAGTGTAGATTCTTGATGGCTGGTACTAACTTGATTAGTCCCTTGGGTCGACGGATCTAGAATGTTGTAATAAGTCGGTCCACCTTGACTAACTAGAAATCCATGAATCGCCTCTCTCATGGCGTTGTGGAATATGTCCACGAAAGCTTCGTTATGGCTTGATATGGCATCACAAACAGATTTGTCTACAACTTCCTTAAAGAAACGCCTCTCTTCATCTTCAGTTGTATCTGTCTGCCCGTGTAATAGAACTCTTGGTAGTGGAAATTTCTGAACAATTGTGTTGTCACGTGTTTTGGTGTAGGAAAACAAACATTTGTTCTGAAACTCTTCTGTAGCTTTGCTGATGATACCCTTATCCCCATCAGGTACATCTTCATAATGCAGCATAAGGATGTCGTTGTTTTTGTGAACCGCCTTGACGATTGTGGGGTCCCATCGGGCATGCCAGAAACATGTGTCGACATAGAATTTTTGTCCCGTGCTGAGGACACACGCAACAAGCCGGAAGGGTCTGCTCGATGGAGCTATAGATCCACCTAGCTTTAGCGCAGGGATGGTCGATCCTGCGCACTCCACCCAAGACATGCCAGTTAATTTGACCCTGTAATTGACAAGGAGAGAAAGCTTATCAGTAATTAAGGGCAGAACTTGCCGGTGTTGCCAGACAGTCCCAAATGTGTGGCTCTGAGAGCCGATATGAAAGGAGATCGACTAAATAGTCGATTCCAGCATATTCATGAGAATAAATCGGTTAAAGCTCATTGGGTTGTATAAGAAGAATCGGTTATCATTCAAGATAAATGTCGTTATTTGAGCAGATATTAATCAATGGCAATAAGATGTCAATAATGATTGGTTTATGCTGAGCCAATGATTACAAGCAACTGAACCCCTTTTTATATAAAGAAACAATTCAACACCATTTAACCGTTTAATAAAGATAAATTTAATAAACATGTTAGATCTCATCTATCGCTATGACCAGTGGGGCATGAGGTAGAATCATGCAGGCCGTAGAAATAACAATAGACTCAATGACCCTAACTCATTACTAATATCAGTGGGGCATGAGGCAGAATCATGCAGGTCGTAATACAATAATAAGATCATGGGGTTAACATATCTTTCAACCTATCTTTACTTCAATGGTCTCATGATGCGAACTGCTCGTGAAAGCACTCGATATCGGCTAAAACAGCCGATTCAGGCATAGCGCACAGTTAAAGTCATGCCTTATCAGGAATAGATCTACCGATTAATGATCCCCACTTTATGGTGCTAATAGTGGGGTGTGAGGTAGAATCACACAGGCCATGATAACGGGCCATGGAACGGTTTTCGCTAGCCAATAAATCTTCTCAAGACGCACATGCTTTAACCGCACGCTATGCACCATCAAGATTGATGTAAAACAGCCGATAAAACGTAACTCATCATTTAATGTACAGATTAGATCAGTTTTAGATTGACAAATGATGGGCTAAACAGGATATAAGGCCGATCTAGATCAATCCCAATCGGACAGAGTGATATTGCTATAATTTAGATGAATAATGAAAGCAATAAGCAATATCTGTAACTTAATGAATCTACCAAAGACTACCATTATAACGTAGAGTCGATAACTTGACCTTGATCTAGTTCATGCAGTGGGGGTCGACCGAATCGATGCAGCCATACTTGAACTAGGCAAGAATCGATAACTAACTTATACTAGAGTCACAGTGGAGGTCGACCGGATCGATGCAGCCGTATGAACAGAGGTATAAGCCATGACGGTACTTATAACAAGCAGTGGAGGTCGACCGGATCGATGTAGCCATACTTGCTGAAGAACTCACCGAGATCTACTCTACTTCTACTCCTAAGGGGTGGCCGGAGCCAAAAAAGTAAATGACTTGTATATTGGATTGATTGTTCTCTTTACAATAGCCAGGGTTCGGTATTTATACTCGGGACCTGTGCATGACTCCTGTCTAAGCATGACTCATCACAATTTTTTACCCTAGAGAAAACATTCCTAATTTAAGATAACTTGGACTCTAATCTTTCTCCTTTTGTAGAGTCCATCATGTTTCTTCCTGGTGCCAATCGTAGCCTTTGTCATTATATGCCAGTGCTACCTGGAGAAAGCCGATTCTAGTGCTGCATTCGAATCAGCTGATCCCGATCCACACGCAATTGATTCCCTGCTGACATGATCTTGGGTGCTTTCAAGTCCCTATGACTCTTCTTCCAAATTTTGGTGTAAACATAATGAAATTGATTATGACTTGGGAAAGTGCTATCACTTCAAGGAGCAACGTCATGGCCGATGCCCTTAGCAACGGAGAATTATGCTAAGAAGATTCGGAACTGTGGACTTAGAATTGTGTTGGAGAGTTGAGCAATTTGATCAGAGCATATAAAGTTATTAATGTTTTAAAACTGGTGATAGAGCCTACTTTGGACCAAGAACGTGAAAAGGCTCTGTTGGAAGGTGAATATTTTAAGAGAATTGATAGTGGGGACTAAAAAGGAAAGGTGGTCTAGTGATTGGAGTAAGGTTAATAGGTATGAAAAGTAAAGTGGGATCCTTATCAAGACGATGGAACTACACGAGGAAGTAAAGAAGAATCCAAAGACGAAGTATCCCTATCTCCTAGTCGACATCTTTTGAATCTTGGAGACGAGATTCATCTTAAGGGGGTAGAATTGTAACACCCTAAAATTTGCTCCTTTAAAAATAGAGATTAAAATGATTTATTTATGAATTTTGTGCTCATGAAATATAGGAAAATAATTTTTTTTCATTAAATTAAAAATTCATCATAGGGTATAGCAACATGGTTGTGCATACATGCCGGTGCATTTGATTTGTTGATTGAGTGGTTTGAATCAAGATTCAAAATGGTTCGAATTGCTTTTGGAAATAAATTTGAAAATGGCTTTGAAATAAAAGAAAAGAAAATTAGAAAATAAAAGCATTTAAAAAGTTGTAAAAATTTATTTTTGAAAATTTACCAAAATTTCTCATTTTTATTGAAAAGTATATTTGAAATAATATTTGAATTTTGTTTTGGTTCAAGGTTCAAATGAATTCAAAACCTATTTGAAAAAGTATTAGGAAAAACAATTTGGAAAAAAAGAAAAGAGCAAGCCTTCCCCCACTCAATCTGGCCCACAGCCTGCTCCCTCTTGGCCTACCTCCCCTCCGCAGCCCGAAGGCCGCTCGGCCTTCCTTTCCTTCGTGCAGCCTAGCTCCACTTGCCCTTCCTCCTGTTTTTTCTCTCTGTCGAGCCGTCCCAGCAGCAAGTGGCCCGGCAAAGCCACGCCGTGCTCCTCTCTTCTGCGCCTCCTCTACCGTTGACTTGTGGGATCCACTTGTCAGCATCCTCGCCATCTTCTTCCTCCCATCTTGGAACCAGACTCTACCGCCGCCACCGATGGAGTCTGCGTCCGCCCCACGTCCCCTTGCCTTGGGCTCCAAGCAGCTTTCCAGTCTTAAATACCGAGCCCCCTGCACTCTGCTGCCTCCCTACTAAACCCTATCTCGCTCTGTCTCACCCCAAGCTAGCCTAGTGATGTTGCCTGGATCTCGCTGTGTGGAGCTCGATGTCACCGAGTCACTTCCATAGCTTCATCGCCGCCCCGATGCCCTACCCAGCTACGCGTGGTGATAAGGAACCTCTGAATTCATCTTCCCCTTGCTCTCCCGCTCTCTACTATGTGCACGTCCTCACCGTCGAAGCCAAGCCACAAAAACATGCACGCCGCCGTCACCGTCCCTTCCTTGCTTCAACCGTTACCCCCATCGAGTTCTCAAGCTTGATATCTATCTTCCCATGCTACCTGTTGAAGCAATCAAGACTGGAATCGCCATTTTGGTGAACTTCGGTGAGGTCCTCTGCTCCCTGGCCATGGTGCCACCGCGCACAATGCCACTCTGGCGACCTCCGTTCCCCGATTTGATCTGCACCGCCCAATCTGAGATCAATGGCCTAGAATAGAAGATACTGATTTGGCTGGCTTATTTGCTAAAGAGACCCTCAGTTTTTGGATAATCTAACTCACCGTCCCTGATTTTATTTTAAAGAGCCCCTGTCCTTTCTCCTATTAGTGCCCGCGGTCTACTGGCAGATTTAAAAATCAGATTTTATTTATTTCAATTCAAAAATTAAGTTTGATCTATTAACAAAATTGCCACTACCTTCTGTGAGCCATATCTTCTTCGTTTTAACTCCTATTTGACCCGTTCAAGTTGCGTTAGATTCGTAACGACATAATCTATGTATTAGTGGCATTTTTAACATGTTTAAAGCTTTTGAATAAAATAGTAATTAATCTATATGTAGTTAATTTTCCAATTATAAGCAACTTAGGTTTTTCACTCCAATCTTTTCTAAATAAAGTAAGATTAGCTTTCTCTTGGTTTTCTAAATCAAAACTAATTTGACTTAATGTGATTTAGATATTTATATAGAATGTTCTATATATACTTTTATAAAATAAATAAAGACTATAGTTTTCTTTTCCACGTATAAAGTAATTTTTTGGTAGTTGTATCTTTTTCGTTATAGCTCCGATTAGAGTGTTTTTTGCGTCTGTGTGTTCATAGCGAGACATAGATTCGTTTTACAAACTTCTCATCTTGATTTTATGTTTGGTGTACTGTTCTAATTTAGATCTATTGTTTGCTTCGTGCATGATTGCATGGATGCTTGTGTGGTGCTTTATGATCATGTCCAGTCGGTGAGCTATACGTGGTGAATCAAGAAGCAGATCTTTGAAGGCTTGGACTAGAAGAAGATCAGAGTTTAAGGTAATTATAGCATGGGATCTTCCTTGTTGTCGTATGCACCTTAATATCACTTTAATCATATGCATATGTCTACCTTGGCAACTGTAGTAAATTTCCCTAGCTATTTGATATCTTGGATTCCTTGTCACCTATCGGTTATTGCATTGGGTAGTATGATGCTAGTGCTCAATTTAAGACCATGATCTTGTAACTTCACTAATGGTATATGCAATAAACAGTAAAAGATGCTTTTTAGCAACATGGAACATGGGGGCTAGAGCATTGGGCTATTTTTATGGTGCTCTAGATTCCTCTCCCTAAGGACTTATCTGTAAGCGAACATCCGGGACTTACAGTACAAATGTGAGGGCTACATGGCTCTGGCTTTAGCTCAGTATGAGGACCTTTTCTAGCTTGTTAGAGGTTACCTTTATTGGCATAAGAATGGCTTGCTGAATCGGATATAGGACAACCTCTACTCTTATGTGTATAGTCGTGATGGAATTATGCCATTCGACAGGGGGTTCCTATATCTGTTTACCGAGTGAATCTAATGGCCCTAACTTGTTAGACGAACCTTTGAAAGGCTTCATAGTGAACCCTGCTGACCTTCCTTGGTAGTAGGTTAAGAGTCTCGCGACCTCAGGCAAAAGGGTAAATCACGACTCACAATGAAAGTGTACGACCTCTGTAGATTGTAAAACTGGTATATCAGTCGTGCTCATGATCACGAGTGGCATTGGACCCTTAGGAAATAGATGATGAACACTAATGATTCTAATGATAAAGATGATAAATAATGATTACTGTTTATGCTATTCATTATTCATGTTTACCTGATCATGTGTTTATATGGGCTTGTGAATAAACTTGTTGCTACCCAATTGCTAATAGATGACTCATTAAAAGCTAATCATAGTTAAACCAGTGTTAGTCTTTTGAGCCGCATGAATGCCATGTTATATTTGTTGAGTACGACACGCTTGCTTTATTTTTCAATTATTTGGATAAAAATCCCGGATAGGTACCAGATTGCTAGAGTTTGGATGAATTAGGCTTGTGATTAACCAGTCAATTGTCCCTGTGGAATTAGAGTCTTCACCCAAAGATCAGAGTTGTCTTTCTGCTGTTTGCCATCTAAGGTTATATTCTTTATACTAAATGTGTTATATATTGAGCATTGTAACTATATGTGAGATTTGACTTCTTGGGCTCACATATGGTGTGTATCTGGTTTTGTTCTTAAAACTGGATGCTACATAAATGCCTCTCATGAGAGTCTAAGGGAAGACCATAAGATGCTTGGCAAAGCTCACTCTAAGCTTGAAAAGGCTCACTCCTCTCTCTTCAAACAAGTCAAGGAGGAAGAAGCCAAGAAGAAGCAAGTGATTGTGTCATGTGATGTGGGACTAAAATATGATATTATTGATGAATCTTTTTATAAGTCCATTGTTGTTGCTCCCACTAACCCTTCTTGTAGCACTACTACTTCCACTTCAGCTTTCAATGATGGTTTCACTTGTGATGCCTCACTAATGGTGGAAAATGAGACCCTCAAGAAGGAAGTGAATGAGCTCACTCGTGCCGTACATAATGCCTATGGTGGAGATGCCCACTTGCTAAAGTGCTTGGGTAGACAAAGGTTTTCTCTCAACAAAGAGGGATATGGCTATACCCCTAAGAAAGGCAAGGCATTCTTTGTCACTCCCAAAGCTAGCTTTGTGAAGGGCAATGATCGGTTTTGCAATAGATGCAAGCAAGTTGGGCATATAGAACAATATTGCAAGACTAACAAGAACAATCAACCTAATGTATCCTCAATTAGATTTGATTCTTGTTACATGCTTGTTAAGGGTGCCAATGGTGTGAAGGCTAAGTTCATTGGTACACCAATTGTGGGCCCAAAGAAGAAAGCCATTTGGGTACCAAAGACCTTGGTAACTAACCTTCAAGGACCCAAGCAAGTTTGGGTAGCTAAAAAAATTGATCTTCTTTTGTAGGTCAATTCTAAAGCTAGAGGAAGGCATTGGGTGCTTGATAGTGGGTGCACACAACACATGACCGGTGATTCAAGAATGTTCAATTCAATCAATGAAAATGAGAGCAATGGGATTGATAGTATAACATTTGGTGATAATGTCAAAGGCAAGGTCAAAGGTCTTGGTAAGATTGCAATATCAAATGACTTGAGCATTTGCAATGTGCTACTAGTAGAGAGCTTAAACTTCAACCTATTGTCGGTAGTTCAATTGTGTGATCTTGGTTTCAAGTGCATATTTGGTGTAGATGATATAGAGATCATAAGTGTAGATGGCTCTAACTTAATATTCAAAGGATTTAGATATGAGAATCTATACTTAGTTGATTTCAACACTAGAGAAGCTCAATTGTCAACATGTTTGCTCACTAAGTATAGCATGGGTTGGTTATGGCATAGAAGGCTTGGTCATGTTGGAATGAAATAATTGAACAAATTGATCAAGCATGATCTAGTTAGAGGATTGAAAGATATCACATTTGAGAAGGATAAGCTATGTAGTGCATGTCAAGCCAAAAACCAAGTTGGTAACACACATCCTAAGAAGAGCATGATGAGTACATCTAAGGCATTTGAGTTGTTTCACATGGACTTGTTTGGACCAACCACATAAACTAGCATTGGTGGAAGCAAATATGGATTTGTGATTGTGAATGATTTCACTAGATATACATGGGTGTTCTTTCTTGTTGACAAGAGTGATGTGTTGGCAACCTTCAAGACATTAATCAAGAGAATTCACAATGAGTTTGAGACCACCATCAAGAAAGGGAGAAATGACAATGAAAGCGAGTTCAAGAACACAAGAGTTGATTTGTGTGATGAACTTAGGATTAGGCATCAATTTTTGGCCAGGTATATTCCTCAATCAAATGGTCTAATTGAGAGCAAGAATAGAACTTTGATTGATATGACAAGATCAATATTGAGTGAGTACAATGTGAGTCATTCATTTTGGGCTAAAGCAATCAACACGGCTTGCTACTATAGCAACCAACTCTATTGTCACCCCATGATGGAGAAGACACCATATGAGCTCTTGAATAGAAGAAAGCCAAATATTGCATACTTTTGGGTTTTTTGTTGCAAATGCTACATATTGAAGAAAGGCACTAGATTGAGCGAGTTTGAGAAGAAACGTGATGAAGGTTTCTTGCTTGGCTACTCCACTACTAGCAAGGCCTATAGAGTTTGGAATTTGGCTAGTGATACTCTTGAGGAGGTTCATGATGTGAGATTTGATGAAACCAATTGTTCCCAAGAAGAAGATGTGAATCCAAATGATGTAAGAGACACTCAATTGGTCAATGCAATGAAGAACATGGACATTGGTGATATAAGGCCTAGAGAGGTGATTGATGTTGAAGATGACAAGAATCAAGTGCTCCCTAATTCAAATGTGTAAGCTAGTGATTCTCATGATAATAATCAAGTTAGTTCATCATCACAAGTGCAAGATCAATAAGTGGCTAGTACATCATCTCAACCAAATGACCCACCAAGTGCAAGCAATCAAGTGCAAGTGCTCCAACCTACAAATATTGCAAGAGATCATCCTTTGGATTCTATAATTGGAGATATCTCAAGAGGTATACAAACAAGATCAAGATTGGCATGATTTTGTAAACACTTCCCATTTGTGTCATCCATTGAACCTAAGAAGATAGATGAAGCTTTGAAGGATGTTGATTGGGTCAATGCTATGCATGAAGAGTTAGTTGAGAGGCCTAAGTACCATAATGTGATTGGAACAAAGTGGGTCTTTCAGAACAAGCAAGATCAAGATGGAATAGTTGTAAGGAACAAAGCAAGATTAGTGGCTCATGGTTACACTCAAGTTGAAGGTCTTGACTTTGGAGAAACATATACCCCAGTTGCAAGATTGGAAGCAATTAGAATCCTGTTAGCCTATGCTTGTGCCCACAAATCAAGTTGTACCAATTGGATGTAAAGAGTGCATTTCTAAATGGATACATCAATGAGCTTGTGTATGTTGAGCAACCTCCTGGTTTTAAAGATGTGAAGAAATCCAACCATGTCTACAAGTTGAGAAAGTCTTTGTATGGTTTAAAGCAAGCACCAAGAGCATGGTATGAGAGATTGATGGATTTCCTACTCTCTAAGGGATTCAAGATGGGAAAGGTTGGCACCACTCTCTTCACCAAGAAGCCAGGCAATGACTTGTTTGTGTTGCAAATCTATGTTGATGATATCATATTTGGATCAACCAATCAAGATTTTTGTGAGGAGTTTGGAAAGATGATGGCAAGTGAGTTTGAGATGTTCATGATTGGAGAGCTTAGTTACTTCCTTGGTCTACAAATCAAGCAATTAAAGAGTGGCACATTTGTGAGTCAAGGCAAGTACATCAAAGACATGCTCAAGAAGTTTGGCATGGATGATGCTAAAGCCATTAGTACACCAATGGGGACAAATGGAAGTTTGGATAATGATGCTAGTGGCAACATGGTGGATCTAAAGATGTATCGGTCTATGATTGGAAGCCTACTCTATGTTACCGCATCAAGGCCGGATGTGATGTTTACTGTATGCATGTGTGCTAGATTCCAAGCCTCACCAAGAGAAAGCCATTTTAAAGCAACCAAAAGAATATTGAGATACTTGAAGCATACACAAAATGTTGGATTGTGGTATCCTAAAGGAGCAATATTTGAGTTGATTGGATATTCGGACTCCGATTATGCAGGATGCAAAGTTGAGAGAAAGAGTATGTCAGGCACATGTCAACTATTAGGAAGATCACTTATGTCTTGGTCATCAAAGAAGCAAAATAGTGTAGAACTTTCAACCACCGAAGCGGAGTACATTTTGGCCGGTAGTTGTTCTGCACAATTACTTTGGATGAAGGCTACTTTGAGTGATTTTGGAATTAAGTTCAAGCAAGTGCCATTGCTATGTGACAATGAGAGTGCCATCAAGCTCACTAACAATCTGGTTCAACATTTAAGAACAAAGCACATAGATATCCGACACTATTTCATAAGAGATCACCAACAAAAAGGGGACATTTGTATTAAGAGTGTTGGCACCGATGATCAACTTGTCGATATCTTCACCAAGCCACTTGATGAGAAGAGGTTTTGCAAGCTAAGGAATGAATTCAACATACTTGACTTCTCAAATATGTGTTGATGCAACCCATATATGACATGCCTCTCCTTCGAGCAAAGCAAGGTAAAGTTGATTGACATATCATTCATCCATTGCTAAGGACTTGTATAGTGCATCTAGTCATTCCTATCATGTCTTAGGCTCATTCATGAAAATTAAATGAATTTGATGCTTGTATGGTACCACTATTGCTTGTATGCTTGAAATGATCTAGTGGTAGCATATGACATGTTTGTGGGCTTGTGAACCTAGTGTTTAATCTAAAAAATAAGTTATAAGTGTTCAACTCAACATGGTGCATGATAACCCTTATTTGGAGGTGTGAAGAAGCTTGCACTTGGATCAAACCGAGTTAAATATCTTTTGCAAGTAATCTAGATTGAACCAAATTGGAAAAATGATCCTCATTTCACATGGTTTCACACAACCTATCTAAGATTTAAGCTCACCTTTTGTGGTCCTTGATGACAAAGGGGGAGAAGTAATTCCCAAAGATAAGCAAAAGGAGGAGAGAAACCAAAGATAGGAAGATAGGTGAAGGAAGGGGATCAATTAAAATTTTGAAGCACACAAGTAGGGGAGCAAGCTCATAAACTTGTATGTTGCATTTGTATGTGCATTTACATATGTTTGCTTGCATGGCACAAGTTTTTTTATCCATGCTTGTGTGGTGTATGCTAGATCGTAGAAAATGATTGATGAAATGAAAAACTAGCATGCATAAGATATCTAGATATAACTTGATCTTATACAAGTAGTACCAGAGCCTTGCTTCTAATGTTGATCTCACGAGGTATCTAGTTTGTCTTTGCTTTTCAAGTGATATCTAGCAATCATGGTGCTAAGGATGGTGTTTAAATGGCAACTCCGATTGGTATCATGCTTCAAAGGTCCATTCTTTACACCTTAGCATCATTTGGTAGCTATTACCCTCCCAAACTTCTAATCCATGCATATGTGCAAGATTTTAAATCCAAACTCTTAGCACATATGTAGGGGGAGCTAATACTACCAAATTGGGTTGACGAAACTTGTCCATAATCTTTACACATGGTAATATGCTTGGGCAAGCAACATGAATCAAAAAGATTTTATTGAATATCTTTGTAAATAGGTTGTCATCAATTACCAAAAAGGGGAAAATTGAAAGCCCTAGTTTGGTTTTGGTTAATTGATGAAACCTATGACTAACCTTTAATCTAAGTGTGTGATTTAGACAAGGTGGTCCAATCCAAGTGGTGAAGCTAGATGATGGCCATGACGAAGGTGATGGCCACAAAAGAGATGATCAAGTGCTTCACATTTGGAAAAGAAGAAAGAGAAAAATAAAAACGGGCTCAAGACAAAGGTATAATGATAGGAGCTATTTTTGTTTTACACTCAAGACACCATAGAGGGTGTGAGTGACTTAGGATCGATAGTTGTACTATAAAGTGGGAAAATCTTTGGCTAAATGGTTTATCAAATGCCACTAGGTGACATGATTCTTGCATATGTATTTAGGAACCTAGTGTGCTAATCTTGACCCTTGTAAAATGCTTTGAAAAATGCTAACACACGTGCATACAACTTCTACACTTTGTGGTTAGCAAGTTGGAAGCAAGGGTGAAGCGGTTGTGGACTTAGAAAAAGAAAAAGAGGAGAAGCTCCACGATCGGCCGCTGGCCGCAGGGTGACCGAACTTACCCTGGGCGTGTCTGGTCATTTATTAGCAACACGACGCAGTTGGCCGAGAGGGCCAAGGAGCGACCGAACGCTGCCTCCTGCACATTCGGTCACTTGTTCGATGCCAGTGGCTGGTGGCAATCGAGCACGATCGGACGTGCAGGGCGTGAGTCAGGTCACATTGACATACGGTGATGTCGACTTCGCAGGTGCGCGGTGAGAAGAAGAAAGATGATCGGACTCACGAGTACGTCAGGTCATCTTTGACCGAACGTGTCTGGTCAGTTTAAAATGTCTCTCGAACCTCTCTGGAAATGACCGAGAACTGAGGGCTTGTGCGTCAGGTGGCGCAAGCAGCGAGTTCGGTCGTCATTTGACTAACTACGTTGACCGTTTTCAATCGTCGAAAATCAACGCTCAGGTTTCAAAGCATGGACACATGGCAACGGATCCATGACTGGACGCTGGCTTGGGTGTGTCTGATTAACTCGACCGGCGCATCCGATCAGTATGTAGAACGGCCTCCCTTGGCCCTAATGGCTCTATTCATTTAGGGACGTCTATAAATAGTGTTTGCCTAGCTCCAAGGCAACTCTCTTGGCACTTTGACATACTTGACATCCTTGTGAGCCTAAGCAAACACTTCCCACTCATCTCCATCATTGATTCATCATCATCATAGTGAGATTGGGAGTGATTTCTAGTGCATTTGATTAAGTGATTGCATCTAGTGGTACTTAGGGATCACTGTGGCTGCAGATTTTTTGTTTTTCTTGGTGGTTGCCGCCACCTAGATGGTTTGGAGCAGTGGAGGAGCTTCGATATGTATTGGTGATTGTTCATGGCCAGGTCCGGTGATTATGAGGGGTCTTGCACCTTCCCCGGCGAAGAGCCGCAAGGTAGCTCTAGTAAATTGCTCGTGTCATTGAGTTACCTCACTTGTGGGTAGGTTCTTGCGCCGCCTCTTATGGTGGGCTAGGTGTGTGATTCTTATTAGCCGCCGAACCACCAAGTGTTGGTTGACACAATGGGGACTAGCGTGCTAGCAAGCACGTAAACCTTAGGAGAAAAATTGGTTGCCACTTGCCCTTTGGTATTCTTCCGGGGATTGAATTAGTATTCATGTTGTGATTGGTTCACTCCTCTACATGGCGGTATAATCACCCTACTCACTCATTTACATTCCCGTAAACTAGTTATAGCAAGCTCTCTAGTGTAGCTAGAATTAAGAGCTTGCTTTGTAGCTTAAGTTCATCTAGTGGAGCTTTTTAGTGTAGCAAGTGTGAGAGCTCTTTAGTGTAGCAAGTGTAGAGCTCTTAGTAAGCAGTGACTTATCAAATTGTGAGCCTAGTGATTATAGTAACTAGAATTGTTGAATAGATGGCTTGCAACCCTTGTAGAGTTAGAGCAAAATTGTATTGCGCCATTTGTGTTACTAACCAATTTGCTCTAGTGCTTTGTAGAAGTTTTAAATAGGCTATTCACCCCCTCTAGCCGTATTAGGACCTTTCACCAAGTAAACCCACTCAACTCCCAATTGTAAATAAGAGGGGGAGAAGTATGGCCATAAAGCAAGATTATTCTTACTAGCAATAGAAGGTATTCTTCTAAAAGAAGTAAATGCAGGTCAACCTATGGTTGACGACACCTTGTGGGTAAATATTGGTTATTACCCAGTGGATGAATGTCATCTACAAACCTAGCTTAGAGGTGCACATAATAATGATGCTGGGATATCAGAAAGCCCTGACTCTCATTTTGGGAAATCACAATGAGTCATTCAGGGTACTTTGAGTTTTGATAACAGGAGAATTATATCATAGAAAGACTACATGTGTCGACACATACTTCTCTAAATAAACTATAAACAATATTCCAAGTTGTCCAGTCAATAAGACCATGGCAGAATGCTTTGCTCACTCTTACTGGAACTTGTTGAGTGATGTAATACATGCAGAGATAGTCTTGCTCACCAGAAAAGAGGTGTTTTGGGCTGTGATGCCAACACCAAATGGTACCTTTACTATGGGTACAAAAGTGTTTTCGTCCAAGAACGGATTGTGAACAATGTGGTGGTGAGATCAAAGCAAGACTAGTAGCACAAGGGGTTTACGCAAAGCCTAGGCATTGATTTTCAATGCAAATTATTCTCCATAGTAAGTTATAAATTTCTGATACTATCTTTTGACTGGTAGTACAAAAACATCTATCATTGCAGTTGATAGTTGATAGATGTAGTGATTGCATATATTTATATGATCACTTGATTTGGTGTACTTGTGAAGCTTCTAGGAAGGAGTTCACATACCCAACCCTCATACATAAAATCGTAACACATATTGTGTATTGCTTAAGTCAATAATGGCTTAAAGTAGTTAAGTCAAATTTGGTACAATTGACTTTGTGTGTATTCCCTAAACTGAAGGGATACAAGATTGATTACACGTGGTGTTCATTTTGAAGTCCTTGATTGAATTTCATAGTGTCATATGGTGGTCAATAATCTTGACATCATTGTTGATGAACACATGTTAATAGTATGTAGTAATCTAAAGACGGAGTTTGAGATGGAAGATACGGACTAAACCAAAATTTTATTTTATGTTTATGATCCAAACATCTTCTCTTAGAATTTTGTACAAAAGCTATCTATATCCAGATCATATTGAGTGATTCAATATAAAGGTATCCTATGGCTGCTCTACCTCAGGATAGAGAAAGATTGTTTTATGCCATAGTGACTGAGATAAGATATTGGGACATGTGATCTACTATCTCTGTGCTATTTATGCACTAATAAATCTTGCGAAAGTTCCTGGCCGGATATTATTTTTATAATGATTTGCTATCTAGTAGCAGCGCTACTCTTACCCAATGTTGGTGGATTGAAGTTAAGAATATCTTTTGATATCTCAAATAGCACATGTGGTCTTGGTGTAATTCATGATCCGATTATGTGGATATAATGATTCTGGTTATCTATAAGATCCCCAAATTCTAGATCATTGAAATAGACTTTACATGAATATGGAAATACCATTTAGTGATAGTCTTTAAATAGACATTTAATGGTCAATTTCATTAATCATTCTGACATTTTATTGTGGCTTCACATGAATGTGTATAGCTTGACAGAATGATATATCACATACTGAAGTTATGTGGTGTTGATTCTATGAATCAATGGTCATTATCTATAAAGGTAATGCAACATGTGTTGTGTAGATAGAGACAAATTATACTTAATGCAATATTTTGCACTAAGATGGTTTTGTTCCACAGGTGATATGGGCATATAAATATTTGCAAACTAAGTCTTGTGATAATCTTGCAGAGATATTCACAGAATCTACCATACTTCACATTTCTTATGTGTTGAGTGCATTGGTATGAATTTACTTCAAGGTTTGCTAGTATCAGGGGGAGAGTCTCTCTGATTAATAACTTGTTGCAAACATCATATTGCACCCTTTTCTTTGTATGAGTTTTCCCATGGGGTTTCTCATATAAAGTTTTTAATGAGGCAATATCAACACAAGGTTATGTCATATCAGCGATTTTTTCCACAGGGTTTTTTGGTGGACGATATTGTGACATAAGATGCATTGTACTCTTTTCTTTGTGTGAGTTTTCCATTTATGGTTTCTCATATAAAGTTTTTGATGAGGCAATGTCAACATAAAGGTATATGCTATATCATCTAGTTTTCCCCATCGGGGTTTTTGGAAGATGATATTTGAAGCATATTGACCCTATGGTCAAGGTGTTTTAGACTAAGGCTTTGGGTTTATCTCAAAGGGTCTATTAACATTGATGATTGTATATCATGGTGTTTCTCCTTATTTTTTCAACTGGGTTTTAAGGAGTTTTGCCTGGTATACCAGTATTACTTTGGTTTTTCCTACAGGACTTTCCAAAGATTCATAATGATGCATAATAGACGAACAGTGAAGACTACAAGAAGTAAATTGATTAAGCGAGAGTGTTGAGAATCATTGTTCAGGGTTCAATTAGGGATTAATCCAAAGGGTGTCTTTTCACTCCTCTCTCTCTTTCACACTTGTAACCGCTCATATAAGCCCTGTATATATATGTACACACTGTTCATTGGAAAATACAACATAGATCATTTGCATCATTCGCTTGTCTCTCGTCCCTAATTCTAACACTAGATACATGATCTAGCGGTCTCGTCTCGGACCCTGATGAAAAATCTTCGTCTTTTGCTAGTGAACAATAGAGTAGTGATTCAAATGGTCGAGCAGTGGGCCGTGGGCGATAGGAAACTGGTGGTATATAGAGGCATTGTTTCGTCAAGTCTTGCTGACATCCTGTCTTGACCGTTGTTTCTCCGTGTCCATACAAGTCCGCATCAAGTACCAAGAAACATATTCGAAATTAAAGCTCAGTGAATTTTTCTGCAGGCTGATGTCGACGACTACTATGTTGTTTCAGAGAAAATCAGGATGACTCATTATATGTATATATACGTCGCTATTATTGAATATATGGAGAATAGCCCCTGATTACGACAACCGAAGAAATTCTAGTGACACTTGTTATATATTTAAATTATTATCGCACTGTGCTGTATTTTATATTAACCAAATGACCAGCTGATGTTACAATGTTGGAGGCAAAGGCATCGGCTTATTGAAACCTATAACACATAATAATCAACATAAAGTAAATGGGTAGCCATGCAATGTCTAAATAGCATATATATAGAGCATAGCATCTATGAAATTGGTGTTGACTTTGAACTTTTTCTGTACTCATATTCTGCTAGATCATCTATCTTGATCTTTATCAATCTCCAATGCAAAACAATAGTTTAAATAAATATTGAACACAACAATGAGACAGAAAACAATAGGGACAGAAATAAATAGTTTCAAAAAACCCCAAATAGAACAAGATAGATCACATGTTTAGAAAAAAAATAAATATTAATTTTGGAGTTTTAATTTAAAATGAATTAGTTATGCATTTTACACATATATCAAACCGGATCTTTATTATTTTGGAAATAGAAAACCACATTTGCAAACAAAATATTGGACCAAAATTTTTTGCTGTCAATCAATAGTTGAAAGGCGTCTTGTTCTGATTACCCTGGTGGAAAATTAAACTTAGCCCATGAAAGCTCTTTTAAACCACAAATCTTCTAGGACAAGTAGCCACACTAACCACAAATCTTCTAGGAAAAGTAGCCAGACTAAGGACAAGACTTGGACAGGGAAATGAAGTTATGACTCGGTAGTTCTGGAGAGTACTAGTATAAACTCAGGAGCAGGCTGCAAGTTAGTTGTAGTTATCTTCCTTTGCACCGTGCTAGCTAGTAGATTAGATTCTTCTCAAACATGAAGGCCATGTCTTTCTCCCTGCTGTGCACCATCTTCACTAGTGTCCTTTGCTTTGCAACCATTGCTGCCGGCGATGATGATCAATTTCTCTTCTCAGGATTTGCTGGAGCCAACATCACCCTTGATGGCGTAGCCACCATCACACCAGAAGGCCTAGTCGATCTAACCAATGCTCATGAAAGGTTGATAGGTCACATGTTCTACCCGACTGCTCTGCACTTCCGCAAGTCTCCCAATTCCACAGTGCAATCCTTTTCTGTATCTTTTGCATTTGGCATCCACCCAAACTACCGACCCAGCCATGGCTTAGCCTTTTTCATTGCGAAGAGCATGAATTTCTCATCCGCCATTGATCTACAGTACTTTGGCATCTTCAACACCGAAAATCAAGGCAACTTAAGCAACCACATCTTTGCTATTGAGATTGACACCATCTTAAATGTTGAGTTAAGAGACATTGATGCCAACCATATTGGAATAGACATCAACAATGTCATCTCAAACGAGTCCCACACAGCTGGTTTCTATGATGACAATAATGGTCTCTTCAATCCCTTGAATCTCACTAGTGGTGAAGCAATGCTTGTTTGGATCGATTACAGTGAGGAAACCGCACAAATTAATGTGACGATGTCTTCATTGTATATGTCCAAACCAGGAAGGCCACTTATCTCAACCATCTACAACCTCTCAACAGTGATCACCGAGGTTGCATACCTTGGCTTCGCATCTGGAGCTGGCAAGTCTAACACCCGACACTACATACTTGGGTGGAGCTTTGGTATGAATAGTCCTGCGCCAATTATTGACATAAGAAAGCTGCCAAAGCTGCCTCGTGTTGGCCCAAAGCCTCAGTCAAAAGTCCTCGTGGTTGTTCTGCCGATTGCAACTGGAACTTTGGTTTTCTCTGTAGGGCTCACTATTTTTCTACTTGTACGAAGAAACAAGAAGTATGCTGAGCTACGAGAAGATTGGGAGACGGAGTTTGGGCCTCACCGGTTCTCCTATAAAGATCTGTATTATTCTACAGGAGGTTTCAAGGCTAAGAATCTCTTGGGAGTTGGTGGATTTGGAAGAGTGTACAAAGGTCTGCTTCCAAAATCTAATGTTGAAATAGCAGTAAAGAGGGTATCACACGAGTCAAAGCAAGGCATGAAGGAATTTGTTGCAGAAATTGTTAGTATTGGCCGCCTTCAACATCGTAATATTGTGCATTTACTTGGTTATTGTCGACGGAAAGGAGAACTCTTCTTGGTTTATGAGTACATGCCAAGTGGAAGTCTGGACAAGTACTTGCATAGTCAAGACCACAAGCCCATACTCAGTTGGCCCCAAAGGTTTCAGATAATCAAAGGAATCGCATCTGGGCTGCTATACCTGCATGAGGAGTGGGAGAAGGTTGTTATTCACAGAGATATTAAGGCAAGTAACATACTGCTTGATAATGAAATGAATGCGCGGCTAGGTGACTTTGGTCTTGCTAGATTATATGACCATGGCCTTGGTTCACAAACCACTCATGTGGTTGGCACCATAGGGTACTTAGCTCCTGAGCTAGCATGCACTAGAAAGGCAACCCCGCTTACAGATGTATTTTCCTTTGGTATATTCATTCTTGAGGTCGTTTGCGGACGGAGGCCGATAAGGCAAAATGCACAAGAAAAAGAACTCATGCTGGTTGATTGGGTGCTTGAGCATTGGCACAACAGAACCATCACTGACACAGTGGACACTGCACTACATGGTGACTACAATGTTAGTGAGGCTTGCTTAGCGCTGAAGGTAGGATTGTTATGCTCACACCCATTTGTGGATGCAAGGCCGACTATGAGACAAGTAATGAAATATCTGGAGGGAGATGATGCATCACCGGAGCTAACGCCCACACATATGAACTTTGAAATGCTCGCCATGATGCAAAATGAAGGATTTGATCCATATATCATGTCATATCCTTCATCAATGACAAGCCATGGCTCAGTATCTGACATCTCAGCTACTCGAAGATGAGTACGTGCCAAGCTAGCGAGTTGATTATTGAAGGTACTGATGAGAGAGTCCTCATATACCTGTTCTACCTCATGTGTATATATATAGTAGGTAAAATCCCATATTTTCTGGTGCCAAACATGGTGTCAATTATGTAATAAACAGCTAGCTAGGAGTATAGGGAAGGGCTACTCTGTGTCGGCCATATATAGAATACCTTATTGTATATATATGGCCACCTAGCATTACCATAATGATTGTACTAATTTATGATATTGTGAATACATATATATTTACGATGCATGGGTGTTTTGTGTGTGTGTTTTGCTATATATATAGCACAACTCTATTCAACACGCCAGCCAAACTCAGCATCCAAATCTTACAGCCATAAAACCTACTCATGCAGTAGTAAAAGTTGGAGGTCTAGAAAATAAATTCATGAGCCAGCGAACTAAGCCCTCCTAACACTAGTAGAGAAACGACTTTTGATCCATTTTGAAATTTGGCTTTAGTCCCGGTATTTTTCGCACCCGGGACTAGAGAAACCTTTAGTCCCGGTTGGTAGCTCCAACCGGGACTAAAGGTCCCTGCCCAACGGCTATTGCGGCAGGCTTTTGTTGCAGGGGACCTTTAGTCCCGGTTGGAGCTACAAACCGGGATTAAAGGTTAACTTTTACTCCCGGTTGGACCCTCCAACCGGGAGTAAAAGTCTACTCCCGGCTGGAGGCTCCGTCCGGGACTAGAAAGGGACCTTTAGTCCCGGTTGCTGTCTCCAACCGGGACTAAAGATCGCCTCCTATATACCCCTTCTTCCTCCCCGAGCCCGAGCCACTTCGAGCTCAGTGTTCTTGCTTCATCGCCGGTCTCTCTTCTTCCTCATCTCCGGTAATCACAAGATTTCTTTGATTCCTCCATCGATTCTTCGGTTCTAAAGGTTACCAACTTTATACTCTCATGTTTCATCAGTGGCATATCTCATTTTGTGGACTAGATATATGTGATTTTTTATGGTGAATTTTTTTTTATTTGTAAGCCATTTAAGCTCAAAATCACTTTAAAGTTTGCATATTTGGATGAAGGAAGGTTAAAGTAGTTATTCAAAACTAGTATTCAGCTTTCATTTCTAGCATGCATAGCACATTTCATGGTTTAGAGATATAGAGAATTTTAGAGTTTTTTTAATTTTATTTGTTTATAAAATGAGAAATTTATATTATATTAAAAATGAGTATAGAGAGTAGATGGCAACTGCTTTCAGGTCCTCGGCCTCTCATCGGGTTCCAAAGCAATTGAGGCCGGACCTCTCTCTCATTGCATGCGGCAAGTGTGAGGAGAAGATTGTGATGCAGTACCGGGTGAGGAAGGAGTGTCCCAACAAGGGCCGTATCTTCTAAAAGTGTCCCGATCATAATATGAGTTATTTTGTCGTATTTGATGATTATGGTTAATTTATACTTATTTTCATGATGATTGTGATTAAAGTTCTAATTTTTTATTTTAATTTTAGTAGGATGGCACTGGATGTTCAGGCTGGTACTGAGAGGAAGAGTATGTTGAACACGTGCAAAACTCTCTTGCACAGGTGGCTACGGCGGTTGATGAGGCAGTGATCCTGCGAAAGAAGCCCATAGATGTTGAACAAACGCATGATCTGTCTGTTTTAGTTGGGATTGGTCACGAAATCCTTATGCTGCTAAAGTGCATTTTAGCTTTAGTTTTTTTAGTGGTAGTTGAGATTGTCTACATTGTAGCGAAACTTTCATAAATTAATAACTTGTGTGGTGGCATGCATATCATATAATTAACTAATTATGTTCTAGGTTTTAATATGGTATGTATGTCATGTAATGCAGATGAGCCAGCATTGGATGTACAATGTTGATCGCCGCTCCCAAGAGTTCATTGAGGGCGTGCATTCTTTCTTACGTGTGGCCGAGGCAAACAAACGCGATGGTTTCATGTGCTGCCCATGTGCCATATATAAGAATTTGAAGGAATATGCTAGCTCAAGGAGTCTTCATTCACACTTGTTGAAGTCGGGTTTCATGCCAAACTATATTTGTTGGACGAAGCATGGAGAAACCGGGGTTGTAATGGAAGAAGGTGAAGAAGAACAATGGGACGATGATGACATTATTGCTGAATATGGTGCCTTCAATGATACTACAATGGAGGAAGCTAAAGAAGAGGTAGGGGTAGAAGATGAGCCCGCTGATGATCTTGGTCAGGCCATTCGTGACGCACAAAGAGAATGCGAAAGTGAAAAGGAGAAGATCAAGTTTGAGCGCATACTAGAGGATTACAAGAAATTGCTATACCCAACTTGTGATGCGGGCCAAAAAAGTTGGGTACCACACTGGAATTGCTGCAATGGAAGGCAAAGAATGGTGTATCTGACAAGGGATTTGGGGAGTTACTGAAAATCCAAAAGAAGATGCTTCCGAAGCATAACGAATTGCCCGCCACTACGTATGAAGCAAAACAGGTAGTCTGCCCTTTGAGATTAGAAATCCAGAAGATACATGCATGTCCTAATGACTACATCCTCTACTGTGGCGAGGAGTACGAGAAGTTAGATGCATGCCCGGTATGTCATGCATCGCGGTATAAGATCAGGCGAGATGACCCTAGTGATGTTGAGGGCGAACATCCCACGAAGAAAATCCCTGCCAAGATTATGTGGTATGCTCCTATAATACCACGCTTGAAATGTCTGTTCAGAAACATATACCATGCAAAGTTGTTGCAATGGCACAAAGAAGACCATAAGGTAGACAATATATTGAGACACCCTGCTGATGGGTCCCAGTGAAGAGCAATCGATAGAGAATTTCCGGAGTTTGCAAATGACGTAAGAAACTTAAGGTTTGCTTTAAGTACGGATGGTATGAATCCTTTCAGGGAGCAGAGTAGTAGTCATAGCACTTGGCCTGTTACTCTATGTATCTACAACCTTCCTCCCTGGTTATGCATGAAGCATAAGTTTATTATGATGCCAGTGCTCATCCAAGGCCTAAGGCAACCTGGCAACAACATCGATGTGTACCTGAGGCCACTAATTGAAGAACTTCTACTTTTGTGGAATAGACTAGGTGTACGTGTGTGGGATGAACACAAACAGGAGCACTTTGACCTGTGAGCATTGTTGTTCATAACAATCAATGATTGGCCTGCTCTAAGTAATCTTTCAGGACAATCAAACAAGGGATATAATGCATGCACGCATTGTTTCGACGACATTAAAGGTATATTCTTAAAAAATGTCTAAAGGTCGTGTACCTTAGCCATCATTGATTTCTTCCTGCGAATCACCCCCTAAGAAAGAAAGGCAAGCATTTTAAAGGTAAGGCAGACCACCAGACCAAGCCGGGCAACCGAACTAGTGAGGATGTACTCATTATGGTCAAGGATGTGAAAGTAGTATTTGGAAAGGCACATGGCAGCGAACCTGTTCTGAACGACGCCGATGGTCACACACCCATGTGGAAGAAGAAGTCCATATTTTGGAAGCTACCCTATTAGCAAGTCCTAGAGGTCCGTAGCGCGATCGACGTGATGCACCTGACGAAGAATCTTTGTGTGAACCTGCTAGGCTTCATGGGTGTGTATGGGAAGCCTAAGGACACACTTGAAGCACGACAGGACCTACGGTGTTTGAAAGAACGAGACAACCTGCATCCAGAGAAGACAGATGATGGACACCATTACTTAAGTCCTGCCAGCTACACTCTTAGCAAAGAAGAGAAGGAAAGCATGTTTGAATGCCTAGCAAGCATCAAGGTACCATCTGGATTCTCCTCGAATATAAAGGGTATAATAAATGTGCCAGAGAAGAAATTCCTAAACTTAAAGTCCCATGACTGCCACGTGCTCATGACGCAATTGCTTCTAGTTGCATTAAGAGGAATTCTACCTCCAAATGTACGTCTAGCCACCGTGAAGCTATGTGCATTCCTCATGCAATTTCTCAGAAGGCAATCGATCTAATGGATCTAGCTAAACTACAAAATGATGTGGTTCAATGTCTTGTCAGCTTTGAGTTGGTGTTCCCTCCTTCCTTCTTTAATATCATGACACACCTCCTAGTTCACCTGGTCAAGGAGATTAGCATTCTCGGTCCTGTGTTCCTGCACAATATGTTCCCCTTTGAGAGGTTCATGGGAGTCCTAAAGAAATATGTTCACAACCGTGCTCAGCCAGAAGGAAGCATCACCAAGGCTATGGAATAGAGGAGGTCATTGAGTTTTGTGTTGACTTTATTCCCGACCTTGACCCGATTGGTGTTCCTAAATCGTGACACGAGGGGAGACTAAGCGGAAAGGGGACACTAGGGAAGAAACCATATATTGGTACATAGGACAATTATTTTAATAAAGCACACTACATAGTTCTGCAAAGCTCCTCCTTGGTGGATCCGTATATCAAGACACATAAAGAGTTGCTCCGATCCGAGTTTCTAGGGAAGTCTGAAGCTTGGATTACACGTCAGCACATGGAAACTTTCAGCGACTGGTTGCGAAAAGAATGTCAGGGTGATGAGAGTATTGATGAGCAACTGTATTTGTTGGCTAGGCAGCCATCGTGGCATATCCTCACATACAAAGGGTACGAGATAAATGGGAATACATTTTACACAATAGCCCAAGATAAAAGGAGCACCAACCAAAACAGTGATGTCCTCATAGATGCCACCGACCCTAATGGAAATAAGCAAACATATTATGGCCGCATAGTGGAGATATGGGAACTAAACTATGCACCTACTTTTAAGGTACCTTTGTTCAAGTGCCAATGGGTAAAGGCGACTGGAGGCGGGGTAGCAGTCGACAACCAGTATGGAATGACAACCGTGGACCTCAACAATATTGGGTACAAAGACAAACCGTTCGTCCTTGCCAAGGATGTGAATCAGGTGTTCTATGTCAAGGACATGTCTACAAAACCAAAGAGAGGGAAAAACAACAACGACCCAATCAATGTGCCAAAGCGCCACATAGTTCTTTCAGGGAAAAGAAACATCGTTGGAATTGAAGACAAGTCAAACATATCAAAAGATTATGAAAAGGATGACCGAATTCCACCCTTCACAGTGAACAAAGACCCAAGCATCCAACTAAATGATGAGGACACTCCGTGGTTACGGCGCGATCATAACCAAGGGATATACGTTAAGAAGAAGTTCACTACTATGCCCGCTTGATATATATAGTGATGTTTAATAGTGTGTATTAGAGGTATTATGTAATAATTGTGAATTCAGAGATGTTTATTAGGTGTTTTCTTTTTTCTATGTTCAGAATAAATTTGTGTTTGATGGTGGGATTTCCATGTCGCTTTTGGACAATGAGTGATGAAAAAATGAAAAGATTTACGTTAAAATGATGTGAAAACAAATTTCCAATTGAAAACAAAAGTTTTAATGATTTAAATTAAACACTACATTTTTGCATTAACGAAATAGTAATTATTAATGACATTATGTTTCAATATTTATAAGAAAAAATAAAAAACTTTAGGTCACACAATTTTCCTGTGTGCAATAAAGCAAAAGTAAATCCATATTCTTTTAAAACAATTTTATGCCTTGTATTTAATTTACTATACAATTAACAAGACTTTAACATTTTATAGAAATAAATATATAAGAGAACAAATGGAGCTTGAAACGGGCAGGAAGTAAAACTGCAGCCCAACTTTAGTCCCGGGTAGATCTACCACCCGGGACTAAAGGTGGGCTACATTTTTTGCGGCCCGCCAAAATACACCTTTAGTCCTAGCTCGTAATACCAGCCCACCAGCCGGGACTAAAGGTCTTTTTGTCCCGGGCGTTTATAGGAGCCGGGACTAACGGTCCCTCCCCTATATAAGGCGGTTGTTTCTTCTTCCTCCTCACTCTTCGTCTTTGTCGCCCATCGCCACTGCCACCGCCGCCGCCCTCGTCACCGTCGCTCGTGGCCACCTCATCGTCCTTGACCTCGCCTCCGCTGGACCCGACGCCGATCTTCTCCTTCCCGACCTCCGACGCGCTCTTCGACTGCGCGTGGTCTGAGCCGCCGCCGGACCCCGTGCGCCTCCTCCGCGACGGCTGGCCGGCCATCCCAACGTACTGTGTATTGATATATATAAATTTGTTATATATATATATATTAGAGAGTTATAAATTTGTATTGTTATATATATATATATATATATATATATATATTAGAGAGTTATAAATTTGTATTTTTATATATATAAATTTGTTATACATCTATATTAGAGAGTTATAAATTTATATTGTTATATAGCTAAATTTGTTATACATATATATTAGAGTTATAAATTTATATTGTTATATATATAAATTTGTTATACATACATATTAGAGAGTTATAAATTTGTATTGTTATATATATATATATTTGTTATACATATTAGAGAGTTTTAAATTTATATTGTTATATATATAAATTTGTTATATATATCACTTGCCAATAAATATTTCTAGAAAATAAGAAATCAAAGTTATGCTTTGAAGACTTGAATTTCGAGTATAGTTATTTAATTAATTTTAAGCACATGACTTGATCCATTTTATAGATATATGGTTTTTATTTTTTATAGATATATCTATTGGTGTAAAAGCTAGATGGCTGCCCCGAGAGACAACATGGATGAAGAAATAATGGATATTATCAACACCGGCACTCAATTTGTCGATGGTGACCAGCAGGATATAGATGATGGGAGTCAATACCTGGCTCTTGAAAATAAGCAAGAAAATATTTGCAAGAAAATACTGGTGAGGTATATATATTTATATATATATTTGAATATTATATATATATATATTTGAATATCTATCATCTATTATGTGTACACATGATATTTATTTATTCTTTTTTTATATGTAGCTTCTGGATCGACGACCACAACGGCGAAAAGCAAAAATATTCGAGGCCCGAAAAAGCCATTGGAGGGGCGCTACATAATATCGGAATTCAATATCGAGACAGGCGAACCACTTGGTCCACATGCAAGGAAATTCGTGCAACACTGTGGGTACCTTGTAAGGGACAGACTTCCGATCAGTGCCCGTAAATGGAAGCAAAATATCAATGAGCCTCATGTTAGTTTTGTCTCTGATCTTGATAAGAATTTAATTTAGGATGATATCCTTCAACATTTCACGTTGCAAGCGGATGATTATGATAATATCAACGATGATGAATTGAAGAAGCTAGTTCGAAAGTGGGCTATGAAGAAGATGGCCACATAATTCCAGACTAGGAAGAAATCCCTATACACAAAATACGTTAAGAAGAACCTAACGCCTAATTTAAATACTAGGGGCCCGCTCGTGAAGTTGAGGCCCTACTAGAATAATTTTGTATAGTACAAGACATCGGAAGAGGGTGAGGAATGGGTGAGAAGGAACCAAGAGAATGCCCGATAGAAGGTATACCACCATGGCATGGGATCAGGTGGCTACGCGACTGCCATTCCCAAGTTGGAAAAAATGGAAGCGGACATTCTTGCCAAGGGTATCACACTAGAATCACTCAATTGGCCCAAACGCGCGAAGAATTGGTTTTTCGCTCATGGGGGAAGACTGGACCTAGAGACCGGGAAGCTGGTTCATGGCCCAAAACTCAAAAGAGCAACACAAAGATTTTCTTATGCTCTACAAGCTAAAGCTATTGGTGCGTTCAGGCCTAATAGAGAGAAGGATGAACTGACGTATGCCATCGGGACTGCTGAACATAGTGGTCGCACGAGAGGTTTAGGACGGAATATTTCTTGGGAGCATGGTTGCCCTAACGACAAAGATACCTACAGAAGCCAGCAGAGAAGGAAGGATGAGGAAGCAGCGCGAATCAGCAGGTTGGAGGAATATGTTCGTGAGTCACGGGAGGCGTTGCTTCAAGCACAGGAGCGCAAAAAAGACATGCAAGCTAGAATACAGGAGGAAATTATAAAACAAGTGCAAATAGCAATGAGTGTCCAAAGGCAGGCATCAGATCCAGGAATCAACATTAATATTAGCCCCCCTGATCAGTTGAAAAGCAGTTGCGCTTCCACAGAGTTGCCAAATCAAGATGACACAATGCTACGTTTCCCCGTAGATGACATCACTGCACCGTTTACATCATGTGAGCTACATATTCCAAAAGGGAATGCCACAATCATGGTGGCGCTTAGTGTTTTTTCTCCTCCAGATCCTACCAAGACATCAAGAATCCATGGGGCAATAATACCACCTAGATATGTTAGCGTTTCAGTGGATAGAGTTAACAAAGGTTTTAGTGATCTAGCTCTTGACATTCCAGGAGGTGATGGGGAGAAGACTCTAGGAGAAGCAGAGAAGACATTCATACTATGGCGTAAGCGCTACATCATTATTCCTGGGGTCTCTAGTCCACTGCTGCTTCGTCAACTGCTAGACAATAGGTGCGGACAAAAGTGAACGAAACAATTTTTTCACTAATTTTCTATTGACATGCATGATTAATAATAACAATTTCTTATACCTATTTATTCTTTTTTGTACTCACACAGCAGGACCTCCGCCAATCTAAGTTCAATTATTCAATCTTCAGATCATCATAGTTCTCCGGGCAATGATTATGCAACGCCGCCACCGCCGCCACCTCCAAGGAGGTCTCCAATGCCTCCAAGGAGGTCTCCAACGGCTGCCCCACCTCCCTTGATGACCAAGAAGCAGCCAGCTCCTAAGAGGTCTGCCCCACAAATGAAGCCGTTGTCCCACCAGCCGACAAAGAAGAAAGCCTCCTCTAATCCAGTTATTCCCTAAAAATTGTCTTACAAGAAAAGTGAAAAAGAATTAAATACTGCAGTACAAAAAGATGTGAACAGTTTCTTCGAAAAAGTAAGAAAGCAACGAGAAGCGAGGGAGAACCCAGAGAAACCATACTTCTACCTACCTCCAGATCTTCTAAGAAAGAAGGTGGACCAGAAAAAGCGGGAATCTCAAAAGACCCTACCAAAATCGGACTACGACCGCTCTCTCACCAAGTCATTTGAGATGGCGCATAAAAAGACTAGAGCAGGGAAAGGTGTTGCACAACTCGGACAACAATCACAACAATCAGTCCCCCCTCTTGTCATTCGTAATGAATATGGTTCAAATTTAGACTTACTGGACGTCGATTTTGAGGACCTGGTTCAGTTTTACGAGGATACTGGTTTTGACCTTGCCCAGGTGCTCGTTGAAGGACCATCTGCTCCAAAAGTGGATCCTTGGAAGAAATTTGAACATGGAAAGAGTATATACAACCCTAAGGCCTTAGGTGAACTGGGTACATAAATGTACCTACTAAACAAGTGGTACATGGCGGCGTGTGAATGGAGAGAGATGACCTTTGTTTCTGTCAGAGTTAGAAACCAACATTACTTCCGTGGCGATGACGTTATATATGTCGAGTTTTTAGAATTACACCAACTATGCCACCTGGACTCTCTCAACAAAAGTCTCAATAGCTGCTATTGTTTGTAAGTGTGATTATTTTCTACTATTAAAGTGTATATATATAAAGCTACATGTATATATATAAATTATATATCCTCACACTATATTTTTATATATGCAGATATGAGATGACAGAACTTAGAAAGAAAAAGGATAATGATGTTGGTTTCGTTGATCCAAATGTCGTATTCAAACACCCTAATTCCCCGCCTGAATGAAAAGCTAAACTCGAGAAAAATCTCATGAGGTTCTTAGTGAACCAACAAAACAAGGACATACTCTTCTCCTACAACTTTAAGTGAGTGTTAAATAATTAATGTCGATCATATGGACATTTATTCAATTATTTGCTTACTAGTTAAGCTATCTCCCATATATATATGTTGACTCTAGTTAAAATCGATCATATTTGTGTATAAAAAACATATGCAGCAATTATTGGATATTGATGGTCATCGATATGGCCAATAGTCGGTTGAGCATCTTAGACTCATTAAGAAAAGAGCAAACATAGTACCAAGACATGATAGATATTATCCAAGGGTAATTTGGTCTCTCTAGCAAATATATATACCCCGATCTCTTAACTGCAACAATTATTAAAGGCCAAATTAATTTTTTATTTTATTGGGCATAGTGTTTTGAAAAGTTTCATTGAGGAACACCACATGAAACATTGCAAAGCGCCATTGGATGTAATCGCACACAAAGTAAGTACTAGCTACATTTATATATATATATATATATATATATATATATATATATTTCAATTAACACCATGCATGCTTTCAATTCACCGGATCTTTTTTCTCGTAAAAGTGGGTTCTGAGGCAAGAACAGGGGACCAACTACTGCGGACACTATGTTTGCGAGTTCATCATGGCATACTCAAAAAGAACTCCTAAAGAGATCCTCAAAGTACGTTATATAAATATATTCACAATTTCTTTTATTGCTCATATATATAAGTAATCACGTGACTAACACACACACATATATATATATATATTAATACTTTTCCATTAACTTTTATTGAAGACTCTATAGTTGAAGGAAAAAGTCATACGACGTGACCAACTGAAAGCAATTCAAGAGACCATAGCAGGATTTCTTAATGACCAGGTCGTAAACCACGCCGGCGAGTTCTACAATGACATGAACAAAACATGGAAGCCAAACCAGATAGAGTGAATTTGTTATCCCAAGGATATGATAGAATATACAATGCAAGCTTTATTTGTAATATATATACATATTATATGTACATAAAATAACATAAAATATATGTATATGCATGTAATATATACGTTAGTTTCATACTTTAGTTTGTACAAAATGTTCGAACATTATAAGCGTGTAGAATACGTATATTATTAGCAGCATAGAATGCGTATTTGAAAACCTATTAGAAAACCAAAACGAATCATCAATTGAAAATAGAAACAAAAAAAAAGAAAAAAAAAGAAAACCTTTAGTCCTGGTTGGTAATACCAATCGGGACTAAAGGGCCAGCCCACGTGGCCAGGCCAGAAAACCTCTTTAGCCCCGGTTGGTATTACCAACCGGGACTAAAGGTGGACCTTTAGTCCTAGGCGAGAAACCGGGACTAAAGGAGGGGCCCTTTAGTTCCGGATTCGTGCTCCCGGTTGGGAAACCAGGACTGAATGGGTTTTCCAACTGGGAATACAGCTTGTTTCTGTACTCCCGCAACTGTATAACTTTCATCCGCACATGTAAATTGTCCAAACCCTAAGTATTAGGGATTACAAACTGAAAGCGTCCCCAAGACCATAAAATATTCAAGTGGTAGCACCAAGACCACTTCAATATTAATGATCAAATAAACGATAAGCCTCCTCAGCAAAGTCAACTGGATTGTGACATAGTTAATAACCAGAGAAGACATGGGGCTAAGATTGTAGGGTTCAGGTCTTTTTGATCTAAAGTTAGATCGGTGTGTCAATCTCCACCAAATCGATAGTTATCTCCACCTAATGGAAGATCGGAACCTCCTCTCCATCAAGTGGTATCTGAGCTTTAGGTATACCATTAGGTTAGCATCTTACACTAGTTTGAGTGTTTTCGCCTTCGTCCCCTAGTCCATCACCATATTTGTTTCTTGTCCTATAACCATCCTCATAATAGCCTTTGCATAATTCATTTTTAGAGTTCGTCATGTTGAGTTTGTGTCCTAGGTGAAGATCTTGTTGTTGGTTTAGATCGTGTTTTCTTCTAGTTTGTGTGGATCCCTCCACTCACCGCCATCCCCTATCACCATCGGTTTGCATCTTGTGTCCACATAAAACCCTGATTCGGATTGCCTACTTCAAAAGAATTATATCGCATCCGGACTCGAAACAGGGTGAATTTTGTATCAATGGAGAACGCCAGAAAATTTTAGACCTATTTTATCCCAACACAGCTAGGTTTGCAAAAATTAGATTTGTGAAATTCGATCAGGAATGCTGAGTTTCTAGGCTCACAAGCTTTTGCATGCTTTTTCATAGCACAATCCTAATTTTGTGCAGGCCACATATTTTATCCAATTAAGATCAATTTTTTGTGGTTTGTTCATGTGTGCTTCTTGCTAAGAAAAAAATATCAAAAAAGCAAAAAAAATGACAAAAAAGGAAAAATAGTTAAATAAAAAGAAAAGAAAAGAGGAGCACATAAGGAACACCCAATAGCTCTGCTCTTTGTGGTGCCTTTTTCCCTTGTCCGTGTTTCTGTTGCTGAATTTCATACTTGTTTTCTTTCATACTTGCTTCACTAACTTGTTTGTCACAACTAGTGCTAGGAACACGTATAGGCCAACAACTAAGACAAGTGCTTTGCATATTTATTCAATATTGCTATCTGTTACTGACTTGTGTGCCACATAAACATATTTTTCTCTTTGTGTGCATACCAACCTCCACATATACTTCAAATTAGTACTAAAAAAACTCTTGCAATCTTGATGCCATGCCCTAACAGGTATTATGAATGATCCATCGGTTGTACCAGCCACTGCTTTGCTTTGGTAAGAACACTTGTAAGAGCAGATAAGACATGTGAGAGTGCGTGTCCACTTTCAACATACTCCCTTCATCTCTAAATAACTATTGTTTTTTGTTTTTATGCTGCTAGTTTGACTAGATTTGTAGAAAGTACGTGTAATATTTATATCTCCAAATAAATTTATTATGAAAATAGATTTAATTATCTACCTAATGAGTAGCACCCGATTTTAAAAACAAAACCAGATACACACCATATGTGAGCCTAGGAAGTCAAATCTCACATATAGCTATAAATAAGGGTAATATCGAAAGACAATGCTCAATATATAACGTACTTAGTATAATGGATATAACCTTAGACAGCAAACAGGGAAAGACAACTCCAATCTTCGGGTGAAGACTCTAATTCTATAGGGACAACTGACTGGTTGATTACAAGCCTAATTTCTCCAAACTCTAGCAATCTGGTACCCATCCAGAATTTTTATCCAAATAATTGAAAAATAAAGCAAGCGTAAGCACATGTCATACTCAACAAATATAACATGGGGTTCATGAGGCTCAAAAGGCTGACACTGGGTCAACTGCGATTAGCTTTTAATGAGTCATGATTTTAGCAATTGGGTTGCAACAAGTTTATTCACAAGCCTATATAAACACATGATCGGGTAATCATGGATAATGAATAGCATAAAAAGTTAACCATTAATGAGCATCTTTATCATCAGTATCATCAATGTTCATCATCTATTCCGTACAAAAAGATGTGAACAGTTTCTTCGAAAAAGTAAGAAAGCAACGAGAAGCGAGGGAGAACCCGGAGAAACCGTACTTCTACCTACCTCCAGATCTTCTAAGAAAGAAGGTGGACCAGAAAAAAGCGGGAATCTCAAAAGACCCTGCCAAAATCGGACTACGACCACTCTCTCACCAAGTCATTTGAGGCGGCGCAGAAAAAGACTAGAGCAGGGAAAGGTGTTGCACAACTCGGACAACAATCGCAACAATCAGTCCCCCCTCTTGTCATTTGTAATGAATATGGTTCAAACTTAGACTTACTGGACATCGATTTTGAGGACCTAGTTTGGTTTTACGAGGATACTGGTTTGGACCTTTCTCAAATGCTCGCTGAAGGACCATCTGCTCTGAAAGTGGATCCTTGGAAGAAATTTGAACATGGAAAGAGTCTATACAACCCTGAGGCCTTAGGTGAACTGGGTACACAAATGTACCTGCTAAACAAGTGGTACATGACGGCGTGTGAACAGGGAGAGACGACCTTTGTTTCTGTCAGAGTTAGAAACCAACATTACTTCCGTGGCGATGACGTTATATATGTCGAGTTTTTAGAATTACACCAACTATGCCACCTGGACTCTCTCGACAAAAGTCTCATTAGCTGCTATTATCTGTAAGTGTGATTATTTTCTACTATTAAAGTATATATATAAGCTACATGTATATATATAAATTATATATCCTCACACTATATTTCTATATATGCAGATATGAGATGACAGAACTCAGAAAGAGAAAGGATAATGATGTTGGTTTCGTTGATCCAAATGTCGTATTCAAACACCCTAATCCCCCGCCTGAATGGAAAGCTGAACTCGAGAAAAATCTCATGAGGTTCTTAGTGAACCAACAAAACAAGGACATACTCTTCCCCTACAACTTCAAGTGAGTGTTAAATAATTAATGTCGATCATATGGACATTTGTTCAATTATTTGCTTACTAGCTAAGCTATCTCCCATATATATATATGTTGACTCTAGTTAATGTCGATCATATTTGTGTATAAAAACATATGCAGCAATCACTGGATATTGATGGTCATCGATATGGCCAATAGTCGGTTGAGCATCTTAGACTCGTTAAGAAAAGAGCAAACAGAGTACCAAGACATGATAGGATATTATTCAAGGGTAATTTGGTCTCTCTAGCAACTATATATACCCCGATCTCTTAACTGCAACAATTATTAAAGGCCAAATTAATTTTTTATTTTATTGGGCGCAGTGTTTGGAAAAGTTTCATTGAGGAACACCACATGAAACATTGCAAAGCACCACTGGATGTAATCGCACACAAAGTAAGTACTAGCTACATTTATATATATATAATTCAATTAACACCATGTATGCTTTCAATTCATCAGATCTTTTTTCTCGTAAAAGTGGGTTCTGAGGCAAGAACGGGGGACCACCTACTGTGGATACTATGTTTGCGAGTTCATCATCGCATACTCAAAAAGAACTCCTAAAGAGATCCTCAAAGTACGTTATATAAATATATTCATATATTCACAATTTCTTTTTATTGCTCATATATATAAGTAATCACGTGACCAACACAAATATATATATTAATACTTTTCCTTTAACTTTTATTGAAGACTCTATGGTTGAAGGAAAAAGTCATACGATGTGACCAACTGAAAGCAATTCAAGAGACCATAGTAGGATTTCTTAATGACCAGGTTTTAAACCCCGCCGGCGAGTTCTACAATGAGATGAACGAAACATGGAAGCCAAACCAGATGGAGTGAATTTGTTATCCCAAGGATATGATACAATATACAATGCAAGCTTTATTTATAATATATATATACATATTATATGTACATAAAATATCGTACAATATATGTATATGCATGTAATATATACGTTAGTTTCATACTTTAGTTTGTACAAAATGTATGAACAGTATAAGTGTGTAGAATACATATATTATTAGCAGCGTAGAATGTGTATTCGAAAATCTATTCGAAAACCAAAATGAATCATCGATTGAAAATAGAAACAAAAAAAAGAAAAAAAAAAGAAAACCTTTAGTCCCGGTTGGTAATACCAACCGGGACTAAAAGGCCGGCCCACGTGGCTAGGCCGGGAGGCCTCTTTAGCCCCGGTTGGTATTACCAACCGGGACTAAAGGTGGCCTTTAGTCCCGAGCGAGAAACCGGGACTAAAGGAGGGCCCTTTAGACTCGGATTCGTGCTCCCGGTTGGTAAACCGGGACTGAAGGGGTTTCTCAACCGGGGGTACAGCTTGTTTCTATACTCCCGCAACTGTATAACTTTCATCCGCACATGTAAATTGTCCAAACCCTAAATATTGGGGATTACAAACTGAAAGCATCCCCAAGACCATAAAATATTCAAGTGGTAGCACCAAGACCACTTCAATATTAATGATCAAATAAACGATAAGCCTCCTCAGCAAAGTGAACTGGATTGTGACATAGTTAATAACCAGAGAAGACATGGTGCTAAGATTGCAGGGTCAGGTCTTTTGATGTAAAGTTAGATCGGTGTGTCAATCTCCACCAAATCGATAGTTATCTCCACCTAACGGAAGATCAGAACCTCCTCCCCATCAAGTGGTATCTGAGCTTTAGGTATACCATTAGGTTAGCATCTTACACTAGTTTGAGTGTTTTCGCCTTCGTCCCCAAGTCCATCACCATATTTGTTTCCTGTCCTATAACCATCCGCATAATAGCATTTGCATAATTCATTTTTAGAGTTCGTCATATTGAGTTTGTGTCCTAGGTGAAGATCTTGTTGTTGGTTTAGAACGTGTTTTTTTCTAGTTTGTGTGGATCCCTCCACCCACCGCCATCCCCTATCACCATCGGTTTGCATCTTGTGTCCACATAAAACCCTGATTCGGATTGCCTACTTCAAAAGAATTATATCGCATCCAGACTCGAAACAGGGTGAATTTTGTATCAATGGAGAACGCCAGAAAATTTTAGACCTATTTTATCCCAGCATAGCTAGGTTTGCAAAAATTAGATTTGTAATATTCGATCAGGAATGCCGAGTTTCTGGGCTCACAAGCTTTTGCATGCTTTTTCAGAGCACAATCCTAATTTTGTGCAGGCCACATATTTTATCCAATTAAGATCAAGTTTTTGTGGTTTGTTCATGTTTGCTTTCTGCTGAGAAAAAAATATCAAAAAAGCAAAAAAAATGACAAAAAAGGAAAAATAGTTAAATAAAAAGAAAAGAAAAGAGGAGCACATAAGGAACACCCAATAGCTCTGTTCTTTGTGGTGCCTTTTCCCTTGTCCGTGTTTCTGTTGCTGAATTTCATACTTGTTTCCTTTCATACTTGCTTCACTAACTTGTTTGTCACAACTAGTGCTAGGAACACGTATAGGCCAACAACTAAGACAAGTGCTCTGTACATTTATTTAATATTGCTATCTATTACTGACTTGTGTGCCACATATACATATTTTTCTCTTTGTGTGCATACCAACCTCCACATATACTTCAAATTAGTACTAAAAAAACTCTTACAATCTTGATGCCATGCCCTAATAGGTATTATGAATGATCCATCAGTTGTACCAGCCACTGCTTTGCTTTGGTAAGAACACTTGTAAGAGCAGATAAGACGTGTGAGAGTGCGTGTCCACTTTCAACATACTCCCTCCATCCCTAAATAACTATTGTTTTTTGTTTTTATGCTGCTAGTTTGACTAGATTTGTAGAAAGTACGTCCAATATTTGTATCTCCAAATAAATTTATTATGAAAATAGATTTAATGATCTACCTAATGAGTAGCACCCGATTTTAAGAACAAAATCAGATACACACCATTTGTGAGCCTAGGAAGTCAAATCTCACATATAGCTATAAATAAGGGTAATATCGAAAGACAATGCTCAATATATAACGTACTTAGTATAAAGGATATAACCTTAGACAGCAAACAGCGGAAAGACAACTCTAATCTTCGGGTGAAGACTCTAATTCCATAGGGACAACTGACTGGTTGATTACATGCCTAATTCCTCCAACCTCTAGCAATCTGGTACCCATCTAGAATTTTTATCCAAATAATTGAAAAATAAAGCAAGCGTAAGTACATATCATACTCAACAAATATAACATGGGGTTCATGAGGCTCAAAAGGCTGACACTGAGTCAACTGCGATTAGCTTTTAATGAGTCATGATTTTAGCAATTGGGTGGCAACTAGTTTATTCACAAGGCTATATAAACACATGATCGGGTAATCATGGATAATGAATAGCATAAATAGTTAACCATTAATGAGCATCTTTATCATCAGTATCATCAGTGTTCATCATCTATTCCGTAAATGTTCCAAGGCCGCTCGTGACCGTGAGCATGGCTGATATACCAGTTTTACACTCTCCAGAGGTTATACACTTTCACTGTGAGTCATAATTTACCCTTTCGCCCGAGGTAGCTAATCTCTTGACCCACTTCCAAGGAAGGTCAGCAGGGTTCACTATAAAGCCTTTCAAAGGTTCGTGTAACAAGTTAGGGTCATTAGATTCACTCGGCAAATAGATGTAGGAACCCCCCTTCCCGATGGCACAATGACACGCAGCCTATACACAAGGGGACAGAGGTTGTCCTATACCCAATTCATCAAGTCATTCTTATGCCAATAAAGGTAAGCACTAACAAGCTAGAAAATATCCTCATACTGAGCTAAATCCAGAGCCATGTAGCCCTCATAGTTGTACTATAAGTCTCGGATGATCACTTAAAAATAAGTCCTTAAGGAGAGAAATCTAGAGCACCATAAAACAGCCCAATGCTCTAGCCCCCTGATTCCATGTTGCTAAAAAACATCTTTTAATGCCTAAGGACTGCAGGCACTATTTAAAGAAAAGGAAGGTGCTCTTTAGCAAAAGTGCAGGGACAACGGGTTCTATATCGTAGATATGCAGGGGCTTCTGTGCAAAAAAGCAGCGGCAGTCGGCGGTTGACCTGGTCTCCGGTGACGTGGCAGAGCGGGGTTGGCTAGAGTGCATGAGCCGAATGCGCTGTGCTGTGGACTGGTGACAGTGGACCGCGTCCACGGGTCTTGGTGGACCGAAGGGGTATGTTGGGTTGGGGATCTAATCATGGCTGTCTATTCTTGGATGGACGACTGAGAGAGGTTAGTGGGGATGGGGTTGCCGGACCAGCTCTTCCAGGCGGTGGCACCATGGTCGGTGACGACCAGAGCTCACCGGAGCTCGGTGAAAACAACGCAGAGGCCATGGTTAACCAAATGAAGAGCACCGAAAGACAGAGCGGAGGATGGCGTGCTCACCTAGGTGTTTATCATGGACAGAGAAGGCTTGGCGATGTCGTGGGGCTTGAAGAGGAGGAGGACGACTTCCTGCATACCACGGCGGCGATGTGAGAGCAATAGAGACTGAAAGAGAGAGAAAGAGAGTATTGGGGGCTTCATCACCTTGAAGCAGGGCTCGACAGCGGGTCACGAATGGCGGTGAATCGACAGGTGGCGTCAATGGTGACGTGCTCTGTTCACTCATGAGATCCAAACTATAGGCGGCCGGCAAGCTAGGGCTTAGGGTGGTGCGTAGATGGGTAAACCGGGAGCATGAACAGGTCTGGGCCTCTTATAGGTGCGACCGGCGTGGGGATTACGCCAAGAATCCTTGAGATTCTTGGGATTTGGTGGCTAAATTCCATCGGCAGGAGTCCGGCTTGGAGATGGGAGGAGGAAGAAAGGGATGGTGGCTGACTGGTGGGGGCACGGCATCAGCGGGTGAAGTGGTGGGTCCCGGTTGTCAAATAGAGAGAGAGGGGAGGCGGGGATGCATCCGCGTGGGCCTCAGCTTCGCTTGGGCCGGGGTGGCGCGTTGGGCCTGCGAGGAGTGGAGGGGGTGAGCAGGCTGGGCTATGTGGACCAGAGATGAGAGAGGGTGGGTTTTCTCTTTTTTTTTATTTTTTTCAAATCCTATTTCAAAACCCTTTTTAAAAGCATTTGAATTCATTTATAGTTTTAGATAAATCCACACATTACAATAATTCCAATGCACCAGCATGTATGCACAAACAAGTTGCTACACCTTATCATGAATTTTAATTTAATGAAAATATTATTCTCCTATGTTTTCATGATTAAATCATTTGATCTCTATTTTGAATGAAGAAAATTTTAGGGTGTTACATATTAATTGTGTATCATAAATATTAGTATTTTTTATATAAAATTAATCAAAGTTATTTCTCGGAAAGTGAGAACAAAGTTATTTAGGGACGGAGGGAGTATATATAGTAGTTGATATGGACAAAACCTTTGTGTCTTCTTTTGTCTTTTGCTAACAATGTCAAACAATGAGTTTCTTTTCAAGAGTGAATTGCAGGACATCATGCACCAGTTGTGTACAAGGATGGATGAAATAATTACAAAGTTGGGCAATGTAGCATGCTCGCGAATGTCCTCCTCTAGTGCTGTAATGACATCATCACCGCCACCTCCCGCATGTCCTAGGAGTTTGCACAGCGAGTGCTGAGTTCTCAAATAGAGAAGGCGGAGCAAAACAAGTTCAACAACTTATTCCAGACACGTTGTCGTGTCATCATCGATGGCGAGAGTTGCAGAAACCTTGCAAGCTTAGAGTTGGTCGAGAAGCTTGGCTTAACCACATGGCCACAACCACATCCATATTACATCCAATGGGTAAATTCTTGTGATCAGATAAAGGTAACGGAAATTGCACACCTTAAAATTTTTATTGGTACTTATAAGGATAGTGTAGTTTTTTATATGGTACCAATGCAAGCATGACATTTGTTGCTAGGAAAGCCTTGGATTGATACAAATAATGTGGTCCACAACATAAATTCCTAAGAAATATTCTTTCAAATATAATGGTACCAAAATTACACTTAAACCTATGACGGCTACTAAAATTTTAGAAGATGATCTCCAAAGGGAAGTGAGAAGAAAGAACAATCTTTTAGAAAAGAATGGGTTGTTCAGTTGCTGTAATAAATTCATCTAAATCTGAACCTTTACAAAATGAAGATATTGCTTTGTCTCCTGTTGGAACTGATATTTTGTAGCATGTATCCAAAAAGAGGACAATGTGATAGAAAAAGAATAGGTAATTGTCTCAGTAAGAGGTCTCTTGATGTGCTGAATTTGTCCACTAATGATTCCAACAATGCTATACTAAAACTTTCTCCTGATGTACCTTTTCATAAGTAAATTTTCCTGCTAATCTTTGTGATAAAGAAGAGTTGTGTGACAGCACTTTTGTTATTCCCGTGCCACAACTTCAGAAGGAAATTGATTCTTTTGTTTTTGACAGAAATGATTGTGTTGAAAACAAACAATTGCTTCCCATTGCCACTGAAAAAGATGAGCTAAAGTTATTGTCTTCTTTAAATATTTTGGTTTATATTGAGTTTGATAGAATAGAAATCTTTATATGCTAATTGTCATAGTTGTCTAAACATACGTATCGCATTGTTGATAAATATGATTATAAAGGAAAGTATATGGTGCATCGAGTTTACATTTGTTCAAATCTGAAATCTCCTTTTATAGTGCAATAATATGATTAACTAGAGGATTGCAATAGCTATAATCATGTCAAATCAAATTCCTCTAGTTTTGTTTAAAAGAAACAAGTTTAATTTCAAGAAGGGGAGCTCTATTGGTTACTACTTACAACATATCCTCTAACTAAGACCAAACTGAGGACGGTTTGCTGTTAAGAAGGGGAGGATGATGAGGACATGACCCCAATGGATATGCCCATGAAGGTTAAAGACAGCGTGAGCTCGTTCCTATGTTTCACAATGACATAAGTAAGGAATTTGTCGCTACTTGATATTGTTGATTTTAATATGCTTAGGAACAATGATGATGATGATGATGTAAACTTAGGAAAGACACTTCCTATGGCCTCTATAACGAATGGGACATGGATAATGCACAAAATCGATCAAGCTCATTGAAGCCCAACATTCGGTTGATCGGCAGCCCAAGATGCTTCATAGGAAAGGTTGTAACTCATCCATCCGGAGTGCAATTGAGGTCAGTGAGGATTTGATGGAAAGATTGTTTGATAATCTTTCAAATGGGTCTAGTCCCACTTCAATATCACATTGCTAAGGTATTCAAATCATTATGACAAGTTGTTGTTTCTGCCTGGTGCTATGACATCGTTGTGGGCTTGTTAATCACCCTTGGGACCTTGACCTAAGTCAGAGCATGCCACAAACATATGGAGAGCATCCCAAGGATGCCTAAGGACATCATCGTCCTTGGCCACCACCTAAGGAGGCCAGCAAGGGAGTCCAAGCCAAGTTAGAGTCCCAATCCATATCAAGTTGGAGTCCATATCGGACGCCAGGAGCAGCCCGCACTAAAACGGACCCTGTAACATGTTGGGATTCCTTAGGGATGCGAATAGGGGTCCTTGGCCACCCCTTAGACTATATAATCAGTATCCGCCTCTCATGTTAGGGTTTGGATTTTGCTTTAGATCAATCTATCTTTGAGCAGTCACCATAATTGGTTTGTGAAACCCCATATTCGAGATCTTAAGCATATATCGACAATTGTCACTTTACTTGAGTTGTGTTTTATCTTGTTTTTGCTTGTGTTCTTCTATTGGTAGCAGGGATTAGCCTTCTCGGCGAGGTCAACTAGATTGTGACACGGTTGATAACCAGATCGAGGAGACGAGCTGCTAAGACTGTAGTGTTTGGGTCTTCTCATCTGAAGCCGGATCGGTGTATCAATCTCCATCAAATCGATAGTTATCTCCACCTGATAGAAGATCGAGAACCCCATCCCCATCATAATGGGTTTGTGTTTCTTCTAAGTCAAGCTATATACATGCTAGGTTTCGCCAAATTTATTTGAAGAAAGAAGAGCAGTATCTACGACATCAAATTAGTATCATTGGATACATTGGGAATTATTTTCCATAAACTACATGTTTGGATGTTGTTAATGTTAATAACCTTCTCTATAAATTTGGTCGAACCTAGCATATTTCACTATGCCAAAACAGTAGAAAGAACATACCTAATTTAGTGGCATAGAAACAACACATCTCTAATCATAGATGCATCTAGACCAAACGTGTCTCTAATGTCTTAGCTCTGGAAAATAGATATTCTAAGAGCCATGTAACAAACGCAGCTCTAGAAAATGCATCTATGACAAGTGACTGAGGGACCTCAATAATATGGGACTATATCATAAAAGCGTCTAAAACAACACACATCATCGGTAACATGGGTCACAGACCCAAAAGTTTTATGAAGTGCAACACACCACCACAAAGTCACGTCCGCCGCCCCTCTAGACTCTCTGATTTCCACCCAGTCAGCCTATGGCCCCTACCATCAGCCCTCCTCCTCTTCTCCCCATTCCTCGATCAAGCCTCGTAGTCCAAGCCACCTACCGCTTCCCACCTCCACTCCACCTTTCCACTACCTAGGGACAGATTAGGTCAGGACATGATGATTCACGAGGTGGCACAGCGATTCCAGTGGCGGGCATGGCGATTCATGGGGCGGCATGATGATTTTGGCGGCAGGTGCGATGATTCTAGTGGTGATGCTAGCTTCAATTCTATTCGGGGCACTTCAGATCTAGTGGCATTGCGTCAGTTGCTAGCCAGGAGCACGGTGGATCGAGCAGCGGTGCGACCTCTCCCTTTTCCTACAACGCGCGACCCCACCCCCTCCTAGCAGCATTCTCCCCTCCATCTCCCCACCATTGTCCTTTCTTCATCGAGTCATAGGTGACGGTGGAGTGCCTTGCGAACCGCCCGTCTTCCCATAGGCTGCAACGTCAAGATTTGAGCAGGACGAGTTGGAGGAGCACGTCGGTGCAATAGCTCCAGATCTGAAGATACCAGGTGGCGAGTAGACGAAGACTCCCAATGAGGTGGACGACCCTGATGTCAACGATGTTGACCCCACCGGTCGCTAGATCCAAGTACATGTTGCGTCGTCCATCATCCGCCCCTTCGTTTGCGCTGCTATCATTTCTCTTATTCAATCTTGACTATATCATACACTATGCGATATAGTGTAATTCCCTTCTCCCTCTAAACGCATATGTGATGAGGAATAATCACAGACATGGTTTGTTTAGATGCGTCTGTGATGAGGGGTTATCACAGACGCAAATGCAGTGATGCGGATTTTACGCGTCCCTGATGACTGTTAAGCCACGTCTAGGACAAAATCAGATCATTTCATTTCTGGATGGATGGAGTATTTAACAGAAAAAGGTCTTTTATCAATGAAGACTTTTATCTAACTCCTAGCTAAATACTGTTCCTGACTGGCCCAGATTAATTAACTGGCAAGGGTTGGTACATGTTCTGATTCTTCATTCTAGCATTGAAAATTTCCGCTCATAATCAAAACCAGACTGACTCGTTCTTTTTTTTAAACGAATCAGGCAGGAGAACTGCCGATTATATTAAAAAGCTGATGAAGTCCAGACTGGGTAAAATAAAAAAGAAACAACTACAGGCGGTTGAATTGGACCATCAACACGCACCGAACTCAAACTCAAGAAAAACAAGAAAAAAACATCTCTGGCCTGTCGGAATGGGACATCGACACGAGCCACGAAACACACGCTCGACCGTCTCCTAAACATCCAAAAGTCGATCACCAAACTACACCCTGCACCGCCAACAACTGGACGAAGAGTCATTAGGACGAGAATGCCGTCGTCACCGCTTGCACGGTCGTTGCTGACGCTATCCCACACCGAGGTAGCCCGCTGCTGAGCAGGGCTAATCGCAGTAGTCCGATGCAAGCCATAGGTGCCTCTGGCGCTCGCCAAAACTAACCCTGTCCACCGCCAAGCTGCCTCATCGAAGATAGAAGTGTGCCACACACATGTCCTCCGACTGTCAGTTAGATCGCCTCCTTGCACCAGAAATAGCCTGCCGCGTCACCACGCAAGTCACCTCGACAACGCATATCTGCTGGCCACCACCTCCCACGTCGGCCTCCTCGCCAACTCCGTGGGCGCCTTCCACGTCGGCCTCCTCGCCAACTTCGTAGTCGCACTGGCGAACGGTCACACCAAACTGCCGCTCTTCACTACCAAGTAGATCCGAGACCCTCCTATCGCTGCGCCAATGCCCTCTTCCTAACCGCCTTCCTCCGCCATGGACACCGCAAACTTGAATCGTCAACTAGACCTCCACCATCCTCGTCACGAAGCAGGCCGCCGCCGTAGACTTACCAAGCACGAGCTTCCAAAACAACGCCTCCAAGGAGGGACACGACGCTAGTGGCGCCGCCTTCGCCTGACCTGAAGGTCAATGTTTTCACCCGTGGAAGCCACGCCACGCAAAACGAAGAGGACCATTCTATGTCGCTTCCAAGGAAGAATACGGCGCCCGAAGGCGTCGCCATCATCGGCCCAGGAGGGACAATGCTTTCGCCATGGCGCCTCAGCCTCGTGCACGACAATGCCCATCAGCCATGCCAACCACCAACCACGGACGGGAGAGTGGCAGCCACCGCCACCTGCATGCAGCGTCCTATGTTCGGCCACCGCCGGCAGATCCCCGATGTGTCGCAACCCCTCGGGCCAGCCAGGACGAGGAGGAAGCGGTTGCCGGCGAGCACCCCGCAGCCCGCCGTAGGGCCCATCAGCACAGATTCGGCGAAGGGGCAACAGGATCCACCTTCCACAGCGTCGGATCCGCCCCTTCCGCTGAGGACTGTGTCGCCGCCGCCGCCATAGTTGACGCCGCCCTGCGAGCGACGTGCCATGGCAGAGGGGAGGCGCAAGCGGAGAAGAAGCCCGACGTTGTCCTCGTGCAGCTGCCTCCTCCCGCGTTGTCCAGGGCCCACCCGCAGCTCCACGCCGTACCGCGCCCAGCGGGGTGCCCCCTTCGCGCGCCGCCGCTCCCCGGCCAAATCCATGCGGGGGGATGCCGGATCTGGCCACCACTGGGAGGAGAGAAGGAGGGAAGGAAGGAAGGAAGGAAGGAAGAAGAACCCCGCTACCACCATCCTCACGGCTGCGCGGCCACCGGCAGCACACTCTGGCGGCGGCGAGGTGGCACGCGGAGGGAGGGAGGAGAGGTTGGCAGCGGTGGCGTTGCCGCCCGTGTCGCCCAGGAGGGACGACGCAGGGCCGGGTTCAATCTGGGAAATATCTAGGGTTCAGTGACAATGATGCATAGCACAAATAATTAACACCTATAATTACCGCAAATGGCGGTATAGTCCCTGGTCCTGGCAAGTCATTCGTCTGTCGATCCGTTCTTGACTTGGTGGATAAGGAGTCGGTAAAAACCAATATTTGTGGACTCGAACGAATCGTGAAGAGAACGCTAACGTAGTTCTCATGATATTGACATTGGGTCCAGTGATCTGATGAATATATCACAAAATTACCCGAGATGACGGTAGTCCTGGTTCTCAGTAGTCATAAGTCCGTGCACCGTGCTTGACTAGATGGACAAGGAATCGGTAAGTACAAAAATTTGTGGACTAGAGCGAAACGTGAAGGGAACGGTAACGTAAATATCAAACTCATGATATTGACATAAACGTTATATCATCTATACGAAGTTTTGGCCATTCGAGCTTGCCGGGAGGCAAAGCCAGTTGAGAGCGGATTAGCGGCTAAGCTAGTTTTCCAGACATATGGGTTCATATTAATTAGCCATTTTATCCAAATAGACCCTAAGTCACAAAGGAATTGAACTGATGAAAACTTTGTGTAGATGCCATGTAGCATAGATGTTGACACAGTGCACTCAGGCTAGCTTGCTCATCACATTCAGGCTGCGTTTAGTTTCTAAAAAGTTTCCCAAAAAGTGATACAGTAGCCATCACATCGAATCTTGCGATACGTGCATGGAGCATTAAATGTAGACGAAAAAAACTAATTGCACAATTTGGTTGAAAATCGCAAGACGAACGTTTTGAGCCTAATTAGTCCATGATTGAACACTAATTGCCAAATAAAAACAAAAATGCTACGGTAGCCAAATTTTCAAATTTCGCGAACTAAACACACAGACTCAGTCATGGTGAAGGAAAACCGCTGTAACCCGGTAACCTTTTGCGTTTGAAGAATCTTTTTTATTTTTTGAACCAGGAGATTCCCCATTCCCATTCATTTGAGCGGAAATACATACTGGGCACTGGGTTCGAGGCCAGGTGGCCGAGCTCACGACTGGAGCGTCTGACCAAACGAGCGACTCCATCAATAGTTTTACTGCTCCCCAGTGGCCCACAAATGTTTCATTCTTCGATATACGATTTCTTTGGGAGAAGAACCCACCAGAAGTCGCAAAGTCACGCAATTTTTCATGCGCGCACGGTCACAGGGGCCTGCAGCCTCGGTGTATCTCCTCTAACAACTCCATCCATAAGTCATGTGAGTCAATACATCATATATTCTTTCTCCTTATATTATCTTCATCTAATTTTGAAATGAGTATTTAATACCTTAAACGAATTCAAATAAAAAAGATTTCAACTGCAAACTTTAGTTTCGGTTGTTTCTCGTTTGAAAATTCTAAATTTAAAATGTGAGAAATTCAAATGTTATTTTTCTTAGATAGATGATTTCAAATGAAGACTTATCTTATACAAAGTTGTATAACTTTTCGATATCTAAACATTTCGTTTTGGTCGTTTCTCTATCTAAGGTTGTTTGAAAAATTCAAATTACTGTGCAGCTCGTATTTTTAGAGGTGGCTCTATTTTCAACCACCTCTACAAATTGATTTTTAGAGCTAGCTCTAGATCTTGATAGCTCTGCAAATCAATTTTTAAAAGGCTCTAAAAATAGAGCCGCCTCTAGAGATAGGGTAACTGCCTCTACAAATGTATTTCTAGAGACTGCTTGGTTCGGACAGATTTGTACACGATTATATATTAAGCTGCCTCTATTAAAAAAAAGAGTCATGGCTATAAATCAAATATGTAGTCCACGTTCTCTTTAGAGGTCTAGACACACGTCAACCGATCGGTGCATGACTTATGGTCAGGGAGATGGTAAATTCAAATACTAGTGGAAAAATGAGCGCATCTCACCTAGGTGCAAGACTTATGGTCAGGGAGAAGGTAAATTCAAATACTAGTGGAAAAATGAGCGCATCTCACCTAGTTACACGTTTTATAGTGGAATCATCTATCCAACGGAGTTCAAAACACATCAACATGACGCAAGTGCTTGTATTTTCTTTAGTTCGTTTTAATATGACATTATTTATGGTGCCTGTCAATAGCGAGGTATTTGTCGTGGCTTTATCAAAATATCGAGATGCTCATACGAATGAGTGTGTGCACGTATGTTCATAGCGAAGACCGATGAGTGTATATACATATACATAAATATAAGAGTCCGCATCTGTACTATGATTGTAGAAAAAAAAAATCCAAATATGTGTGGACTATGAACGATACGTGAAGCGGAAGTTAACGTAAATATCAAGCGTTAATGATACTGACAGAAACTTTATAGAATCTATGCTCAGCTTTGGCTATTATATGGAGCTTACCTGGAAAACAGGGACCTGTCACTGTGGCTCTGAGTGCGACAGCAAGTTTTAAGTCAGGCGTTTAATCTAAATGCAAAAGTGTTAATGGTGCGGATATTATTCTGATACGATGATAACATCGTAGGCATCGACCTCAACACGACAGATGTCTACTGCGCTGCTCCCATTTTTCCAAGATTGCTCTAAATTTTAGTTGACTGACAGAGGAAATAGAGAAAAAAATTTGGTCTTTGGTGGTAGCAGTTCTCGTGTGGGAAATTTGTTGAATGTTTATAATCTTTTTTTTATCTGTCTAGGCAACAACCGAGTTTTTTGGCCACTCCTGGCTCCTGATTTTTTTCCCATGCATTTACAATACTTTTAACTATAATTACAATGTCTTATTACTATATTTGTAAAAAAAAATCAGTATAATTTATTGTACAAAGTGATGTAATTTGGGGATAACACAACTATATGCCAGTTTATTCAAAAAAATTACAAATTATTTCAAAGGATTGCAAATATCAAAGATAGATATATATATATATATATATATATATATATATATATATATATATATATATATATATATATATATATATATATGTCAGATTGTTCATAAATTTTCCCAAATATATGTCAAATTGCAGATATCAGAAAAACTTACAAATTGTTCCCTTCTAGCGGAGGGACCAGTGGCCAGCCTGAGGCGGCGGTGAGGGAGCCGGCCGGCCTGGGGGCAGCGGCGGAGGGAGCAGCGGCCGGCCGCGCGCGGTAAGGGAGCAACGAAGGGATGTTGGGGCGGCAGCAGAGGGAGCAGCGGCTGGCCTTGGGTGGCGGGGGAGGGCGCAGTGGCCAGCCTGGGGCGCACGGCAGAGGGATGCTGGAGAGAGACAAAAATCGCTTGCTGGGTTCCTCCAAAACAGCCGAACGTCAGTTAGCAATCCTCTATTTTTTAATAAAACGCTACACTTACTTATGCAGGCTACCTTCAAGGAAAATACTGGATGCATTTTCTGGTGTTGGTACAATATGAGGATGCAAGCGAGACACTTTGCCTAGTGATCAATGCGCTGGGGTTGTTGCCTGTGAGTTGTTTCTGCTAATTAACAATGAGTCGAGAAGTAATATTAGGCTGTGCTTATGATTTTCCTTTAAGCATCTATGCCCTTTAATTTTTAGTTGTTTTTTGATTGGTAAAGTAGCTAAAAATGTTATAGTCCCTCCATTCGAAATTGTAAATCAATTCTATCTTTTCTACATACATAACGCTTTACTAAGGGCATGTTTGGATCCACCTTGTGAAAACAGATTAAACATGAGCTAATTGTAGGCTAATAAAGGCTAATGAACTCTAACAACCAATTAGGCCTCGCCCTCATTAGCTCTTATTAGCCTAGAATTAGCTCACATTTAGGCTTTCTAATTGGTATAAGAAACATGTGCTAATTATTAGCTCCCTAATCCAAACACCCCTAACATCTGTACATAATGTATATCTACATGTATAGCAAAAACTATGTATTTAGAAAAAGGAAGAAAAATTTGCAATTTAGAACGGATCCAGTAATAAATTGGCTATGTGTGGGTGCTAGAACAGGAAGAGACTCCTTTTTCCTGAAAGAAAAAAAAACTCTTCTTGTGTCGTGCTTCTATTTTTAGAGGCGGCTCTATTTTCAGCCACCTCTAAAAATTGTTTTTAGCGGCTCTAGATTTAGCCAGCTCTGCAAATTGATTTTTAGAGGCTCTAAAAATAGAGCCACCGCCTCTAAAGATAGGGCAATCGTCTCTAAAAAATACATTTCTAGGGACAGCACGATTTAGATCTATTTATAAAGACAGTTGTAGATTGAGTCGCCTCTATTTAAAAAAAGGAGACGTTTCTAAAAATCAAATCTGTAGAAGTAGTAGGGGATGGCAGTCCAGATTCTCTCTAGGGGGTCTAGCCACACGTCAATCGGTCAGTGACGACTTATGGTCAGGAAGATGGTAAATTCAAATACTAGTGGAAAAATGAGCGCCTCACTTTTTATAGTGGAAGCTATCCAACGGAGTTGAACATATCAACTTGACGCAAGTGTGTGTATTTTCTTTAGTTCGATTCAAAATTTTATGACATTATTTATGGTGCCTGTCAATAGCGAGATATTTGTCATGGCTTTATCAAAATATCGAGATGCTCATACCAATGAGGTGTGTGCAAGTATGTTTACTCTTATATATATATATATATATATATATATATATATATATATATATATATATATATATATATATATATATATATATATATAGGGAGAGGCTATTCAGTAGCCGGCTACAAAATAAGTTATTCTGTAGCCACCTCCATTTACTATAATTTTATATACTAATTTACCATAATGTCAATACATATTTACGATAGTTGGGTTACTATAACACATGGGGATATTTACCATAACGTTATATTAAACCACTTAGTAAGGAGTTACTATAATCTCGTAAATTAACATAGTAATTATCATAACTCAAAGTGGCTACAGAATAAGTTATTCTGTAGCCACTTTGAGTTACGATAATTACTATGTTATTTTACGAGATTATAGTAACTCCTTACTAAGTGGTTTAATATAACGTTATGGTAAATATCCCCATGTGTTATAGTAACCCAACTATCGTAAATATGTATTTATATTATGGTAAATTAGTATATAAAATTATAGTAAATGGAGGTGGCTACAGAATAACTTATTTTGTAGCCGGCTACTGAATAGCCTCTCCCTATATATATATATATATATATACAAATATGTGTGGACTATGAACGAAACGTGAAGCGGAAGTTAACGTAAATTCAAGCATTAATGATATTGACAGAAACTTTATAGAATCTATGCTCAGATTTTGGGCTATTATATGGAGCTTGCCTGGAAAACAGGGACCTTTGACTGTGACTATCTGACTGGGACAATAAGTTTATTTTAAGTCAAGCGTTTAATTTATCTAAATGCAAGACGAGAAGTGTTACTTGTGCGATATTATTCTGATACGATGGTAACATCGTAGGCATCGACCTCAAGTCCACCGCGCTGCTCCGATTTTTCCAAGATTCCCCTAAATTTTAGTTGACTGGCAGAGGAAATAGAGAAAAAGATTTGGTCTTATTTGGTGGTAGCATTTCTCGTGTGGGAAATTTGTTGAATGTTTATAATCTTATTTTTTAGATAAAACGCTACACTTACTTATGCAGGCTACCTTCAAGAAAAATACTGGATGCATTTTCTGGTGTTGTTACCGTATGAGGATGCAAGTGAGACTCTTCGGCCCTGTGTGCTTCTCTTATAATCCGTCTTTTTCGGCTTTGGTTTTTTCAGTCGGAATAGTGTTTTTCTCTCACAACAAATCAGCCGGAACAGTGTTTTGGCTTGTTTTTTCAGCGAAGGGAACGAAGCCTTCGCCTAGCTAGTGATCAAGGCACTGCAGGGGTTGTTACCTGAGATGTTTTTGCTAATTATGAATGAGTCGAGAAGCAATATTAGACTGTGCTTATGATTTTTCCTTTAAGCATCTATACACACTCTAATTTTTAGTTGCTTTTTTTTTATTGCAAACCCAGGCTCTATGGCCTTTCTATTAGAATCGTAGGCTCGACAACATCGCGAGCAAACAAAGTCATTACAAATTCTAGGAGGGGGCTTGCCCAGACATGGCATTCACCCGGGTCCCAACTCAAAGCCAGCTTTGCTAAATCATGTGCTATTACATTACAAGCTCTAGGCACAGAGATAATCTTACTACAAACAAAATGCTCGTTCAACAACGCACGAGTGTCCCTTAGTAGCATACCGCAAGTCGTGAGATCCATGGAGGACGTTTGGAGAGCTTGCTGAAGAACTGTCGAGTCCACCTCCACTTGCACACGCGAAATACCTTGGCCTGTAGCTGCCTGCAATGCCTGAGCACACGCTGCAGCTTCAGCAGTGAGCGCATCTGGGATTGATCCTATGTGACCAGCACCTGCAGGCATCGCTACACCATCATGGCCACGAACGACGAAGTTCCAGCTACCCTGCATTTTTAGTTGCTTTTGATTGGTAATAAATTAGCTAAAAATGTTATAGTCTCTCTGTTCCAAATTATAAGTCAATTTTATCTTTTCTACATACATAGCGCTTTTACTATTATCTAATCATATTGTATATCTACATGCGTAACAAAAACTATGTATTTATTAAAAAACGAATAATATTTACAATTTAATAAATGCGCTATATTTGGGTGCTGGATCGGAACAGGAAGAAACTCCTTTTCCTGAAAGAAAAAAAAAAGTCGCAAAAAAGAAAGAAAGAAAAAAAAGAAAGAAAGAAAAAACTCTTCTTGGGTCGTACTCTTCTGTTTCCAGCGTACTTCCGTGCCTAGAATTAGCATACTTTCCGTGCACCAAATGCGGGACCTACCAGATTTTCTCAGATTGACTGGATCTAGCCATCCTATAAGATATTCTATTGACAGTACGACATGCAAGGTTAGAAACGGCACACACATTACATGTCATGTCTGTGGTCATTTGGTGACGCGGGGATTTAAGTCACCTTCCGCAAGGCTTTTCTAGCTCTCTAGATATTTATATTTTTAGCTCAAGAATATATGCGGGGACATAACTTCTTACGGCTCGTTTGGTTCTGCTAATTGGAAGCAGCGAATGGGAGTGTAGGGACCGGAGTTTAGAAATCTTTTGTTTGTTTTATGAGAATGGAAGTTTTGGTGGAAAGAGGAGGGGGAGTTTAGAGGGCCAATTCCTACTAATCAATTCCTTAGAGGAGGGTTGGGAATTGGGTGGGAGTTGTGTTTTTAATAAAAGAAAAGTAGATCCTCAACGTCTATCATGATTTGCCTTTTAGTTTTTCCCTCAAAGCCCTCACACCAAACAGGGAATATGAATTCTCTCTTCAATTCCCTTTCTTATTTCCCTCCACGAACCAAAGGATTGGGATTAAAAATCAATTTCCCACATTAATTCCTTCTATCAACTCCTACCACTAATTCACATACCTCTTCCCACATAGTTGCCAAACACACCCTTAAAGCTTTGTATGGAACAAACCCAACACCACAAGCTTGTATGGAACAAACCTAGCAACACAAGCCGGAATTTAAACAGGTTGGAAGTTACCAACCTCTGATTTAAGTTCTCAGTTTTTTGAAGTTTTCAAGTGAACTTGGATGGAGAGAAGATCTAAACCAAATTTGTAGGAATCGATGAGATTTAAAACTTTTTAGTTCAAACTATTTTATTTGCATTCATCTAGGTTCTCAAATATTCATTACAATATTTGTTAAAGTGAATACAAAATAATTGTATCGATATCTTGGTCACAAGTGACTTTGAGGTGGAGTGATAAGAAAGCAACGCGCCCGTATTTCACGTGAAATCACGTGGCTTGCGACACACGGCCATAGGGGCTGCCTTGTGGGCTTCTCCCAAGGTTGAATGTTTTTTCTATTGTTTGGCCTGATTGCAATTTTTGTAAAATGGTTTCTAGAGCTAGCTAAATTTTGGTCCACCTCTAGTAATCGATCTTAGAAGTGGTTGGGTTTTGACTACCTCTACAAATCTCTCTCTAAAGGCGGTTGGACAGCTGCCTCTAGAGACACAAAGTAGCGGCGGGTGAAGAACTCACCTCTACAAACTTATTTATGTGACTCCAAAATGTTTTCACTAATAATCCATGTTTTTTCCTACCAACTATCGATTACACCGTACAACAAACCCTACCTATCGAAGACTGAGCCGATAAATCCTTGTGATTAACGAAGTCACCACAGACGCCTCGATGTCGACGAAAACGTCGCCTACCACTGAAAGCATAAACGCCGTTAAATCCCACTAGGTTGCAAGCCATTTCACAGCCTACGCTTAACGTTAACAGCCTATGCTTTTCGAGAGGGCCGCATATTGAAAACCACGTGACACCGGATGCTTTGACTGTGATGTCCTGTTGCGTATAATAGACATCGACCTTGCTTGACCTTTCTTATAAATCCATGTTCATAGCAACCATATCTACAAACTACATCGGTGCATTTCTTACCGAGTCATAAGAATACCTCTTCCTTCTTTGTTCGAGTTACAAGTTACCGTCATGCTCGACGTGTGGAACACACCTTTCGTCGTGTGCCTTCTCCTCTCCCTCAGCTCTAGCCTTGTAGCCACCAATGAGTCTCAAGTGCAATTTGCCTACTCCGGGTTTGGAGGTGCTAACCTCTCCCTCGCCGGAGTTGCTGCTGTAAGACCAGATGGGCTCCTTCAACTGACAAACAGCTCCGATGTTAAAGGTTATGCATTCTACCCGACCCCTGTGCATTTTCTCAAGTCACCCAATAGCACGGTGCAGTCCTTCTCCGTCTCCTTGGTGTTTGGTATCCAATCTGACTTCACCGATGTAAGCGTCGATGGAATGACTTTCTTTGTTGCTCCCAGCAAGAACTTTTCGAGTGCCTTTGCAAATCACTTCCTTGGCCTCTTCAATGACCAGACCGATGGTAGCCCTAACAACCACATCTTTGCTGTTGAACTAGACACTTTCCAAAACATTGAGCTCCATGACATCGACAATAACCATGTTGGCTTTGACATCAACAGTTTAATCTCAATAGAAGCCAAATCTGCTGGATTCTACGATGACCAAACAGGTAAATTCAAAAATATGACACTCAGTAGTGGTGAGCCAATGCAATTATGGATCGACTACGATTCAGAGACCATGCAAATCAAGGCAACCTTAGCTCCCCTCAACGTAACAAGACCTCAAAAACCATTGCTTGTTTCCACCTTTAACCTCTCTAGTGTGCTTATGGAACCATCATACATTGGCTTCTCAGGTGCCACTGGACCACTCAATACACTATACTATGTTCTTGGCTGGAGCTTTGGTATGAACAGTCCTGCTCCTGCAATCAACATCACCAATTTGCCAAAGCTCCCTCAAGGCCATCGCAAGGGTCGGTCTATAGTGTTGGAGATCATCCTTCCAATTGCCACTGGGTTTTTTGTCCTAACAGTAGGTACAACCATAGTTATTCTCTTAAGAAGGCGATTAAGGTATGCTGAGCTGCGGGAAGATTGGGAGGCAGAATTTGGACCACATAGGTTCTCATACAGAGATTTGTATCAAGCTACTGATGGATTCAAGAACAAGAATCTCCTGGGCAACGGAGGATTTGGCAAAGTCTACAAAGGTGTTCTGCCAAAGTCAAAATTCGATGTGGCTGTGAAGAAGGTGTCGCATGAGTCAAGACAAGGAATGAAGGAGTTCATCACTGAGGTTGTTACTATTGGTCGCCTTCGACACCGCAATCTCGTGCAGCTCCTTGGCTACTGTCGGCGTAAAGATGAACTCATTCTTGTATATGACTACATGGAAAATGGTAGCCTTGATACATATCTGTATTCTGAGGATGGAAAGCCCGTGCTAGATTGGACCCAAAGGTTTTGTATCATTAAAGGAATCGCTAGTGTCTTATTTTATCTACATGAGAAGTGGGAGAAAGTTGTCATCCACAGAGATATTAAGGCAAGCAATGTGCTTCTTGATAATGAAATGAATGGAAGACTGGGTGATTTCGGCTTAGCAAGGTTATATGATCATGGTACTGATCTACAGACCACGCATGTGGTTGGAACCATGGGCTACCTAGCCCCCGAGCTGTTACGTACCGGAAAGTCATCTCCTCTAACTGATGTGTTTGCCTTTGGTGCATTCCTTCTTGAGGTAACTTGTGGGCAAAGACCAATCAAGCATGCTACTGAAGATAAGCATTTTTTGCTAGTCGACTGGGTACTTGAGCACTGGCATAGTGGTTCGCTCATGCAAACAGTGGATAGAAAACTCCAAGGTAGCTACAACGAAGATGAGGTCAACTTGGTGCTGAAGCTGGCCCTCTTGTGTTTACATCCATTATCTACAGCGAGGCCTAGCATGAGACAAGTGATGGAGTATCTTGATGGTGAGATGCCACTACCAGACATAGCACCAACACGTTTAAGCACCAGCATGCTATCCATGATGCAACACAATGGATTCACTCCATCAATCCTCTCCTATCCTGATCTAACGACCAGTGTTGGCACATTCTCTGGTTTGTCAGGAGGAAGATGAAGTTGATTCTGTTCCATATGTGTATGTACACCTATGACTATATGACTACTTATATAGTACAAAATATACTAGTCGGTAGTGTAACTTATTTGATGAACGAACACCACGCGAATTACTGTGCTATCCTCATATATGATCAATGTTGGATCGCTTTTTGTTGTGTTATATTAGTCGAATTTTGTTGTGTAAATTTTATCCAGTAGTTATGGTGTGATTCATGTAACAATGTGGTATGATTCCTCTTTCCAAAGGATGAAGCCGAATATCTTTCTATTACCTAAAAAAATATAAAATGTTATAAATGGTGAAATAATCTATGTGCTTTAACTTTTCCTGAGTGGACAGTGGAGAAACATATAAGATCGTGAGGAATTGCAAACAAATATTAGAGTATACGAGTCCTATTGAAACTTTCAAGATTGAGAGGGAGGGGGTGAATTAGGTCTATAGAAACTCAAACTAGAGATCATTTCCACTACGGGAAATAGGGTCTTTGCCGAGTGCAACTTTCTTTGCCGAGGGCTAAAAATCGGGCACTCGGCAAAGAGCTATTTTGCCGAGTGCCGCACTCGACAAATATATACACTCGGCAAAGAAGGATTTGCCGAGTGCAAACACTCGGTAAAGGCCCTTTTTGCCGAGTGTGAGGCACTCGGCAAACTTTGGCTCTCGGCAAAAAACGGCGTCGGGTAACGGCCACCGCCTGCCGTTCAGGTTTGCCGAGTGCCAGACCCTGACACTCGGCAAAGGACTAGGGCTGCCGGTTTGCCGAGTGCCAGATCGGGGCACTCGGCAAAGATTTTTTCTTTTTTTTAAATCTAAACCCTAAGCCGCACTCCATCGTATTTTAAAAAAACAAAATTACCACTTTGCCGAGTGCCGGGCGGAGAGGCACTCGGCAAAGATTTTTTTAAAAAAAATTGGCACGCTCTTTGCCGAGTGTCCTCATGAACACTCGGCAAAGGGAACACTTTGTCGAGTGCCTACCATGTGGCACTCGGCAAAGAGCATATTTGCCGAGTGTCAAAAGATGACACTCGGCAAACCAATTTTTTTTTGTATTTTGACCTCCAAACTTTTTCTGTAGTCCTCTTACAGTACTTGGTACTCCATGTCGAAATTTGGTACATTTTTTGAACTGTTTACTATATTTATTTAATTTATTTCATTTACTTGAATTTTTTCGAAAAATGCAAATTTGAACTGCACGTGCATCGAATAATGGAATTTAATGATTCAAAAAATGATATTCATGGTATTGAGTGTAGTGTGAGGCCGTATCCAGGAACGGACCTGAAATTTCGAACATCTTGTTCACGAAACATGACCACGAACTTGCGGACGAATTATTTTTAAATTCTATAAAATGCAAACGAAGTCCAGAAATCATGAAACTTGTCAAGATGTCATGATATCGTATGTGGAGGATGTGATAAAAATTTGAGAAGGTTTGGTGCAAGTTATCACGTACGATGCTTACAAACCAAGACATCTCCACATGAGTTTCGGCATCACCTCCACCTTTCTGATGAGTAGCATTAGTTGTATTTGCATTTGTTGTTCACTTCGTGATGGATTTCTGATATACTTGTCATGCACTAGTGGTATATTTGGATAACTGTGATATATGCGATAGATGTTTGGATTGATGTATGTGGTATATGTGATGAATGTGATATATGTGATGGATATGATAAATATGTGATGCATATTTGGATGGACGTCAGATATATGTGATAATTTGTGTTTGTCGTGATGGAATGTAAAAAATGAAAAAAACATTGTTTTTGGTCAGTTTGCCGAGTGCAATAGTCACTGCACTCGGCAAAGCTGGAAAATGTAGCAACCTGTTTCCCAGTTTTACCGAGTGCCATGACCATAGCACTCGGCAAAGATTTTTTTAAAAAAATTAAAAACTTTGCCGAGTGCCACCCGTCCGGTGCTCAGCAAAGAAATTTTTAAACAAAAAAAAATTAAAAACTTTGCCGAGTGCCATCCCGGGCAGCGCTCGGCAAAGAAATTTAAAAAAAAAATGAAAAACTTTGCCGAGTGCCATCCCGGACGGCGCTCGGCAAAGAAATAATTTAAAAAAAATTAAAAACAAAAAACTTTGCCGAGTGCCATCCGGGTTGGCACTCGGCAAAGCCGCCGTCACTGTTTCCTGGTCCGTTTTCTTTGCCGAGGGCTGCCTCGGCACTCGGCAAAAGCTTTGCCGAGTGCCCGACAAATGGCTCTCGGCAAAGGCTGTTTTGCCAGCCATTTTTTTCCCCGAGTGGCCATTGCCGAGTGCGGCACTCGGCAAAGCCTTTGCCGAGTGTATTTGGGGCTTTGACGAGTGCTGCAGGCACTCGGCAAAGCGCCTGAATCCAGTAGTGTTCAGACCACATTAGAAAACAGTAAACTAAGTTAGCAAGATATCCACTTATATTTTTCTAATGTTGTATTTACACACAAAAATAGCTTTCCAAACTAGAGCTAAACCTATCAGACAGTTTCTACTAACCTAGGAAAGGTAAATGTCACACAAAAACAAACACAAAGTAGAATATTAAATGAAGTAAGGAAAAGATCAAGTAAAGAAAGGCAAACTTCTGAGAAAACGAAGATTTTACCCACCGTATTGGTTGCTAAAGCATAACCCTTGGTTCACATTGGAGCTCCACTGAGATACACTCTTATCCATCAAGACTTCCCCTATCCAAAGTGTTGGGTTCACCATAAAGCCTCCCGCTAACAGAGGTAAGTGTCGCAAGCCACTAAGGATCACACTACTACAATCAAATTTACAGTGAGTAAAAAATAAACTCAAAGTAGAGGCACCATCTGTCGATGAAATCTAGTTGGCAGTCTACCGAGGGGAATACCCACGGTAGTAGATGATCGATGGAGGTGCGTGTAATAGGAACCAGATGGTGACACAGGCGCAGAGACAACGATATAGATAGGTTCAGGCCGTCAGATCGACGTAATACCCTATGTCCTGTGTCTTTGGTGGATTGTATTATGAGAGACAAGACAATATGAGATGTTTTCAAGGGGGGTCCCTACCCGCCTTATATAGCTGGGGGGTAGGGTTACGGGTCGGTTAGATCAAGATCTATTCGGTTATATGGTAAGTATTTGCAAGAAATACGATATCTATCAAATCCGAACAGATCCTTCTCTATCTTCAAGATTCCTTCCTGAAACTGTGTGGTGCATGCCAAATAATGCCTTGCACCACACGCCTTTATCTGGTGCGCTGGACCGTCCCTGATGGTGCGGCCCTTGTCCATTGCCATGGGTACCTAGGGTTATACCTCCCACAGCTAGTCCCCGAGCGCCTTGTATCCATTGTGCAACGCCGTCTTGAACAAGTCTGAGCAGTTTAACTTAGAGCTAGATAGTTAATGTGGTAATCCAATCAGTTTAACTGGTAATCTGATCAACAAAATTAAAGGCTGACCAGTTTAACTGGTGAACCAATTAGTAGAAAACAGGTGCCGACCAGTTTAACTGGTTAACAGGCCACAAACTTACTCAAGTAAGGCTTGCCATAAGGATGTAAGGAGCTCAAGTTTAAATTAAAAATTCTTCACCTTAGGTGAAGTGTACATACTTAGGCTTCATTGGCGAAGTTAGATGATTATGATCCATGACTTAGCCAATAAGGAGGATCTTAGTGTTGATACATGCACCACAAGGTGCAATGTATACATTGTAGTCCCCGAACCTGACAGTAGGTGAAAAAGACACCTGGTGTCAGGATCAAATAATATCGACGACTGATAAAAAATGGGGACTTAGTCCACCTTAAAATTTGATATACGCACCGCAAGGTGCAATGTATACATTATAGTCCCCGAGCTTGACAGTAGGTGAAGAAAACACCTGGTGTCAGGATCAAAGAATACCAATGACCACTTAGTTAGAATAATCAACTCCTAGCTTAGTGAGCACACAGTTAGTCCCCAGCTTAGCTGAAGACCAGTAAGAGGTAAAACTGTACACTCACCGGAAGGTGAAGTGTACACACTTAGTCCCCGAGTCTGCTGTAAGATAGAGAAACATCTTGTAGCAGGATCAAGGAACATCGTTAATCTTATGGTCAAATAATCTATTCCCAGCTTAGCTGAGAAAATTACACTCACCGCTAGGTGAACTGTACACACTTAGTCCCCGAGCCTATTGTAAGATAGAGTAGCATCTTGTAGCAAGATCAAAGAATTAAGTGTAAGGGACAAAGTCTCCGTGCTTAGCACTGGACATTGGAGTAAATATGGAGAGTGATTAGCACTTAATCATGGAGAAAAAATGGAGAGTACTTAGCACTTGACCGCAGAGAACATTGGAGAGTGCTTAGCACTTAACCATGGAGAACATTGGAGAGTGCTTAGCACTTAACCATGGCGGAAACTGGAGAGTGCTTAGCACTATACCATGGCAGAAATTGGAGAGTGCTTAGCACTATACCGTGACGAATATTGGAGAGTGCTTAGCACTTAACCGTGGTGAAAACTAAAGAGTGCGTAGCACTTAACCATGGCGAAAATTGGAGAGTGCTTAGCACTTAACCGTGGCAAAAATTGGAGAGTGCTTAGCACTATACATGGCGAAAACTAGAGAGATAAATCGACGAAGCAGGACTAGCTGTTCAGTATGCCCTGGGGCCCATTGAACCGGCCCAATAAACATCCTCGGGGAAGTTGGAGGGACGCGAGGGACGCGGCGCAGAGAATGTGAAGAGACACGGGTGGCGCGGTGCGGCACAGCACAGCGTGGTTTCCACAAAACCCTAAAGTCGAAAGGTCGGGGTCGAACCATATAAATACAGACGCCGCGGCGCCCTCCCTTCATTTCACCTGGCACTTCTTCTTCCTCGCAAACGCAAAGCACTCGGCGCTTCGCCTTCTTCACACCCTGCTACAGCCTCAACACAACCGCAACATTTCCACAATCAGGTCTGAACCTTGTGCCATCAAATCAAAGCCACCTACATAACCAGATCTAATCCATGGCGAAGGGGGGAAGAAACGTAGCCGCTCGAGCCCAAAAAAGTCAGGCAGGGATGTAGTGGAGAGTACTAGCGAGATCCACCGTGACCTAGAGTGGGTCAAGTCGACCATCACCCAGGAGACCCTAGAAGGAATGGTGATCAAGGGCATCCTTCAGGACCAGGCAACCGTAGGATGGCGCCCCGCTGCTGGTGAGGCGTTCCCGACCCTCGACACCAATGAACTTGTTGTATTCGAGGCGTATTTCATTCGTGGATTTGGGATTCCTATGCATCCTTTCCTGCTCAAACTTCTTCGTTATTACGGCATCAGCCTTTGTCATCTCAATCCCAACATCATTCTTCATATCTCGCTCTTCATCAACCTCTATGAAGCATTCCTCAGAATCGCTCCGCACTTCAACCAATTTTTGCCACTTCTTTTGCCTTAAACCCTTCTCTGGGTCAGTATCTCCCAAGGTGGTCGATGGAGTTTATCTGTAGCTATAGGATGGCATGGTGAAGGAGTACATTCAAGTGCCCCTCAACACATCATTAAAGGGATGGGTTGCTAGGTGGTTCTATATCCAAAACGCTAAGCCAAGCGTACCAGACGACATAGACCACCTAGCAGTGCCAAGCGCAAACTGGTCGGCAAGACTGAGTGGTTCAGAGATGACCCAGGTTGATGAGCTTCTGTAGATTCTAGGGCAGATCTGAAACAATCTTGATGGAGTTGGTGTAGCCATCAACTTCATCTATCGCCGGATCCAGCCGAGCAAGGATAGGTTCCACCCTACGTATGAATACACAGGGGATGAAGATACCGCTTGGGAAGCCCCTGAGAGAATAGATAAGGGTGACGCCTATGCCCGTGCCCTGGAGCTCTTTTCAAGGAACACCAAACTGAGTAACTTGGGCCAGCAATAGGCTTACAGCACCACGAATCTGCCACCACCGGTAAGAGTGTATCAATTGTAGTCCTTTTAATATCAAATCTTGTTGGTGCTGTAATGTCTTCTTTAAAACTGGTGGACAGGATCGTGTTGTGTATGTCTCCAACATGCCGGATGAGACCTGGCCGGAGGGTGTAGATACCAGTCCGACCCAAGCTCCGGCAGGTCCGCCGTCGAAGAGCAGCTCATCGTCCTCATCTAAGGACGTGGTGGAGAGACCCCCAAGCATCAGCGAGCGACACACGGGAAGCAGCCAGCCCATGAAGTGCCGGTAAAGAAGAATAAGAAACCAAACATGCTGCCACCATGCAGGGGTGTTGGAATTTCGTTTAGGGAGTGTGCGGCGTGCCAGCGAGTCATCGCCAACTGGTAGGATGATGATGAGGACAAAGGCGAAATGCTGTAGCAGCGAGCTGCACATAAGCCACTACGACACCTACCACTAGGACCTCCGATTAGTCTGCCTGAGTAGCAGCCGACCGAAGATCTACTCGGGGGGAAGTCCCTGAGCCTAGACAAGGTGCTCCGATAGGGAGGGCCTCCGCGGCGAGTCTAGAAGCGTCGGAGGTGAAGCGGACGCCTCTGGTGTTCTCAAGGTTCATGCCTTCCACTGAAGGGTAGGGGAGCTCCAACCATCCCCAATGATTCAGGGCTACACGACGGCGATCTGACGTGTAAGTGTTGCTGCCATAGACTTAGTCCTAGCAAAACCATAGTTGAATTATTAACAATATGATATCATTTTGCAGGGAAGCGCCGATTGAGGAGGTGCACCCAGTCGGCGCCGGCCATGTGCGATGACTTCTGGTGCTTGGGACACCGGTGCGGGACAGCCTAAAGAAACACAAGAGGCACCCGAGGACTAGGCTAGTCCCCGAGGTGGAGTCCCCCAGAGCCTGGAGCCCACAATGGAAGACATTGTCGCTGAGCCGACCAGTCGCCCAAAGCCAAGAACCAGTCCCCGAGCACAATCGCTAGTGATGGGTCATGGCAGATCTATCCGACCACATGCCAGTCGGGCGACAAGGCAAGCGAGGGAGTCCCCCGAGGTGATTGAAGAAATTGAGCAAGAAGCGCCAGATACCCGAGATCCTCCCCCTCGGCTCCTGCGGACCTTTGTGTGCTATGGAGACACGATAGAAGTCTTGGAGGATGAGGAGGCGAGTGAGCAGGTGAAAAGGCTCAAGGCGACACTAGCATCAGTGTCCATCCAAATTGAAGTAAGTTAGTCCACATGAGCAATTGAAGTTGTAGATTACATCTATTAACTGTTGTTTGCCACAGGAGTTAATGAAGATCTCCGAGAATCGCACACGCTAGCTGGAGCTGGCGGCTTTAGCAATTGTCGAGAACCAGAGGCTGTGTGAGTCGGTGGTGATACTGGAGAAGATGTTGGCTAGAGCATGTAACACCTCGAGTGTTAGCCTTACATAACTTGACTTGCATAACATGAGCATGATCATCACGCATTCATAAACAAGCATTTACAATTGAAACATTTGATTGAAACATCTGCAACATTTGCTTGTTATCGCATGTTTCATTAACATATGCAACCTTTCTCGTTATTTCATGTCTCCATGTGTATATGCATATGATCATGAATGAAAACATGTACTTGGTAGATGTGAGTCACAAAAACATGTAACCACACTAGGGTTAGCAAGTGGAACATGGTTCATGAATGTCATTTTCCATAATCAAGCCTTTAAGGCATGTTTCATGTGATTACTTTCAATGGCCCTATGAGTGACTACTACATGAAATGATTGAATGACCTTGCAAATTGCTTAAACATGTTTAGAGTATCATCATGAACAACTTTGGTATTTAGGGCTAGGGCTAGTTTGGTCATTAAGCCATGCTTTGATGTGTATCATCATTTAAAAGTGACATGTTTGACCAAAGTTGAACTAGGTGTTAGAGACCTTGCATGGAGGAGATTACTAAAGCAAAGTTGTAGTGTTTGACATAAGGAACAAGTTTTATTTTTAGGTCATGGACTGATTTAGCTTCTAACATGCTTGAATGGGTCCCACAAAAACCAGCAAAATCAGGCTTTCAACACTTAACGAATTTTCTAAGTCTTTGATTGACTGACAGACTGACAGGCCTAGGTTGGGGGTGATTTTTCTCAGTTTCGGTTGAGAATTGGAGCATGATCCTTGAACGAAAGTTATAGCTGGTACATTAGACTTCAACCTTGATGTACTAAGTTTTCGCTGAAAGCCATTGGTAACGAAGTTGTCATCGTTGCAATACTCGCTGTCAGGCTAATACGCGCGCGACTGAATCAACTGACGACGCCGTTCAGTGGCCGACCGTCGGTAGAGCCCGCACGCCGCGTGTCCGTGGCGATGGCCGCGCGTCGCCAACGCCCTGATCGCGCAGGCCACGACGCGCCTGGACGCGGCCTTAACCCTGCCAGCGCCTGCCCGAGCCATCCCGCGCCCTCATTTCGCATTTCCCGACCTCTTTTCCTCGCCGCAGCAGCAGCCGAGCGCCTCCTCGCTCCGCCATCGCCATAGCTGTGCGCAAGCTCACGACGAGCTGTCCATTCTTCACCGCAGTAGCACCACTAGCTCCCCTGCAACCTACTACCTCCTCCTGTGTCCGTTGGTAGCGCTTGGTAAGCCACCGCAACGCATATGAGCTCGCCGGAGTTCCACCGCTAGCCCGTCTCCGTGGCCACGTCGCCACCGTCCACCCCAGGCTGCGTTAGGGCGCTAGACAGCTCCGCCGCAGCTCGGTGATGCCCGGCGTAGCGTTCGATCGAGCCACCATAGCCCCCACCGGCGTACCGCCATTGTCTAGCTCCGCCGTGCCACCATGAACGCCGCCACCGTACTTAGCTCCGTTAATAGGCTCGGTCAAGTAGGTCACTAGCTCTAGAAATTAGTGGGGGTCATGTAGCGTAGATGTCATCGCCGGCAAAGCTCGCCGTCGACGAGCCGTAGCCGCGCAGTGCCGAGTAGCGCCGCTGCTCTGTTCATGGCTCACTGGCATGTGGGGTCCCCTGTCAGGTGGGTCCCATCGGTCAGCGACAGAAGAAGAGAAAGCTAGTTCATTCTTTTCAGATTTAAATCCTAATTTCATGTGTTTTGTTATTTTTGTATCTTCAGTTTGCTGGCTCCAAAAATTATAAAATAAATTTGTGAGTGTTCCTTAGGAAGTGTAGTATTTAGGAAAAATATGTTCTTGACTTGTACAGTAGAATTGTTTGGAGATTTAAATAGGGATCTGAAATGTGCTTTTGAATACATTCAAATTTGTTTATTTTATATCTAGAGTTCCTGTGCTCCAAAAATTATGAAATTTTTGTGGTAAGCTACTATTAGCTAGTATGATCTCTGGTAAAAATTTGAAAACCAGTGCATGTGTAGATTTATAGTTATAGATTTTTCTTTTATGAATAGTTAATCATTGCATGAATTTTTATAAATTATTTATGAGTCCAAAATTCATGAAATTTGTTGGAGGTAATCCTAGTACCATATGGATGCTAAGAAAAATAGGAAAGCTATTGCTTGACACTTTTCAATAGGATTTTCCATTTATGCTATTTCAAGCCTTGCTTCCTTGTCATTTTTGTGTAGGATGTTCTACTTAGTAAAATGACATGAAATTTTTATAGTAGTCCTTTGATAGCATTAGTAAGGCACTGTAAATTTTTGAGAATTTATGAAGTACATCTGATATGTGTTTATTATTTAACCTAGATATCTAAATAAAATAATAAAGGCATTTAAATAAATAGTTTGAACTTCACCATTATATTATCTTAAATGTATTTGGTATGCTTACACTATTGGTAGATTCTATGTGGTCAAATTTGGAATGATTACATGAAGTAGAAGTAGCGTTACTTTATATTGCATGTTGAATAGTTTCCGGACAGATTCTGTAGTTTGAGGAGTTGCATGTCGAAACTGATGTGTACTGTAAAAATGGTTAATAACAAAGTTGTAGAGAAATTGATAAGCTTTCCAGAAAGTCTAGGATCACTGAATTTGGATTAGTAGAACTCCAGTTATGAGTAAAACCAGTAGCTACTGTTTTGTGGCATAATCGATGCATTGTGAAGGTAGATGATTAACTAATCGAGAAGAGATATGCACCTACTCAATAGACATGATGCACTTGTTAACATTTATACATTCGTAATACTTAAGCCATATTCATGCATCTAGGATCGGAGGAAGAGATCACGTTGCTGGAATTCGAAGAAGTAGAGGAAGGGAATCAGTAGGAGGATCCGCAAGCCGCAGCTCCCGAAGGCATGGAGCAGAACCCTAAAGAGCTTCCGGAGTGTCCTAACCACCGCCCTACTTCCTTTCTATGAGGCAAGCCCCGGAGCATTATAAGCCTCCCAGTAATTTACAAATGTTTACTTACGTACTTATGATTGATGCATTAGGTTATAAGAGTTGAATGAAACCACTTGATGCATGTAAATTCCTTGTCCAGATGCTAACCCTTTAACCGATATAGGTCCAGTATCGAATATATGCTTAGCCATGCTTAGACTGGTAGAAGTCGGGTGATGTCCTGTCACCTGCGAGATATAGGGGGATACCGGAGCACGGTTGTCTATATCTGCTATCGTGGAACAGAACCATGTGGTAAAAGTAAATCAAGACTGGACAGGAGGTCGATAGAGAAGCAACAAGACATGGAGGTCTTGGGTGTGGATCTATCCCCGTCTGTGTCGGTTAAGGACCGTACCGTTGTTGGAACTTCTGACAAGATTGAACGCATGCCTCTCACTTAGCTATAATTAACTTGATAAAGGAATCATACTTGTACAATGGGTCAATTGCCTTTTTCGCAAAATGTTGTCAAGTTACATCCACTTATACAGCCTTGCATAATCCTTGGAGTCATTTTATTTTTGGTTCATGACGGGTAAGTCTAGCTGAGTACCTTCTCGTACTTAGGGTTTATTTTCCCATTGTTGCAGATGGCACTGTGTATCATGGTTATTGCAAGAGTTGCTTCTATCCCGCCGTGGATGAGGAGTAAGCCTTGGGCAGGCTTCTTTATTAATTCCTATCCTTGCTTTTGTGGACCGTGATCTTACTTGGCACTGTATCAAATTATGTTGGAAACTTTAATTTCAAACTTATTTGCTTCCGCTTTATTTATCAAACTCAGTTTGTAATAACTTTTATTCGTACTCTGATGATGAAATGTATCTGCGAACTTTATGTAATATGTGGCATGTATGTTGAATCCTGTACGATCTTGGTTGTTGTAAATCGTTTATCGAGACCCGTCGTGGTACTCGACGGACTACCGGGTTTATATGGGTTCAAGTATGATAGTGCGACCGCTTGCGGGCTGCCATTATACTTGTATTCTTATAAATTGGTCGGTTCTACGACAGCTGGTATCAGAGCAAGATTTAACGTTAATTATCACAAGTGTATTTAAAACAAAAGTTTTTGTTTTCCAAAAACCCTTCTCTAGCAACTAATAGTTATATAATAGGTATTTGAAATCTAAAGTGTGCCAATGATCACTTTTCTTATGCCCAAATTAAGGACTATTAGGTGGCTATTTAAGTACTAACATGGGGGTTTCTACTTCGTCGTCCATACGGCGTGCTATTGTATGGATGCCATTCACTTGAGTGGTAATGTATGGATCAATTGCCTCTACGCCAAGGTAAGATGATGAGTGTATGACCGCAAGAGGTAAGCGTGCGGTCGGGAAGAGTTAGCTTTGGTACGGCTATGTATGCATGCTTGCATGTGTATATGGTACGTATTTAATTGTGGGTTTAAATTATTGTCGGGTAGATTGATACGGAAGTATATGTATGGGTATACATATATAAAAGTATTTACAACTACATTCTGCATATTTCATTATGGGTTTAGGGCTGAGATGAAATTTTATGCAGGTACACTAACAATGAAACGTGTAGCTCGACTAGTTACGCTATTTATGAGAGAACATATGTATGCCACCATGTCTACCGTTAGAAACAATGTTTTCTTAAGTTTGTGAGGACGTACGGAACGAGCATGCATCATGATAATTACCATTCACATAACTACATTGTTCCTCCCCTTATAAAATTCTTACTCAGTTATATAACACTTATCCATTATGGCATTGTCTCATCAAAGGGTACATGTTAATGGTGCAGATGGCACACACCAAGCAGACTGCTCGCAAGTCCACCGGAGGCAGAGCTCCCAGCCGTCAGCTTGCTCCACGTACCCATCAACGTCACACATTCCTTGGAGAGTTTGGGATGCCTACCCTCTTGTGGAGAGTGCTCAGCTATGTAGGCTATCCTGATGGAATGGAACCCCGCTACTTCTGGGCAAATGAGTAGTTGGGAGAAGGTCTCTTAGTTACGGTGGAGGCCGTTGTTCGTCCCCGAGGTGACGATTCGGAGTGGATAGGTTGGTGTTATGAGTCAACTGGTAGGACTACTGAAGAAGCAGCTGGTAGGGCAGCCTTTGGGATCATGAGGGATATCATGGATCGTTTTCCTCAGGAGCTGGCAGCCGCTTTGGCTAGAGTCTTTCCAAGGGGTAACCCCTCCACTGACTCATGGCAGCAGGCAAGAGGAAGATCTTTGGAGATTGGTGCAGCAGAAGGGCAGAACAGTGATAACCCTTCCATGAGCATCATGTTTGCAGTAATGAGAGTGTTAGATGGAGTAGAAGGTAGCCTCAGACGTGTGTCTGGTGCTCTTAGTCATGCCCGCGAGGACCGACGTCAGCTTTAGAGGGAGCATGACGCTGAGATTGAGAGGCTCACTGAAGAGATGACTCGGTTAACTCACCAAAGGAATGCGGCCTAGACTAAGGAAGATGTTCTGAGAGCTCGACAGTTTGAGCTGGGGCAGCAGCTGGCCAATGCAGAAGAATACAACGATAATCTACTTGAAGAGGTTCATCGACTGAACAACCAGCTCCACCCTTATGTCCCACCTGGAGCCGCAGAAATGGATCTAGAATGGGACGAGGAAGAAGAAGAAGTAGAGCCTGAAGAAGAAGTGGAGCCTGAGGAAGGAGATGATCCTGCGTCTGACCTCGATAGTGATCATGATGAGGATTAGATCGCTTAGCACTTAGTGGAAGGTCTAATGTATCACCTTTATTCATGCAATGGACCTGTAGTTCGAGTTTGGCATTAGTAACCCGACTATCATGTAATGTTGTTTAATCGCACGTTTGGTTGAACATCAATGCAATTCCAGTCCTTTGTCGGTAATCACGACTTAAAATTTGCATGCGTTATGAGCGCGATAAGTGGTCTAATTGGTGATGTCATGTTGCGAGAATGAATTATTATGCCTCTATTTTTATTATGCTTTTGAGAATTTTCTCCAGTAATTTTAGTTTGGCATGAGTACCTAATTCATCTACAATCTCCTGACATCAACCAATAATCGCTTATTGTTGCAACTTCGCAGATGACGCGCACCCATGCTGGAGCTGGTGGCAGCCAGGATGGCAACCATGATGACTTGCCACCCCCACCGCCGCCGTCTGCTCAGGAATTCTTTACCCAGTTCCTGGGGAGCCAGAGGACAATGGAAGAAGCTTTGCGCCTTATCGCGCAAAACACTACTCATGGCCACCCACATCAACCAGGGGCCGAGCCAAATCAGCACAGTACATTCAAGGAGTTTCTAGACACAAAGCCTCCGATCTTCAAGGTGGCTGAGGAACCACTGCAGGCCGATGAGTGGCTGAATACCATTGAGCAGAAATTCCGTCTGCTAAGGGTCATGGAGCATCTGAAGGCAGAGTATGCTTCTCATCAATTGCAAGGACCAGCAGGGATCTGGTGGACACATTTCCTATCATCTTTGCCTGCTAATGCCCGAGTGACCTGGGAACAGTTCAAGCTAGCTTTTAGGGGACACCATATTCCCCTGGGCCTGATGCACATGAAAGCGGCCGAATTTATGAGGCTCACTCAAGGAACAAAGTCACTCATAGAATATATGTACGCATTCAACAACTTGTCAAGATATGCTCCCTGTTTTGTGGATACTGAAGAGAAAAAGATAGAGAGTTTCAAGCGAGGTCTGGGTACCAAACTTATGAAGACCATGGCCAATTCTAGGTGTGCCATGTACAATGAGTTTATTAGTGATGCCTTGACCCAAGAGAACCACAACACCATGCATGCAGTTGCTAAAGGTCGCAAGAGGGCATATGAGGCCGGTGCATCCGGATCTTTCTAGTCGAAAGCGCTTATCACAGCTAGGCCACAATTCCGTCCACCCGCACCCAAGTTTAGGCCTCCACCACCGAAAGCTTAGAATAATAGGCCACATAAACCATTCCGTAAGGCATTCACTATTGCCTTACCAAAAGGAAATGGCAATCAGGATAGCTCCACCGGATTCAGAAGTAATCAACCATGTTTCAACTGCAACCAACTAGGTCATTGGTCCAAGGAGTGCCCCCACCCCAAGAGGAATGGCAACCCAAATCAGAACAATCAGAGGCAGGTGAATGCCAGGGCACGTCAAGGACAAGTGCATTATACCGCTGTGGAGGAAGTGCTCACTGGAGAAGTTGTCACGGCTGGTATGTTTCTCGTCAACAAGCATCCTGCTGTTGTTTTATTTGATTCGGGAGCTTCTCATTCATTTATGAGTCAAGCATTTGCATCTAGACATGATCAAGAAATAATTGAAGTAAGCAAAGGGGGTTTTAACATAAGTTCAGCAGGGGGAACTGTTACTACCAAAAAGATAGTCAAAAATGTACTCATCTCCATACAAGGGAGGGAGTACACAACAGATTTGATAATATTGCCTGGGTTATCGATAAGTGTAATCTTAGGCATGAATTGGATGAAGGATCATGGTGTTCTTATTGACACTAGCACCCATACTATTATGTTGAGAGAAGCCATGGGAGGGAATGCTTTTCTAGTACCACTCTCCCGCGATTTCAAACCCCAACATTTAGCCTGTGCTATCCAAACCACCACAATATGTGATATCCCTGTGGTTTGTGAGTTTCCGGATGTATTCCCAGAAGAATTACTAGGTCTACCACCGAATAGGGACGTGGAATTTAAGATCGAGTTAGTGCCAGGTACCGCACCCATATCCAGAAGGCCCTATAGAATGCCACCCAATGAGTTAGCAAAACTTAAGGTTCAATTGCAAGATCTGTTGGACAAGGGTCTTATCCAACCTAGCTCATCTTCGTGGGGATGTCCAGCCTTGTTTGTGAAAAAGAAGGATAAGTCACTGAGAATGTGTGTAGATTACAGACCACTCAATGCTGTGACCATCAAGAACAAATATCCATTACCCCGCATTGACATCTTGTTCGATCAGCTAGCAAAGGCAAAGGTATTCTCCAAAATTGACTTAAGATCAGGCTACCATCAGATAAAGATCAGACCGGAGGATATACCTAAAACTGCTTTCTCTACTAGGTACGGCTTATACAAGTATTTGGTTATGTCTTTCGGGCTAACAAATGCTCCAGCCTACTTCATGTACCTAATGAACTCGGTATTCATGCCCGAACTTGACAAGTTCGTGGTCGTGTTTATCGATGACATATTGATTTATTTAGAAAATGAGTTAGATCATGAAGAGCATCTGAGGATTGTCCTATCCAGACTGAGGGAGCATAAGCTATATGCCAAGTTTAGCAAATGTGAATTTTGGCTGAGTAAAGTACCTTTCTTAGGTCACATTTTATCAAGAGATGGAATCTCTGTAGACCCATCAAAAGTACAAGAGGTCATGGATTGGAAAGCCCCAACTTCGGTTCATGAAGTTCGGAGTTTTCTAGGATTAGCAGGATACTATCGTCGGTTTATTCCAAATTTCTCAAAAATAGCTAAGCCTATGACCAGACTACTTCAGAAGGATGAGAAGTACAAATGGATACCAGAATGTGAAACAGCTTTTCACACCCTCAGAACTTTGTTGACTACAGCACCTATGCTAGCACAACCAGACATTGAAAAGCCTTTTGATGTATTTTGTGATGCATCGGGAATAGGTTTAGGATGTGTGCTTATGCAAGAAGGAAGAGTAATTGCATATGCTTCTCGGCAATTGAGAAAATATGAAGTCAACTACCCTACACATGATTTGGAACTTGCAGCCGTTGTCCATGCATTAAAGATATGGAGACATTACTTGTTGGGCAATGTATGTCATATCTATACTGACCACAAAAGCCTCAAGTATATCTTTACCCAGCCTAAGCTGAACTTGAGACAATGAAGATGGTTAGAATTGATTAAGGACTACAATTTAGAAGTGCATTACCATCCGGGTAAAGCTAATGTAGTAGCAGATGCACTCAGTCGGAAGTCCGATTGCAACACTATGGAAGCCTTGTTGGAAGATGGATTCAACTTGTTACATCTTGTTGTACTACACAATATCACAATCAGTTGTTCACTTGAGGGCAAAATCATAGAGCTACAGCAGACAGATGTAGGAATAAGTCACATCAAGAGGAAAATGCAAGAGCAAGAAACCAAACATTTTAGATTGGACGAAAGAGGTGTATTATGGTTTGAGGACCGGTTAGTGGTACCAAAAGACCGTGAGCTAAGGAATCAAATTTTAGATGAAGCTCACTCATCCAAATTGTCTATCCATCCGGGTAGTAGTAAAATGTATCAAGATTTAAGAACCCATTTTTGGTGGACTAAGATGAAGAAAGAGATCGCAGCCTATGTTACTAGGTGTGATAACTGCAGTAGAGTGAAAGTCGTCCATATGAAAACTGCTGGATTACTTCAGCCATTGCCTATTCCAGGATGGAAATGGGAGGAAATCAGCATGGATTTTATCACAGGCCTTCCAATGATGCCACAAGGTCACGATTCAATATGGGTAATTGTTGATCGTCTCACCAAGTCGGCACATTTTGTACCAGTTCACACAACATATCATGTGGGGAAATACTCTGAGTTATATGTTTCCCAGATCGTGAGACTGCATGGAGTACCCAGGACTATAATCTTAGATCGAGGACCACAATTCATAGCTCGTTTCTGGGAGCACTTACACCAGGCTTTGGGAACCAAGCTAATCAGAAGTTCAGCATATCATCCGCAAACTTCAGGACAGACAGAGCGAGTGAACCAAATCCTAGAAGATTTACTTAGAGCTTGTGTTATATCTTCAAAAGGTTCATGGGAGAAATAGTTACCTTTAGCTGAATTCTTCTATAACAACAGTTATCAAGCGAGTATCAAAATGGCTCCATTTGAAGCCTTGTATGGCAGAAAATGCATAACTCCATTGAATTGGATTGAGCCCGGTGAAAGGAGATACTTTGGTATTGACTTTGTCAATGAAACCAAAGAGCAAGTACATATCATCCAACAACATATGAAGGCAGCTCAATCAAGACAAAAGAGTTATGCCGATAAAAGAAGAAGACCACTGACTTTTGAAGTGGGTGACTACGTATACTTGAGAGTATCACCCATGAAAGGTGCAAAAAGATTTGGGATGAAAAAGAAGCTTTCACCAAGATATGTAGGGCCATACAAAATTTTGGAACGAAAAGGAAATGTTGCGTATAAGTTACAACTTCCACCAGAGATGAGTGCAATATTTAATGTGTTCTATGTTTCACAGTTAAAGAAATATCTTCGAGTACCTAAAGAAGCTATTGCACCCACCAACGTGCAGCTTCAATTGGATTTGACCTATGAAGAAAAGCCAATTCGAGTATTAGAGGAGATGGAGAGAGTGACAAGGAGTAAGATTATTAAATTCTATAAGGTGGTGTGGAACAATCATAGTGAACAAGATGCTACGTGGGAAAGAGAAGATTATCTACGAGAAGTTTATCCCGCCTTTTTCCAAGAATGGTAGGTCTTGCAAATCTCAGGACGAGATTTTTATAAGGGGGAGGGGCTGTAACACCTTGGGTGTTAGCCTTACATAACTTGACTTGCATAACATGAGCATGATCATCATGCATTCATAAACAAGCATTTACAATTGAAACATTTGATTGAAACATCTGCAACATTTGCTTGTTATCGCATGTTTCATTAACATATGCAACCTTTCTCGTTATTTCATGTCTCCATGTGTATATGCATATGATCATGAATGAAAACATGTACTTGGTAGATGTGAGTCACAAAAACATGTAACCACACTAGGGTTAGCAAGTGGAACATGGTTCATGAATGTCATTTTCCATAATCAAGCCTTTAAGGCATGTTTCATGTGATTACTTTCAATGGCCCTATGAGTGACTACTACATGAAATGATTGAATGACCTTGCAAATTGCTTAAACATGTTTAGAGTATCATCATGAACAACTTTGGTATTTAGGGCTAGGGCTAGTTTGGTCATTAAGCCATGCTTTGATGTGTATCATCATTTAAAAGTGACATGTTTGACCAAAGTTGAACTAGGTGTTAGAGACCTTGCATGGAGGAGATTACTAAAGCAAAGTTGTAGTGTTTGACATAAGGAACAACTTTTATTTTTAGGTCATGGACTGATTTAGCTTCTAACATGCTTGAATGGGTCCAACAAAAACTAGCAAAATCAGGCTTTCAACACTTAACGAATTTTCTAAGTCTTTGATTGACTGACAGACTGACAGGCCTAGGTTGGGGGTGATTTTTGTCAGTTTCGGTTGAGAATTGGAGCATGATCCTTGAATGAAAGTTGTAGCTGGTACATTAGACTTCAACCTTGATGTACTAAGTTTTCGCTGAAAGCCATTGGTAACAAAGTTGTCATCGTTGCAGTACTCGCTGTCAGGCTAATACGCGCACGACTGAATCAACTGACGACGCCGTTCAGTGGCCGACCGCCGGTAGAGCCTGCACGCTGCGTGTCCACGGTGATGGCCGCGCGTCGCCAACGCCCTGATCGCGCAGGCCACGACGCGCCTGGACGCGGCCTTAACCCCGCCAGTGCCTGCCCGAGCCATCCTGCGCCCTCATTTCGCATTTCCTGGCCTCTTTTCCTCGCCGTAGCAGCAGCCGAGCGCCTCCTCGCTCCGCCGTCGCCATAGCCGTGCGCAAGCTCGTGATGAGCTGTCCATTCTTCACCACAGCAGCACCACTAGCTCCCCTGCAACCTACTACCTCCTCCCGTGTCCACTGGTAGCGCTTGGTAAGCCACCGCAACGCATGCGAGCTTGCCGGAGTTCCGCCGCTAGCCCGTCTCCGTGGCCACGTCGCCACCGTCCACCCCAGGCTGCGTTAGGGCGCTAGATAGCTCCGCCACAGCTCGGTGATGCCCGGCGTAGCATTTGATCGAGCCACCATAGCCCCCACCGGCGTACCACCGTTGTCTAGCTCCGCCGTGCCGCCATGAACGCCGCCACCGTACTTAGCTCCATCAATAGGCTCGGTCAAGTAGGTCACTAGCTCCGGAAAGTAGTGGGGGTCATGTAGCGTAGATGTCATCGCCGGCGAAGCTCGCCGTCGACGAGCCATAGCCGCGCAGTGCCGAGCAGCGCCGCTGCTCTGTTTGTGGCTCACTGGCATGTGGGGTCCCCTATCAGGCGAGTCCCACCGGTCAGCGATAGAAGAGAAAGCTAGTTCATTCTTTTTAGATTTAAATCCTAATTTCATGTGTTTTGTTATTTTTGTATCTTCAGTTTGCTGGCTCCAAAAATTGTAAAATAAATTTGTGAGTGTTCCTTAGGAAGTGTAGTATTTAGGAAAAATATGTTCTTGACTTGTACAGTAGAATTGTTTGGAGATTTAAATAGGGATTTGAAATGTGCTTTTGAATGCATTCAAATTTGTTTATTTTATATCTAGAGATTCTAGGCTCCAAAAATTATGACTTTTTTGTGGTAAGCTAGTCTTAGAAAATATGAGCTCTGGTAAAAATTTGAAGACCAGTGCATGTGTAGATTTATAGTTATAGATTTTTCTTTTATGAATAGTTAATCCTTGCATGAATTTTTATAAATTATTTATGAGTCCAAAATTCATGAAATTTGTTGGAGGGAATCCTAGTACCATATGGATGCTAAGAAAAATAGGAAATTTGTTGCTTGACACTTTTCAATAGGATTTTTGATTTATGCTATTTCAAGCCTTGCTTCCTTGTCATTTTTGTATAGGTTGTTCTACTTAGTAAAATGACATGAAATTTTATAGTAGTCCTTTGATAGCATTAGTAAGGCACTGTAAATTTTTGAGAATTTATGAAGTACATCTGATATGTGTTTATTATTTAACCTAGATATCTAAATAAAATAATAAAGGCATTTAAATAAATAGTTTGAACTTCACCATTATATTATCCTAAATGTATTTGGTATGCTTACACTGTTGGTAGATTCTATGTGGTCAAATTTGGAATGATTACATGAAGTAGAAGTAGCGTTACTTTATATTGCATGTTGAATAGTTTTCGGATAGATTCTATAGTTTGAGGAGTTGCATGTCGAAACTGATGTGTACTGTAAAAATGGTTAATAACAAAGTTGTAGAGAAATTGATAAGCTTTCCAGAAAGTCTAGGATCACTAAATTTGGATTAGTAGAACTCTAGTTATGAGTAAAACCAGTAGCTACTGTTTTGTGGCATAATCGATGCATTGTGAAGGTAAATGATTAACTAATCGAGAAGAGATATGCACCTACTCAATAGACATGATGCACTTGTTAACATTTATGCATTCGTAATACTTATGCCATATTCATGCATCTAGGATCGGAGGAAGAGGTCACGTTGCTGGAATTCGAAGAAGTAGAGGAAGGGAATCAGCAGGAGGATCCGCAAGCCGTGGCTCCCGAAGGCGTGGAGCAGAACCCTAAAGAGCTTTCGGAGTGTCCTGACCACCGCCCTACTTCCTTTTTGCGAGGCAAGCCCCGGAGCATTATAAGCCTCCCAGTAATTTACAAATGTTTACTTACGTACTTATGATTGATGCATTAGGTTATAAGAGTTGAATGAAACCACTTGATGCATGTAAATTCCTTGTCCAGATATTAACCCTTTAACCGGTATAGGTCCAGTATCGAATATATGCTTAGCTATGCTTAGACCGGTAGAAGTCGGGTGATGTCCTATCACCTGCGAGATATAGGGGGATACTGGAGCACGGTTGGCTATATCTGCCATCGTGGAACAGAACCATGTGGTAAAAGTAAATCAAGACTGGACGGGAGGTCGATAGAGAAGCAACAAGACATGGAGGTCTTGGGTGTGGATCTATCCCCGTCTGTGTCGGTTAAGGACCGTACCGTTGTTGAAACTTCTGACAAGATTGAACGCATGCCTCTCACTTAGCTGGCCGGATAACTTGTTCCGACCGCGAAGCCGAGTAATTCAACTTAGGTCAGGACCTGTTCTGTTGTGCGCTCCTTTTGGGGAACGATCAGACTGAGCCCAAGGGCAGGCTTGGCCTGAGCATCCTGGCATTTGGTGTTCCAGATTGTGCGGCGTGGTACGGACCCGCGAAATGTGTACTTGAGTTGTACCAAAGGTGACCTAAGGCTATCGTGGCTGGTAGACCTGGGTTTGTGTTAGGAATAAATTCCCAGCTGGTTGAAATCGATTTAAATCGCCGTCTCTCCCGGATAGTGAGAAACTTGACTAGCTCCAACATCGTAGTAACTATGTTATGAAACATGATGGTTCGAATGAATATGGAATTACAATACCTGCTATGGTTACTATTGTATGCTTCTAAATGATATACCACATGTTTGGCACAGGATAGTTTGCGAATCTAGAAATGGATAGTTATAATTAACTTGATAAAGGAATCATACTTGTACAATGGGTCAATTGCCTTTTTCACAAAATGTTGTCAAGTTATGTCCACTTATACAGCCTTGCATAATCCTTGGAGTCATTTTATTTCTGGTTCATGACGGGTAAGTCTAGCTGAGTACCTTCTCGTACTCAGGGTTTATTTTCCCATTGTTGCAGATGGCACTGTGTATAATGGTTATTGCAAGAGTTGCTTCTATCCTGCCGTGGATGAGGAGTAAGCCTTGGGCAGGCTTCTTTATTAATTCCTATCCTTGCTTTTGTGGACCGTGATCTTACTTGGCACTGTATCAAATTATGTTGAAAACTTTAATTTCGAACTTATTTGCTTCCGCTTTATTTATCAAACTCAGTTTGTAATAACTTTTATTCATACTCTGATGATGAAATGTATCTACGAACTTTATGTAATATGTGGCATGTATGTTGAATCCTATACGATCTTGGTTGTTGTAAATCGTTTATCGAGACCCGTCGTGGTACTCGATGGACTATCGGGTTTATATGGGTTCAAGTATGACAGTGTGACCGCTTGCGGGCTGCCATTATACTTGTATTCTTGTAAATTGGTCGGTTCTGTGATACAGCACACGGCAACCGGGAGAAACTACGAGCACAAGTGTCACAACTAGAGGCGAAGAACTAGGAGCTGACGAATCAGCTAGGCGACGCCATTTATCGTTAGAATGGTAAGGCCTTAGGCCCCATGGCGTAATGCTTTTATGTCCACAGTTTACCTAGGCTGACAGTAAATCTTGTCGGTGTAGAGCTTGAATTTGAGGCACGCCTGGTGCGTGAGGCCAATGCAGAGACGGAGACCAAAGCTCTGCTAGCGCACGAAGCCAAGGCGCTAGCGGAGAAAGAAAGAGATGAAACCTAGTCGGCAAAAGAAAAACTCGTCGAAGAGCTTAAATATAAGTTATTCCTCATAACAGCACTCATCTTGCTGTGAGGAACGTGTTTAACATGGTGGCCCTTCTCATCTGTAGTGGTCTAGACCAATGCCTAGACATAGTTCCGTTACTTAGAGCTCTGACTTCAGGCCAGTAAAGATAGGATGAAGACCATTGTCGATGGGTAAAACCCATACTAGACTTCATCGACCCAGAGTTGCTGGAGCCTGACAGGCCGCTGCGGTCGGACGCCATCATGGAGAGGTGCAAGTCGGAGCTAAAAAAACTTCAAGCAATATGCTCATGGCGTCGCTTGTTCTACCATGGGCCATGCACTGGCAGTTGTCTGATCGGTCTACCCCTCAGTGAAGCTCGAACTAATCGACGGTGACTATGCCCGAAATCTGAGCGACGAGCAGATCACCACGTTGGAGGAGGAGGTATCCGAGTCGACGATCAAACTAGCGGATGACTTGGAGCTGTTCAGCGATGCTGGCAATGAATTGTGATTGATTAGAATTAGATGTAATACATGTCTGCACTACGCCGCACAGTTGTAAATGAAACATTATGTTTAATATGTATAAAGTGTTAATATTTAATATTAACAATGCAATGCCATTTAGTCCTTTATCTTGTCACCAACCCTGGCTATTCCACACCCCATGGCGTAAAGTTCTTAGGTCTCATGCACGCTTAGGAATATAAGCATCACCGAGGAGCCGCTGCTGACCGCCCATGATGCAGAGCGCTACTGCCCATGCATGTTTAGGTACTGAGTCGAGAACAGGGCTATTTCTGGATAACGCAAATGAGAACACGGCTGGTCAGTGAGTCGAATGGTGATAGTATGCGTCATCTTAAAGATGATAAACATGGAGAAACAAATAATTGGAGAAAATTTATGGAGAAAAAACAAATGAAGAAAACATCACCAAGAAAATCATTATTGAAATACATATATACATAAAGGGGTACATATCTTTGTAGAACGTCTCAATGATAGAAACGCCTAAGGTGTTCGATGCGCCAGGAGTTAGGGATGTCTACGCCGTCTTGATCGCAGAGCCTATATGACCCTGGTCGGTCACTGCCTTGACAATGTATGGACCCTCACAAGGTGAAGATAGCTTGTGCATCCCTTCGGTCTTAAGTTTCCTGCGAAGCACCATGTCGCCGACCGCAAAGGATCGCTCCTAGATGTTGCAATTGTAGTATTTACGCAAACTATCCCAGTATTTGGCCGTCCGAATACAGGTGACCAAGCGTTCTTCCTCAAGTTGGTCGACATCATCTTGTCGTGCCTGATCGCTCCTCTCTTCATCGTAGTTCTCTATCCTGGGTGCTCGGAAAATGACATCGGCAGGTAATGCTGCCTCTGATCCGAACACCAAGAAATAGGGGGAGACTCTAGTGTTGCGACTGGGCTAGGTCCTTAGTCCCCAGACCACCGTTGGCAATTCTTTGAGCCATTTGCCTGGATGTTTCTGGTCCTTCTCGTATAACCTCTTCTTCAAGGCATCTAAAATCATGTTGTTTGCTCACTCAACCTGGCCATTAGCCCTGGGGTGCACGACCGATACATACTCAATAGATATGCATCGATCCTCGCAGAAATCCCAGAAGTCGCTATCTGTGAATGTAGAACCAAGGTCGCTGATGCTACTATTCGACAGCCCAAACCTATGGATGATGTCGTCAAATAGCTCCGCTACTTTCTTTGTTGTAGACTGGACGAGCGGCTTGTACTCAATCCACTTGGAGAATTTGTCAATAGTGATGTAAACCCATCGGAATCCACTGGGGGCGTTCTTGAGTGGCCCAATCATGTCTAGTCCCCAGCATGTGAATGGCCAAGAGGCGAGAATCGTCCGTAGAGCCTGAGCTAGAATGTGGATCTGCTTGGCGAAAAATTGGCATCCCTCACACCGTCGGACAGGTGTTTTGGTGTATGCGCCTGCTGATGGCCAATAGAAACCTGCTCGGAAAGCTTTGCTGACCAGACTTCTAGAGGCTGCATGGTTGCCGCAGGATCCGGCATGGATTTCTTGAAGTAATGCCACTCCTTCTTGGGAGATGCACTTTTGAAGCAATTCCTCCTTTGCATTTTTCCACATCAGCTTGCCATCGACTAGCACATAATGCTTGCTACGTCGAATGAGGCACTCCATCTCGGTCTTGTCAGCTGGCACATCTACAGTGTCAGGTACTTGATGAAAGGCTCTTGCCAATCACTTCTCGGCACGGGAATTACCAGGACCAACTTCTTGGCGGGTGAACATTCTTGAACTTCTTGCTCCTACTTAATGGATGGTGTCCGAAGATCTTGTACGAAGACACCGGCTGGGACCTCGGCTCTGGCCGACCCTAGCTTGGATAATTGGTTAGCTGCCTGGTTCTGATTTCGTACGACGTGGTGGTATTCAATACCATAGAATTTGCCCTCCAACTTTCTGATATTTGAGCAGTAAGCATCCATCTTGTCACTAGTACAGGACCAATCTTTGTTGACCTGATTAATGAGAAGCGCGGAGTCGCTGTATACCAAGAGGCATTTAATGCCAAGCTCAATGGCAATTCAGAGACCATGGAGACAGGCTTTGTAGTCGGCGGCGTTATTGGAGGCCGAAAAATGAATCCGGAGGACGTATTGGAGTTTGTCCCTAGATGGGGAAACAAAAAGGACACCTGCCCGAGCACCATCAACAAAAGCTATCTATATCTAGATCATATTGAGTGATTCAATATAAAGGTATCCTATGGTTGCTCTACCTCAGGATAGAGAAAGATTGTTTTATGCCATAGTGACTGAGATGAGATATTGGGACATGTGGTCTACTATCTCTGTGCTATTTATGCGCTAATAAATCTTGCGGAAGTTCCTGGCCGGATATTATTTTTACAATGATTTGCTATCTAGTAGCAGCGCTACTCTTACCCGATGTTGGTGGATTGAAGTTAAGAATATCTTTTGATATCTAAAATAGCACATGTGGTCTTGGTGTAATCCATGATCCCATTATGTGGATATAATGATTCTAGTTATCTATAAGATCCTCAAATTCTAGATCATTGAAATAGGCTTTACATGAATATGGAAAGACCATTTAGTGATAGTCTTTAAATAGAAATTTAATGGTCAATTTCATTAATCATTCTGACATTGTATTGTACAAGGCTTCACATGAATGTGTATAGCTTGACAGAATGATATATCACATACTGAAGTTATGTGGTGTTGATTCTATGAATAAATGGTCATTATCTATAAAGGTAATGCAACATGTGTTGTGTAGATGGAGACAAATTATACTTAATGCAATATTTTGCACTAAGATGGTTCTATTCCATAGGTGATATGGGCATATGAATATTTGCAAACTAAGTCTTGTGATAATCTTGCGGAGATATTCACAAAATCTACCATACTTCACATTTCTTATGTGTAGAGTGCATTGGTATGAATTTACTTCGAGGTTTGCTAGTATCAGGGGGAGAGTCTCTCTGATTAATAACTTGTTGCAAAGATCATATTGCACTCTTTTCTTTGTATGAGTTTTCCCATGGGGTTTCTCAAATAAAGTTTTTAATGAGGCAATATTAACACAAGGTTATGTCATATCATCCATTTTTCCCATAGGGGTTTTTGGTGGACGATATTGGGACGTAAGATGCATTGTACTCTTTTCTTTGTGTGAGTTTTCCATTTATGGTTTCTCATATAAAGTTTTTGATGAGGCAATGTCAACATAAAGGTATATGCTATATCATCTAGTTTTCCCCATCAGGGTTTTTGAAAGATGATATTTGAAGCATATTGACCCTATGGTCAAGGTGTTTTACACTAAGGCTTTGGGTTTATCTCAAAGGGTCTAATAACATTGGTGATTGTATATCATGATGTTTCTCCTTATTTTTCCCACTGGGTTTTAAGGAGTTTTGCCTGGTATACTAGTATTACTTTGGTTTTTCCTACAGGGTTTTCCAAAGATTCATAATGATGCATAATAGACGAATAGTGAAGACTACAAGAAGTAAATTGATTAAGGGGGAGTGTTGAGAATTATTGTTCAGTGATCAATTAGGGATTAATCCAAAGGGTGTCTTTTCACCCCTCTCTCTCTGTCACATTTGTAACTGCCCATATAAGCCCTGTATATATATGTACACATTGTTCATTGGGAATACAACATAGATCATTTTCATCATTTGCTTGTCTCTCGCTCCCTAATTCTAACACTAGATACGTGATCTAGCGGTCTCGTCTCGGACCCTGATGAAAAATCTTCGTCTTTTGCTAGTGGACAATAGAGTAGTGATTCAAATGGTCGAGCAGTGGGCCGTGGGCGATAGGAAACTGGTGGTATATAGAGGCATTGTTTCGTCAAGTCATGCTGACATCCTGTCTAGACGTACCGTTGTTTCTCCGTGTCCATACAAGTCCACATCAAGTACCAAGAAACATATTCCAAATTAAAGCTCGGTGAATTTTTCTGCACGCTGATGTCGACGACTACTATGTTGTTTCAGAGAAAATCAGGATGACTCATTATATGTATATATACGTCGCTATTATTGAATATATGGAGAATAGCCCCTGATTACGACAACCGAAGAAATTCTAGTGACACTTGTTATATATTTAAATTATTATCGCTCTGTGCTGTATTTTATATTAACCAAATGACCAGCTGATGTTACAATGTTGGAGGCAAAGGCATCGGCTTATTGAAACCTATAACACATAATAATCAACATAAAGTAAATGGGTAGCCATGCAATGTCTAAATAGCATATATATAGAGCATAGCATCTATGAAATTGGTGTTGACTTTGAACTTTTTCTGTACTCATATTCTGCTAGATCATCTATATATCTTGATATTTATCAATCTCCAATGCAAAACAATAGTTTAAATAAATATTGAACACAACAATGAGACAGAAAACAATAGGGACAGAAATAAATAATTTCAAAAAACCCCAAATAGAACAAGATAGATCACATGTTTAGAAAAAAAATATTAATTTTAGAGTTTTAATTTAAAATGAATTAGTTATGCATTTTACAGATATATCGAACCGGATCTTTATTATTTTGGAAATAGAAAACCACATTTGCAAACAAAATATTGGACCAAAATTTTTTGCTGTCAATCAATAGTTGAAAGGCGTCTTGTTCTGATTACCCTGGTGGAAAATTAAACTTAGCCCATGAAAGCTCTTTTACCACAAATCTTCTAGGACAAGTAGCCACACTAACCACAAATCTTCTAGGAAAAGTAGCCACACTAAGGACAAGACTTGGACAGGGAAATGAAGTTATGACTCGGTAGTTCTGGAGAGTACTAGTATAAACTCAGGAGCAGGCTGCAAGTTAGTTGTAGTTATCTTCCTTTGCACCGTGCTAGCTAGTAGATTAGATTCTTCTCAAACATGAAGGCCATGTCTTTCTCCCTGCTGTGCGCCATCTTCACTAGTGTCCTTTGCTTTGCAACCATTGCTGCCGGCGATGATGATCAATTTCTCTTCTCAGGATTTGCTGGAGCCAACATCACTCTTGATGGCGTAGCCACCATCACACCAGAAGGCCTAGTCGATCTAACCAATTGCTCATGAAAGGTTGATAGGTCACATGTTCTACCCGACTGCTCTGCACTTCCGCAAGTCTCCCAATTCCACAGTGCAATCCTTTTCTGTATCTTTTGTATTTGGCATCCACCCAAACTACCGACCCAGACAAGGCTTAGCCTTTTTCATTGCGAAGAGCATGAATTTCTCATCCGCCATTGATCTACAGTACTTTGGCATCTTCAACACCGAAAATCAAGGCAACTTAAGCAACCACATCTTTGCTATTGAGATTGACACCCTCTTAAATAGTGAGTTAAGAGACATTGATGCCAACCATATTGGAATAGACATCAACAATGTCATCTCAAACGAGTCCCACACAGCTGGTTTCTATGATGACAATAATGGTCTCTTCAATCCCTTGAATCTCACTAGTGGTGAAGCAACCGCCTTCCTCCGCCATGGACACCGCAAACCTGAATTGTCAACTAGACCTCCACCATCCTCGTCACGAAGCTGGCCGCCGCCGCAGACTTACCGAGCACGAGCTTCCAAAACAACGCCTCCAAGGAGGGACACGACGCCAGTGGTGCCGCCGTTGCCTGACCAGAAGGTCAAGGTTTTCACCCGCGGAAGCCACGCCACGCAAAACGAAGAGGACCATTCTCTGGACGCTTCCAAGGAAGAATACGGCGCCTGTAGACGTCGCCATCATCGGCCTAGGAGGGACAAAGCTTTCGCCATGGCGCCTCGGCCTCGTGCACGACAATGCCCATTAGCTATGCCAACCACCAACCACTGACGGGAGAGTGGCAACCACCGCCACCCGCATGCGGCGTCCTATGTCCGGTCACCGGCGGCAGATCCCCGATGTGTCGCAACCCCTCGGGCCAGAGAGGCTGAGGAGGAAGCGGTTGACGGCGAGCACCCCATAGCTCACCATAGGGCCCACCAGCACAGATCCGGCAAAGGGGCAGCAGGATCCACCTTCCACAGCGCCGGATCCGCCCCTTCCGCTGAGGACTAGGTAGCCGCCGCCCCCATAGCTGACGCCGCCTTGCGAGCGACGTGCCATGGCAGAGGAGGCGCAAGTGGAGAAGAAGCCCGACGTTGTCCTCATGCAGCTGCCTCCTCCCGCGCTGTCCACGGTCCACCCGTAGCTCCGCGCCATGCAGCGCCCGGTGGGGCGCCCCCTTCTCGCGCTGCCACTCACCGGCCAAATCCATGCGGGGGGATGCCGGATCTGGCCACCACCGGGGGGAGAGAAGGAGGGAAGGAAGGAAGGAAGAAGAACCCCGCCGCCACCATCCTCATGGCTGCGCGGCCACCGGCAGCACGATCCGCCGGCGGTGAGGTGGCATGGGGAGGTAGGGAGGAGAGATTGGCGGTGGTGGCGTTGCCGCTCGTGTTGCCCAGGAGGAATGACGCGGTGGCCGGGTTCAATCTAGGAAATATCTAGGGTTCAATGACAATGATGCATAGCACAAATAATTAACACCTATAGTTACCGCAAATGGCGGCTGGTGATTGAACCAGCCCTACAAATGCCCCGCGTATAATTACCTGCTATTTGTAGGGGCGACTCAATCACCAGCCGCCCCTACAAATGACCCACATATAAAAAAACAGCACTACCTTCTTCCTCCTCGGGTCACTCACTCCAACCCATGAAAGAAAGGTGGGGAGGCCTTGGGCACCTCCCAAAAATTGCTCTACCAAGGGGGGAAGGTTTTGGTCTTAAATCCTTTGGTGGAGAGGTTGTAGAAGGTAAAAAAATGGTATTCCACACTTTTTTGAAGTTTTAATGGTTGGTTAGCGAGTAATTAGAGTTTTGTTTTTCTCTCTCTTCTATGGTGCTTGAGCTACTTATGAAACAAATTAGACCCAAGTTTTGAATGTACTATGGTAAATTAGATAGGGGAACAAGATCATACCCTTATTTGGTCCATGTTTCTTGATTTTAGTGAACAATTAGTTAATTTTATGGATGTTTCATGTGCATGTAGATCTAGATCTAGGGTTTGGTTTTTTTTATTAATTTTGTTTTTGTAAATTTATGTTTGATGAAATTGGACTAGGGTTTGTATGAAAGATATTGGGTAAAATATAATTGTTGCTAATTGTTGTCTTTGAAATTGTTTATTGTAATCAACAAATATGTATTTTAATTATTTATGGATAAATGGGCCATTAATTAATTTTCCTCTACCATGGTGTGTTTGTATGCTTCATGTAATTATATCTGATTTATATTCATATATATATATGAAGTATATACAATTATTCTCAAGTAATTATTAATTTGATTCATTTTTATATATATCTGAATAAGTAGTCCTTTAATGTTTGTTTTGTTGTTGTTGTAAAAGATGGAGTACAGGAACTTTTGGATGTATGGTTCGTTAAGGTTCAAGGCAGGTTTCCGTGAAGAGGTGGATAAATTTATTGAAGCCACAAAGAAGCATGCAATGACATTGACAGAGAATAAGGATACAATTATTTGTCCCTATAAAGATTGCAAGAACCGTATGGCATAGACAGATGTGACTATCATCATATCACATTTGATTATGCGAGAATTTGTTGAGGACTACACAGTGTGGATTCATCATGGTGAAACGGTTATTGTTAACGGCGAGGATGAGGAGGAATACGACGATGAAACCCTAGAATCCCTGTCCCAATATTTAGCAGAGCTTGATGCATGAATGGATTCCGAGTTTGGCAATGAACAAGGTAGTGATGCTGGTGGTTGGGATGGTAACGACGAAGGTGGTGCCAATAATGATGGTGGAGCACGTGTCGGGGATGAAGATGATTTGGAGGACATGATTCGAGCCCTTGGAACAGAGATTTTGCTAAATGGCCCAAAAGGTCTAGAAATTTTGGAAAGGGTGACAAAATGATCGAAGGAGACTGTGTATGGTGTTGAAAAGGGTTGTCCGACACATTGGACATTGCTACGTTTTGTGCTTGAGCTACTCATCCTGAAGGCTAAGTACGGCTGGCCAGACTGTAGTTTCAATGATCTATTGCATCTCCTGTCATGGGTGCTGCCACAACCAAACTCACTTCCCGCCAACACATACCAAGCGAAGAAGGTCATAATTCCATTGACAATGGGGGTTGAAAAAAATCCATGCATGCCCCAACCACTGTATACTTTTTGGTGGCAAAATGTTCAAGTCACTGGATAAATGTCCCCGGTGTGGAGCTAGCCGATACAAGAACAATGACCTTTACGGTGGGGATGAAGGCTCCATGGGGAAAAAGAGGAATAAGAAGGGTATAAAAAAGGTGGTACAAGAATCTCAGCCCCAGAGGACATTTATTGAAATTCAAAATTTGAACTGTTCAAATTTGGTCAAATGAAAATATGACCAAAATATAAGTTGTACATCTTGATGAGTTCTACAACTTTGATGTTTACAAAATTTTTATTTGAGGTCATTTAGTGTCCTAAAATTCTCTTTGTCGTTTTGAAATTTGTTGACACGGAATTTTGGTTTCGTGCCGAGGACACACACAATAAGCTAGAAGGGTCTGCTCGATGGAGATGTAGATCCGCCTAGCTTCAGCGCAGTGATGGTCGATCCTGTGCACTCCTCCTGAGACGTGCTCAATTTGACCCTATAATTGACAAGGAGAGAAAGTTCATCAGTAATTAAGGGCGGAACTTGTCGGTGTTGCCAGACAGTCCCAAATGTGCGGCTCTGAGAGCCGATATAAGAGGAGATCGACTAAACAGCCGATTCCAGCATATTCATGAGAATATATCGGTTAAAGCTCATTGGGTTGTATAAGAAGAATCGGTTATCATTCAAGATAAATATCGTTATTTGAGCAGATATTAATCAATGGCAATAAGATGTCAACAATGATTGGGTTATGCTGAGCCAATGATTACAAGCAACCGAACTCCTTTTATATAAAGAAACAATTCAATATCATTCAACCATTTAATAAAGTTAAATCTAATTAACATGTTAGATCCCATCTATCACTACTATCAGTGGGGCATGAGGCAGAATCATGCTGGCCGTAGAAATAACAATAGTCTCGATGACCCTAACTCATTACTAATATCAGTGGAGCATGAGGTAGAATTATGCAGGTCGTAATACAATAATAAGATCATGGGGCTAACATATCTTTCAACCTATCTTTACTTCAACGGTCTCGGGAAAGCACTCGATATCGGCTAAAACAGCCGATTCAGGCATAGCGCACAGTTAAAGTCAGGCATTATCAGGAATAGATCTATCAAATAACGATCCCTACTCCACGGTGCTAACAGTGGGGTGTGAGGCAGAATCACATAGGCCATGATAACGGACCATGGAACGGTTCTCGCTAGCTAATAAATCTACTCAAGACGCAACATGCTTTAACCACACGCTATGCATGATCAAGATTGCAGTAAAACAGCCAATAAAATGTAACTCATCGTTTAAGGTATAGTTAGATCAGTTTCAGATTAACAAACGATGGGCTAGACAAGATATAAGGCTGGTCTAGATCAATTTAAATCGGACAGAGTGATATTGCTGCAATTAGATAAATAATGAAAGCAATAAGCAATATTGATAACTTAATGAATCTACCAAAGACGCAATGTACCCTAGGGAGCATGAGCGTTTGGTTGAGGATTTCATGAGTGCCGCCAACTTTGTAGCTTTCAATACCCTGGCCGATGATATAGTAGGCAAAGTGTTTTCTAGCTCGTAGCTTATAATAGGTGACATTTAGCAAACAACTTCCTTGCCTTGAGTGATTTTCCTTTGTTTCGTGCTTTATACCCATCACTTCATTCGTGTTTGCTTCTCTTCTATAGGCGATACACATCGTATCGGCTTTTACTCATTTGGGTTCATTTTTTGCACTGGAGACGATATCTTTCCAATATCAGCTATTAAAGCTATCGACCGAACAGATCATTTATTAAGTATTGATCCAAATGCTAGGATAATATTTCTTTAAATATTTCCCATTGATTGCTCGGTCAAATTCTTCCTCTCCTTTTAATGTTTTGAAAATATAAGCATTACCAGGCGCACAACGTTTGACCCGATAGGGTCCTTCCCAGTTAGGTGACCATTTGTCGAATTTACTGTACTTTGATCTGATCGGCAATTTCACTTTTCAGACCAAGTCTCCTTTAGAGAATTGCTTAATCTTGAACTTTTTATTGTAATATTTTGCAATCCTCAGTTTATTGGCTTTGATATTTTCAAGAGCACATAGCCGAAGGCAACTCAAGTCTTCCAAATTGTCTATCATAAGATTCTTGTAGACCTCAGCTGACAAATCATTCTGCAGCGTAACATGCCTCGATCCAGTCTAAACTTCCCAAGGAAGAATAGCATTATGGCCATACACAAGTTCGTAAGGTGACGTTTTAATTGATCCATGGCAGGCCATCCTATATGCCCATAGTGCCTCATTTAGCATCAAATGCCACTTCCTTGGCTGCTCCTCGATCTTTTTCTTGATCAGCTTAATCATAATCTGGTTGGACGCCTCTGCCTGGCCATTAGCCTGGGCATAGTAAGGGGAGGAATTCAATAGCTTAATTCCCATACTGGCAGCAAAATCCCCTAACTCTTCTAATGTGAACATTGTCCCTTGTTCGGTAGTTATAGTTTGAGGAATCCCAAAACGATACACAATGTGTTCCCTGACAAAATCAATCATGTTCTCTGAGGTTACCGTCTTTAAAGGAATTGCCTCAACCCATTTAGTAAAGTAATCTGTTGCCACCAATATGAATTTATGTCCTTTGCTTGAAGGCGGAAAAATCTAGCCAATTAAATCAATTCACCAACCCCAAAACGGCCATGGTTTGATTATTGGATTCATGGCCGATGCAGGCGATCTCTGGACATTACCAAAACATTGACAGTCCTGGCACCCCTTGTAATATTCAAAACAGTCCTCCAATATCGTTGGCCAAAAATATCCAGCTCTGCGGATAATCCATTTCATCTTATAAGCCAATTTATGAGCTCCACATATCCCTTCATGCACCACACCCATCAACACCTTAGCTTCTTCTTGGTTTAAGCATTTGAGCAAGATCCCATCGACTATTTTATAATATAACTGGTCATCTAACAAAACATATTTAGTCGATTTATACCTTAGCTTTCTGGTAACTTTCTGAGACAGATCTGTAAGGTAGTCGGCTATTTTGACTATCCAATCATCACTTGAGGTTTCACTACTCAAGACTTCTTGAAACACTCGATATCCTGATGCACTTTGAGCTAGACGGTTAGCTTCTTGGTTTTATGCTCTCGAAATATATTGGAAAGAGATATGGAGAAATTCCTTGAGTAATTTTTGGCACTCATCATAGTATCCTTTTAAAGTCTCTTCTTTGCATTCATATAGGCCGATCAATTGATTAATAACTAACTGTGAATCTCAAAATACTTCAATTGCTTCGGCCTTTACTTCATGAAGAAGTTGAAGTCCTTTGAGAATAGCTTCATATTCCGCTTCATTGTTAGTGACCATTGGCTCAGTTGGAAGAGCAAACTCAAAACTTGCCCCTCGTGGCGAAATAATAACAATACCAATGCCACCACCCTGCTTGCATGATGACCCATCAAAGAACAACGTCCAAGGCATCGGCTCTACATAAGTAATACTTGGTTTGTGATGCTGGGTGATAAAATCGGCCATTACTTGTCCTTTGACTGCTTTAGCCGATTCATACTTCAAGTCGAATTCTGATAACGCAAGAATCAACTTTCCCACTCTTCCATTCAGTATTGGCATTGATAACATGTGCTTAACCACATCAGCCTTGGAGATAACTGTACACTCGGCCGATAATAAGTAGTGTCGCAATTTAGTGCAAGAGAAATATAATACAAGCACAATTTTTCGGTAGGAGAATATTTCGTCTCTGAATCTAGTACTCTCTCTTTTCCCTCAAATTCTTGCATCAGGGCCGATCCATTTGTCTTGTCATCAGCCGATATGTACAACTTAAATGGCTTACCTTGCTGAGGAGGGACCAGCATAGGTGGACACTTCATATATTCCTTTATTTCTTCGAATGCCTTTGTTGTATGTCACCCCACATGAATTCTTGATCATTTTTCAACTTCAATAAGGGAGAAAATGGCAGGATCCTTTCCAACAAATTTGAAATGAATCTTCTGATGAAATTAATCTTACCAAGCAGAGATTGCAACTTTGTTTTAGTAGTCGAGGGAACTGCTTCATCAATTGCCTTCACGCTTTTCTGACCAACTTTGATTCCTCTCTCGTGGACCATGAATCCTAAAAATTGTCTGGCTGATACTCCAAAAGCACACTTGTTTGGATTCATCTTAAAACCATGCTTCCTCGTGCATTCTAGAGTCTCACGTAAGTCAGCCAGGTGTTCTTTGTACCCTTTGGATTTTATCATCACATCATCGATGTAGATCTCAACAATCCTGCCAATCAACTTATGGAAAATGTAATTCATCGCCCTTTGATAAGTTGCACCGGCATTCTTCAGACCAAAGGTCACCACAACCCACTCGAATAGACCGATTGCGCCGGGGCACCTAAAAGCGGTCTTTGCTATGTCTTCTTCAGCCATGAAAATTTGGTTGTATCCTGCATTACCATCCATGAAGCTAATAACCATGTGTCCGGTTGCTGCATCTACTAACATATCAGCTATAGGCATAGGATAACCATCCATAGGTGTGGCTTTGTTTAGATCCCTGAAATCAATGCAAACTCTCCATTTTCCATTCTTCTTATATACAACGACAACATTTGATATCCACTCTGCATATCGGCATGGTCGGATAAATTTTGCTTCCAATAACCTTTCAGTCTCCTTTTTGATATCATCAAGCATGTTCGGGTTGAATCTCCTCGGAGCTTGTTTAAATGGCCAATATCCAGGTTTGATTGGCAACCGATGTTCAACAATTGACTGGTCTAAACCAGGCATCTCATAGTATTGCCAAGCAAAGTAGTCTTTAAATTCCTTTAATAAATAAATTAATTACTGCTTATACTCTGGATCCAACTTAGCACTTACGTACATCAGCCTAGGTCTATCTCTAGTATCAATATCTACTTCTTCTAATTCATCGGCTGACGTGAAGCCATATCCTAGTTTGCCATCTATACCATCTATTGGATTATTCATTAATACAAATTTTCAAAGTCGACTGCTTGGATCGGCTGTTGGCTTTCGCCATTGACTCTGAATTCTGATGGCAAAAGAAAAGCCATTTGGATATTAGCCGATGGTTGCTTTCTATCGGCTATTTGCTTGGTATGCCACACTTGAATTTTACTAGATGCCTGAGCCTGTTCCATCTCTTTATTCTTTAGGCGTTGCACCCTTCTCTTCTGGCTTCTTGTTAATCCTCTTGGACACCATTGGCCTTCCTGCCAAGCATACTTTCTTTCGTTGCCTCCCTCTTCATGATCAGCCCAGTCCTGATCAATGACTCTTTTTCCAAGCCGATCATGAACACTTTTATTTTTTAAGCGCCGATCCACGTTATTATGATGATATGCATCTTGAGCATGGATAGACCGATGATTGGTTTGAGACTACCTATACTCCCAATATTGATTGCTGCACTCTAGACAGTCATGTCTGGTAGGCAACTTCAAACCTTCATTCCAACAATGCCTGAAAAAAGGACAATTCCAATGTAATTCGGCTTGTTTCCTTTCATACCTCTCTTCTTTTAGTTGATGCTGGTACGCTTGATCTTTCAACCAACGCTGATAATCATTTTCCTTCTGCTACTACCATTTATTCAACAAAATCCAAGATGTGATCCACGGCTTTGTCGTCTCTGCTTTTGACGTCTGCCCCTACTCATATCAGCTCTTTTGCTCAGCACGATGTCTTCTAATCTCTCTATACTCGTTAGCCGATATTTACATCTTGGGATCGACTGTTCTAGCTTCTTTTGATTTGGTTGATGTTAGGACCTTAGTTTTTCCTTTGAATAACCCAGCATCAACCATGTTTTGATCTCCTAGGAAAGGATTATCATCAACTTTCATTTTTTGAGGTGTATCAAATTTGAACCTCCCCTGCTGAATAGCTCTTTGTATATGCTGCCTGAAGATTCTACATTCATTAGTGGAATGAGAAGTAGCATTATAGAACTTGCAGAACTTCTTATTCTTCAACTGATCAGGGGGAACATGACATGACCATCAGGCAACTTGATCTATCCTTTTTCAAGTAAGAAATCAAAGAGCTTATCTGATTTGGTGACATCAAACTCATAGCTCTCCTCGACTCCTTTTCCCCAAGGATTTGGCATCATTATTGTCTTCTTGCCCCAATTTCATTCAGCTATAGCAATGTCTTCTTCTTCATCTTCATAGCCATCATCGACTGAGTATGGATCATAAGCTTCGGCTACTATGGTATTTTTCTAGAACCGAGTATCTCTACGCATACTCTGGAATTGGTTATTGAGCACTGCTACTCGTTGAGCCAATTTTCCCAAGTTGCCAAATTCTTGTCCCATCAGCTTTTCTTTTCCACATCGGCAACATTCCTTGAACAGCTAAAGCAGCTAATTGATCATCGGCCAAGTTTAAGGAGAAGCACAAGTTCCTGGTTTCTTGGAACCTCTGAAGAAATTTAGTGCCCGATTCATTAGTCTTCTGTCTTATAGTTGTCAGATCGGTAATCTTCTTCTCTCCAGTCCCAGTGTAAAAATATGTATGAAACTTCTTTTCCGGGTCAGCCCATTTGGCAATGGAATTGACTGGCAATGATGAAAACCAATTCAAGGCTAGCCCTGATAAGGATAGAGAGAAGAAACAAACTCGATAGGCATCCTCAACTAACGCTTCACCCAATTGTGTAAGATACCGACTGATATGTTCTATCGTGATTGTACTGTCTTAGCTAGTGAACTTAGCGAATTCTGGGAGCCTATAATTTGTGGGAAGAGCGATCAAATCATACCATTCTGGATATGGGCATTTGTATGAAAAAGTCAGCCCTTTTGGCTTCAGACCGAACTGATTTTTCATCATCTCGGTCACTCTCAGCAATAATTCATCAGCTTGCGGATTTATATTCCTCTACACCTGCTGACCCATCTATGGATTGAAATCTCGTGTGCCTTGATATCCTAGATTTGGCATCATGTGAAGGGTGTTATAATCTATGCCATAGTGATACCCTTGTGGAATCTCAATCTGCTGGGTCCTTTACTGGCTTGCTGCTTGAAGTCTCTGATTATATATATAAGGATCTATATCTCTACGGATCCTTTGAATTGATGGTGCTATTTTTTGAGCCGACGGTAGTATGTGGCCTGATGTGTCAAAATTGAACACCTAGTTCTAACTTTGCTCCATTGGCTGTTGCACATGCTATACTGATGGTCCAAGATTGTACTATGTCTGATTTGCAGTAGTTTCTTGAGTTTGTTCAGATGAACCCTGAACTGTCTGGGCATCACCACTACCAGCTGGTGCTGCTTCTTGATGCCTGGTACTGACTTGATTGGTTTCTTCGGTTGACGGATCTAGAATGTTGTAATAAGCCGGCCCACCTTGACCAACTGGAAACCCATGAATCGCCTCTCTCATGGCATTGTGGAATATGTCCACGAAAGCTTCGTTATGGCTTGACATGGCATCACGAACATATTTGTCTACAACTTCCTTAAAGAAATGCCTGTCTTCAGCTTCAGTTGTGTCTGTCTACCCGTGTAACAGAACTCTTGGTAGTGGAAATTTCTGAACAATTGTGTTGTCACGTGTTTTGGTGTAGGACAATAAACATTTGTTCTAAAACTCTTCTATTGCTTTGCTGATGATATCCTTATCCCTATCAGGTAGATCTTCATAATGCAGCATAAGGATGTCATCGTTGTTGTGAACCGCCATGATGATTATGGGGTCCCACCGGGCGTGCCAGAAATGTGTGTCGACACAGAATTTTCGTTCCGTGCCGAGGACACACGCAGCAAGCCGGAAGGGTCTGCTCGATGGACCTGTAGATCCGCCTAGCTTCAGCGCAGGGATGGTCGATCCTACGCACTCCTCCCGAGACATGCCAGTCAATTTGACCCTGTAATTGACAAGGAGAGAAAGTTCATTAGTAATTAAGGGCAAAACTTGCCGGTGTTGCCAGATAGTCCCAAATGTGCGGCTCTGAGAGCCGATATGAGAGGAGATCGACTAAATAGCCGATTCCAGCATATTCATGAGAATATATTGGTTAAAGCTCATTGGGTTGTATAAGAAGAATCGGTTATCATTCAAGATAAATGTCATTATTTGAGCAGATATTAATCAATGGCAATAAGATGTCAACAATGATTGGGTTATGCTGAGCCAATGATTACAAGCAACCGAACTCCTTTTATATAAAGAAACAATTCAATATCATTCAACCATTTAATAAAGATAAATCTAATGAACATGTTAGATCCCATCTATCACTATTACCAGTGGGGCATGAGGCAGAATCATGCAGGCCGTAGAAATAACAATAGACTCAATGACCCTAACTCATTACTAATATCAGTGGGGCATGAGGCAAAATCATGTAGGCCATCATACAATAATAAGATCATGGGGCTAACATATCTTTCAATCTATCTTTACTTCAATGGTCTCGTGATGCGAAGTGTTCATGAAAGCACTTGATATCAGCTAAAATAGCTGATTCAGGCATAGCGCATAGTTAAAGTCATGCCTTATCAGGAATAGATCTATCAAATAACGATCCCCACTCCACAGTGCTAACAGTGGGGTGTGAGGCAGAATCACATAGGCCGTGATAACAGGCCATGGAACGGTTCTCGCTAGCCAATAAATCTACTCATGACGCAACATGCTTTAACCACACGCTATGCACAATCAAGATTGAAGTAAAAAAACCGATAAACATAACTCATCGTTTAAGATATAGATTAGATTAGTTTTAGATTAACAAATGATGGGATAGACAAGATATAAGGCCGATCTAGATCAATCTCAATCGGGCAGAGTGATATTGCTGTAATTAGATAAATAAAGAAAGCAATAAGCAATATCGGTAACTTAATGAATCTACCAAAGACTGCCACTCTAAGATAGAGCCGATAACTTAACCTTGATCTAGTTCATGCAGTGGGGGTTGACCGGATCGATGCAGCCATACTTGAACTAGGCAAGAGTCGATAACTAACTTATACCAGAGTCGTAGTGGAGGTCGACCGGATCGATGCAGCCATAGGAATAGATGTATAAGCCATGACGGTACTTACAACAAGCAGTGGAGGTCGACCGAATCGATCCAGCCATACTTGCTGAAGAACTCGCCGAGATCTACTCTACTCCTACTCCTAAGGGGTGGCTGGAGCCGAAAAAGTAAATAACTTGTGTATTGGATTGATTGTTGTTCTTTTACAATGACCGGGGTTTGGTATTTATACCTGGGCCCTGTGCATGACTCCTATCTAAGCATGACTCATTAGAACTTTTGCCCTAAAGAAAACATTTCAAATTTAAGATAACTTGGACTCTAATCTTTCCCTTTTTGTAGAGTCCAACATGTTTCGTCTTGGCGCCGAACATAGCCTTTGTCGTTATCTGCTGGCGCTATCTGAAGAAAGCCGATTCCAGTTTTTGCATGCAAATCAGCTAGTTCTGATCTGCACACAATTGATCCCTTGATGACATGATCTTGGGAGCTTTCGAGTCCCTGCGACTCTTCTTCTAAATTTTGGTGTAAACAAAATTCAAATTTTAAAATTTTAAAATATTATTTTTGTAAAGAAGAAAATATAAAATTATATCTATATATATATATATATATATATATCATGAAATTGTTTATATTTATATTTATATATATATATAATAAAAAAAGTATTATATAAATTTACATTGTGTTCTTTATATATAAATTACAAAATTATTAATTAAAATAAATTGAAAAATATTTGTAGGGGCGGCTTACTCAGGAACAGCCCCTACAAATCGATTTATAGGGGCGGCTGGCTCAGGAACCGCCCCTAGAAATGTCCTGCGATATATAACCAAGAGCTCACGGGAGGCTGAAATTACTCTAAGTCCTGGGTGCTTTCTTCCTCTCGGACGTCGGCAAGCTACTGATTTTTTTCTCCACCGCCCCCATTCCGGCCGCCGCCATCTCCGTGGCCTACAACCGCCTTCTCTGACCTCCTCCATCCTCACCTAACTGCACCTCCATCCACCATTCCCCAACCGCCGCCTTTCCGTAGGCCGCCAGGGCTAGGGTTTGAGCTCTGCCGGCTCGGCCGCATGCTCTAGCTGGTGTCCCCGCCACCGGCGCTCCCTCTCCGACCTCGACCACCAAACATGCCAGCCCACGTGTGCTCTCCGACATCCCTCCACCTCGCTGTCGCTTGGTCTCTCTCGTGCGTGCGATGTCGACTCGAGGGTCGCTCACAGGTGCTCCTCCACCGCCGCCACCTAGCTCATCCACCGCCGCCGCCTTGCTCCTCATCCACTATCGCCATCTCCACCGCGATTGCCATCTGTCTCGAAGGGCAGTGCACCTCATCTCCTTCGTTGTAGTAGTTTCTGGATCCACTAGGGTTTGACCCACACCTCATCTCCCCTTCTTCTCTTGTCACACCGTTTCTTCTGGATCCTGAAATTTTGTGTGTGCATCTGTTAAATTGGTTTATGATTCGATAATTGAATGTTAGGGATCTGCTCATTTGCATAGATTACTACCTTAGCAAGCAGCCGCTAACACAGTTGCTAAACTTGTGTGCTTTTGATGGTGATTGCCTAGCAAATAATGTTTTTGTACTCCAACCAATTCCTAAAAACCACATTGCCTTGTGTTATTTGAGATAGATTGGAGTCATTAGTCTTATTTGCTTGCATGACTTGGATTAGCAATAAATTGACAGTGTTCTTTTTACAGGAAATACATTAAACAAATCAACTATTCTGTAATAATCTTGAATAAAATCAATTGTTCTTTAACTATAATATGCACATTGTTGTAAGTAAACTTCCCAATGCCCCACCTCCTAAAATGGATTTTTTTTCTACTAGTGGGGGTTATGATTCCAAAGAGTATCAATCCCGATGCTTGCCATGAAAATTGCATTATCCTTTATACCTAATTAGGAGATGATACTTTTATATTTTTCTACAATTTGATGAAGCTACATCACTTGCCTATCATGATAATTATCATTTGCTCAGTCTCCTCCGCCTCCTTACATCACCATCTTTGGCATCGGTCTCCCACTACTGGAAATGGGAATTTCCCTGACAGGGTAACTACCAATAGTCTAAAGCATTTTAGCAACAGGAAAATTAAAAATCAGTTTTTGACTATGAACGAAATAATAGATATCGCGACAAGGAAATAAAAAATTGTCTAAATGGGCAACCATCATAAACAATTTTCTTGTTGATACATGTAGTATTCAATCATCATTCAGATCCTAGGCTTTTGACCTGATGGTCAAGCCAGATCATTGTCTTCTCTGGGATCCAACAAGGCCCTTAAACCTTAAGTCAATTGATGGGTGAGCTAGTTAGTAAGATAGCAGGATGGGAAGGAAGATACCTTAACTTTATTAGGGACAGGAAGATGGTGATAGATTACCTAACGAACCCCACTTTCTGACACCTGGTCAGGGTGTTCGCCGGCATAAGACCTGCCAAGGCACGTGATCATAGATTGGACCCTTCTTTATTTCTCTTCTACTACTCTATAATACATAGTTACTTTCTGATACTACACACATCACATATGCAGTATATATGCTCCATTCTTCCATGACACACTGAACCACACTGAGGAATTTACTATATACAGCAAGAATCAAGAAGACAACACACATATATATTAGCTATAGGCCCAGCCTACATCATGTACACGTACCTTGTGTATCTTTGTTGATAATATTGCTTGGAGGTATTGATGTGCTGCCTATTTGAATAATCTGACCGAAGATAGCCATGTGTGTGCCATGCATGTATGCATGTGTATGTCCAAGCGCCACTAGCAAACATCCCCTACCACTGTCCATTGTTACCATCCACATCAAACCATTATTATTTATTTGGCTATCGTCTCACCTTTGTACAGTATCTTCTTCCTCGCTAGCAGCTATATCATGTCATCATTTAATTTGTTTGCATGCTGTAGGGAGTGATGTGGACACCGTTACCTTGTTTTTGTTTGGTTGGAAGCCACACTCATAATAATCAGACTGCATGCTTGCATTGGTTATACCAAAGTATGCCATATGTTTACAGACTGCCAAAGTATGTGCTTGCCTTTATTTTTACAGGGTTGGAAAGCTGTACTAATGTTTTTAGTCATTTTATTTGATTTTCCTTCTTTCTACCATTCTTTCTACAAATAATGTTAACAAAACACCAATTTGGTTCTTGTTTGTTGAAACTAACAGCATGCATTTGATTAGGAACAAAAGCAATGCCATTCGGCATACATTATTTGTGGATTATGTACTAGTTTTTGCCATGAATTTTATCAGTTTTCCTTATGCAGGAAATTGCTTAGGTTTATCATATGATTTATTTTGTTTGATTTCCCTTCCTTCTGCTGTTGCACATTATACTTTTTTCAAAATAGTCATTTATGTGTTATGTGATATGCTGCAATACTATTCTTGTGGCACTAGCATGCAACACTAAATCATCTGTGCTGTGTTTATGCAGATAGTCCTAACAAGGTCCTCTATATGTTATTTATGTTTCTAGAGCCTCCTTTTTTGTTTCCATGGTGGAATTTATGGCACAAGGCCAAGGTACCAAAAGTAATGGGTGTTGTTGGGTTAAAGAACCTTAAGCCTGCTTGAGGCATCCTTTTTCCCAAATAGTGTGTGATGATGTCCCCCACCCTGAACTCAACTACACCGCAACAACAACAGCACCTCCCTCTCTGTTGCACCCCAAGCTGATCCTTTGCGCCCTCCATTCTTCTATGATCCCAACCACCAAACTATAGGTATCATCTGTCGACACCAAACTGTTGGTTCTGTTCTTCAGTTGCTTTGCTTGCTTGGTCCCCTTGGTCCCATCAACATTCATTCAATTGAACCAAACAGCAGCTGCTGCTGCTTTACAGTTAACGAGAGACTTTACCTTCTCTCTCTTCTCTCTCTCTCTCTCTCTCTCTCTCTCTCTCTCTCTGCTGTGACAGTGCCATAATAAATAATAAATGTGATATTAAGCATATGATGTTCATGTGTGATCGAGCAAAGTTAGTATGGCAGCTGTTGCTTTTTTTGGGAAGCAGCAACTGCTTTTTTTTGCCAAATCTCCCCTCTCCTCTTTTTTTTTGCTGTTGACTGCTATTGTATCATATGCTTCATTTCTTTCTGACTCTGTAGCTTCTTCCCCTGTGATATTAGTTCTGTATTCGTATCTGGATGTTTCTTTTAGCCTTCTCCGTTGGATTGTTCACCGGTGATGGCATGTATTAACAGAGATGGTTACAGCTGTAATGAATTGAGATCTGGATAACTTTGTTTTCCATTGCCATTCCAAAAGGGAGACGGCTATTGTCACTTTTTTGGAGTAGTAGTTGTAGTATGCTGTTTCTTTTCCTATGGCCACTGCCGTCACCTTCAGCAGGGTCATCAGGGAGGTGACTGATGAGGTGCTCATTTGTTTGTTTTGCTTCGAAGCGGGTTTTGGTGGGATGATAGAGACGGCGTGCAAATACAGACGCACGCTAGTTGCTAACTTGCTACCCTCCTCGGCTCCTCCCCTGTGCTACCCTCCTCTCCTCTATTTTTGCCACCTTTTCTATCCTCTATGTTTGGGAAGTAGCAGCTGCTTTTTTTACACCTTTTCCTCTCTATGTATGTTAAGCAGCTATTGCTTTTTTTTGCCAAATCTCCCCTCTTCTCTCCTCTCCTTTGTTTTGCCGATGATGAAATTGTCTAAGTCCATACATTATATGGAATATGAGCTGATGATCAAGAACTTCTGAGGAACTTGGCATCATTAGCAGCCGCCCCTACATTACCTTCTCTCTTCTCTGTTATGATGACTTGATGCTCCAAGTTCATGATCAAATGATGATTGACATGTTTCTGAGGCCTCTACTACTGCTACTACTCATTTTTTGATATATTGTTGTTTTATAGGACTACTTTGGTTTATAGACCTTTTTTATTTCTTATACCTTCTCACGTACCTAAAGCACACTTTCTTGCATCTATTAGAACAAAGTGTGAAATAATGTCGCGGACACCAGACAGTGTAGCCCGATGCCCCGAGCATGATGAGCAGCCAACCTATGAGGAGCAAGCACTAGAGGACTAGCTTACTCAGGAGCTGTTCAATAACGAGTTAGAAAATGATCTAGAAGTGATGCTTACTCAGGAGTAGTATGACGAGGAGGAATGGGGAGCAGAAGGAAGAGCAGGAGAGGCTGCTGAAGGCGAAGAAGATGAGGATAATGATGATGATGACTCAGAAGAGGGATATGTAAGTCCTGAGGATCCTTTCCCACGTGAAGCCAGAAGGAGGCCAACAAAGGAAGATTTAGACAAGGATTTTGACCTAAACGAGGAGGTAGGGATAAAGCTTTAGCTTGTAAATTTTTCTAAACCCTTGGCTATGTTATCTTTGCTAACACTTTGACCTGTCGTATATACAAGTCCCTCCTGAAACTCGGAAAAGACAACGTCGACGTTCGCAGCATCTCGCTGGACAAGACAGAGTAGAGGAAAGGAGAGCAGAGGCAACAGCCACAGAGACGGACATTGAGGCCTCTGCTCCACAACCTTAAGACCCAACCACGACTACCAAGCCTAAGAGGAAACGAGGGGATAGAAAAGCAAATCAATATCCGGATAAGGCATGCTATGTGATAACGGAGGTCAGGCCAACAGGGGAGATCCTTGAGCTGAAGGAATTAAGAGGACAATTCCATAATACGATCGGGGCCCTAGTAAGAGATATATTGAACCTAGCACTTTCTAACTGGAAAGAGGTACCAGAGAACATAAAGAATGCACTATGGGATAGGCAGCTGAAGGTCAATTTTAGATTTTCGGAGGGTAAGCACGAATTGGTAAAAAAATGCTATCAGGATGATGGGAGAGTCATTTCGACGTTGGAGGTCGGAGCTCAACACGAAGTATATCCAAAAGGGGTTAACTCCCTTTAACGAGTTCGGTAACATAACTCCTAGTTAATATGAGGAGCTCGTGGCTCAGAAGACTTCACCGGAGGCATTAGAGCTTAGTGCCCATAACACCGAGCTGGCGAAGAGGAACAAATACCACCATCATCTAGGCCCCGGTGGCTACTATGCCAAGGAAGAGCAGTTTAGGAAGATGGACAAAGAGGCCGCAGCTGCTGGGAATATTGATGTGATGAATTTGAAGGTACGCTCAAGGAATTGGATATATGCTAGGAGTACAGAATCATTCGACGGTAATCTTAAGTTTGATAAGCCAGAGACCCAAGAGGCAGTATCAAGGATACTGAAATATGCTGAAGACAAGGAGAAGGGCTCATTCAATCCTTCTAGAGAGAGGGACGAGCTTAGCCTGGGCTTAGGAAACAAGGAGCACACAGGCCACACCAGGGGCTAGGGAAAAGGATGACCTGGAAGCAAAGATTCGAAGAGGACAGGCACATATACAAGAAACATGGCAGACACTGGAGACTAATTTTGAGCTCCAAGTGAAGGCTCTAGTTGCGAAGGCACTGGAGGAGCAATGACTGTCTACGGAGCCACGGATATTAATGACGTCACCGAGAGAACTGGCATTAGTTGGCAGCCCTACGAAAGTTTCTAGCAGCCAAGGTTCCACTGCAGTCACAACCCTCGTCGATCGCATACGGAAACCAACTAGTTACACCTTGGTGTTTCGCAGCGGCCGGTAGAACATTATGATGGAAGTGGCAACGGGTGTGGCACATCCTTCCGGTGGCTTACACCACAATAATAAGGTACCATCGGACTACACTAGGGTCGAGGTGCATGCCATGAAGCCTGAGTTCATGCAGTGGAGGATAGACTACGTAACTCCTGAGGGGCTGGTGTTACTCGAAGACGTTTTGGGACAGTTCATCCTCTGGCACAAATGGGACATTATATTGACTACTTCTTCACCGTATCCCCCTCTCCCAAATTTGGAGCATGTTGTTGAGGTCGAGGAGATATTTTCACCGTCTCGTGACCACCATATTCCTGAGATGCCACATTCTTCCCCGCCTCCAAGCGAGCATGTGCCTGATAAACCACAATCTTCTCCATCTCGTACCGAGCAAGTGCATGATGAGATGACACAATCTTCTCAACAAACACAGCCAATACATGAACAACGAGTGCCTCCTGAAGAAGGTGATGCACAAGAAGATGAGGACGTGCCTAAATGGCAACTTTGAAAGAAGCATCCAATCACCATAAGACCAGTTTATGTTCTGATGAGAGACGTCTCCTCGGTGCACAAGTGGTATTCCCATGACTAGTTCAATCCTGAGAACCAAGTTAAAAAAGTCACATCACGGGGTTCTGAGGAGGCCATCACTAGCAAACTCCACCAAACAGCAAAGCTGTATCCAAATGTTGATGCCATCAAATGGTCAAAGGATTGTCTGAAAACATATGAAAGAGGCAAGCCCTTCCTGCCAAACCGGGACATCCAACGCCTACCACTTGGAATGAGAAGGTTCCATGATTGGTACTTGCGTGTTCTCCCAACGAGCATAGACCTCGTACAAGCATGCTTCCCCATCAGCACATTTGGAAGCCCAACTAGGAAAATTGTCTTTGACTTCAATGACATGCAGACATGCTTTCACCTCGGAGCAATGGAGATGAATCTAATTCGCACGTGGTGCTTAGTCCTTGTCCTCCCGATATGATATGAATGTAATCTTTGAATTTTGTTGTAACTAACCCACGCCTTTATTTGTAGAATGCAAGTGCACATTGTCAAACAAATGTCAAGTGTGAAAGCCGGGTATATAGACCCTCAAGCTATAGCACAAACAAATTTTTATTACCCTAAACAGTGGAAACTGGATGCCAAAGAGCTAGCTGCTGGAAAGACTCTTCGGGAGAAAGAGCACATCCGTATAGTGAAACTAAGGGAAGAGTCCCTTAAGGTTGCGGCATACATTGCCCTGGCTTTCAAAATTCTCCAACAACACTCTACTATATGGCTACCATACAACTTCGAGTAGGTTCAACTCTATACTTAAAGCTTTGTTCGATATATTTTATTCGATGCAAAAGGGCTTATCTAGTTGTATGATTAAATCCATGCAGCAACCACTGGATTTGTATAGGCGTTGATGTCAGGAGGAGCATGGCATGGGTCTTTGATTCAATAGATAGGGACCCGATAACATACAAAGACTTCATATCGATTCTCAAGACGTATACATATCGACAATCCTCATTAGCTTATATGTTTGTATACATACTTGTAACGTTCACTTTTGGATACTAACAAGTTGTATTTGCTAAAATAATTCGAACATGACATTTAGGTTCTATGTCACTAAACATCACGGAAGGTATGATCCAACAAGGAAGGAAAAGTTGGCTATGTGCGGTAAGTGTAACTTACTTCTTCAGTACTCTATTACATGACTGTCAAAAGCATTACTTAATATTTTTCATATGCAAAACACACAGTGCCCCAAGCAGAAGCCTAGGAGTGTACATTGTGGATACTATGTATGTTCTATGATGAGTAACACCGGTGCCTATAGGAGACACCCCTTAAGGGTAAGTTTGAACCTCTTCACCCGTAGTATAAAAACTTCATACATGGTATGAAATACTAAACCGAAACTTGTTCTCTTGTAGTGGAAAGAAGAGAAAGAAATAAAAAGAGACCCATACAAGGATGACCAACTCTTAGAGCTCGTCGGCGACCTTTGCAACTTCATATTGACTAGATTGTATACGTCAAAGACACCTACCATGACCGAGAGTCTGACTTAGGTAGAAATCCTTGGTACCAACACCTTCGTGAGACCAAAAGGCTAGCTCTAGGCCGTTGATAACAATATGTATGGAATTTGACATTGGTTTTACCTTATGAATTATGTCTATTTAATGATGGATTGTATATATTCTTGTGAATTTGACTTGCAATTGTAGTTTATATAATACTCTCGTGCTTGTAGTTTATATAATACTCTTGAGCGAACGCGGTTCGGAACGTTGGTCGCGGGGCATTCGGTGGAACGTTGAGCGAACGCGGTTCGGAACGTTGATCAGTCACTCACAATGCAAATGCGGGAATACTATAGCCGTTGTAGGGGCGGCTGGTAAGGGGCGGCTGTAGTACCAGCCGCCCCTACAAATCGATTTGTAGAGACGGTCTGGGAACCATCCCTACAAATAAATAATTTGTAAAGACGGTTTGGTAGGGGCGGCTAGCCAAACTGCTCCTACAAAATGGTCTTTAGCCGCCATACAAATGATATCTGCAGTAGTGTATCCAACGGAGTTCAAAACACATCAACTTAACGCAAGTGCTTGTATTTTCTTTAATTCGTTTTAATATGACATTATTTATGGTGCCTGTCAATAACGAGGTATTTGTCGTGGCTTTATCAAAATATCGAGTTGCTCATACGAATGAGTGTGTGCACGTATGTTCATAGCGAAGACCGAATGAGTGTGTACTATGATCGTAGAAAAAAATACAAATATGTGTGGACTATGAACGAAACCTGAAGCGGAAGTTAACGTAAATATCAAGCGTTAATGATACTGACAGGAACTTTATAGAATCTATGCTCCGCTTTGGCTATTATATGGAGCATGCCTGGAAAACACGGACCTGTCACTGTGGCTCTGAGTGGGACAGCAAGTTTTAAGTCAGGCCTAAGGTGTTTGGTTAGTCCCTCCTAAAATTCATGTCATATCAAATATTTAGATACTAATAAAGAGTATTAAATATAGATTAATTACAAAACCAATTACATAGATGGAGGCTAATTTTTTAGATGAATTTTTTAAGCCCAATTAATCTGTCATTAGCACATGTTTACGGTAACACCACGTTATCAAATCATGGATTAATTAGGCTTAAAAGTTTCATCTCGCAAATTAGTCGCAAGTTATGCAATTAATTTCGTAATTAGTCTATATTTAATACTCTATACATGTGTCAAACATTCGATGTGACAGAAATTTTAGACGCCCTGTAGAAACCAAACACCACATAGCATCAATGGTGCGGATATTATTCTGATACGATGATAACATCGTACGCATCGACCTCAACACGATAGTTGTCTACTGCGCTGCTCCCATTTTTCCAAGATTGCTCTAAATTTTAGTTGACTGACGGAGAAAATAGAGAAAAAAATTTGGTCTCTGGTGGTAGCAGTTCTTGTGTGGGAAATTTGTTGAATGTGTTATAATCTTTTTTTATCTGTCTAGGCAACAACTGAGTTTTTTTTGGCCACTTCTGGCTTCTGATTTTTCTCATGCATTTACAATACTTTTAACTATAATTACAATGGTAGTGAACCCATCGCTGTCAGTGTTGATTTTCTTGAGCCGGACCAACTGGCAGCGAAAAAGAGCTGCCTTCAACGGATCGTAGGCTAGCTCCCATATCTCCTATATGAAAATATAGTATATCGCCTGCATGTTGCCGTTTTTGTCGTGAGCATCAAAACGAACGCCACAATTTTGATATGTGCTCTTTCCATCTTGATTTTTTATGTAAAATATGAATCTATTGATCTCATACCCTTAGTACTTAAGATATGTACTCGAAGGTCCCTTGGCAAAGACATCCTGTTGATTACCCAACTTTATTCCAAGCAAGTGGCGTCGCAACCAGTTGACCAATTCCTCCTTATGTTTTTTTATCCAGCCAAGCCTGTGACCTGCTCGGATATAAAGTTTGCAGCGATTGCCTGTGCTTGTCAATGTATGGCATCACACCCTCGGCTTGCTGGAGAACAGCGAACTATGCCTGTCTGAAAGAAACAGGGTTGTCTACTGTAACCGATTTCTCCCCGATCGTTCCTTTGCCACGTAGTCTTCCCTCATGACGAGATTTTAGAACTCCGACCCTTTTGATATTCAGATAATATGTGCAGAACTCAATGACCTCCTCCGTTGACCATCCTTCAACTATGCCCCCTTCTGACCTGAATCTGTTCCTAACATACCACCTAAAAACTTTCATCAATCTTTCAAAAGAGAACATCTGATGTAGGTATATTGGGCCAAGAGCTCTAATTTGATCAACAAGATGAATGAGCAGATGCAATGAGATATCAAAGTAAGTCGGCGGAAAATGCATCTCAAGCCTAACGAGAGTCTCGGCTATGTCCCGTTGCAGCTGCTCTAGTGTGGACACATCAATGAACTTTTTCGAGATCACGGTGAAGAACGAGCATAGCTTTATGATTGGGGCACGAACCTTTGGGGGGAGTATACCATGCAGAACAACAGGGAGCAGCTGAGTCATAATGACATGATAGTCATGGGCCATCATAGGGCCGTAGTTGAACTTGAGTTGTCACATATTCACTAGCCTCTTCGGGTTCGCACAGTAGCCCGTTGGGACTTTGAGTTCATTGAAGAAAGAAATAAGCGCACGCTTTTCTTCCTTCTTCAATGTCCATGACGCAACCGGAAGTTCGAACTGACCATTCTCTAGCTCCACGGGATGCAGCTCCTTCCTGATTCCCAAGTGTTGCATGTCCAGGCGTGTGGCTAGTGAAACCTTTGATGTCCCCCGGTGTCCATCCAAGGTGTTAAGCGTGTTAGCGCACACATTTTTAGTGATGTGAATGGGATCAAGACAGTGGCGTATACTAAAAAATGACCAGTAAGGTAGTTTCTAGAAAACAGATTTTTTCTTCCAAACGCTCCCATCAGGTGCTGCTACTATATTGTCCCCCTTCCCAAGGATAACCTCCAGTTTGTTGAGTTCTCGAAGTATCGTAGGTCCGTCTCGATATTTTGGAGCTAAGCATTTCTCAATAGTACCGTTGAAATCTTTTCTGTTCCTGCGGTAAGGGTGGTCCTTAGGTAGGAACCTACGGTGTCCCATATAAACTATCTTTGAGTTATTTGGTAGATTTACCGCATCGATGTCGTCCAAGCACTCGACACATCCAGTATAGCCTTTTGTCTTCTCTCAGGACAATGAACCTTGACCTAACAGGTCGGTGATTGTAGCGATAAGTACTCCCTTGATCGTGATATGTTCCTTTTTGTACTCGTCCCAAACATCCGGCACACTCTTTTTAAACATCTCCACTGGTTCATCGATCACTGGTTCTAGAAACACATTGATGTCATCCCAGGTTGTCTTGGCCCTTGGATCAGTAGTGACATCTGGATGTACGAGCGCTTCATACAGAACCAAGGTGGAAGGTTGTATATATAGAGCGTCACTGGCCAAGTGCTATGATTGCTTCTAATCTGGTCGAAAAGATTCATCCCATCTGTGCTCAAAGCAAACCAAAGGTGCCTTACCTCTCCACCGATGTCCTTATAGAACATAGTATTGACAGTCCTCCAGTCATGCCCATCAATGGGGTGCCTCATTATTGTATCTTTCTTACGTTCTTCACCATGCCAGCACAACAGCTTGGCTGACTTTGCACATGCAAACAGCCTATGCACCCGGGGACCTATAGGGAAATACCAAACGACCTTTACAGGACCTCCTCTGGTCTTAGTACCCTCATTTGATGGTCCTTCCTTGTACTGTGGAGCTTCACACTTGGGGCATTTGTTTAAGTCTTTGTATTTTTCTCCACGGTACAATATGCAATCATTAGAACACGCTTGGATTTTTTTCAACCACGAGACCGATGGGGCAGATCATTTGCTTGGCCAAGTATGTCTTTTCTGGCAACTCATTTTTTTCTGAGAGCATTTTCCTTATTATACCTAACAACTGATCGAAGTATTTATCGCTCAATCCGTTTGTCGATTTGAACTCTAACAGCATGATGTCGGCTTCCAGTTTGCTCATTGGACAATTCTTATACAATGGTGTTTTTCCATCTTGTCTCATTTTCTCTAGCTTTCTCAGCTATCTTTCACTAAGACATCTGGTCTCTGCATTATGTAGCAGCTGAGAAATGCCATCGTTATTCTCGGTGTCGTCAGCTAGCGTGTTCCTAAACACATTATTAACTGTGGCCATAGGTTCCGTGTTGACACCGAGTTCCTCGTCAGCATCGTGGATGGCTACATCAGGCATATCCACATCATCATTGTTTTCCTACGGAACATTCACACCAACCTCACCATGCATAGTCTATATCGTATAGTTTGGCATGAACCCTCTGGTAATCAAGTGCGATCGTATAGACTCAATTTGACGAAAGTTCCTTTAATTCTTGCAATCTTTGCATGGACAGAAAATAGGGTTCCCATTTTCAGCATGGGCTTTGGCATCGGTGATAAACTAGCTGATGTCATGCATGTACCGTTTGTCCGTTCGGGACAAATGCATCCACTCTCGATCCATCTCTGCAAAAAAAAATATTGAGACAGTAATTACAAAGAATTAATAAGAAATCGAGCTTCATGAACAACAATTGTAGCTCGAAAGTACCATTTTTGGAAAATATTATTGTAAACTAATTATTGAAAAATTGAAATTGGTAGCCCCGACCCTATAAATTGAAAATCGTAGTAAAAAACAATTATTGCACAATAATGAAGAACAACTATTCTACTCCATGCCACATAAAAATGGAGACACTTATTTTTAAAAAAGACTAAAATTGGAGACATGATCATGAACAACAATGTAGCTCCAAACAATACCCATATAAATTGAAAAATGTAACCCCATAAAAAAATTATTGCACAATATTGAAGAACAATTATTTTACTTCATGCCACATAAAAATGGAGACACTAATTTTAAAAGAAAAAATCTAAAATTAGAGACATGATCATGAACAACAATGTAGCTCTAAACAATGCGTTGTTATATGACACATAGATTAATTTTCTCAACAAATTATAAAAAAATCTACTCTACTTCTAACAACTAATTATAGCATCACATACTAACAATGATGATCTTGACCACCATGGAATAATTAGCTAGGAATTTAAATGTGTTCATAAACACCAACCTTTTGGATGATGGATTCACCACAATTTGAGCCTTGCACAAATGTCCAATTGTGAAAGTGCTCTCTAGAATGGAGAAAGAACTAGAATGAGAATCAAGTAATGTAGCCATCAAAACGAAGCTAATTAGGCAACAAAATCAAAGGAGTGGATGTTTGTTACTAACCTTAAAGCAAAAAGATCAAGCTATTTTTCAAAATCCAAGCGCTAGCTTCATGGTGAAGAGCAGCCGCAACAATGGAGGAAAGGGCCCAAACGCGCGTCTCTGTTCTCAGGATAGAAGAGAGGAGGAAAGAGAGAATGACTGCAACCTTTTTGTGCTGTAGGCTTATCACTGTGGGTTCTTGGCTAGAACCGATAGTGATAGAGCCCAATCACTATCGGCTCTTGGCTTGAACCTATAGTGATAAGTGACCGCCAAAACACCGTTGGTGCAAGCCACAAACCGACAGTGATAGTTGTCATCACTACCAGTTCGGTCACATCCCAAATCAATTTCTGGTTTTCAGAGTGAAGAACCGGCAGTGAAGGGTCAACGCAGCCGATTGTCCTAATTCTGGCAGTGATGAAGCCGGCAGTGAAGTACTATTCTATAGTAGTGTGGAGAGCAAAAACTCAAAGCCAAAGGTATATCATACATGGTTTTGCTGTCGCCAGCTAAGGTGCAATAGAGTACATGGCTCGGTTAGGATAGTTAGATGTACTATATATTAAGAGGGGGGGGGGGGGGTCTCTAAATCTATTATAGTTATCTAGTTCCACTAGGTGAGGACTAACCTTGCATATGCGTTAGATCTAGTGACGTGGTGAAGAAGCAAGAGACATGCTTTAAGAAATGTTTTGAAAGTGCTAACTCAATGCTAAAGTTGTTGATGTCTCGGTGGGACATAGTTGGGAGTTAGCACAATTGAAAAATGGTTTGAGGGCTGCACTTGATGAGGCATTTCTGTACTCATCGGAAACCTCTGGTGGTCACTAAAGTTGGTGTACTAGAGAGTTTCTTAGTGCCTGCTTGTTGGTTCAAGCATCTGGGCGATCAAGTTAACTTCCGGTGCTCACCGGAAAGGTAGCCCTAGAGTTTTGGAGCAGTGCCAACTAAAACGCATGAGCTTTTCATATGATGGCACCAAAAGTGCTTGGTGAGCACTGGAGCAACTCACCAGAGAGACCTGGGAGCGCCAAAAATCTCATCTTTAGTTTCTTGTGGTCAAGGGAACCATCTGGTGGTTGCACAAGAATGTGCATGGAGTGTCACTCCGCAGTTCTCACCAAAGTAATCATTGATGTATACTACTACACAAGAGCAGTAAATAACGATTTACTACGGCGGGCAAGTAAGGTGGCCTGCTGCGGTAAACCCTTTTCCCGCAGCGGGCGCCTCAGTGGCCGGCCACCGGTTAACCGTGGCGGGCAAAAGAGGTGCCCGCCACGGAGCCCATTTTGGCCACGCTGCGCAAATTGATTCCTGTAGTAGTGGTAAAGACTAGTTTTTGTGCTCTTGGAATTTGACCATTGGGATCCTCTGGTGATCACGCACTAGACATGCGTTTTCTACAAAGAAAGTTGACAACGGCTACTTTTGGTGGTTTAAATCGGTGGTGTGCCTAGGCATTTCACCTCTCTTGGACCTCTTGGTTGATAACTACTCACAATTGAGAAAACACTCCACAACACGCTCGACTAGCCACAACACAGTGTTGCTTGGCACTACCTAGCCTCGAGGAACCAGTGTGGACTTGAGCCCAATCAGTGCCACCATCCACCCGGTCGGGAAACGTGTCATCCATCAGGATCTGCTTGGACGCCTCCAATGCCATCACTAGGATCATCGAACTTGGGCTACTAAAAATATTCCTACACACACTAGTAGACAACATACCTTTCATCTTTGACTTTAGTCTCGGCTAGATTTAGGCCCAATACTAAAGGGAGAATTAGTCCCGGTTGGAGCCACCGACCAGGACTAAAGTACCTGGCCCAATGGCTAGGTCCGCAGGCTTTTGCAGGAGGGGACCTGTAGCCCCAGTTGGTGCTTTCATCCGGGACTAAAGGTCATCCTCTAGTCCTGGTTAGAGCTACTAGCCGGGAATCAACCTTTAATCCCAGTTGGTGGCTTCAACCAGGACTATAAAGTGACCTTTAATTCCTGTTTGAACCACCAACCGGGACTACAGGACCCAGGCTATATACTTTCTCCTTCTTCTCCTAGCCCGAGCCATTTCAAGCTCTCCGCTTGCTCTCTGTTGCTCGCTCGTGGAAGGAGTTCACGCTTGTGGGATTTGTGAAGACTTCACTCCTCCATCAATTCTTGGGTTCTAAAGGTTAATTAGCACCTGCATCCTCTCCTGTTTCAGTACTAGTATGGATCATTTCATGGTTTAGAAATAAAGAAATTTGTGGTTTTTTAGATTGGGAATAATGATGGATTTTTCTGATTTATACGGCATTTGAACTCAAACTCACTTGATAGTTTGCATGTGTAGATGAAAGAAGCTTATAGTAGTTCATCAAAACTAGTATCCACCTTTCATTACTAGTATATATAGCTCATTTCGTTGGTTTAGAAATGGTGAAATTTATAGTAGTCGATCAAAATGAGTATAGAGTAGATGGCAACTGCTTTGGGGTCTTAGGACTCACATCAGGTTTGTCTCCGCAACTGAGGCCAGACCTCTCTCTCATTGCGTGCGGCAAGTGTAAGCAGAAGACTGTGTTGGAGTATAGGGTGAAGAAGGAGGGTCCTAACCATGGGCGCATCTTCTACACATGCCCGGGATCGCAATGTGAGTTCTTTTGGCTGCGTTTTTTTATGGTTTGTAGCCATTTTTCGTGATGACTTTGATTAAAGTTATTGATTTGGTGTTCTAATTTCAATGCGATGACACTGGATCATGTAACGGTTGATACTGGGAGGAAGAATATGTTCATCACGTGCAAGAGCAAGAACTTAGTTTAATCTCTGGAACTCTTTCTCGAAAACGAACGGTTGTAATCAGCTTAATCATTCATGCTGCCATGTTCAAGGAAAACGATGGCCAGCAAAAGAGAGCATGGCATGCAAATGTAAAAGCACCCACGCAGTTCTATATATAGCAGCCCAAGGCTATCCTTTTTAGCCAGAAACACCAGATCGAATCTAGTACTAAACCAGAACAATTTGGTGCTAGGAACGTAACCATGGGTCATGTGAATGTAGTATACCAGCTCCTGCGAGCATCTCTAGCGCAACGGCTACTACTGCTCGTCCCTCTCGTCCTAATGCTACTGCTGCACCTCGCCTCCCGAAGCCGTCGTGGCAGCAACGAAAAACAGCAGCGACGACCGAAGCATATCCCGCCTCCTTCGCCTCCTGGCCTGCCCATCATAGGCCACCTGCACCTCGTCGGCGACCTCCCGCACGTCTCGCTCCGCGGCCTGGCCGCAAAGCACGGCGGCCTCATGCTCCTCCGCTTCGGCACCGTCCCAAACCTCGTTGTGTCGTCCTCGCGCGCGGCTCGGCTGATCATGCAAACACATGACCACGCCTTCGCCTCGCGGCCGGCTTCCAAGATCTCCAATACCCTCGTGTATGGGTCATCTGATATTGCCTTCTTCCCCTATGGCGATCATTGGCGTCACCTTAGGAGGCTCGTTACCACGCACCTCTTCACTGTCAAGAAGGTGAACTCCTACCGGCTCTCCCGCCAAGAGGAGGTAATATTCAACACGAGTTTTTTAGATGAAGGAAGCTTTATTAAAAATAGAGATCAGACCTTTATAACAAAGACCGGGCCCAATGCTTGACGTATATGTTTAATCATTAATGCTTTGATTTTGTGTTTGTCCTCAATCTTTAGTCTTTAGAGCACAAGACTTCGAGACTATTCTGATATGGGATTTAGGAATCCTGTAGAGAGCTGGCATGCAGTTATAGTGTAGTGTGACCTAAATCTGTACTCTTTTGATTTTAATATTGAATATAGCAAAACATAGTTTTGGAAAATACTTGCAAATATTTTTTTTGGAATTACTGATGAACTATTCGAGGTCCATAATGTCTTTTGACAGATTAAATGGTTTGGCGACTTTATGCATTGAGAAGAAATTGTTAGATGAGATTGATACCGAAGCCTGCATCAAAAACTTCACATTTGCAAATATTTGAAGAAAATTTTAAGATAATATATATAATTTGTCTAATAAGAATATTTTTGGATGTATTAAAGTGTTTATTAGAAACATCACTATTATTATAGCTACATTAAAGGGCCCATCTTTTTAGGTTTGCTCCAGGCCACCAAACTGAGAGGACCGGGCTTGTCTATGGTAAATCGGTAATTATAATATAATTTTTTAATTAGTCAAGAGGTTTATTTGGAGCCCACGACCTGAAAATGTAGAACAGTAAGAGCATCTCCCAGAATTTCTAACAAATTTTTTTCTAAAATCATGAAGTTTTCCTACTCATCAAAATTATTAGGAAGAATAAATAATACCATCTCCAACAGTTTCCAATAATTCACTCCTAAAATATAGAAGACAATTTACATTAGAAATCATATACTATTTATAAATTATCCTCACCACTTTTATATATTCTTTTATATTTGCATCATGATCCATTTCCTACTCTTTACTCTTTTCCACGCCCTTCCACCTTTAGATTGACCAACGGATACGCGCGTGGTAGATGCGTGTTTTTCCAAGCGCGGAGTGATTGGTGGTGGATGTGATGGGGGTTTTCCATTCTAGCTAAAAATCCTATATTGGGACTGGGTACTCTTGGAGATGCCAAGAGTTCCTAAGAATTTATTGCCAAAATCATATAGTTTTCCAACTACGAAAAAGTATTTGAAGGAATAAATAAGATCATATTTACATCAAGAATCCAATACTATTTTCTAAATTATACAAACCACTTTTATATATTCTTAATCTCTTGTACATTTGCATCCGGAACCTTTTTCTATATTTTATTCTTTCTCACGCCCTTTAACCTTAGATTGGCAGATCGATATGCGTGTGAAAGACGCGCGGTTATATGTGCGCGTTTGGTGATTTTTTTCAAGTGCCAAAAGATTGAAAACTTTTGGAGATTATTTTTTCTATTCTTACAAAAAAATCCTAGATCGGGAGTTTTTATTGGGAACTCTTGAAAATGCTCTAAAGGTCTGTCTGGAACCGGAGAATTTTTTTTGTCTCCATATGTTTTTTGTGAAATTTAAGTTGAACTGATTCTTTTGTTCCAAACGGGTTCTGAAACACAAAACTGGAGTTCAATAATTTTGTGACTAATTTCGCCGGGCAAAGCTGCTGCAGCAGCAGATGTGCACGACGCAGTGACAGTTAACATAAGCCAAGCCAGTCCGGCAGCTGTGACGGAAACGCCTCCGCTTCCCAACCACCAGAATCAAACCAACAACCACCGATGGCGTGGGCGTCGCGGCTGCTCCCGCCCGTGCCTCCTCCGGCCGCCCAGCTCTGGGGCCCATGGGACCACGTCGCTGTGCCGCACCTCCAGTGCCGCGCCGCCGCATCCGCCTCGGCCAATGATGGCGCCGTGCTGCTGGAGCGTGGCGGTCCCACGGTGGTGGCCATGCGGGAGTTTGTTACGCTTAATGAGCTCCGTGCCGCCGTGCGCCTCCGCGTCCGCCTGGTTTTAAAGATGAGAAGAAACACAACTATATCTACAAGTTGAGAAAGACTTTGTATGGTTTGAAGCAAGCACCAAGAGCAGGTATGAGAGATTGAGGGATTTCCTACTCTCTAAGGGATTCAAGATGGGAAAAGTTGACACCACTCTCTTCACCAAGAAGCTAGGCAATGACTTATTTGTATTGTAAATCTATGTTGATGATATCATATTTGGATCAACTAATCAAGATTTTTGTGAGGAGTTTGGAAAGATGATGGCAAGTGAGTTTAAGATATTCATGATTGGAGAGCTTAGTTACTTCCTTGGTCTACAAATCAAGCAATTAAAGGGTGGCACATTTATGAGTCAAGGCAAGTACTTCAAAGATATGCTCAAGAAGTTTGGCATGGATGATGCTAAAGCCATTAGTACACCAATGGGGACAAATGAAAATTTGGATAATGATGCTAGTGGCAACATGGTGGATCAAAAGATGTATCGGTCTGTGATTGGAAGCCTACTCTATGTCACCGCATCAAGGCCTGATGTGATGTTTAGTGTATGCATGTGTGCTAGATTCTAAGCCTCACCAATACAAAGCCATTTGAAGGCAACTAAAAGAATATTGAATACTTGAAGCATACACAAAATGTTGGATTGTGTTATCCCAAAGGAGCAATATTTCACTTGATTGGATATTCGTACTTTGATTACACGGGATGTAAAGTTGAGAGAAAGAGCGCATCGGGCACATGTCAACTATTAGGAAGATCACTTGTGTCTTGGTCATCAAAGAAGCAAAATAGTGTAGCACTTTCAACCATCGAAGCGGAATACATTTTGGCCGGTAGTTGTTGTGCACTTTCAAACATTTTGGCGGAATCAATTAAATTTTTGAAGCACACAAGTAGGGGAACAAGCTCATAAACTTGTATGTTGCATTTGTACGTGCATTTACATATGTTTGCTTGCATGGCACAAGTTTTTTTATCCATGCTTGTGTGGTGTTTGCTAGATCGTAGAAAATGATTGATGAAATGAAAAACTAGCATGCATAGGATAGCTAGATATAACTTAATCTTATACAAGTGGAACCAGAGCCTTGCTTCTAATGTTGATCTCACGAGATATCTAGTTTGTCTTTGCTTTACAAGTGATATCTAGCAAATCATGGTGCTAAGGATGGTGTTTAAATGGCAACTCCGATTGGTATCACGCTTCAAAGGTCCATTCTTTACCCCTTAGCATCATTTTGTCGCTATTACCCTCCCAAACTTCTAATCCATGCATATGTGCAAGCTTTTAAATTCAAACTCTTAGCACATATGTAGGGGGAGCTAATACGACCAAATTGGGTTGATGAAACTTGTCCATAATCTTTACACATGGTAATATGCTTGGGCAAGCAACATGAATCCAAAAGATTTTATTGAATATCTTTGTAAATAGGTTATCATCAATTACCAAGAAGGGGGAGATTGAAAGCCCTAGTTTGGTTTTGGTTAATTGATAAAGCATAGGACTAATCTTTGATCTAAGTGTGTGATTTAGACAAGGTGGTCCAATCCAAGTGGTGAAGCTAGATGATGGCCATGACGATGGTGATGGAAACAAAAGAGATGATCAAGTGCTTCACATTTGGAAAAGAAGAAAGAGAAAAACAAAAACAGGCTCAAGGCAAAGGTATAATTATAGGGGCCAATTTTGTTTTTCACTCAAAACACCATACAGGGTGTGAGTGACTTAGGATCGATAGCCGTACTATAAAGAGGGAAAAATCTTTGGCTAAACGATTTATCAAATGCCACTAGGTGATATGATTCTTGCATATGCATTTTGGAACCTAGTGTGCTAATCTTGACCCATGTAAAATGCTTTGAAAAATGTTAACACACATGCACACAAGTTCTATACTTTGTGATCAGCAAGTTGGAAGCAAGGGTAAAGCGGTTGTGGACTTAGAAAAAGAAAAAGAGGAGAAGGTCCACGATCGGATGCTGGCCGTAGGGTGACCGAACTCACCCCAGGCGCGTCCGGTCATTTATTAGCAACGCGACATAGCTAGCCGAGAGGTCTGAGGAGCAACCGAATGCTGCCTCCTGTGCGTCTGGTCACTTGTTGGATGCCGGTGCCTGCTGGCGATCGAGCGTGATCAGATGTGCAGGGCGCGAGTCAGGTCACGCTGACGTACGGTGACGTTGGCTTCGCAGGAGCACGGAGAGAAGAAGAAAGACGGCCGCACGCACAAGCGTGTCAGGTCATCTCTGACCTCACACGTCTGGTCAGTTTAAAATGGCTTTGGAATCTCTCTAGAAATGACCAGGCACTGAGGGCTTGTGCGTCAGGTGGCAAAAGCAGCGAATCCAATCGTCACTTGACTAACTAAACTGACCGTTTTCGGCCATCGAAGATCAATGCGCAGGTTTCAAAGCGTGCACACATGGCAACAGATCCACGACCAGACGCTGGCTCACGCATGTCCGATCAACTCGACTAGCGCGTCCGATCAGTACGTAGAACGGCCTCCCTTGGCCCTAATGGCTCTATTCGATTGGGGATGTCTATAAATAGTGTTTGGCCGGCTCCACGACAACTCTCTTGGCACTTTGACATACTTGACATCCTTGTGAGCCTAAGCAAACACTTCCCACTCATCTCCACCATTGATTCATCATCATCATAGTGAGATTGGGAGTGATTCCTAGTACATTTGCTTGAGTGATTGCATCTAGTGGCACTTGGGGATCATTGTGGCCACAGATTTCATGTTTCTCTTGGTTATTGCTACCACCTAGATGGTTTGGAGCAGCGGAGAAGCTTTGGCATGTGTTGGTGATTGTTCGTGGCTGGCTTCAGTGATTGTGTGGGGTCTTGCACCTTCCCCGGCGAAGAGCCACAAGGTAGCTCTAGTAAATTGCTCGTGTCATTGAGTTACCTCATTTGTGAGTAGGTTCTTGCGGCGTCTCTTGTGGTGGGCTAGGTATGCCGCCGAGCCACCAAGTGTTGGTTGACACAATGGGGACTAGCGTGCTAACAAGCATGTAAACCTCGGGAGAAAAATTGGTTGTCTCTTGCCCTTTGGTATTCTTCCGGTGATTGAATTGGTATTCATCTTGTTATTGGTTCACTCCTCTATACAGTGGTATAATCACCCTACTCACTCATTTACATTCCCGCAAACTAGTTATAGCAAGCTCTTTAGTGTAGCTAGAATTGAGAGCTTGCTTTATAGCTTAAGTTCATCTAGTGGAGCTCTTTAGTGTAGCAAGTGTGAGAGCTCTTTGTGAGCAGCGACTTATCAAATTGTGTGCCTAGTGATTACAGTAACTAGAATTGTTGGATAGGTGGCTTGCAACCCTTGTAGAGTTAGAGCAAAATTGTATTGCGCCATTTGTGTTACTAACCAATTTGCTCTAGTGTTTTGTAGAAGTTTTAAATAGGCTATTCACCTCCTCTAACCATATTAGGACCTTTCACCAAGTAAACCCACTCAACTCCCAATTGTAAATAAGAGGGGGAGAAGTATGGCCATAAAGCAGGATTATTCTTGCTAGCAATAGAAGGTTTTCTTCTAAAAGAAGTAAATGCAGGTCAACCTATGGTTGATGACACCTTGTGAGTAAATATTGGTTATTACCTGGTGGATGGATGTCATCCACAAATCAAACTCAGAGGTGCACCTAAATAATGATGCTGGGATATCGAAAAGCCCTGACTCTCGTTTCAAGAAATCACAATGAGTCATTCAGGGTACTTTGAGTTTTGATAATAGGAGAATTATATCATAGAAAGACTACATGTGTCGACACATACTTCTCTTAATAAACTATATACAACATTCCAAGTTATCCGGTCAATAAGACCATGGCAGAGTGATTTGCTCACTCTTACTGGAACTTATTGAGTGATGTAATACATGTAGGGATAGTCTTGCTCACTAGAAAAGAGGTGTTTTGAGCTATGATGCCAACGCCTCATGGTACCTTTACTGTGGGTACAAAAGTGTTTTCGTCCTAGAATGGATTGAGAACAATGTGGTGGCGAGATCAAAGCAAGACTAGTAGCACAAGGGGTTTACGCAAAGCCTAGGCATTGATTTTCAATGCAAATTATTCTCCATAGTAAGTTATAAATTCCCGATACTATCTTTTGACTGGCAGTACAAAAACATCTATGATTGTAGTTGATAGTTGATAGATGTAGTGACTGCATATATTTATATGATCACTTGATTTGGTGTACTTGTGAAGCTTCCAAGGAGGAGTTCACATACCCAACCCTCATACATAAAATCGCAACACATATTGTGTATTGCTTAAGTCAATAATGGCTTAAACTAGTTAAGTCAAATTTGGTACAATCGACTTTGTGTGTATTCCCTAAACCAAAGGGATACAAGATTGATTATATGTGGTGTTCATTTAGATGTCCTTGATTCGATTTTCATAGTGTCATATGGTGGTCAATAATCTTAAATTCATTGGTGATAAACAATGTTAATAGCATGTAGTAATCTAAAGATGGAGTTTGAGATGGAAGATATGGACTAAACCAAAATTTCATTTTATGTTTATGATCCAAGTATCTTCTCTCAGAATTTTGTACAAAAGCTATCTATATCCAGATCATATTGAGTGATTCAATATAAAGGTATCCTATGGTTGCTCTACCTTAGGATAGAGAAAGATTGTTTTATGCCATAGTGACTGAGATGAGATATTGGGACATGTGGTCTACTATCTCTGTGCTATTTATGCACTAATAAATCTTGCGAAAGTTCTTGGCTGGATATTATTTTTACAATGATTTGCTATCTAGTAGCAGCTCTACTCTTACCCAATGTTGGTGGATTGAAGTTAATAATATCTTTTGATATCTCAAATAGCACATGTGGTCTTGGTGTAATCCATAATCCGATTATGTGGATATAATGATTCTGGTTATCTATACGATCCCTAAATTCTAGATCATTGAAATAGGCTTTACATGAATATGGAAAGACCATTTAGTGATAGTCTTTAAATAGACATTTAATGGTCAATTTCATTAATCATTCTAACATTGTATTGTACAAGGCTTCACATGAATGTCTATAGCTTGATAGAATGATATATCACATACTGAAGTTATGTGGTGTTGATTCTATGAATCAATGGTCATTATCTATAAAGGTAATGCAACATGTGTTGTGTAGATGAAGACAAATTATACTTAGTGCAATATTTTGCACTAAGATGGTTCTGTTCCATAGTTGATAAGGGCATACAAATATTTACAAACTAAGTCTTGTGATAATCTTGTGGAGATATTCACAGAATCTACCATACTTCACATTTCTTTTGTGTTGAGTGCATTGGTATGAATTTACTTCGAGGTTTGCTAGTATTAGGGGGAGAGTCTCTCTGATTAATAACTTGTTGCAAACATCATATTGCACTCTTTTCTTTGTATGAGTTTTCCCATGGGGTTTCTCAAATAAAGTTTTTAATGAGGTAATATCAACACAAGGTTATGTCATATCATCCATTTTTCCCACAGGGGTTTTTGTGGACGATATTGGGACATAAGATGCATTGTACTATTTTCTTTGTATGAGTTTTCCCATGGGGTTTCTCATATAAAGTTTTTAATGAGGCAATATCAACACAAGGTTATGTCATATTATCCATTTTTCCCACAGGGGTTTTTGGTGGATGATATTGGGACATAAGATGCATTGTACTCTTTTCTTTGTGCGAGTTTTCCATTTATGGTTTCTCATATAAAGTTTTTGATGAGGCAATGTCAACATAAAGGTATATGCTATATCTTCTAGTTTTCCCCATTGGGGTTTTTGGAAGATGATATTTGAAGCATATTGACCCTATGGTCAAGGTGTTTTAGACTAAGACTTTGGGTTTATCTCAAAGGGTCTAATAACATTGGTGATTGTATATCATGATGTTTCTCCTTATTTTTTCGACTGGGTTTTAAGGAATTTTGCCTGGTATACCAGTATTACTTTGGTTTGTCCTACAGGTTTTTCCAAAGATTCATAATGATGCATAATAGACGAACAGTGAAGACTACAAGAAGTAAATTGATTAAGGGGGAGTCTTGAGAATTATTGTTCAGTGATTAATTAAGGATTAATCGAAAGGGTGTCTTTTCACCCTGAAACATATTCCAAATTAAAGCTCGGTGAATTTTTCTGCACGCTGATGTCAATGACTACTATGTTGTTTCAGAGAAAATCAGGATGACTCATTATATGTATATATACGTCACTATTATCGAATATATGGAGAATAGCCCCTGATTATGACAACCGAAGAAATTCTAGTGACACTTGTTATATATTTAAATTATTATCGCTCTGTGCTGTATTTTATATTAACCAAATGACCGGCTGATGTTACAATGTTGGAGGTGTAACACCCTAAATTTTGCTTCTCTTGAAATAGAGCTAAAATGATTTAATTTTATATTTTTATGCTCATGAAAACATGGGGAAATAATAAATTTTCATTAGATTAAAATTTATCTTATGGTAGAAACATGTTTGTTGCATTCATGCCAGTCGTAACTTGTGTTTATATATGCAAAATATGTTTTTTTTAAATAAAATACGTTTAGGAGACGAATATCTATCGCTAGGAATTTTCTAGCTTCTTTCTGGAATTTAATTCCTACCTCCTTCACCTTAATCTTTATGTTCCAAGTTCCCAACACTCTTTTCATGAGCTCCAAATACATTATTTGGATTCATCAATGTTCCAAAGTGTCTCTAAGAATTTTCTCAAAATTTTCGGAGGTCTCAAAGTATTTTTTGTGGCTTAAATATCAATTCTAGACTTTTCTAGAATTATTTTATTCATGAAATTAATTAGTTCTGAAAATAAATAATATATCTCATTTTTCAACCAACTCTCAAAGCCCATGTGCAATAATCCTAATAAAGCCTAAAGGTCCATGCATTTATTTACTAATAGGCTTTAATGATTATTTAGGCCCATTAGTAAATGTAGAGGGTGCAACATCAATTAGTACCATATTGTTAGTTGATGTAGATATGGGGAGTTTTCCTCCATATAAATATGTACCAACCCCTTAGGTAAAGCATACTAAAACTATCGTAACGGGAGCCCCTAGTTTGAAAAATCCCTCGTGTAGTAAATTAGATTTTTCTCCTTCTCTCGCCGTCGCCGTCGCCGCCGCGCTGCCTGACATCGTAGATCCACTGTTGACCCCCAAGAAGGCCCTAGGTGAGTTCATTGTCTTCTCCTCTTGTTCCCTGTGCTCTCGACTCATCAAACCATGGCCTCTAGGGCCCAAACCAAGCGCTCCGGGGAGCTTCTCGCCGCCAGTAATAGAGCTCTGCCGCGCCGGTTTTCTTCTTCGACCGGTGCCTTTCTCTCCCCCTCCTTTCTAATCTGGGCCATCCAGATTCAATCCAATGGTCCAAGATTGCCTGTACCCCATCGCCGGGTTTATTTGCAAAAGAGCCCCTGTAGTTTCATGTAATATAACCCGCAGTCCATGGCACACTTCTAGAATACGTTTTCCTATTCCGAAAGCGTAGTTTCTTTCTAGTAGATTCAAAATATGTTTTCTCTTTCAGAGAGCGTAAAATCCCTCTGTTAGATTCAAAATACGTTTTCTTCTTTTGAAAACATAGTTTCTTCGGTTAGATCCAAAATACGCTTTCATATAATTATAGTTTTGCCACTAATCTTGTTTTAGCCATAAAATCTTTGTTTTAACTCCGATTTAGCCCGTTCAAGTTGCGCTAGATTCATAATTGCGTAATCTACATATTTATCCTACTGTTAAATATATTTTCAGCTTTTAAAATTCAATGTTAGATTTAATCTATTATTTTATTAAATGAAATCTTGATTAATTCATAACTCCTTCGTTATAGCTCCAATTAGAGTTCTTTTCACGTCTATGTGTTCATAGCGGAACATAGATTCATTTTACAAACTTTTTATCTTGATTTTATGTTTTGTGTACTATTCTTTTTTAGATCTATTGTTTGCTTTGTGTATGATTGCATGGATGCTTGTGTGGTGCTTTATGATCATGTCTAGTTGGTGAGAAGTACGTTGATGAAATAGAAAAAGTTGGTGATGCAGAAGAAGTCTTTTAGAGGTTACAATTTAGTAGAAGAAATATGTCGATAGAATATTATTGGTACTCCTTCGATGGGTATCCCACGAAGGTAGATTGATCGGTAGAGGTGCGCGTAATTAAGAACAAGAAAGCAACTGAGACACAAGAGTTAGACAGGTTCGGGCTGTCAGCACGATGTAATACCCTACTCCTGTGGTATGTTGGATTGTATTGGCTATCGTACGATATTGCGTGTGTTTTGAGGGGGTCCCTACTCGCCTTGTATAGTCTGCGGGGTAGGGTTACAAGTTGGTTAGATCTAGGAGATAACCAAGAAGTAATAACAGATTACAGGAATTATGAGACCATACGTATCCTAACAGATCTCGTAGTATCTTCATGATATCTTCTCGGTGTCTTGCGGGGCACGCATAGCAGCGTCGTGCTCCGCAAGGCTTCATCTTGTGGGCTGAGCCACCCCTGGGGTTGCAGCCCATGTAGTCTGCCATGGGTATCTAAGGTTGTACCCCCCATAGCTAGTCCCTGAGCGCCTTGTATCCACTATGCAATGCCATCTTGAGCTTGTCTGAGCAGGTGCGAACAAAGCCGAGCAGTCAGACTCATGGTCTAACCACCGTAATGAATCGTCTAGCAGTTGTGGACCGTAGCCGACCAGCTTAACTATCCAGCCGAGCACGAGTTTCCCAAATAAGGCTTGCCAGAAGGGTGTAAGGAGGTCAAGTTTAAAATCAAAATTTTCCCCATGGTAGACCAAGTGTGCCCACTTAGAGTTCGACCATGAGAAAGGGAGATAATCTTCTTCAACTTCAGGATGTGCAGAATCTTCCCGATTATAGCAATCACACTCACCGCAAGGTGAAGTGTGCCCACTTAGTCCCCAAGCCTGACAGTAGGTGACGTAGTCACGTGGTGCTAGAGTCCAAAGTAGAAGAAAAGTAGAGGACCAGCCAAGAAGGCAGCCAGTCCCTAGGCAGAGCCCCGAAATGAGAAAAGCACATTCACCGCAAGGTGAAGTGTGCCCACTTAGTCCCCAAGCCTAACAGTAGGTGATGTGGTCACATGGTGCCAGGGTCAGAAACAATAGTAAATAGAAGAAAGTCCCTAGTATGGTGAGGAACCAAGTCATAGTGATTAACATAGTCCCCAAGCCACTAGTGGAAACCTTGGAGAAATCAAATCATGGAGAAAAAAACTAGAGTAATGGCTGTAGAGTAGGAGTTGTTGAGCCTTAATGGATTGTAGAGAAGTCAGTGAATATTCGGTGAGCAATAACAAATTGCGACGAAAAATGGGTGATATGGGCTATAGTTGCATGAAAGCCCAGGTAACGGCCCATCATACCACTTCGGAGAATTCAGAGAGGTGCAAATCATGGACCGGTTTCCCAAAAACCCTTGAATGCAAAAAGTGGGGGAGTGCTTTATCACTGCGCCACCACACTCTACGCTCCCACCTTTGCCACTTCACCACTTTGTCTTCCTCCTCAGACCTCATGCTTCCCGATTCATATTCACATGCGCTTCCACTGCCAATCCCAAACCAGATCTAAGAGATGGCATCGAAGAGGGGAGTTGGTAACCCAAAGAAGGCGGCTGTCGGAGCCAGCCGTGACAATGAGTGGATGCCATCGCTCATGGGGAGACAGAGAACAACATGATGGTGGAGGTAGGCGTTCTTCCTGACTGTGTCACCGCCGGATGGCGGCCAGCCAATGGTGAGCCCTACCCGATGTCGCATACCGATGAAGCCATAGTATTTGAAGATTATTTCTGGCGTGGGTTAGGATTTCCTATTCATCCTTTCTTGTGGGATCTATTAGAGTTCTAGGGAGTGAGTCTGTGTAATTCAGACACCTGTTCTGGCCGAAGAAGAAGGGCATATCTTAGAATTCTTCCCCACTTCAACCTCTTCCGACACCTGTTCTGGCCGAAGAAGAAGGGCAGTGGCAGTTCTAGAGTGGTCGGTGGTGTGTATCTGCAACTCCACGATGGGATGGTGGGAGAGTACATCACTATACCGCTGAACACCTCATGGAAGGGGTGGAATGCTAGGTGTTTCTACATGAAGTAGAGCCATCCTGCCATCCACTATGACATCGACCACATTCTGGAGAACTAGAAAAGCTGGTCGAAGAAGCCGAGCAGTGCTGATATGGATCAGGTGAGGAAGCTCCACAGCCTAATAAAGGGCATAAAGATGAATGGCGCACTGGTGGCGGTGAGCTTTATAGTGTGCTGCGACCAGCCCTGCAAGTAGAGGGCCCACATGGGTTTTGACTTCAAGGGGGACACTAACGGCACCCGAGAGAGGATAGAGAGGCTATCGAGGGAGGCTGTGGTATGCCGAGTGGCCGAACTGTTTGCTACTAACGCACCATTCAATGTGCTAGGGCAAACAAGAGCATTTACCTACACGAACCCACCTCCTTAGGTAACAATCTCAATTGTTGTTCCTGATGCTTTTTATACTGTACCAATGCCGAGCAGTAAACTGATTCACTTGTGGAAAGATCCATTCACATGAATGAGTGGCGTACTTGTCGGGCATGCCTAGGAGCGATTGGGCAAAGGCAGTGGATGCTTGGCCGACCACTCAACGAGAGGAAGGTGCTGTCAGTGCCTCATCGAAGTCTGAAGGCGCAGGTGCTGGTCAGACAGAGAGTCCATCCCGGTGTCGGATAAGGTATGGGGGAAAAGGGCGGCGATAGATGTGCCAGCCCATAAGAATAGGAAGATGGCAGGTGCAGCACCCCGCAAGCCAGGCGGCATCTCACCTGGCAGTAGTCAGACCCCTTGGACATAGAGTGCGGCAATGTCTGAGTGGTTAGAGCACGATGGGGCTCCAGTAGCTCCCCCTCTGAGCACTAAGGCACCACCGCACAACATGCACATAGAGGTGCGGTCGAAAGGAGGGGAGGGAGTCCCCGAGCAACGGGCGGAGGGAGTCCCCGAGCGACAAGCAGAGGGAGTCCCAGAGCGACAGGCGGAGGAGAGGCCGACAGTGGGGGCCATGAGACCTCCAGCCCAGGGCACATGGGTTGACCCCTAAGCCATGCTTGGGTGCTCTTGGAGGCAGCGCTAGTTCAAAACCATGTACCAGAAGGCCGACATGTAAGTATCCTTGCCTTGGACTCATTTTACTATCGGATCCTTATAGTCGCGGCGATCGACGAGCTAATCTAATGTAGAGTGAGGCATACGGAGCATCTGAATCCATCCGTTTAGACTAGCAATCAGTCGGCGGCCGGCCCTAGCAGGGAGGCAATGTCGGCAGCCCCCGTCCTAGAGTCCTCGCGTGCTCCGCGGCCTGCGAAGGAGTCGACCGCCACTACTAATGGAGTTGGTGACGGAGAATGGTTGACGACGATGGCGATCGATGTGACGAAGATGCTAGGAATGATGGTGGACCCACCAAATCTTTGGAGGTGGGAGCTAGAGCTGCCAACATCATGTAGGTGTCTAGGGCGGGGAGGCCAATGGTGCCGGAAGAGCAGGCGACACTCCCAAAGTTGTCGGAGGGCATGGTCGGACGCGTTGTGCGGCCACCGAGCCCCCAGGTAGCGCCACCAGCTGTCAAGGAAGAGGATGAGGTGGAGGAGATTGAGCATCAGGAATCATGACCTCAAGCCGTCTAGATCCTCCATAAACGGGGGGATGAAGTGGTGGTCATGGAAGAGGAGGACACCATCAGGGAGGTCAGGAGGCTAGAGTCCACCCTTTCCACAGCCATGAAGCAGATCAAGGTTAGTATTGCATCGGCAATGTCCGTCTTTGATGTTGGAAATTAGAGTTCTTCATATTCTTGGTGCTTTTGAAGGGCATAGCACAAACTACCGTACACCGATAGCAGTTGATCAAGAGGATGGAACCCCTTGCCGAGGAGAATGTGAAGCTGAAGGAGGCGGTGAAGCTAATGGAGAAGAACGTCCAGAGGGCCTAGCGTGAGTGGGATCATGCTGAGTCCAACACCAAGGACCTAGAGTACCAGAAGGGCTTCCTATCCGAGTAGCTGGCCACCGTCTCTGAGCAGCTAACGAGTCTTTTCGAGCAGCTGGAGCACAAATCCGAGCAGCTGAGAAATGTCTTCGAGCAGAGAAAAGGTATGGTAGATCAGAGAATTTGCTTTGCATTGTCAAACAGTCTTATTGTTGCTGACGACGTTATGCATGTAGAGCAAGACGTGAAGTTTGGTCAGTTGTGTCAAATCGTCGGTCAACTCCAAGAGGAGGAGAAGAAGAAGTCTGGGCGAGCAGAGAAGCTAGCCAAGGAGCTAAAAGGTGAGTAGTTCATGGTCGGAGTTGTTGCTGAAGTCACTTCTTCACTTGATAGATCTTTTCGGTGCTTGTAGGATACCGTCAGAGGACCAAGGCATAGTTCAATGTGCTGGACTTGGAGGCTAAAATCCAGAGGGGGAAACTTGAGGCCATGGTTGCTGGGATCAAGCCTATGCTCGACTACATCGACATGGAGGTAGCTCATCAGCCCGACGATAGACTTCCATGTCCGGACACCATCATCGATAGATGCAAGGCAGTGTGGGAGAACTTCAAGAGTTTCAACTGAGTTATAGGAAATACATTAAACAAATCAACTGTTCTATAATAATCATGACTAAAATCAACTGTTCTGTAACTATAATATGCACATTGTTGTAAGTAGACTTCCCAATGCTCCACCTCCTAAAATGGATTTTTTTCTAGTAGTGGGGGTTATGATTCCCAAGAGTATTAATCCCGATGCTTGCCATGAAAATTGCATTATCCTTTATACCTAATTAGGAGACCATACTACTGGATTTTTCTACAATTTGATGAAGCTACATCACTTGCCTATCATGATAATTATCATTTGCTCAGTCTCCTCCGCCTCCTTACATCACCATCTTTGGCATCGGTCTCCCACTACTGGAAATGGGAATTTCCCTCGTAGGGTAACTACCAATAGTCTAAAGCATTTTAGCAATAGGAAAATTAAAAATCAGTTTTTGACTATGAACGAAATAATCGATATGGCGACAAGGAAATAAAAAATTGTCTAAATGGGCAACCATCATAAACAATTTTCTTGTTGATACATGTAGTAGTCAATCATCGTTCGGATCCTAGGCTTTCGACCTGATGGTCAAGCCATATCATTGTCTTCTCTGGGATCCAACAAGGCCCTTAAACCTTAAGTCAATTGATGGGCGAGCTAGTTAGTAAGATAGCAGGATGGGAAGGAAGATACCTTAACTTTATTAGGGACAGGAAGACGGTGATAGATTACCAACCGAACCCCACTTTCTGATACCTGGCTAGGGTGTTCGCCGGCATAAGACCTGCCAAGGCACGTGATCATTGCTTGGACCCTTCTTTATTTCTCTTCTACTACTCTATAATACATAGTTACTTTCTGATACTACACACATCACATATGCAGTATATATGCTCCATTCTTCCATGACACACTGAACCACACTAAGGAATTTACTATATACGGCAAGAATCAAGAAGACGGCACATGTATATATTAGCTATAGGCCCAACCTACATCATGTACATGTACCTTGTGTATCTTTGTTGATAATATTGGTTGGAGGTATTGATGTGCGGCCTATTTGAATAATCTGACCGAAGATAGCCATGTGTGTGCCATGCATGTATGTATGCGTATGTCCAAGCGCCACTAGCAAACATCCCCTGCCACTGTCCGTTGTTACCATCCACATCAAACCATTATTATTTATTTGGCGGTCATCTCACCTTTGTACAGTATCTTCTTCCACGCTAGTAGCTATATCATGTCATCATTTAATTTGTTTGCATGCTGTAGAGAGTGATGTGGACACTGTTACCAAGTTTTTGTTTGGTTGGAAGCCACACTCATAATAATCAGACTGCATGCTTGCATTGGTTATACCAAAGTATGTCATATGTTTACAGACTGCCAAAGTATGTGCTTGCCATTATTTTTACAGGGTTGGAAAGCTGTACTAATGTTTTTAGTCATTTTATTTGATTTTCCTTCTTTCTACCATTCTTTCTACAAATAATGTTAACAAAACACCAGTTTGGTTCTTGTTTGTTGAAACTAACAGCATGCATTTGATTAGGAACAAAAGTAATGCCATTCGGCATACATTATTTGTGGATTATGTACTAGTTTTTGCCATGAATTTTATCAGTTTTCCATATGCGGGAAATTGCTTAGGTTTATCATATGATTTATTTTGTTTGATTTCCCTTTCTTCTGCTGTTGCACATTATACTTTTTTCAAAATAGTCATTTATGTGTTATGTGATATGCTGCAATACTATTGTCACGGAACCGACCAATTTATAAGAGCACAAGTACAAAAACAATCGCCGGAACGATCAAATTCTCGAACTTGAGCCCATATAAACCCGGTAGTCAACCGAAATCTCGAAGGATTTCAAACCAACTTGCATACAACCAAGATCACAGTAATCCAACATAACATATCGTACGTTACAACATTTCACAGATGTTCACAAATAGATTACATCATCACAGAGTCATCGTTATTACAAAACGAGCCTTGTAAAACATGCGGAAGCAAATAGTTTAACTCACACACCGAGTTCAAATACACATACTGGTTCGCTGATCACAGACCGCAAAAGCATTCAGATAAGAGAAAGGAGATCATGCCCATGATCTAGTCCTCATCACCCGCCGGGTGGAGACAATACTTGCAGAATCCCTGATATAGGAGGTCATCTGCAACAAGAGGGAAATAAACCCTGAGTACGGGAATGTACTCAGCTAGACTTACCCGTCGAAAACCAAACAAATGACACCAAGGATTATGCATAGCTTAATGTAGTGGAGCTGGCTGACATTCTCTTTTTGTAGAAAAGCATAAGTAATATTGATCAACTCTTAACCTGAACTAGCAGTAACTTTTTAGCCATTAACCTGTCATCTATATTAGCACCTGTACTAAGCAATCATTTTATTAGGGTGCAAACATTAATAACCATATCAGGTATTCATTGTGGCAACCTTATCATCATCCATTTAACCATATCGTTAAATTAATTGAATCTACGTTGCCGCTGCTCAGTCAAGTTCTCACTATCCGGGAGAGACGGCGATTCGAATCGATTCCTATCCAGCTGGAGGGGTATTCCTAAACACAAACCCTGCTTCCCCCGTCAGGGTCGCAACAAGTCACCTTTGGTACAATTCAGGAGTCGCGGGTCCGAACAGATCGGCATTCTCAGAGAACCACTCTGCCAAGGTTGTTCGGGACTCTAACCCGCCTTGGACTTATGCCAATGGCTCTCCGCACATCCTTACTACCTCCAGAGTGCCACCACTGCTCGCGTTCCCAGCCTGAATCGAGCTACTAGGCTTCGCGGTCGGAACAACTTATCCGGCCAGCTCAGTGTTAGGCTGCGTTCAACATGACATGAGGACGTACAGCGTATCGGTCCTTAAACGACTCAGACGGAGTCACTATGTTCAAACCTACACAAGACCCCGCCCGGTCTTAATTCATTATTTACATGGTTCTTTTCCACGATAGCAAATATAGCCAACCGTGATCCACCTCATCCTAAAGCTCGCAGGTGACAGGAAATCACCTGACTTCTACCGCACTAAGCATGGCTACGCATTTAACCCGTCCTGGACTTAAATAGGATTCCAGTGCGATATCTGGACAAGGAAGGATATATAATGCAGCAATTGGTTCCAACCAATTCCTATACTTAATGCATCATCAACAATAAAAGATACTCAATGTATTTGTGAAAACATAGGAGGCTTAATATGCTCCGGGGCTTGCCTTTCAGGAACGAGGAAGGCTGATGGTCAGGGCACTCGGGCAATTCCTCCGCGGCGACTGCTTCGTCGGCTTCCTGCACTTCGGGTTCCTCCTCCTGGTTGGCTCCCTCGAACTCCAGCAACGTCACTCCCTCCGGCACACCTATTGCATGAATGCGCAAGATAAATATCATGGATGCACATGTACGAATGTCGGGGATGCTCGGGGAATGCACATGTTCGCTGTAGTTTGCATATTCCAACTTAAGCCCTATTCAAATCACTTTCACTTACCACGTTTATACAACCTAAGGTATAATTGCTCATCTTCCGTTAATGACCTAGCACCTGCACCTAAGCATATTCTTAAGTTAGGCTAACCCCTAAACAATCAACGAGAACCTTGCAACAACATACATTCAAGCATTTGTATTTCAGCAAAATGAATACTATGTAGCGGTGCAGTAAACTAGTCATAACTGAAGATTTATAAATCCAATTGATATGCAACAAGACAATCTGGAAAGCTTATAAAATTGTCTACAATACATTTTCAGACCTCAAAGCATGATTCAAACCTTTACCAGGTCGAATTCATCAATCAACAGAAGTCTATCCTCACCAGGCAGAGAATCAGCAAAAACTGCAACCTAACTTTAAACAGCTGTAGTTTCTAAACTACTGGGCCAAATGCCCTCAAATTTTGACAGGAGCTAGCTACATAATTTATCTACAACTCTTGTATTTAACTCATTCACAGAAAACCAAAATATCATGGGGAACTTTTCAAAGTCCCCAGATCGGTCCAGAGGGACATAATGCAAACAATTAATTACTAACTTATGATATAAACACTTAATTGGACAAAACTAACTTTACTGATATATCACACATATCACAAGAACACTAGAAAGTAGGGGGTACCAAGATACTACATACCAAGTTTCATATTTTTCCTACCATCTATAAGGTACCAAGATACTACATACCAAGTTTCATGGCCATAGGATTCATAATTAATTTACTAAAATTCACCCAAGTATCTACCAATGATAAAAAGAAAATCTATAACTCAAAAACTACACATGCAATGACTCTCAAATTTTAACCAGAGCTTCTACTATACAATACTAGCTTACCCACAAAATTTCATAATTTTTGGATCACAAAAACTCAAGATATGATTTAAACAAGTTTGCATGCATACAAAAACACTTTTCAAGTTCCTATTTAATTCATCCAAAATTTCTACATAATATGCTCAAGACATATTTTTCTTAAATACTAGACCTAACTGTGAGTCTCACAAAATTGGAACCATCCAATTTGGATCTACATAACAGTAGATACAAAAATATCAAATAAGCAATCAAAACTGTATTTTTGAACTATCCTTAAGAACAACAGCCACTGACATGTGGGACCCGGCTGTTAGCCGACCCCACTGGTCAGCGACAGCAAAGCAGAGGAGGCGGCTACGACGCACGGAAGACGGCGTAGCTCGCCGACGGCGAGAGCTCCGGTGACACCAGGGTTACCTACATGATCTACGTGATGCGGTGAATCGATTGGTGCGACTAGCTTGAGCTATGACCTAACGGAGGTGGCTCGTCGCCGGTGATGGCGGCACGGCAGAGCTCCGGCGCGAGCTGCCGGCGACGGCAAGCCACGGCTAGCTCAACCGAGCACGGCGTGAGCTACCAGAAGTCGCCACGGTGCTAACACGGCAAAGAAACAGGGACAGGACGATTCCTAGCTACCCCGGCCACGGCGGCCTCATCTCCGGCGAGGTCACGCCCATGGCGGTGACGGCGGAAATGGTCACTGTGACCTTACCAAAGCACGAACGGCGCAGCTAGGAGGTGGAGAAGGTAGAGGAGGACACGGCGGAGCTATGGTGAAGACGGAGTTCGCGTTTTTGCAGTGGTTCGCGAGCTCGGCGACGGCGAAGCTCGCTCGGCAGCAATGGCGGGCGCTGAGCTCGGTCGCTGCTTGCGGTGGAGGCAATGCAAATGAAAATTTGAACTGCGAACTGGTCGGGCAGGTGCGTGTGAGTGTGCCCGTCGTGGCTGGCCTTGCCATGGCGTCCGCGGCGCGTGGCAGCAAGCTCAGGCGACCGGCGACGCGCGGCACACACGCGTCGAGCGTTTTCTGAATCGGTGAACACTATAGGTCGCCATTCAGTGCTCCATTCACCGACTGACGGCGTTAATTGATTGTGTTTGATTTCTCAATTCGTGGCAAATCAGTGGAAACAATGTTCATGAAAGTTGTAGAGTTATAGTAGGGCTACAACTTTGGTTTAGCAATCAACAGCCAGTTCTCCATGGATTAAGAGTTATATCAAGCCAAAGTCGGCCCATTCAAACTGAAATGGCAGTTAAGACTTAGCAAAATTTTCAAGTGTTGACTCCACCTTCAAATCTGACTTGTGGGACCTTTTTGAACATGTTGTGCACATTTTCAAGACTTGACTTCTAAACAAAGTTTGTTCCTTATATAATTCTCTACAACTTTGCTTTAGGTTGCCCAGACATGCAAACATCCTAAGCTACACTTTTTAAACAGTCAAACACAGGAGCTCTAGGGGTCCAAATTGGTCAACCATGACTTGGAAACCTAATTAGGCAAAGTGATCAACATGAACAATGTTCCAAAAGACATTCTAGGTGTAACTAAGTTACTTAGGATGATTATTAACCACACCATACATTGGTCACACAAGAATCAAGCAAGGTATGTACTGAAACAATGAAAAACACATGAAATGTTACAATTGTTTCATAGTCATGTTTCACACGTTTCATGATCTTGTTGCATAGTATTAACTAATCTTGTTTCACTAAGTGAGTGGCACATGTTGCACTTAAGTGTTGCACACTTTACATTTCATAAAAGAACAACACACATGAAATATACAACACGTTGCAATGTTTCGAAATTATGTTTCATGTGCTATAAGTTCACGAATGGATGCATGATGCTCATGTTTATGAAATGCAGTGCAAATGTGGAAGCTAAACACCAAGGGTGTTACAGCCCTCCCCCCTTATAAAAATCTCGTCCCGAGATTTGAAAAGCGTACCATTGTTGATAGAATTCCTTATAACCATCCCTCAAATAGTCTTCCCTTTCCCACGTTGCATCGCGTTCACTACCCTGATTGCTCCACAAGACTTTATAGAACTTGACTACCCGACTCCGAGTCACTCGCTCACGAGTGTCAATCACTCGAACCGGCTTTTCTTCAAAGGTCAAATCTGATTTTAACTCGATATCCCCCAATGGAACTCTCTCTTCAGGGACGCGAAGACATTTCTTTAATTGGGATACATGAAAGACATTGAAGATAGCACTCATCTCAGGAGGTAATTGAATCTTGTACGCCACTTTACCACTTTGTCCAATGATTTCAAACGGACCAACATATCTCGGCGCAAGCTTTCACTTCACACCAAAGCGTTGGACACTCTTCATAGGTGAGACTTTCAGATAAACGAAGTCTCCAACTTCGAACTCAATAGGTTTCCTACGTCGATCAGCATAACTCTTCTGCCTAGCTTGAGCTGCGGCCATGTGGGTTTGGATAGTACGGACTTGTTCTTCAGCTTCTTGAACGAAATCAATTCCATATTTTCTCCTTTCACCGGCTTCTACCCAGTTCAACGGGGTTCTACACTTCCGGCCATACAATGCTTGAAACGGTGCCATCTTTATGCTCTCTTGATAACTATTATTGTACGAGAATTCAGCTAGGGGTAACCATTTTTCCCATGAGCCCTTAGCCGAGATGACACAAGCTCTCAACATATCTTCCAAGATTTGATTTACTCATTCAGTTTGCCCATTGGTTTGCGGATGATAGGCAGAACTTCTTACGAGCTTAGTCCCTAATAACCCATGTAAGTGCTCCCAAAAGCGAGCAGTGAACTGAGGTCCTCTATCTGAGACAATAGTACGAGGGATCCCATGAAGTTGGACTATCTGGTTGAAGTACAACTCCGCGTAGTCGGTTGGACGAAAGTCTATGCGGACAGGAATAAAGTGTGTCAACTTGGTTAGTCGGTCCACAATTACCCAAATTGAGTTAAAATTCCTCTGAGTGGTAGGGAGTCCAACTATAAAATCCATACTTATCTCTTCCCATTTCCAACCTGGAATAGAGAGTGGCTGAAGTAATCCAGCTTTCATGTGTACCGCCTTGACCCGACAACAAGTGTCACACCTAGCCACATAAGCGGCTATCTCTTTCTTCATTTTGGTCCACCAAAATCGAGGCTTTAAATCATGATACATTTTACTACTACCAGGATGAATAGATAGTTTAGAGGAATGAGCTTCGGATATGATTTGGTTTCTGAGCTCTCTATCCTTTGGAACTACTAACCTATCCTTGAACCATAACACGCCTTCCTCATCTACTCGAAGATGTTTGGTTTCTTGCTCTTTCATCTTGCGCTTGATGTGAAACACACCTGCATCTATCTTCTGTAGCTCAATAATTTGACTCTGTAGAGTACAACTGACAGTGATGTTGTGTAGGACTGCAGGATGAAGGAGCTTTGACAAATGGACATCACTCTCAATCAACGAGTGGCAATGAGACTTTCTGCTTAAGGCATCCACGACGACGTTTGCCTTGCCAGGGTGATAGTGCACTTGAAGGTTATAATCCTTGATCAACTCGAGCCATCTTCTCTAACGCATATTTAACTCTGGTTGAGTAAAGATGTACTTGAGACTTTTATGATCAGTGTAGATGTTGCACACATTGCCAAGCAGATAATGTCTCCAGGCCTTCAAAGCATGAACAACAGCAGCGAGTTCCAAGTCATGCGTTGGATAATTCACTTCATGCTTCCGAAGTTGGCGAGAGGTATAAGCGATGACTCTACCCTCTTGCATAAGAACACCTCCTAACCCAATACCTGATGCATCACAGAACACATCAAAAGGTTTCTCGATATCCGGTTGTGCCAAAACCGGAGCCGATGTTAGAAGAGTCCGCAGGGTTTGGAAAGCCGCATCACACTCAGGAGTCCAGACAAACTTCATGTCTTTTTGCAGCAATCGAGTCATAGGCTTGGCTATTTTAGAGAAATCCGGGATGAAGCGATGATAATAGCCAGCCAACCCCAGAAAACTCCGAACCTCATGCACCAAGATGGGAGCCTTCCAGTTCAATACTTCTTGCACCTTGGTGGGATCAACCATAATTCCACCATCGGACAACACGTGTCCAAGAAAAGGTACCTCATGAAGCCAAAATTCACATTTGCTGAACTTTGCATACAGCTGGTGTTCTCGCAATCTAGTAAGAACCACCCGCAAATGTTCAACATGATCTTCTTTATTCTCAGAATAGACCAGGATATCATCTATGAATACCACCACAAATTTGTCCAACTCAGGCATAAACACTGAATTCATCAAATACGTAAAATGTGCGGGGGCATTGGTCAATCCAAAAGACATAACAAGGTATTCATACAGACCATATCTTGTAGAGAATGCAGTTTTTGGGACATCCTCAGGCCGAATTTTGATTTGATGATACCCAGATCTCAAATCAATCTTGGAAAAGACTTTTGCTTTAGATAACTGATCAAACAAGATATCTATGCATGGCAGAGGGTACTTATTCTTGATTGTAACTGCATTCAAGGGTCTATAATCTACACACATGCGTAGAGATTGATCCTTCTTCTTCACAAAGATGGCTGGGCACCCCCACGGAGATGAACTAGGGTGGATAAGGCCTTTCTGTAGCAATTCATTCAACTGGGTCTTGAGTTCAGCTAGTTCATTGGGAGGCATTCTATATGGCCTTCTAGATATGGGAGCTGTACCAGGAAGCAACTCTATCTTGAACTCTACTTCTCGATCCGGGGGCAATCCAGGCAAATCATCGGGAAAAACATCCGGAAAGTCACACACGACAGGGATATCTGCCATAGACTTTGCTTGCACCGCATTGGTCGTGCAAGAAAGATTGATGTCCTTGGGTAACTGTACTAGAAAACCCTCCTGATTACCAGGATCTCTGAGCATGACTACTCTAGTTGACGTATCAATAAGCACTCCATGACGGCTCATCCAGTTCATTCCCAATATCACATCGATACCTAGCCCCGGTAAAACTACCAAATCAACCTGATAACTTCGCCCCTCTATCTCAAATTGTACGTCCCCAACTACCAGCTTGGTTGGGATAATACCACTAGTAGCCCTAATACAATAACCCTCACCCTCAACAGTATATGTTTTCTGCATAAACTTGGATGCAAATGATGGACTAATGAAGGAATGCGAAGCACCTGAATCAAAGAGTACAACTGCGGGGTGTTGGTCAATCAGAAACTTACCGGCAGTCACTACCTCACCTGAAGGAATCTCAGTAATATTAGTGTGGTTCACTTGTCCTTGACGGCCAACCTGGTAATTATTCTTCTTAGGGTAAGGGCGAGCAACTATAAATGCCTTGCGGAACCCAGTCTTGGCGGGATTCTTCTTCTGCGGGGGGCGAAACTTGGCGGCTGATGCTGGAGGACGGAATGGAGCCCTTTGTGCGACGGGAGCCTTAGATTGTGAGGCACCCGCCTCATAGGCCCTCTTATGACTTTTTGAAGCGGCATACACCGCATTGTTGTTCTCTTGCGATAAAGCATCACTCACAAACTCATTAAAATGAGCGCACTTGCACTTTCCCATGGTCTTCATCAGTTTGGGGCTAAGTCCCCGCTTGAAGCTTGCAATCTTCTTGGCATCTATGTCCACAAACTCGGTAGCATACCTTGCAAGGTTGTTGAAAGCTTGCAGGTATTCGTTCAGGCTCTTGTTTCCCTGAGTCAGCTTCATGAACTCTATATGTTTGATCGCCATAAGACCAGGAGGAATGTAATTTCCCCTGAAAGCAGACTTGAACTGATCCCATGTGATTTGGGCATTAGCAGGCATAGTGGACCGATGATGACTCCACCAAATGCCAGCAGGCCCATGAAGTTGGTGCGATGCGTACTCAATTTTTAGCTCCTCAGTCAAGCGGAGCAGACGGAACTTCTGCTCGAGAGTATTCAACCACTCATCAGCTTGTAGAGGCTCCTTAGCCTCCTTGAAGATTAGGGGTTTCGTGTCAAGGAAATCCTTGAAATCACTGTACTGATTTGGATCCGGTCCTTGGCGTGGACCACGGCCATCACGATTCGCAATCGTACGGAGGGCCTCGGCCATAGTGCGCTGTCCTTCCGCAAGCATTGCTATTAGTTCTGTTGGTGTGGGTGGTGGTGGCGGAAGATCATCATCATCACTCGCACCGGTGGAACGAGTACGAGGCATCTGCACAATGCGCAACCAGTAATTATTGATGATGTCAGCACATTGGAGAGGAACAATATAATCGTGCCAAACTGTATTTACTGACGAGAATGAAAGCTTCATACAATAACAGAGGCAATGATTCATTCCCCCAATCACCACATCATCAAGTAGATTACTAGCGCCATACGCAGTGCATTCCAACATGACAAGTTTTAAACTTCACCCACGTTACGCATCCCGAAGGGAGCGAATTAAAGTACATTACCAGTATGACTGCAAAAGCTTAACTCGTGAGACTTGCTAACGAACTACTCGTCGAAGTGATTACTGTCCACATTGGAGACACCTTGGACTTCTTCTGGGTATTCCTCTCCTTCTAACTTCTTGCCGAGAGATTTCACTTTATACTTGGGATAAGCAATTATAAGGGAGGGAGTAATGCAATATGAATGTCATGAGTGAATATGATGCATGCTCGTTCCGTACGTCCTCCCAAACCTAAGAAAATTTAAGCTTTAGCGGACTATACGGTGGCATACATACGTTCTCTCAATTAGCGGTAACTAGTCGATCTACACGGTGCGTTGTTAGCGTACCTGCAGAAAAACTTCATTGCAGCCCAACCCAACAAGATATAATGCTAATTACACAAGTAGTACTAAGATACTCTCCATATATACATCCCCCAATATATATACTTCGGTATCCAAGCTACCCGACAAATGTACCCACAATTAAGTACTTTCATATATACATGTATGCAACATGTAAATACTCCAGTAACCACAACTAGCTCTCCCCTAGACCGACGGTTGGACGGTCATGCTCTCGCAACTCACACTTACCTTAGCGTAGAGGCAATTGATCCATACATTACCATTCAAACGAATGGCATCCATGCAATATCACGCCGCATGGACGACGAAATAGAGACAATCAATTCCCCCAAGTCAGTAATTATATATAAGCCACCTAGAAGTCCTTAAGTGGGCTATAAGGAATGTGATCACCAGTATACCATAAAAATTTTGATTTTTGAACACTTATATATATAATTATAAGTTTGAAAACCATTTTTACAACAAAAGCTTTTGTTTTAAATAGCCGTAAGACATGTTTAATGTTGAATCTAGCTCTGATACCAGCTGTCACGGAACCGACCAATTTATAAGAGCACAAGTACAAAAACAATCGCCGGAACGATCAAATTCTCGAACTTGAGCCCATATAAACCCGGTAGTCAACCGAAATCTCGAAGGATTTCAAACCAACTTGCATACAACCAAGATCACAGTAATCCAACATAACATATCGTACGTTACAACATTTCACAGATGTTCACAAATAGATTACATCATCACAGAGTCATCGTTATTACAAAACGAGCCTTGTAAAACATGCGGAAGCAAATAGTTTAACTCACACACCGAGTTCAAATACACATACTGGTTCGCTGATCACAGACCGCAAAAGCATTCAGATAAGAGAAAGGAGATCATGCCCATGATCTAGTCCTCATCACCCGCCGGGTGGAGACAATACTTGTAGAATCCCTGATATAGGAGGTCATCTGCAACAAGAGGGAAATAAACCCTAAGTACGGGAATGTACTCAGCTAGACTTACCCGTCGAAAACCAAACAAATGACACCAAGGATTATGCATAGCTTAATGTAGTGGAGCTGGCTGACATTCTCTTTTTGCAGAAAAGCATAAGTAATATTGATCAACTCTTAACCTGAACTAGCAGTAACTTTTTAGCCATTAACCTGTCATCTATATTAGCACCTGTACTAAGCAATCATTTTATTAGGGTGCAAACATTAATAACCATATCAGGTATTCATTGTGGCAACCTTATCATCATCCATTTAACCATATCGTTAAATTAATTGAATCTACATTGCCGCTGCTCAGTCAAGTTCTCACTATCCGGGAGAGACGGCGATTCGAATCGATTCCTATCCAGCTGGAGGGGTATTCCTAAACACAAACCCTGCTTCCCCCGTCAGGGTCGCAACAAGTCACCTTTGGTACAATTCAGGAGTCGCGGGTCCGAACAGATCGGCATTCTCAAAGAACCACTCTGCCAAGGTTGTTCGGGACTCTAACCCGCCTTGGACTTATGCCAATGGCTCTCCGCACATCCTTACTACCTCCAGAGTGCCGCCACTGCTCGTGTTCCCGGCCTGAATCGAGCTACTAGGCTTCGCGGTCGGAACGACTTATCCGGCCAGCTAAGTGTTAGGCTGCGTTCAACATGACATGAGGACGTACAGCGTATCGGTCCTTAAACGACTCAGACGGAGTCACTATGTTCAAACCTACACAAGACCCCGCCCGGTCTTAATTCATTATTTACATGGTTCTTTTCCACGATAGCAAATATAGCCAACCGTGATCCACCTCATCCTAAAGCTCGCAGGTGACAGGAAATCACCTGACTTCTACCGCACTAAGCATGGCTAAGCATTTAACCCGTCCTGGACTTAAATAGGATTCCAGTGCGATATCTGGACAAGGAAGGATATATAATGCAGCAATTGGTTCCAACCAATTCCTATACTTAATGCATCATCAACAATAAAAGATACTCAATGTATTTGTGAAAACATAGGAGGCTTAATATGCTCCGGGGCTTGCCTTTCAGGAACGAGGAAGGCTGATGGTCAGGGCACTCGGGCAATTCCTCCGCGACGACTGCTTCGTCGGCTTCCTGCACTTCGGGTTCCTCCTCCTGGTTGGCTCCCTCGAACTCCAGCAACGTCACTCCCTCCGGCACACCTATTGCATGAATGCGCAAGATAAATATCATGGATGCACATGTACGAATGTCGGGGATGCTCGGGGAATGCACATGTTCGCTGTAGTTTGCATATTCCAACTTAAGCCCTATTCAAATCACTTTCACTTACCACGTTTATACAACCTAAGGTATAATTGCTCATCTTCCGTTAATGACCTAGCACCTGCACCTAAGCATATTCTTAAGTTAGGCTAACCCCTAAACAATCAACGAGAACCTTGCAACAACATACATTCAAGCATTTGTATTTCAGCAAAATGAATACTATGTAGCGGTGCAGTAAACTAGTCATAACTGAAGATTTATAAATCCAATTGATATGCAACAAGACAATCTGGAAAGCTTATAAAAGTGTCTACAATACATTTTCAGACCTCAAAGCATGATTCAAACCTTTACCAGGTCGAATTCATCAATCAACAGAAGTCTATCCTCACCAGGCAGAGAATCAGCAAAAACTGCAACCTAACTTTAAACAGCTGTAGTTTCTAAACTACTGGGCCAAATGCCCTCAAATTTTGACAGGAGCTAGCTACATAATTTATCTACAACTCTTGTATTTAACTCATTCACAGAAAACCAAAATATCATGGGGAACTTTTCAAAGTCCCCAGATCGGTCCAGAGGGACATAATGCAAACAATTAATTACTAACTTATGATATAAACACTTAATTGGACAAAACTAACTTTACTGATATATCACACATATCACAAGAACACCAGAAAGTAGGGGGTTCATCACCAAAACATTTTCTCTAATACCTTTCTTAATTTATTTAATTAATTAGAGAAAATAGCAAACATATGTGAAACCTACACCATTAAATCTACAAAAATTACAGTAGACCCTACATACCCTAAGTAGACTACCATAAAAATTTCACACCATTTTAGTAAGTACAACAGCCTACACAAAAATGGTTAAGCAGAATGGCTTAAAATGGCATAATTAGGAAACCTTAGTGAAAAGTGTCAAGCAACAGATTTCATATTTTTCCTACCATCTATAAGGTACCAAGATACTACATACCAAGTTTCATGGCCATAGGATTCATAATTAATTTACTAAAATTCACCCAAGTATCTACCAATGATAAAAAGAAAATCTATAACTCAAAAACTACACATGCAATGACTCTCAAATTTTAACCAGAGCTTCTACTATACAATACTAGCTTACCCACAAAATTTCATAATTTTTGGATAACAGAAACTCAAGATATGATTTAAACAAGTTTGCATGCATACAAAAACACTTTTCAAGTTCCTATTTAATTCATCCAAAATTTCTACATAATATGCTCAAGACATATTTTTCTTAAATACTAGACCTAACTGTGAGTCTCACAAAATTGGAACCATCCAATTTGGATCTACATAACAGTAGATACAAAAATATCAAATAAGCAATCAAAACTGTATTTTTGAACTATCCTTAAGAACAACAGCCACTGACATGTGGGACCCGGCTGTCAGCCGACCCCACTGGTCAGCGACAGCAAAGCAGAGGAGGCGGCTGCGATGCACGGAAGACGGCGTAGCTCGCCGACGGCGAGAGCTCCGGTGACACCAGGGTTACCTACATGATCTACGTGATGCGGTGAATTGATTGGTGCGACTAGCTCGAGCTATGACCTAACGGAGGTGGCTCGTCGCCGGTGATGGCGGCACGGCAGAGCTCCGGTGCGAGCTGCCGGCGACGGCAAGCCACGGCTAGCTCAACCGAGCACGGCGTGAGCTACCAGAAGTCGCCACGGTGCTAACACGGCAAAGAAACAGGGACAGGACGATTCCTAGCTACCCCGGCCACGGCGGCCTCATCTCCGGCGAGGTCACGCCCATGGCGGTGATGGCGGAAATGGTCACTGTGACCTTACCAAAGCACGAACGGCGCAGCTAGGAGGTGGAGAAGGTAGAGGAGGACATGGCGGAGCTATGGTGAAGACGGAGTTTGCGTTTTTGCAGTGGTTCGCGAGCTCGGCGACGGCGAAGCTCGCTCGGTAGCAATGGCGGGCGCTGAGCTCGGTCGCTGCTTGCGGTGGAGGCGATGCAAATGAAAATTTGAACTGCGAACTGGTCGGGCAGGTGCGTGTGAGTGTGCCCGTCGTGGCTGGCCTTGCCAGGGCGTCCGCGGCGCGTGGCAGCAAGCTCAGGCGACCGGCGACGCGTGGCACACACGCGTCGAGCGTTTTCTAAATCGGTGAACACTGTAGCTCGCCATTCAGTGCTCCATTCACCGACTGACAGCGTTAATTGATTGTGTTTGATTTCTCAATTCATGGCGAATCAGTGGAAACAATGTTCATGAAAGTTGTAGAGTTATAGTAGGGCTACAACTTTGGTTTAGCAATCAACAGCCAGTTCTCCATGGATTAAGAGTTATATCAAGCCAAAGTCAGCCCATTCAAACTGAAATGGCAGTTAAGACTTAGCAAAATTTTCAAGTGTTGACTCCACCTTCAAATCTGACTTGTGGGACCTTTTTGAACATGTTGTGCACATTTTCAAGACTTGACTTCTAAACAAAGTTTGTTCCTTATATAATTCTCTACAACTTTGCTTTAGGTTGCCCAGACATGCAAACATCCTAAGCTACACTTTTTAAACAGTCAAACATAGGAGCTCTAGGGGTCCAAATTGGTCAACCATGACTTGGAAACCTAATTAGGCAAAGTGATCAACATGAACAATGTTCCAAAAGACATTCTAGGTGTAACTAAGTTACTTAGGATGATTATTAACCACACCACACATTGGTCGCACAAGAATCAAGCAAGGTATGTACTGAAACAATGAAAAACACATGAAATGTTACAATTGTTTCATAGTCATGTTTCACACGTTTCATGATCTTGTTGCATAGTATTAACTAATCTTGTTTCACTAAGTGAGTGGCACATGTTGCACTTAAGTGTTGCACACTTTACATTTCATAAAAGAACAACACACATGAAATATACAACACGTTGCAATGTTTCGAAATTATGTTTCATGTGCTATAAGTTCACGAATGGATGCATGATGCTCATGTTTATGAAATGCAGTGCAAATGTGGAAGCTAAACACCAGGGGTGTTACAACTATTCTCGTGGCACTAGCATGCAGCACGAAATCATCTGTGCTGTGTTTATGCAGATAGTCCTAACAAGGTCCTCTATATGTTATTTATGTTTCTAGAGCCTCCTTTTTTGTTTCCATGGTGGAATTTATGGCACAAGGCCAAGGTACCAAAAGTAATTTGTGTTGTTGGGTTAAGGAACCTTAAGCCTGCTTGAGGCATCCTTTTTCCCAAGTAGTGTGTGATGATGTCCCCCCCACCCTGAACTCAACTACACCGCAACAACAACACCTCCCTCTCTGTTGCACCCCAAGCTGATCCTTTGCGCCCTCCATTCTTCTATGATCCCAACCACCAAACTGTAGGTATCATCTGTCAACACCAAACTATTGATTCTATTCTTCAGTTGTTTTGCTTGCTTGGTCCCCTTGGTCCCATCAACATTCATTCAATCGAACCAAACAGCAGCTGCTGCTGCTTTAGAGTTAACAAGCGACTTTACCTTCTCTCTCTTCTCTCTCTCTCTCTGTGTGCTGTGATAGTGCCATATTAAGCATATGATGTTCATGTGTGATCGAGCAAAGTCAGTATGGCAGCTGTTGCTTTTTTTGGGAAGCAGCAGCTGCTTTTTTTGCCAAATCTCCCCTCTCCTCTTTTTTTTGTTGACTGTTGTTGTATCATATGCTTCATTTCTTTCTGACTCTGTAGCTTCTTCCCCTATGACATTAGTTCTGTATCCGTATCTGGATGTTTCTTTTAGCCTTCTCCGTTGGATTGTTCGCCGGTGATGGCATGTATTAACAGAGATGGTTACAGCTATAATGAATTGAGATCTGGATAACTTTGTTTTCCATTGCCATTCCAAAAGGGAGACGGCTGCTGACACTTTTTTAGAGTGGTAGTTGTAGTATGCTGTTTCTTTTGCTATGGCCACTGTCGTCACCTTCAGTAGGGTCATCAGGGAGGTGACTGATGGGGTGTTCATTTGTTTGTTTTGCTTCAAAGCGGGTTTTGGTGGGATGATAGAGACAGCGTGCAAATACAGACGCACGCTAGTTGCTAACTTGCTACCCTCCTCGGCTCCTCCCCTGTGCTACCCTCTTCTTCTCTATTTTTGCCACCTTTCCTATCCTCTATGTTTGGGAAGCAGCAGTAGCTTTTTTACACCTTTTCCTCTCTATGTATGTTAAGCAGCTATTGCTTTTTTTTTGACCAAATCTCCCCTCTCCTCTCCTTTGTTTTGCCGATGATGAAATTGTCTAAGTCCATACATTATATAGAATATGAGCTGATGATCAAGAACTTGTGAGGAACTTGGCATCATTAGCAGCCACCCCTACATTACCTTCTCCTCTCTTCTCTATTATGATGACTTGATGCTCCAAGTTCATGATCAAATGATGATTGACATGTTTCTAAGGCCTCTACTACTGCTACTACTCATTTTTTTGATATATTGTTGTTTTATAGGACTGCTTTGGTTTATAGACCTTTTTGATTTCTTATACCTTCTCGCGTACCTAAAGCACACTTTCTTGCATCTATTAGAACAAAGCACAAAATAATGTCGTGGACACCAGACAGTGCATCCCGATGCCCCAAGCATGATGAGAAGCCAACCTATGAGGAGCAAGCACTAGAAGACCAGCTTACTCAGGAGCAGTTCAATAACGGGTTAGAAAAGGATCTAGAAGTGATGCTTACTTAGGAGTAGTGTGACGAGGAGGAAGGGGGAGCAGAAGGAAGAGCAGGAAAGGCTACTGAAGGCGAACAAGAAGAGAATGATGATGATGATGACTCAGAAGAGGGATATGTAAGTCCCGAGGATCCTTTCCCACATGAAGCCAGAAGGAGGCCAACGGAGGAAGATTTGGACAAGGATTTTGACCCGAACGAGGAGGTAGGGATAAAGCTTTAGCTTGTACATTTTGCTAAAGCTTTGGCTATGTTACCTCTACTAACACTTTGATCTGTCGTATATACAGGTCCCTCCTAAAACTCAGAAAAGATGACGTCGACATCCGCAACATCTCGCTGGACAAGACGGAGTAGAGGAAAGGAGAGCAGAGGCAACAGCCACAGAGACGGACATTGAGGCCTCTGCTCCACAACCTTAAGACACAACCATGACTACCAAGCCTAAGAGGAAATGAGGGGATAGAAAAGCAAATCAATATCCAGATAAGGCATGCTGTGTGATAATGGAGGTCGGGCCAGCAGGGGAGATCCTTGAGCTGAAGGAATTAAGAGGACAATTCTATAATGCAATCGGAGCCCTAGTTAGAGATAAATTGAACCCAGCAATCCCTAATTGGAAAGAGGTACCAGAAAAGAAAAATGATGAACTATGGGATAAATTGAACCCAGCTCAATTTTAGATTTCTAGAGGGTAAGCACGAATTGGTAAAAAAATGCTTTTAGGATGATGGGATCGTCATTCCAATGTTGGAGGTCAGAGCTCATCAAGAAGTATATCCAAAAGGGGTTAACTCCCTTCAACGAGTTTGGCAACATAACTCCTAGTCAATGGGAGGAGCTCATGGCTCAGAAGACTTCACCAGAGGCATTGGAGCTTAGTGCCCATAACACCGACCTGGCGAAGAGGAACAAACACCACCATCATCTAGGCCCCGGTGGCTACTATGCCAAGGAAGAGTAGTTTAGGAAGATGGATGAAGAGGCCGCAGCTGCTGGGAATATCGATTTGATGAATTTGAAGGTACGCTCAAGGAATTGGATATATGCAAGGAGTACAGAATCATCCGGTGGTAATCTTAAGTTTGATAAGCCAGAGACCCAAGAGGCAGTATCAAAGATACTAAAATATGCTAAAGACTAGGAGAAGGGCTCATTCAATCCTTTTAGAGAGAGGGACGAGCTTAGCCTGGGCTTGGGAAACAAGGAGCACACAGGCCGCACTAGGGGGCTAGAGAAAAGGACGACCTGGAAGCAAGGATTCAAAGAGGACAGGCACTTGTACAAGAAACATGGCAAAGACCGGGAGACTAATCTTGAGCTCCAAGTGAAGGCTCTAGTTATGAACGCACTGGAGGAGCAAGGACTGTCTATGGAGCCATGGATATTAATAACGCCACTGGCAAAACTAGCATTAGTTGGCAGCCCTCTGAAAGTTCCTAGCAGCCAAGGTTCCACTACAGCCACAACCCCCATCGATCACATACGGGAACCAACTAGTTGTACCTTGGTGTTTCGCAGCGGCCGGTAGAACATTGTGATGGAAGTGGCAATGGGTGTGGCACATCCTCCCGGTGGCTTACACCACAATAATAAGATACCACCAGACTACACTAGGGTCGAGGTGCATACCATGAAACCTGAGTTCATGAAGTGGAGGATAGACTACGCAACTCCCGAGGGGCTGGTGTTACTCAGAGATGTTATGGGGCAGTTCATCCTCTGGCACAAATGGGACATTATTTTGATTACTTCTTCGCCACATCCCCCTCTCCCAATTTTGGAGCATGTTGTTGTGCTCGGGGAGATATTTTCACCATCTCATGACCACCACATTCCTAAGATGCCACATTCTTCCCCGCCTCCTAGCGAGCATGTGCCTGATAAGCCACAACCTTCTCCAGCTCGTACCGAGCAAGTGCATGATGAGATTCCACTGTCTTCTCAACAAGCACAACCGATACATGAACAACGAGTGCCTCCTGAAGAAGGTGATGCACAAGAAGATGAGGACATGCCTAAATGGGAACTTCAAAAGAAGCATCCAATCACCATAAGACCAGTATATGTTTTGAAGAAAGACGTCTCCTCGGTGCACAAGTGGTATTCCCATGACCAGTTCAAGCCTAAGAACCAAGTTAAAAAAGTCACATCATGGGGTTCTAAGGAGGCCATCACTAGCAAACTCCACCAAACAGCAAAGCAGTATCCAAATGTTGATGCCATCAAATGGTCAAAGGATTGTCCAAAAACATATGAAAGAGGCAAGCCCGTCGTACCAAACCGGGACATCCAACGCCTACCACTTGGAATGAGAAGGTTCCATGATTGGTACTTGTGTGTTCTCCCAACGAGCATAGACCTCATACAAGCATGCTTTCCCACCAGCACATTTGGAAGCCCAGCTAGGAAAATTGTCTTTGACTTCAATGACATGCAGACATGCTTTCACCTTAGAGCAATGGAGATGAATCTAATTCACATGTGGTGCCTATAAGTCCTTGTCCTCCCAATATGATATGAATGTAATCTTTGAATTTTGTTGTAACTAACCCATGTCGTGATTTGTAGAATGCAAGTGCACATTGTCAAACAAATGTCAAGTGTGAAAGCCAGGTATATAGACCCTCAAGTTATAGCACAAACAGATTTTAATTACCCTAAACAGTGGAAACTGGATGCCAAAGAGCTAGCTGCTGGAAAGACTCTTCGGGAGAAAGAGCACATCCGTACAGTGAAACTAAGGGAAGAGTCCCTTAAGGTTACGTCATACATTGCCTTGGCTTTCAAAATTCTCCAATAGCACTCTACTATATGGCTACCATACAACTTCGAGTAGGTTCAACTCTATACTTAAAGCTTTGTTCGATATATTTTATTCGATGTAAAAGAGCTTATCTAGTTCTATGATTAAATCCATGCAGCAACCACTGGATTTGTCAGGAGGAGCATGGCATGGGTCTTTGATTCAATAGATAGGGACCCGGTGACATACAAAGGCTTCATATCGATTCTCGATACCAGCTATAACAGAACCACCCAATTTATACAAGATCAAGTACGGCTGTCCCCGCTAACACGTTGACACGCGCATACTTTCACTCATATAAACCCGGTAGTCCGCCGAGTGTCCCAAAAGACCTCGGTAAATCAACATCACAACCAAGATGGCGTGATTAAGCAAATACACATCACATACACAGGGTTGCAGTGGAAATAATATTACAAGTTTGGGTTTCAAAACCAATTAGTGAAAACAACATAGCTTTCAAAAGATTACATTAATATATGTTCCAAATACATTGCTAGCATAAGTGACATCATCCAACAAAAGCATATAGATGAGAAGTAACTATAGAATCACCGAGCCACCGGCGGTTAGCCACCATCTTCACAGGCCGAGAACTTCACCTGCAACATGGTGGGATAAACCCTGAGTACAAGAAGGTACTCAGCTAGACTTACCCATCAAAATCAGAAATAACGGACACCAAGGGTCATGCAAGGCTTATGAGGTGGGCTAGCTTGACACAGTTGCACAAAAGAGCTTATGAATATAGTGACCAATTTAAACTTAGCATCGAGTTTATCATCATTTACCTATCCACTAGATTAGCACCTGTACTATAGCACTCACTTATTAGGAGCAAACAATATTAACCATAGCAGGTATAATCAGGCTGTCATCATCATATCATCATTTCTGAACTATTATATTATTTAGTGTATCTACTTTGGAGATAAGCCCGTCAAGTTCTCACTAACCAAGAGAGACGGCAACTCGAATCGAATTACAACTTAGCTGAGGGGGTATTCCTAACTCTCACCCTGGCATACTTTGCAAGGGTAGCCGTGGGTTACCTTTGGGACAACTCAGGAACCAAATTCGTGGGTTCGATCAGCGCTAGCACTCTCAGGGATTACCCTTCTGCCAGGACGATCAGGACTTTTAAATCACCTGCCCTTGGACTCATGCCTACGGCACCCTTCCGAGGCGCACTTTATACTTATCGACTCCTGGCCTGAGGTGAGCTACTCGGCTTCGCGGTCGGTCTTCAAACACGGCTAACTAAGAGAGAGGCATGCGTTCAACATGAACAGGAAAGGCTCCAAGATTCAGTCCTTAATCGACATAGACGGAGTCACTGCAAACCGGCAAGCCTCCATCCGGTCTTCATTTCAAATTAAGACTGGTTCTTTTCCACGATAGCAAATATAGCCAACCGTGCCATATGTATCTTCCTATATCTCACAGGTGACAGGAAATCACCTGACTTCTACCGTGTTAAAGCAGGGCTAAGCACTACACGAGCCTGAGCTACATAGGATTCAGGGTATCAATATCTAGACAAGGATTGGATAACCCATGCAGCAAGTGTTTGCATCCAACACCTAAACTAAATGCAACAATATATATATGTAACAATAATACTTTAACTGCATTTCAGAAATTAGGAGGCTTAATATGCTCTGGGGCTTGCCTGGGATCCCACACTGAGTTAGTGTTAGTTAGACGACACTCGCTAAGTGAGCATCTCCCGTCCTAGCACTTGTCCAGTCCTTCCACCTTCGGGATAGGTCCACCATACACCGTCTTCGGGTTTGGCTCCAACATCGCGTCCTTCACGTGGTTCATCTAGCGCACCTAGATGAGATGCAATATGCAAGTGTATGAATACATGGAAGTGCAATAGACAATGCATCGCATGCAGTAAGTAAGACAAGCACAAGGTTACATTAATCATGCACAAGCACTTCGCATTGCCTACTTTAAATATCGCACAATTTATCATCCCACGATAGCAAAGAAGACGACAACACCAAGCATGACACAAGTTTCCCAAGATCTCAGGTACTCTAACTCCACCATCATCAAAGGTATGAGCCACACTTAGCAATATACAAGCAAACAACTATAATTGGAATCTGTCAATTTCTGGACATGCAAACAGCAGCTACAAGATTTAGCTATAACTGGAGTTACAAAAATCTAAATGACTTGCAAGAAGACATTCTGGAAATCTTATGAAATTATATACATTTCATCTATAACCATCATAGCATGATTCACAAGTTATGTAGGTCGAAATTATACATTTACAGAAACTGGTCCACAATTGACAGAGAGCAGCCATTTCTGAAACCCAACTTTCAATAGGCATAACTCACAAACCACAAGACCAAATACCACCAAATTTTAACAGAAGCTTGATACACGAATTATCTACAACTTTGTTATTATCACCAAAAGCTCATTCAAATCCTAACTAGATCAAACACTAGCATCTTCCAGATCAGCTCAGAATACAATCAAAACCTGACAGAAGACTTAAAAGTCATGTAACTCCTATACTATCTAGCCTATGACCTTACAATTTGAACACAAGCAAGATCATGAAATTTGCTACAACTTTTGTATTCACTACAACCATAGCAAACATCATTTACACCACGAAAATAATTGCACAAGCAAAACTGCAAATGCAATCCAATCAGCAGTGGTACAGAAAACTGATAGGAACTTCAGAGAAGCATGACTGGAGTTCTAGATCTCCAACAAACATGACCCATAACTTTTTGCAAAGCTTAGGAAGTTACCTACAACTTTCTTATTCTCATATTAAGATGATTCTGCAGTTAGAAGGGTCAATTAATCCAATAATTGCATCTCTGTCCAAAACATAGACAGAAACTGACATGCCACTTTAAACAACTATAAATGGAGTTATACATGTCCAATAAATGTGGTTCTAGACTTTTTAGAAAACTTATCAAATTATAAACAACTTTGTTGTAAACACCTCAAGCTAATTCTACGATTAAGAAGGCCCCACAGTAATAACAAGGAAACCCTCTCTGGGTTTGGGCAGAAACAGCCACAGAGATTTAAGCAAGTATAACTCAAGATCTACTTAACCAAAAATCATGATATTTAACTTTTTGAAAAGCTTATGAAAAGAACTACAACTCATGTATTATCATCCAGACATGATTCACAACTTAACTAGGCGAATTAATTCAAACATGCAGACCCATTCAGAATAGGAGCAAAGCAACACAGGGAATTTGTTATTTTTATAACTCTTAAACTATCAAGCCTAAACTCCTGAAATTTTTACCAGAAATAAAAAATCACCAGAGTAACACTCCATAAAAATTTCACCTTTATTTGAGCACCACAACTTCAGTTATGAAAAAGACAAGACATAACTAATATTAAGAACCTAAGTGCATAGATCTATTTGTACAGCAAAATATTTAAACTAAAATATGTCATATTATAGATCTAATGCATAGACAATTTCACAAGGATTCCAAAAAGTCCTCATTTACTATTTTACGATTTTTATACTAATTACTATGAATTTTCAAAGTTCAGCACAGAATATGCATAAAAGGAAAAAGATAAAAGGAAAAAGCTTTTACGTCGGGAACCCTAAACTTATCACGAATCAAACAAGCCCATGAAGGTAAACTGTTGTCTCTAGCTATTTTACAACGGAAACCTTCATACTTGTTTCTATTTACACGTTGGTCCTTCTCTCTTCCTTCTTCACAGGGTTGCAGCAGAGCACGGCAAAGGAGGGGAGCCGGTCGGTTTCCGGTCGGTGGAGATGGACGTCGGCATCGAGGGCTTGGCTCTGCACCAGTCCAACCGCAGTGCTCTGGCCCCCTATAGGCGGTGGCCCGAGCAGGGCGGCAGCGGTGACGGACAAGGAAGCCACGGCGGCGAACTGTGTAGTGGCGCGAGCTCTGGGACTTGTCCGGCTGGCTGCGAAGGAGGGCCGTGGCCGCGCCGGGGCCCCGGGCTCAGCCAACCGCGTGCAGCAGCGGTCCAGCTGCAGCCTGTGGGAGCAGCGGCAGGAGCTGGCCAACGGCATCAATGGCGGCCGCGGCGAGCGAGAGGCAGGGAGCGAGAGGGCGATGGAAGGGCGAGCGAGTGAGCCAGAGGGAGCTTCGGGCGCTCGGCTTTCACTACAGGAGGGCGCCGGGGACGCGACAGGGCAGCCATGCGGCAAGCGGTGCGCTGCAATGGCGGGTGCGCTCTGTGCATGGCGGCCACGCCCTGGACACGCGCCGCCCATTGGGGCATTTTACCGAGCACGTGGCGGGCAGCAGTGTAGGTAAGGTGGGGAGCCGATTTGGGCCGTTTGTAGGCCAAATTTGGACATGGGCCCAAAAGCAAAGTTGCAGCCCATATAATGCTCTACAATTTCTATTTAAGGTGCACTACCATAAGGGCTATGGATTAGCAATTAACTGTGCTCCAAAGTGATAGTGTCAGCGCATTGATAGCGATGAACAAAAGTCCAAAATTGATGGTCAAAACGAAGTCCAACGAGTGCCATCTTGTTATATGCTCTTCTCCATAATATAACCTTCAACTTTTATTTTTGGACCAACTCAAGTTGCTTAGCAAAATTTGGAGAACGCGGGATGTCAATGTCGATGTCAGTGAATTCCGGACTGCAAACACTGTCGGGCTGATTTCAGCTTTTCTATTAGACTTTGAGACTTGTTTTGATCCATTTTGAAACCGAATCATGACTTGGTCTTTTAACAAAGTTTGTTATAATCAAACTTTTATTCAACCTTTATTTTTGGTCAAACCTCATATCTGGTCCAGAAGTCAACTTTATTTCTCGGTCAACACAAAGCCCTTTTTGCTATAGAATCTAGGGTTTCCATGATTTTCGGATATTTTCTCCATCTTTGCTCAACACGAATCCTTCATAACTTTTGTTGTAGAGTTCAATTAGAGTTGTTGGAGAAAGGTTGCAAGGTTTGGTTGATGTCATAGGTTTCCATCTACTTGATAAAGTAATTCATGCAAAGATATGACTTATCATTTCATGTGACTTTTTTATTCCAAACTTTATGAAACTTTTCCACGGGTCTAGATGGATGCATGTGGATGTAATGTACATGGAATAAGCATGTTTAACATTACTCTTGCATAATCTTAACAAGGGTCCATATGTAAGCAAATGTACATGGCCCAAGTTTAAGTTGGAGCTCCATCATGTAGATTTGATCTTGACACCTTCATTACCACTTGACATGTCATGTTTGAGCTCAACCCCATTGCTTAACTGGTGACAAACACCTAGGGTGTTACAGCCCTCCCCCCTTAAAGGAATCGCATCCCGAGATTCGGTGCGAAAGACTTTTAAGGGAAGAGAAACTTGTCATCCAGTTTCCAACATCAGTGATAGCATTAGGCTACTTAACTTTGGAGTATCAGAGAGACTAATTTGGCCATGACACTTTCTGATACTTGCTCTTTGTCGTAAGTTGTTGTCTGAAGAATTTCCTTCTTTGGCGTCCATAAAGCATTGTTACATTGGAAGGAATCCAAGATAGCATTGTCCTACGTACTTCGTCCTCGATGTACAAAGAGTGATACAAGCGTAGACTAAATACTTGTAGCCTCTACTTCCCTAGTGGATATAGCACAGAACTTATGGACTTTGCACTAGATTACAGTCGGTTGACGGATATTCCTTACAACGGTGTTATATTGGCTCCTAAGGTTTGAAAAGCAGTTCTCTACTAAAGTGGCTTGAGCACAACTTCTCGTAAAGGATGTGATCATAGACAGAGTAAACATCCTTTGAGGGCATGAGAAGCTAGTTAACCAATATCCAAACTGGTTGTAGCGGTGCACTCACTCATATGTCAACTGATGGAAAGCTACATAATGTTCCATGTGTGCAGTGCTCTTTCTCTGATAACAATACTGTATTACCTGAGTCAGTTGAGTGAGCGGTGAATGTGATAGCTGACTCTGTTGACTCAGCGTTTTCGACGACCATTATTTAAGGGAATTCTCGTATCCAAACGGCAACAGTTATCTGAGTTGTATCTGAGGCAACCCCTTGGGTAAAACACATGGAAGACACCTTAGGCATGTCAGCATGGAGAATCATTGATGCAGAAGGATGTTAGCGAGGCTTGGAGGGCAACATAAGTTGCAAGTAATCACAAAACTAGGGACTAGTTCACTACCAAGCATGTTAAGTACAATTTGCCTTCGTGGTGCAGTTGCACAGCAAGTTGGGTTTACTTGCATCGTAGCAAAACCAGCTTTCTTAAACTATATTTGACATCGAGGCCTCCATTCTTAGGTCAATCAATATCTCAAAAACCATAATCCAAAAATCTATAGTTTGACACCTTTCCAATTACTTTTGAATTGCAAGGGCACAATTTGACTTCTAGAACACCTTGACTGCTCACGCATTGCTGATTTAAGAGGGAAAAAGCAAGGCACATAGGGGTGCAATTAGTCTTCTCAAGGTTATGGAGGGTTGTCTAACAGCAATACACCTACAAGTTGTAATTTCTTGGCATGAATTACAAACACAACCGTCTAATGCAAAGGATGATCGTAGTCACAGCGAAATTACAGATTCTGTACCCTTTTGTTTTCTATTCATATCTCACAAACTATTGCTCCAATATGCACAAATTTTGGTGGGCATGTAGATCCATGGGTCTTCTAGCTACTCACCAAAATTCAACTCAACCGGACACCGTTTGACCATCCACACAATTCATCTACCAAAACTGCTCTGTTCTGAAATGGCAGCAAACCGAGCCGACAAGATATCTCTCAAATCCGATGTTTTACTCAACCAATACTCAAACCAACTTAAGACATTGAAGGGTCCTAAGCAAGGAATGAGATCACCAAGTTTGGGGTCAATCCAACTTCGTTTGAGTCACTAATCGTCGGCTTGAAGATAACCGGTTTAGTGCCACAAAATCTGGACAGATTTCGTGTTCTCCCTTTTCTTTGCTTCACACGTTGAGGTGTGTGTTTTGCACTCTCTAACCTTTCTCATAGCAGCAGCATCCTTTCTCTAGCTGAAGATGGAGGCTATAGTCTTCCTGACATGTTTCTTAGGTAATAATTTCCGCCGTTGATCTAGACACCAACTTGACGATGCACAAGCATTGGACTTGTGGCTATATTTTCGGGACACAAAGCATACTCTTCATGGAGGGAGTATCCTACCGAGATAAGGAACCATCCCTATATATCCTTTGGCACTTCGTCCAATAGAGTTTGGACACATGTATTAGTGGCACCTAGGGCACAAAGATGCTGACTGAAACTAGGGACGTGCTTTCGCTAGCTCCTTACGTAGCCGATACAACGTTTTGTACTATCTGTGTGATTGACGCATAACAGATGGTCGCCATCGAAGTCAGCAGACAAGGGGTCACACTAGAGATTGTTGATCTCGACTGTGCGATCAGCATGCACATAATAGTCAAGACTTGGATAGCCAGGTCATAATCATAATGTGACGTTCGATTCTTATCTGACTAACAACTTGTCCAACATTAATTGTTGTGTGCCTTTCTGATCCAACAGTGATGACATAAGTTGTTCACTAGGTGATGGATGTCAATACTGGGAGAACCAAGTGGAGTCACTTGTCTACCACTTCTTGTAGTCTATTAATGTTTATGTCGGTGACCAATTCTTCAAAGGTTATCCTTTTTGTGACTTCAAAAGGAAGCTCTACTACTTTCGGTCTGATATAGGGATCTTTGATAAGATATGGAGAGATAACCAAGGAAGAGCTCACGTGAAAATAACACATCGTTGCAGTTCGACAATGGATCATGACTAGAAACCTCGATACCAGCGCACGTATACATATCGACAATCCTCATTAGCTTATATGTTTGTATACATACTTATAACGTTCACTTTTGGATACTAACAAGTTGTATTTGCTAAAATAATTCAAACAGGGCATTTAGGTTCTATGTCACTAAACATCATGGAAGGCATGATCCAGCAAGGAAGGAAAAGCTGGCTATAAAAACACTATGTGCGGTAAGTGTAACTTACTTCTTCAGTACTCCATTACATGGCTGTCAAAAGCATTACTTAACATTTTTCATATACAAAACACACAGTGTCCCAAGCAGAAGCCTGGTAGTGTACATTGTGGATACTATGTATGTTCTATGATGAGTAACACCGGTGCCTACAGGAGACACCCCTTTAGGGTAAGTTTGAACCTCTTGACCCGTAGTATAAAAACTTCATACATGGTATGAAATACTAAATCAAAACTTGTTCTCTTGTAGTGGAAAGAAGAGAAAGAAATAAAAAGAGACCCATACAAGGATGACCAACTCTTAGAGCTCGTCGGCGACCTTTGCAACTTCATATTGACCAGATTGTATACGTTAAAGGCACCTACCATGACCGAGAGTCTGACTTAGGTAGAAATCCTCAGTACCAACACCTTCGTGAGACCGAAAGGCTAGCTCTAGGCCGTTGATAACAATATGTATGGAATTTGACATTAGTTTTAACTTGTGAATTATGTCTATTTAATGATGGATTGTATATATTCTTGTGAATTGGACTTATAATTATAGTTTGTATAATACTCTTGTGCTTGTAGTTTATATAATACTCTTGAGCGAACGCAGTTTGGAACGTTGGTCACGGGGCGTTCGGTGGGACGTTGAGCGAACGTGGTTCGGAACGTTGATCGGTCACTCGCAACGCGAACGTGGGAATATGTGGAACGGTTTTGATCGAATTTGAATTATAAATTTAAATTTTTTTTGGTGGAAAAATATATTATAGGGGCGGTTCTAGACTGAACCGGTCCTACAAATAGATATTATAGGGGCGACTGATACTATAGTCGCCCCTACAAATCGATTTGTAGGGGCGGCTGGTAGGGACGGCTGATAACACCAACCGTCCCTACAAATCGATTTGTAGGGACGGTCTAGGAACCGTCCCTATAAATAAATAATTTGTAGAGACGGTTTGGTAGGAGCGGCTGACAAAATCGCCCCTACAAATGATCTTGAGCCGCCCCTACAAATAATATCTGTAGTAGTGTATCCAACGGAGTTCAAAACACATCAACTTAACGCAAGTGCTTGTATTTTCTTTAGTTCGTTTTAATATGACATTATTTATGGTGCCTGTCAATACCGAGGTATTTGTCGTGACTTTATCAAAATATCGAGTTGCTCATACGAATGAGTGCGTGCACGTATGTTCATAGCGAAGACCGAATGAGTGTGTACTATGACTGTAGAAAAAAATACAAATATGTGTGGACTATGAACGAAACGTGAAGCGGAAGTTAACGTAAATATCAAGCGTTAATGATACTGACAGGAACTTTATAGAATCTATGCTCAGCTTTGGCTATTATATGGAGCTGTCACTGTGGCTCTGAGTGGGACAGCAAGTTTTAAGTCAGGCGTTTAATCTAAATGCAGAAGTGTCAATGGTGCGGATATTATTCTGATACGATGGTAACATCGTAGGCATCGACCTCAACACGATAGTTGTCTACTGCGCTGCTCCCATTTTTCCAAGATTGCTCTAAATTTTAGTTGACTGGCGGAGGAAATGGAGAAAAAAATTTGGTCTTTGGTGGTAGCAGTTCTTGTGTGGGAAATTTGTTGAATGTTTATAATCTTTTTTTTATCTGTCTAGGCAACAACTGAGTTTTTTTTTGCCACTCCTGGCTCCTGATTTTTTCCCATGGATTTACAATACTTTTAACTATAATTACAACGGTAGTGAACTCTTCACTGTCAGTGTTGATTTTCTTAAGCCGGACCCAGCGAAAAAGAGCTGTCTTCAACGAACCGTAGGCTAGCTCTCATATCTCCTCTATGAAACCATAGTATGTCCCATGCACGTTGCCGTTTTTGTCGTGAGCATCAAAACGAACACCACAATTTCGATATGTGCTCTTTCCATCTTGCTTTTTTTTGTAAAATGTGAATCCATTGATCTCATACCCTTGGTACTTAAGATATGTACTCGAAGGTCCTTTGGCTAAGGCATCCAGTTGATTACTCAACTTTATTCCAAGCAAGTGGTGTCGCAACCAGTTGACAAATTCCTCCTTATGTTTTTTTATCTAGCCAAGCTTGTGACATGCTTGGATACAGAGTTTGCAGCGAATGCCTTTGCTCGTCAATGTATGGCATCACACCCTCGGCTTGCTGGAGAACAGCGAACTATGCTTGTCTAAAAGAAACAGGGTCGTCTACTGTAACCGATTTCTCCCCGATCGTTCCTTTACCATGTAGTCTTCCCTCATGACGAGATTCTGGAACTCCGACCCTTTTGATGTCCAGATAATATGTGCAGAACTCAATGACCTCCTCCGTTGACCATCATTCAACCATGCCCCCTTCTGACCCGAATCTGTTCATAACATACCTCCTGAAAACTTTCGTCAATCTTTCAAAAGAGAACATCTGATGCAGGTATATTGGGCCAAGGGCTCTAATTTGATCAACAAGATGACTGAGCAGACGCAATGAGATATCAAAGTAAGTCAGCGGGAAATGCATCTCAAGCCTAACGAGAGTTTTGGCTATGTCCCGCTGCAGCTGCTCTAGTGTGGACACATCAATGAACTTTTTTGAGATCACGTTGAAGAACGAGCACAGCTTTATGATTGGGGCGCGGACCTTTGGGGGGAGGATACCACGCAGGGCAACAGGGATCAGCTGAGTCATAATGACATGACAGTCATAGGCCATCATAGAGCCATAGTTGAACTTGAATTCTCTTATATTCACTAGCCTCTTCAGGTTCGCATAGTAGCCTGTTGGGACTTTGAGTTCATTGAAAAAATAAATAAGCGCACGCTTTTCTTCCTTATTCAATGTCCATGACACAACCGGAAGTTCAGACTGGCCATTCTCTAGCTCCACGGGATGCAGCTCTGTCGATAGAATATCGTCGGCAATCCACCGAGGGGTATCCCGCGATGATAGATTTGTCGGTGGGGGTGCGCGTGATCAGGAACCGGATGGTGACACAAGGTGCAGAGACAGCGATTTAGACAGGTTCGGGCCGTCTGATCGACGTAATACCCTACGTCCTGTGTCTTTGGTGTATTGTATTGATCTGTATGTAGATCCGATCTGATAGATCCTATCTGCTAGGGGACTCCTGCCTCTCCTTATATAGTCTAGAGAGACAGGGTTACAAGTAAAGTATCCTATTTAGTACTATACAATGTCTTGTGGTGCACGCCTTGATCTTGTGGGGCGGGCCACCTCCGATGGTGCGGCCCATGTCTTGGGGGCCATACCTCCACAGCTAGTCCCCGAGCCTGATAGTAGGTGACGTAGTCATGTGGTGCCAGGGTCAGAAAGTAGAAGACCAGCCGAGCAGGCAGCCAGTCCCCGGGCGTAGCCTCGAGATGAGAACAAGCACATTCACCGCAAGGTGAAGTGTGCCCACTTAGTCCCTGAGCCTGCTGGAAGATGAAGAATGAATCTTGTAGCAGGATCAAAGAAGTCTGAAAGCTTGCCGACGTCGTCTGACATGCGCATATCAAGACCCCAGACGTGCTGCCTAAGATCAGCACCCTGATCCGAACAGCATGGAGCAGCTTGATAGCACATCGACGAGACATAGCAAGATCCGAGCAGCAAAGGAGTCCCCGGCGTCGCTGACGATGACCGAGCGCCGAGGAGTGACGAGTCCCCGATGTCGCTGGCGATGTCCGAGCATGGAGGAGCAAGGAGTCCCCGACGTCGCTGGCGATGACCGAGCACCGAGGAGCGAGGAATCCCCGACGTCGCTGGTGATGTCCGAGCATCGAGGAGCGAGGAGTCCCTGGCGTCGCTGGCGATGACCGAGCACCGAGGACCGAGGAGTCCTCGGCGTTGCTGGCGATGACCGAGCACCGAGGAGTCCCCGACATCACTAGCGATGTCTGAGCACCGAGGAGCGAGGAGTCCCCGGTGTCGCTAGCGATGACCGAGCACCGAGGAGCGAGGAGTCCCTGGCGTCGCTGGCGATGTCTGAGCACCGAGGAGTGAGGATTCCCCGACGTCGCTGGCGATGATCGAGCACCGAGGAGCGAGGAGTCCCTGGCATCGCTGGCGATGACCGAGCACCGAGGAGCGAGGAGTCCTCGGCATCGCTGGCGATGATCTAGCACCGAGGAGCGAGGAGTCCCCGGCGTCACTAGCGATGATCGAGCACCGAGGAGCGAAGAGTCCCCGACGTCGCTGGCGATGTCCGAGCACCGAGGAGTGAGGAGTCGCCGGCGTCGCTGGCGATGACCGAGCACCGAGGAGTGAGGAATCCCGGGCATCACTGGCGATGACCGAGCACCGAGGAGTGAGGAGTACCTGGAGTCACTGGTGATGTCTGAGCACTAAGGAGTGAGGAGTCCCCGGCGTAGGTGACGAGGTCCGAGCACCGAGGAGTCTCCGGTGTAGGCGGCGATGTCCGAGGACCGAGGAGTCCTTGGCGTAGGCGGCGAGGCCCGAGCAACGAGGAGTCCTCGGCGTAGGCGGCGAGGTCCGAGTACCGAGGAGTCCCCAGCGTAGGCGGCGAGGTCCGAGCACCGACATAGCTGACGACGTCCGTGCGGTGAAGTGTGCCCACTTAGTCCTCGAGCACGAAGAATCCGAGGGCCGAGGAGTAACCGACGTAGCTGGCGATGAAGCACGAGCGATGAACGGTCTGGTCGACTGGTCGGCGACGAAGTGAACATTGAGTAGAAACGACCGGTGAACAGTCCGATCAACTGGTTGGCGACGGAGTCCATGAACCAAGCGGTCCGACCAGTTGATCGGTGGAGAAGCCCGAGCACCAGGTGGTCCGATCACCTAGACGACGATCCTGCAATATAAATATGTAGAACGAGTAGTACATGATGTACAAATAAATGAACTCTGGAGAAAAATCAGCAATGGTGATGAAACGACGTAAATAGTTCGGCGATCAGTTGGCGTGAAAATATATTTATGTTTCATATAAACCGCCCGAACAGTTAGTGTGTACCTGAGTCTCCAGCCCTAGCTAGCCCATAGTCCATAACGTCGAGCGTAGAGCCCGTGCACGTGTAGGAGGAACAGGCGTGACCAAGGAGCCGCTGCCGACCACCCATAACGTAGAGCGCGGATCTCGTAGCATGTGTAGGGAGGAGCCGGAGATAGGGCCATCTCTGGAGGCGTCCGAGCATCAACAGGACTGTTCAGGGGTTCGGAAAATCGTTTGGAGAGCAAACATGGAGAAAACAGTTCGGAGAAACATTATGGCGATATACGGAGATTGGAGAATATTTAGGAAAATATTAAAGCGTGACTTAGCTTTGGACAGAGCGTCTGGATGGCGACGTATGGCATTGTCTGGTCGGCGTTGATGGCGAACACCTGGCGGGCAGTGAGTTGTTGGTGAAGGCGACCTCGAAGGTGGTTTCGGGATCGGATCTGCTGTCGCAGGGGCTGGTGTAGCAGCGATGAATCATCGTCGTGGACCGGCATGGATCTTCATGAAATTGACGACGAGAATGTGTTGTTGATTTGAGATCCATATGGCTCGCCATGGATCAAGCGCACACCCCTACCGGGCGTGCCAACTGTCGACAGAATATCGACGGCAGTCCACCGAGGGGTATCCCACGATGGTAGATTTGTCGGTGGGGGTGCGCGTGATCAGGAACCGGATGGTGACACAAGGTGCAGAGACAGCGATTTAGACAGGTTCGGGCCGTCTGATCGACGTAATACCCTACGTCCTGTGTCTTTGGTGTATTGTATTGATCTGTATGTAGATCTGATCTGATAGATCCTATCTGCTAGGGGACCCCTGCCTCTCCTTATATAGTCTAGAGAGACAGGGTTACAAGTAAAGTATCCTATTTGGTACTATACAATGTCTTGCGGTGCACGCCAAGCAGCGCCGTGCACGCCTTGATCTTGTGAGCCAGGCCACCTCCGATGGTGCTGCCCATGTCTTGGGGGCCATACCCCCACAAGCTCCTTCCTGATTCCCAAGTGTTGCATATCCAGGCGTGTGGCTAGTGAAACCTTCGATGTCCCTCCGGTGTCCATCAAGGTGTTAAGCGTGTTAGCGCACACGTTTTTAGTGATGTGCATGGGATCAAGACAATGGCGTATACTCAGAAATGGCCAGTAAGGTAGTTTCTAGAAAACAATTTTTTTCTTCCCAATGCTCCCATCAGGCGCTGCTACTGCATTGTCCCCCTTCCCAAGAACAACCTCCAGTTTGTTGAGTTCTCGAAGTATCGTAAGCCCGTCTTGATATTTTGGAGCTAAGCATTTCTCAATAGTACCATTGAAATCTTTTTTGTTCCTGCGGTAAGGGTAGTCCTTAGGTAGGAACCTACGGTGTCCCATATAAACTATCTTTGAGTTATTCGGCAGATTTACCGCATTGATGTTGTCCAAGCACTCGACACATCCAGTATAGCCTTTTGTCGTCTCTCAGGACAACGAACCTCGACCTGGCAGGTCGGTGATTGTAGCGATAAGTACTCCCTTGATCGTGATATGTTCCTTTTTGTACTCGTCCCAAACATCCGGCACACTCTTTTCAAACATCTCCACTAGTTCATCGATCACTGGTTCTAGAAACACATTGATGTCATTCCTAGGTTGTCTTGGCCCTTGGATCAGTAGTGGCATCTGGATGTACGATCGCTTCATATAGACCCAAGATGGAAGGTTGTATATATAGAGCATCACTGGCCAGGTTCTATGACTGCTTCTAACCTGGTCGAAAGGATTCATCCCATCTGTGCTCAAAGCAAACCAAAGGTGCCTTACCTCTCCACCAATGTCCTTATAGAACATAGTATTGATAGTCCTCCAGTCATGCCCATCGGTGGAGTGCCTCATTATTGTATCTTTCTTACGCTCTTCGCCATGCCAGCGCAATAGCTTGGCTAACTTTGCACATGCAAACAGCCTATGCACCCGGGGACCTATAGGGAAATACCAAACGACCTTTACAAGACCTCCTCTAGTCTTGGTACCCTTATCTGACGGCCCTTCCTTATACCGTGGAGCTTCACACTTGGGGCACTTGTCCAAGTCTTTGTATTTTTCTCCATGGTATAATATGCAATCATTAGAACACGCTTGGATTTTTTCGACCACGAGGCTGATGGGGCAGATCATTTCCTTGGCCAAGTATGTCGTTTCTAGCAACTCGCTTTTTTCTGGGAGCATTTTCCTTATTATACCTAACAACTGATCGAAGCCTTTATAGCTCAATCCGTTTGTCGATTTGAACTCTAACAGCATGATGTCGGCTTCCAGTTTGCTCATTGGACTATTCTTATACAATGGTGTTTTTCCATCTTGTCTCATTTTCTCTAGCTTTCTCAGCTGTCTTTCACTAAGACATCTGGTCTCTGCATTACGTAGCAGCTGAGAAATGCCATCGTTATCCTCGGTGTCGGCAGCTAGCGTGTTCCTAAACACATTATTAACTGTGGCCAAAGGTTCCGTGTTGACACTGGGTTCCTCGTCAGCATCGTGGATGGCTACGTCAGGCATATCCACATCATCATCGTTTTCCTACGGAACATTCACACCAACCTTGCTATGCATAGTCCATATCGTATAGTTTGGCATGAACCCCCTGGTAATCAAGTGCGATCGTATAGACTCAATTTGATGAAAGTTTCTTTAATTCTTGCAATCTTTGCATGGGCAGAAGATAGGGTTCCCATTTCCAGCATTTGCTTTGGCATTGGTGATAAACTGGCTGATGCCATGCATGTACCGTTTGTCTGTTCGGGACAGATGCATCCACTCTCGATCCATCTCTGCACAAAAAAATATTGAGACAGTAATTACAAAGAATTAATAAGAAATCGAGCTTCATGAACAACAATTGTAGCTCGAAAGTACCATTTTTGGAAAACATTATTGTAAACTAATTATTGGAAAATTGAAATTGGTAGCCCCGACCCTGTAAATTGAAAATCGTAGTAAAAAACAATTATTGCACAATAATGAAGAACAACTATTCTACTCCATGCCACATAAAAATGGAGACACTTATTTTAAAAAAGACTAAAATTAGAGACATGATCATGAGAACAACAATGTAGCTCCAAACAATACCCATATAAATTGAAAAACGTAACCCTATAAAAAAATTATTGCTCAATATTGAAGAACAATTATTTTACTCCATGACACATAAAAATGGAGACACTAATTTAAAAAAAATCTAAAATTGGAGACATGATCATGAACAACAATGTAGCTCTAAACATTACGTTGTTATGTGGCACATAGATTAATTTTCTCAACAAATTGTAAAAAAATATACTCTGCTTCTAAGAACTAATTGTAGCATCACATACTAACAATGATGATCTTGACCACCATGGAATAATTAGCTAGGAATTTAAATGTGTTCATAAACACCAACCTTTTAAATGATGGATTCACCACAATTTGAGCCTTGCACAAATGTCCAATTGTGAAAGTGCTCTCTAGAATGGAGAAAGAACTAAAATGAGAATCAAGCAATGTAGCCATCAAAACGAAGCTAATTAAGCAACAAAATCAAAGTGGTGGATGTTTGTTACTAACCTTAAAGAAAAAAGATCAAGCCATTTTTCAAAATCCAAGCGCTAGCTTCATGGTGAAGAGCAGCCGCAACAATAGAGGGAAGGACCCAAATGCGTGTCTCTGTTCTCGGGATGGAAGAGAGGAGGAAGGAGAGGACAGCTGCAGCATTTTTGTGCCGTAGGCTTATCACTGTCGGTTCTTGGCTAGAACCGATAGTGATAGAGCCCAATCACTGTCGGTTCTTGGCTTGAACCGGCAGTGATAAGTGGCCGCCAAAACACTGTCGGTGCAAGCCACAAACCGGCAGTGATAATTGTCATCACTACCGGTTCGGTCACATCCCAAATCAATTTCTGGTTTTTGGAGTGAAGAACCGGCAGTGAAGGGTTAACACTACCGATTTTCCTAATTCCGACAGTGATGAAGCCGGCAGTGAAGTACTACTCTGTAGTAGTGTGGAGAGCAAAAACTCTAAGCCAAAGGTATATCATACATGGTTTTGCTGTCGCCAGCTAAGGTGCAATAGAGTACATGGCTCGGTTAGGATAGTTAGACGTACTATATATTAAGAGGGGGATCTCTAAATCTATTATGGTTATCTAGTTCCACTAGGTGAGGACTAACCTTGCATATGCGTTAGATCTAGTGACGTAGTGAAGAAGCAAGAGACATGCTTTAAGAAATGTTTTGAAAATGCTAACTCAATGCTAAAGTTGTTGATGTCTCGTGGGACATAGTTGGGAGTTAGCACAATTGAAAAATGGTTTGAGGGCTGCACTTATGAGGCATTTCTGTACTCATCGGAAACCTCTGGTGGTCACTAAAGTTGGTGTACTAGAGAGTTTCTTAGTGCCTGCTTGTTCGTTCAAGCATCTGGGCGATCAAGTAAACTTCCGCTGCTCACCGGAAAGGTAGCCCTAGAGTTTTGGAGCAGTGCCAACTGAAATGCACGAGCTTTTCATATGATGGCACCGAAAGTGCTTGGTGAGCACTGGAGCAACTCACCAGAGAGACCTGGGAGCGCCGAAAATCTCATCTTTAGTTTCTTGTGGTCAAGGGAACCATCTGGTGGTTGCACAGGAATGTGCATGGAGTGTCACTCCGCAGTTCTCACCAAAGTAATCATTAATGTAAAGACTAGTTTTTGTGCTCTTGGAATTTGACCATTGGGATCCTCTGGTGTGGAACTCTGGTGATCACGCACTAGACATGCGTTTTCTACATAGAAAGTTGACAACGGCTACTTTTGTGTGGGGGTATAAATCGGTGGTGTGCTTACGCATTTCACCTCTCTTGGACCTCTTGGTTGATAACTACTCACAATTGAGAAAACACTCCACAACACGCTCGACTAGCCACAACACAGTGTTGCTTGGCACTACCTAGCCTCGAGGAACAAGTGTGGACTTGAGCCCAATCAGTGCCACCATCCACCCGGTCAGGAAACGTGTCATCCATCAGGATCTGCTTGGACGCCTCCAACGCCATCACTAGGATCATCGAACTTGGGCTACTAAAAATATTCCTACACACACCAGTAGACAACATACCTTTCATCTTTGGCTTTAGTCTCGGCTAGATTTAGGTCCAAGACTAAAGGGAGAATTAGTCCCGGTTGGAGCCACCAACCGGGACTAAAGTACCTGACCTAACGGCTAGGTCCGCAGGCTTTTGTAGGAGGGGACCTCTAGCCCCGGTTGGTGCTTTCATCCGGGACTAAAGGTCATCCTCTAGTCCTGATTAGAGCTACTAGCCGGGAATAAACCTTTAATCCCGGTTGGTGGCTCCAACCAGGACTATAAATTGACCTTTAATTCCTGTTTGAACCACCAACCGGGACTACAGGACCCATGCTATATACTTTCTCCTTCTTCTCCTAGTCCGAGCCATTTCAAGCTCTCTGCTTGCTCTCTGTTGCTGGCTCGTGGAAGGAGTTCATGCTTGAGGGATTTGTGAAGACTTCACTCCTCCATCAATTCTTGGGTTCTAAAGGTTAATTAGCACCTTCATCCTCTCCTGTTTCAGTACTAGTATGGATCATTTCATGGTTTAGAAATAAAGAAATTTGTGGTTTTTTAGATTGGGAATAATGATGGATTTTTCTGATTTATACGACATTTGAACTCAAACTCACTTGATAGTTTGCATGCGTAGATAAAGGAAGCTTATAGTAGTTCATCAAAACTAGTATCCACCTTTCATTACTAGTATATATAGCTCATTTCGTTGGTTTAGAAATGGTGAAATTTATAGTAGTCGATAAAAATGAGTATAGAGTAGATGGCGAATGCTTCGGGGTCTTAGGACTCACATCAGGTTCATCTCTGCAACTGAGGCCAGACCTCTCTCTCATTGTGTGCGGCGAGTGTAAGCAGAAGACTGTGTTGGAGTATAGGGTGAAGAAGGAGGGTCCTAACCATGGGCGTATCTTCTACACATGTCCGGATCGCAATGTGAGTTCTTTTGGCTGCGTTTTTTATGGTTTGTAGCCATTTTTCGTGATGACTTTGATTAAAGTTCTTGATTTGGTGTTCTAATTTCAATGCGATGACACTGGATCATGTAACGGTTAATACTGGGAGGAAGAATATGTTCATCACGTGCAAGAGCAAGAACTTAGTTTAATCTCTGGAACTCTTTCTCGAAAACTAACGGTTGTAATCAGCTCAATCATTTTCATGCTGCCATGTTCAAGGAAAACGATGGCCAGCAAAAGAGAGCACGGCGTGCAAATGTAAAAGCACCCACGCAGTTCTATATATAGCAGCCCAAGGCTATCCTTTTTAGCCAGAAACACCAGATCGAATCTAGTACTAAACCAGAACAATTTGGTGCTAGGAACGTAACCATGGGTCATGTGAATGTAGTATACCAGCTCCTGCAAGCATATCTAGCGCAACGGCTACTACTGCTCGTCCCTCTCGTCCTAATGCTACTGCTGCACCTCGCCTCCCGAAGGCGTCGTGGCAGCAACGAAAAACAGCAGCGACGACCGAAGCATATCCCGCCTCCTTCGCCTCCTGGCCTGCCCATCATAGGCCACCTGCACCTCGTCGGCGACCTCCCGCACGTCTCGCTCCGCGGCCTGGCTGCAAAGCACGGCGGCCTGATGCTCCTCCGCTTCGGCACCGTCCCAAACCTCGTCGTGTCGTCCTCGCGCGCGGCTCGGCTGATCATGCAAACACATGACCACGCCTTCGCCTCGCGGCCGGCTTCCAAGATCTCCAATACCCTCGTGTATGGGTCATCTGATATTGCCTTCGCCCCCTATGGCGATCATTGGCGTCAGCTTAGGAGGCTCGTTACCACGCACCTCTTCACTGTCAAGAAGGTGAACTCCTACCGGCTCTCCCGCCAAGAGGAGGTAATATTCAACACGAGTTTTTTTAGATGAAGGAAGCTTTATTAAAAATAGAGATCAGACCTTTATAACGAAGACCGGGTTATTATTATTTATATATGTGTGTCCATAGGTACGGTGGATAGCTCAGACCTTACGTCTAACATGAATATCCTCATCCGTGCATAGGTGCGCCTAGTGATCAAGAAGATCCAGGAGGCGGCAGCTGCGAGCAAGGAGGTGGACATCAGCGAAATGATGAACACGTTCGCCAACGATATCGTGTGTCGTGCCGTGTCTGGAAAGTTCTTCAGGGCGGAAGGGCGGAACAAGGTCCTCCGAGAGCTGATCCAGATGAATACTATTCTGTTTGGAGGGTTTAGCCTCGAAGACAACTTCCCAGGGCTAGCGAACGTGTTAGGTTTGCTCACCAGGTGGTTTGTAAGCAACAAGGCCGACGAGGCACACAAAAGATGGGACGATTTACTTGAAACGATAGTAAGCGACCACGAGAGACGAAGAAGATCTGAGCATGGGCATGGTGGTGGTGGTGGTGTTGATCAAGAAGAGAGTGACTTCATCGATGTGTTGCTCTCAGTTCAGCAAGAGTATGGTATCACTAGAGATCATATCAAGGCCATCTTGATGGTTAGGAAACTATATATATATATATTTCCCAATAATTTCCATTTGTTTAGTTTATATAAAAATAGAATATATAGATAGAACTAATTAATAACGTTTTGGAAATTCAGGACATGTTTGCTGCGGGCACAGAGACTTCATCACTAGTTCTAGAACTCGCCATGACGGAGCTTATGCGCCACCCTCAGCTCATGAGCAAGCTACAAGACGAGGTGCGGAAGAACACACCCAAAGGACAAGAGATGGTTGAGCAAGATAATCTAGCTAGCATGCCATATCTAACAGCCGTTGTGAAAGAGACGCTGAGGTTACACCCACCAGCACCACTCCTGCTTCCTCACCTCTCAATGGTGGACTGTGACGTGGACGGCTACAGAATCCCCTCGGGAACACGAGTCATCATCAACGGATGGGCCATCAGTAGGGATCCAGAGTCCTGGGAGAGCGCGGAGGAGTTCATGCCAGGGAGGTTCATGGACGGTGCCAGCTCCGCGGCCATTGACTTGAGGGGAAACGACTTCGAGTTTGTGCCATTCGGGGCTGGGCGAAGGATCTGCCCTGGCCTCAACTTTGGCCTTGCTACTGTCGAGATTATGTTGGCAAACCTCGCCTACTGTTTTGACTGGGGTCTGCCCATTGGCATGAAGGAAGAGGATATTGATATGACAGAGGTGTTTGGATTGGCAGTCCGTCGAAAGGAGAAGCTCATCCTGCTTCCGGAACCACATGCGTACACATGTTAGAGTTGTTCCTGCCCACTCATCTCCGATGAGTGAGTGATCCATTATATGTGCTGTGGACGATGTGGTTTCTGCCACACATATAGAGCGTCCATATATTATATGTATTTTGTAACAGAAGCTGCATATAGGATGGGTGCTTTATTTACTATAAGTGAGAGTACTAGTACATTGTATGAATTATGTGGTATATAGGTTATTGAACATTGAAGTTTGTGGACAAGATGTGTATTACACTAATACAAAAGCAAAACCACCAGTGTAAAAGACGAAACAAATCGATACTCCCTCTGTCCCGGTATGAATGACGTTCTAGCACTGCATTGAAGTGTCCAGGTTCAGATATTCATCCATGCATGTGGACATAGCCGCAATCTTGGTTCAGAGAATCTTTATTGCACCTCGTTGAAGACTAAAACGACTTTTAAAATGGGACACAGGGAGTACGGGAGAAGAAAATTTGGAACCAACGCTAGAAAGTTGTGGTGGCTGGTCAGATTAAAGGGTCCATATGCTATGTGCGGATGGTGCCCACGATTTTTCCCCAAAATTAGTAGGGATTACATGATGCCGTAGCAGTAGCACCGGTAGAGCTCGAGCCCGTATCAGAGAAATTTTGCAAAGATATTATAATCACTACTGGACACGGGTTCTTTGCCGAGTGCCATAAATGCTCGGCAAATCCAAGTTTGCACTCGGCAAAGAGTTTGCCGAGTGTTACACTCGGAAAAGACCCGCCGGCATAGCTTTTGTCGGCAAAGGGTTCTTTGCCGAGTGCAATATATCAAAGCCTTTGCCGAGTGCCACGTCAGCACTCGGCAAAGAAAAGTTGACCTAACGGAGACCGCCTGTCTGACGTCCCCTTTGCCGAGTGGTGACGTGTCGGGCACTTGGCAAAATATTTTTTTATTTTTTTCCAAAAAATTCTTTGCCGAGTGCCACAGCGTCGGCACTCGGCAAAGTGCCCAGTTTTGCCAAGTGCTTTGGACCAGGCACTCGGCAAAGTGCCCAGTTTTGCCGAGTGCCATGACCATAGCACTCGGCAAATCTGGGACCTTAGCCAGTTTTGCACAGTTTTGCCCAGTTTTGCCGAGTACTGTTGTCATGGCACTCGGCAAAGACACCTTTGTCGAGTGTTACACTCGGCAAAGCTGGGAATTATTCTTTTTTTTTGTTTTTTGCTTCCCATCTTTACAGACAAACAAATCACATATTCACAACCATCACATGCCCAGAATCATAATATATATCACATAAATGCCTCGTCCATAGCAATATCCATCACATACACGATATAGATCACAATGTATATCACATCCACATCCATCACAATATCCGCATCCAACACAACCATCACAATATCCATCACAGGATCCAACACAAGTCTAAGTCCATGAAACATAAGAAAAGAGACCAAACCAAGGTACCTACTGTCACCCTTGCCACCCGGAGTGTGAAGAAGGGCCACCTGGCCCCCCGGGCTGTGGAGGAGGGCCAGCTGGCCACACGGACTGTGGAGAAGGGCCAGGTTCACTTGGATGCGTCGAGTGGTGCCCTTGAGGAGTCGGGTTCAAACCCGCGGACGGTGGCTGCGCAAAGGAAAAGCGAATTCATGAGTTTTTGCAGGAGGGTCGCACAAGCTAAAGCAATAAACAACCATACTCACCGGACTAGGATCAGGAGTACGAACCACTGGAGCGAGGAGCGAAGGTGGCACGGCTATACCCGTCGTGGCCTGAAGGTTCGCCATGAACGCGTAAAGGTCCTCCAGCCTCTTCTCCTCAGCCTCCCTCCTTCGCTCTTGCTCTGCCTGTGAGGCCGAGTGCCTGGCCTCCAGCCTCTACACCTGGGCCTGCAATATTTCACCCGCAATGTTTCAACAATGCAAAGGCAAGATATATGTAAAAGCAATGAACGACAAATAAAACAGGACTAACCTGGAGTTCCGGCACCTGCTGCTGTGCACTCTGCTGCCAAGGTCGTATAGGGAGGGAGGAGCTCATGCTCCTTGCTCGAATCTGGGAGAGGGTGGGAGTAGAGGCTGTGTCAACTTGGCTGTCCGCCATCCAGTACCGGCCGTGCTGCTTCCCTCCTCCAAGCCTCATCACGAGGTCCGCATCTAGGGGCTAGGAGGCTGGATCGAAGTCCTCCCCATGGCGCGTGCGAGCCGCCAAGGAGTACTCGCTGAGCTTGCTATGGATGCTCGTGTTGGTGTATGCCTCGGGTGGGTCCTCCGGGTTGTAGGTGAGGTACGGGGCTGTCGCCTTGCCCTTGTGTGCCAGGGTGTATGCCATGAACTCGTTGCACTCCTGGCCACCATGCGACTGGGACTGCGAGGAAAACACCAAGATGATTACAAGTAATGAGAATTGAGCGTTCGAATGAATAAAGAAATAAATATAAAGAGCGTTACCCATGTCTGGGCGTATGCGCCGAGGTGGCGGTTGCCTTGGTGGTGTGGCACACCACCCATCTGTAGGCGGCAGTCCCGACGGATGTTGTGCTTTTCCATCCACTCATTCGAGCACCACCTGTTGACAATGCTTCATCGGTACGAAGAAGCCGGGTGGAAAGATCTTCTCCAACTTGCAGAGCAACACAGGTGCCACTTTCTCTAAGTCAACAACCACGGCTCGAGATAACTCCTTGGCACAAAGCTGACGAAAGAAATAGCTCAACTCTGCTAGCACGCGCCAGACATTCTCGGGGACATATCCCCGGGTCATGGCAGGAAGAAGCCGTTCAATCCATATGTGGTAGTCATGACTCTTCATCCCTAAGACTCGCATAGTAGACAAGTTCACTCCCCTCCTCAGATTCGCCGCATACCCATCAAGGAACATTAACGTCTGGATCCACTGCAATACCTCCTTCCTTTCGTCCTTTTTCAAGACGAAATCGGCATGAGGCCTTTTCCATTTCTTGCCGGGCACAAGAGGCTTCATCACTAGCTTTGGTCTATCGCACAACATCGCCAGGTCCAGTGTAGCCTTAACGTTGTCCTTTGTCTTATCAGGAATGTCCATGAGTGTTGCCCAAAGTGCCTCGGCGACACTCTTTTTAGTGTGCATTACATCAATGTTGTGTGTAAGAAGGAGGTCATTGAAATAAGGGAGCCTAGTCAAGCCCGATATATGAGTCCACATGTGATCCCAACCATATCCAATAAAACCACCTTTGTTGTCATCAATTTTGAGAGCCTTTATCTGAGAACGGACCTCGGCGCCGGTCATCATCTAAGGTGCAGGGTCAGTGACTCGAACACCTTTCATGAACTTCTTGATGTCTTGTCTGAATGGATGGTTAGAAGGGAGGAATCGACGATGTTAGTCAAACGAAGAGAACTTGACACCCTTCTTCAACCAATTGAACCTCACAGCTTCCTTGCATACTGGGCATGGGAACTTCCCGTGAACACACCACCCACAGAATATGCCATACGCTAGGAAGTTATGCAGGGAGTACTGGTACCAGACATGCATTTTGAAGTTCCTCTTTGTAGCTCGGTCGTATGTCAGTACCCCGTTTTCCCAAGCATCAATCAATTCGTCAATCAGAGGCTCCATGAACACTCCCATATTGTTCCCCGGGTGTCCGAGAATTATGAGCGACAGGAATACGTTCTTGGGTTGAAACATGATGCCGGGGGGTGGGGGAGATTTAGGGGGATCACGAACACGGGCCAATAAGTGTACGGGGCCGCCATCATTCCATACGGATTGAACCCGTCTGTTGCTAGCGCTACACGTACATTCCGAGCCTCCTCAGCTTTACCAGGATGTTTACCATCAAAGTGGACCCATGCATCACCATCGGATGGATGTATCATCTTCTCAGAATTGTATCTTTTGCCATTTTTGTGCCATGTCATCTGTTTGGCGGACTCCTCTATCATGAATAGCCGTTGGATCCTCGGTATGAAAGGAAGGTACCGTAGGACCTTCTCGGGGATATCAAGCTGCTTCTTCTGGCCATCACTAGAGTCTACCTCCAGAAACCTAGAGGATTTGCACTTTGGACAGTGCGCTGCTTTCTCGTGTTGTTTCCTAAATAGGACCCAACCATTCGGACAAGCATGGATCTGCTAATACGGCATCTTCAGTGCACGAAGAAGTTTCTGTGACTCATACATGTTCTTCGTCAGAACGTGACCCTCTGGAAGCAGGGTCACAACAACTGCCAACATAGCATCGAAGGCATCTCGACTCAGGCTATACTACGACTTGAACCCCATTAGGCGTCCAACGGCATCCAGTCACGAAACCTCGGTCTTTTCGTGAAGGGGCTGCTGTGCCGAAGACATCATGTCGTAGAACGCCTTTGCGGTTTCCTCTGGTTCCTCCTCCATTCCTTCACCAAACTGTGCCTCATGAAAGTCACCCATTATGTCTGGTACCCCGGCATCACCATCAAAATCCTCGAGGCGTTGTCTCACCACCTCCTCTCTCATACGATCCGCTTCACCATGGAAGATCCAGCGGGTATAGTTTGGCGTGAATCCAAACTTGCAAAGATCTTCCCCCACCTTCTTCCTATTTTTTCTTTTCCTATTGTCACATTTGCTACAGGGACACGGCATCCGACTCGCCCCTTGAGCAGCCGGGCCAAATGCATGGTCTAAGAAAGCAGAGGTATTGCACATCCATTCTGGGGTCATCTCTGCGTGGCCCGTGTACATCCAGTCACGGTTATCCATCCTCTGACATATATATATATATATATATATATATATATAAGCGAGTAATAAAACCAGCAATTGCATCTACACGGCGTTCCTACTATCTAATAGGTGAAGGATAGGTCATAATCCCACCTGTGGATGCGTAGATGAGGTTAGTCTCCATGTTCTACTCCTATCCGAGATAGAATTTCGGCGGCACCTCCCCGCTGTTCTCCCGATACACATCCTGGCAGGGAGAGTGTGTATCTGGAGAACAACAGGGAAGAGCTGCCGAAACTTAGTCTCGGACCGGAGCAGACTATGGAAACTAACTCATCTACGCATCCACGGGCTGTCCAAAAAACGTGGACAATCCAAAACAGATACGGTCGTAGATATGCAAAGATCAGCATACCTACAACCGTATCTCTTTCGGACGGGAGACGCCTAACTGGGTTACGCGATCTAAGACAATGATATGGGAGGAGGGCTTATTTATACCTAGGGTGGCGGTGGAGTCAAGCTAGTGGGGCAGTGGCGAGTCGTGGCAGTGACAAGGCGATGCTATGCAGGCAGACCCGCAACGCCGACGAAGAGGATCGGGGCCACCGAGTCCCCTCTGACGTGCTCTTCTCTGCAAAAGAAGAAACACAATACTATAAGTTGAAAATTTCGGCAGAACCTCCTCTGTACGGGGAGGTTTCCAAAACCTACAAGAAAAACCAGCACGATGGCCGACAACCACATATCAAGGTAACAAATACGGCACGATGGCCGATAGCCAGATATATATTAATCCACCACCAACACACCACCACCACAACAACCACCACACTACCACCACCACCACGACCACGACCACACCACCACCACCACAACCTCCACCACCACGACCACACCACCATGACCACACCACCACCACCACAACCACCACACTACCACCACCACCATGACCACGACCACACCACGACATCCACCACAACGACCATGACCACACCACCACATCCACCACAACGACCACCATTGCACGCCACCACCACCTACACCTACACCTACACCTACACCTCCTCCTTCACCAGCATTGTACACCATGAACCGAGGGAAGGGCATACCTGGACGTTGGAGGGACGTCGGAGGCCACAGACGGGGCGAGGGTCGCGAACGGGGCAGCGTCAAGGGACTGGGGTGGGGCACCTCCTCCTCCTCTCTTCTCGGCCTCCTCTCTTCTCCTGTTCCCCTTCTCCTCTTTCTCCCTTTCTCCCACCTTCTGCTCGGAATGGGGGCGGGCACGGCGGACAGCGTGGACGGGGTTGGCGGGTGGTGCGGGGTCCTCCTCCTTCTCCGGTGGCCGGCGGATGGCGCGGAGGTTCTCCTCCTCCTCGGGACGGGCCGACCGGCGGGCGTGGGCGGGGCACCTTTGGCGGGTTGAGGCGAGCGGCGAGGTGGGGCTCCTCCGGTGGCATGCTCCTCCTCCCTCCTCCTCTGGCGGCCGGGGGCCGAGGGTGCGCGGGGTGGCGGTGGCGGGGGCGCGCGGGGTGGCCGGTGGCGGGGTGGCGGTGGCAGGGGCGCGCGGGGTGGCCGGGGCTGGGGGCTAGGGGCGCGCGGGGTGGCGGTGGCGACGCCCAGGGCAGCACGGGGTGGGGCGGGGCGGCGGAGCGTGGTGAGGCGACGCGGGGAGGCAAGGCGGCGGCGCTATGTGTGGTGTGTGTGAGTGTGTCGGCCGGGAGGCCGACGTATTTTTTTAACCGCCCACAGCTTTGCCGAGTGCCAAGATCTACGGCACTCGGCAAAGAAGATTCCCTTTTTTTTATTTAAAAAACTTTGCCGAGTACCAGGCGTTAGGCACTCGGCAAATAATTAAGTTTGCCGAGTGCCACGGATTGGCACTCGGCAATTTTTTTTTATTTTGGCCACCAATTTTTTTTTGGTAGCCCTACAACAGTACCAGGAACTACATATTCAAATTTTACACATTTTAACTGATTTTTTCTATATTTCATTAGTTTATTCCATTTTGTTGATTTTTTTCGAAAAATACGAGTTTGAACTACAGGTGCATCGAATATTGGATTTGAATGATTCAAAAAATGACATTCATGTTTGTGAGTGTAAGTTTAGGCCAAATCCAGGAACTGACCTGAAATTTCTAACAACTTGCTCATGGGGCAACACCACCAAATTGCGTGCGAGTTGTTTTTTAATTCCATAAAATGCAAACAAAATCAAAAAAACATGAAACTTGTGGAGATGCCGTGTTATCGTATGCGTAGGCTGTGGTAAAAATTTAAGAAAGTTTCGAGCACGTTGTCACGTACCGTGATCACATGTGGAGATGTCCTGGTTTGTAAGCATGGTACGTGATAACGTGCTCGAAACTTTCTCAAATTTTTACCACAGCCTACGCAAACGATAACACGGCATCTCCACAAGTTTCATGTTTTTTTGATTTCGTTTGCATTTTATGGAATTAAAAAACAACTCACACGCAATTTGGTGGCATTGCCCCGTGAGCAAGTTGATAGAAATTTCAGGTCAGTTCCTGGATTTGGCCTAAACTTACACTCACAAACATGAATGTCATTTTTCGAATCATTCAAATCCAATATTCGATGCACCTGCAGTTCAAACTCGTATTTTTCGAAAAAATCAACAAAATGGAATGAACTAATGAAATATAGAAAAAATCAGTCAAAATGTGCAAAATTTGAATATGTGGTTCCTGGTACTGTTGTAGGGCTACCAAAAAAAATTGGTGGCCAAAATCAAAAAAAAATTGCCGAGTGCCTAACGCCTCGCACTCGGCAAAGTTGCCGGCGTTGGGTCCGTTATGCCTTTGACAATATTTGCCGAGTGCTCTAGTTTGCCGTGGGCCTGACACTCGGCATATTAAGGTTTGCCGAGTGCTTATATTTTGCCGAGTACTAGGCACTCGGCAAAATAGCCTTTGCCGAGTGTTTTATTTTGCCGATGGCTGCACTCGGCAAACTGAGTCTTTGCCGAGTGCCCGATATTTGGTACTCGGCAAAGTATTCGACACTCGGTAAATTACCAGTTTCCCGTAGTGAATCTTTATCTACGGTTACACCCAGCCTAAGTGGGGCCACACTGTTTCCTTAAAAGAAAGGGCAACATATCATGTGCAAACCAACCACCCTGTGCAAACTTAGAAACTACCTATCAGGACCACTGAATGCTGATCCAATGGATGGGGTGAGGGGGCTTAAGAGCAAAAAAAGGACGGCGGGTGGGGGCCTTAAGCGCAAAAAAATCCCACCTCTCACCTCATTCATTGGATCAGCATCTAGGGGTCCTGATTGGTAGTTTCTAAGTTTACACAGGTTAGTTGGTTACATCTGATACATTGCTAAAAGAAAGGGACCCAATTCTAGATATGTACACTACGTGAAAAACTGTTTGTAGCAATGGGACAAAATTCTTTTAGGGGCGGCTGGTGATAGAGCCGCCCCTATAGTGGTGTGTTCAGGATCCACGAGACCAGCCGCCCCTACAAATGAAACAGCAGGGGCGGCTAGTGATACGAGCCGCCCCTACAAATAGGTAGGATTTGTAGGGGCGGCTCACTCACCAGCTGCCTCCGATGTTGCTATTTGTAGGGGCGGCTGGTGATTGAGCCGCCCCTACAAATGGAACAGCAGGGGCGTCTAGTAATACGAGCCGCCCCTACAAATGTGTGGCTACTGGACGAGCGCGGACCCAAAAAAATTATCAAATCTGGTGAACCGAAGAGGTTAGGTCCGCACTTTATCCAAGCCCCGTCCTCTCTCCTCTCTCCTGCCCCATCCTCTCTCCTCTCTCCTCTTCCTCTCCCTCCCCGCCGTCGTCGCCACCTCTCTTCCTCTCCTCTCCCTCCGCCGTCGTCGCCTCTTCCTCTCCCTCCGCTACGGTTCCATCTTCCTTCCATTCCCCCACCCCACCGGTGACCGGTCCACTCCCGCCGGAGAGTTGTTGCGAACACCGCATAGATCTACGTGCAGCTGGCCGCTCCAGGGCCCAGGCACAGGAAGGCCCGGCGAATCCGTCCGGCGACCGCATGAGCTCAAGGAGGCGGTGACCGAAAGTTAGAGCGCACTGCCCCTCCTTCGCCCCTCGGTGAGTCGGCAGCCGTGGGCGGGGACGCATCGCATCCCCTTGCCGGGGCCGGCCGGAGTTTGTCGGATCTGGTGGACCTATCCACCACGGAGGTGCACGCTGGGGAGGGGGACACCTCGATGGCTGCGCTTGCTCCGCTCGGTGTAGCGTGCTCTCGTCCGCGACGTCACCGCGGCATCACTCTGGAGGAAGGGCATCCCCTTAACAATGGCGTATGCTCCGAATCAGCTGTTAATCAGGTACTCTTTGGTAGTTTGATATCAGCTGTTATGTTGAAGTAAAAGATTAGTTTCATTGTGGCGACTGATGAGGATGGCTCGAATATGACTTCAACATATTGCTTTTATTGTGTTATTATTACTCTTTGGTGGTTTAATCAACATATTATAAGAATATTGCCTCAACATGATAGTAGAAGATAAATAGGACTATATACTTTAAGGTGCATCAGAGTATAACGGAGGATGGCTGTTAAGTAATAAAAGTAAAAGATTAGTGACAAGGCATGGAATAGAATATTACTTTTATTATGTTGTTACTCTTTGGTACTTTAATCTCAGCTTTTATGTTGAAGGAATCAAAAGGAAAAACTGTTTTTACTTAATAGTATATACTCCTATTTATCTTGTCTGCTCCGAGACCGATGCATTAGATCCTATTTATCAGGGTATAATCTTACTGAAATTGTTATGATACATTCGTTACTGTAGGTTGAAGATCTTTCAAGGATATTCAGGCGCCTCTCTAGGATTAATGGTGGTCTACCTCCTGTATCTAAAATATTCCAGGAGGTATCTTCTATGTTGTATTGCATTGCACTTTTAAACAAGTAATATATTAAGTAAAAATAATATTGATGTGTCTGTGGTAGGTTGGTGAGTACCAAGGTGCATACAAGGTCAGTAATATTTCCAAAGATTTATGTTTCTTTTTTTCTCACCCTGTGGCAACTGAAAAGTAATATATGAATTCTACTGGTATTGAGCTTCTCTTCATTGTGGCAGATATCTAAGGGTTCGCTTGACAAGTATGGCCCTGATAGGGTTCTTGATACTCCAATTACTGAGGTTATAAACCCGTAGATTGATCACCATTGTCCATTCATAAGCTGTCAGCTTGACCCGATCACATTCTCATACTGATCTTATTTGTTTTGGTTCAGGCTGGCTTCACTGGCATTGGTGTTGGTGCCGCCTACCATGGTCTTCGACCTATTGTAGAGTTCATGACATTTAACTTTTCGATGTAGGTCAGTTGTTTAATGAATTCTGCAAATCACCATACTAATTCAATTATTAACTATTTGCTTGCTTTGATTTGTTCTTCACTCCTTGGCATATTTGTTGGTTTCTGTACTCATTTTCTCCACATGCTTTGCAATCCCAGAAAATTCCTATTTGTTGCAGCATCCTATTGCATATCTGTTTTTGCTCTTCTCTGTTTGCTTTATATTTCTTAGAAGAAGCATTTATTACATAAATTAGAATGGGTCCTAATGGTTGACAATTGTAATGCATTTTGTTAAGTAGCACCTCATTGGAGAAAGATTTATATACATAACCAGCATGTTAACATGTTCGTAGACATTCTTCTCTTGAGAAAAAGTGACATGAACTCCCTCACTCCAGTTTATTTTCACATGGTAGAATATCTGGGAAAATCTGTCAGATCCATTAAACACTATGATCCATTCTAATTTGATTACTGAATCAGAGGGGTTATAATCTGATATGATGTCACTGATGAACGTTTGGTGATTACAGTTCCTTGCACAGCAATTTGTCTTTACAATTTTCTGCAACAATAATGTTTGTTATTCTGGTACGGCTCTCCATCTTTGAGAATATGAATACTAGAGACTCCATATGCTGAATACTGGCTTCCCTTGATGGATTTTCTGCAAATCTTATTTTTTGTTTTTGTGAATGTAGATAGAGCGTCAAGGGAAAGATGTCACTATCACTGCATTCTCCAAGATGGTCGGATATGCTCTTGAGGTATGTGAATGTAGATTTCTTGAGTAGATGGAAGAATTGTTTGCTTAATGCTTATACATGTGTTGACTTACATTCTTGTTCATGTATTTCATAGTCATCGGAATTCAACAAGCTATTGGCTAATAATGTGATTCTGAATTGTATTTGTTATTCTGTTTATGAAGGATGATTTTGCACACAAATATTTCCAACTAGATCAATGTATACTATATAATGCATGTTTTGGATTCTTTACCTAATCTTGCTTAGCTACATGGGATGATAACTATTTAGTTGTCTTGCTTTTGGGAATGGTGAGCAATGATTTCCATTCCCTTGCTTCTGAGGTAGCCTTTCCCCGATTAGTATGCTTTTCCTTGCCCAAGTGCCCAACCTCGTCTATCATGGACAAAGTTGAGCAAAGAAATCAACATGCACATGATGCCACCTTGAATGTACGGATTGGCTCTGCCAGAATATCTGTAACTTGAGCCATTCCCTTTTTAAAATTATAGCTTTATTCTATTGCAATTTTCACAAAAAAACAAGAATAAGATCCAGTAAACGAAGTTCTCTAGTTGGTGGTTCTGGTTGCATTTCTCATGTTCTGTCATTTTTCAGGCCGCCGATATACTGGCCAAGGAAGGTATCAGTGCCGAGGTAATTTGTTTTTTGCATTTCTTCTACACTACAGTCTTGTGCTACCAGATCTCTTTTCCCGTAGAGTCCATTGTTGTTGTCTTATTCTTTAGTAATTCTCTGTTCAGATAATCAATCTTCGCTCGATCAGAGATAGAGCTGCTATTAATGCATCTGTGAGGAAAACCAATAGATTGGTAACTGTAGAAGAAGGCTTCCCTCAACATGGGATTGATGCTGAAATATGGTCAGTCTCTCCCTCCCTCCCTCCTTCCCAATGCATTTGTGCCTGCCATTCTCTTAATATTTTCTTGTTGTTGTGATGGCTTCACTGATCTCTCCTGATAAATGTTATTGTTTTATCCTTTTCCTGTGGCAGTGCACGAGCATCTTCTGCGTACCAGCGATGACTTTGTCCGGCAAGTTGATGCAATGTCGCATGGGCGTTTTACGATTGATGTTGAGTTTCTGGACTTCAGGATAGCCAATAACAATGCAAGTATCCAGCCTCGTCTTGTTTTTCTCAATTCACATCTCTTGCTAAACGCTTCCATGACCTGGGAGATTCCTACAACATTTTGTTGGCTCCTTCCTGTGTGCAGAAACTTGAATGACTTGGCATATTCGTCATCATGAGCCCTTGTATTGGTAAGCATATATGAATCAAAGTATGAACTGTAACTACCAGAAGCTCAAGTCAGTTAGCTTCAAAACAGATACCAGACTTCAAATTTACATGTTGTGTGCAGTCTCATAGTTTAAATGAACAGCAAGCACAATAATTTGCACCGTGTATTGTCATGGAATATTTGTTATAATCTGGTATAAATAAATGTGTATTGTCATTGACTTTCAGTACAATCGCAGAAGAAGATAAGTCATGATGGAGTTGTGCATGAAAAATATATGTTCTGGTCGAATTTGAATTGTAAATTTAAATTTTTTTTTTTTTGCGGAAAAATGATTTGTAGGGGCGGTTGGTACTGTAGCCGCCCCTACAAATCGATTTGTAGGGGCGGCTGGTGTTCCCAAATCGCCTCTATAAATCGATTTGTAGGGGCGACTACAGTACCAACCGCCCCTACAAATCGATTTGTAGAGGCGGTCTGCGAACCGCCCCTACAAATGCATGATTTGTAGAGACGGTATGGTAGGGGCGGCTGGCCGAACCGCCCCTACAAATACTTATTAGCCGTCCCAAAAAATCATATTTGACGTAGTGATATACTGTAGGTGTATGAGATTTCTGGCCCAGTAAGAAATACGCATACAGGCAAATCGATTTGCCTTCCGCCGCTCCAACGCTACTTTTGTCGATGTGCGTCACGCCGTCGCCGACTCCGAGTACTCGACGTGAACAGCTACGCGGCAACGGCTAGGCAGCCGGCGACTCACGCACTTTGTTTCAGCATTTCCGAGCCACGCGTGTCCGAGTGACGACCAGACGAGATATCAGTTGCATCTACGTCAATGCTTGACGTATATGTTTAATCATTAATGCTTTGATTTTTTGTTTGTCCTCAATCTTTATTCTTTAGAGCACAAGACTTCGAGACTATTCTGATATGGGATTTAGGAATCCTGTAGAGAGCTGGCATGCAGTTATAGTGTAGTGTGACCTAAATCTGTACTCTTTTGATTTTAATATTGAATCTATCAAAACATAGTTTTGGAAAATACTTGCTAATAATTTTTTGGAATTATTGATGAACTATTCGAGGTCCGTAATGTCTTTAGACAGATTAAATGGTTTGGCGACTTTATGCATTGAGAAGAAATTGTTAGATGAGATTGATACCCAAGCCTGCATCAATAACTTCACATTTGCAAATATTTGAAGAAAATTTTAAGATAATATATATAATTTGTCTAATAAGAATATTTTTGGATGTATTAAAGTGTTTATTAGAAACATCACTATTATTATAGCTACATTAAAGGGCCCATCTTTTTAGGTTTGCTCCAGGCCACCAAACTGACAGGACCAGGCTTGTCTACGGTAAATCGGTAATTATAATATAATTTTTTTAATTAGTCAAGAGGTTTCTTTGGAGCCCATGACCTGAAATTGTAGAACAGTAAGAGCATCTCCGAGAGTTTCTAACAATTTTTTTCTAAAATCATGAAGGTTTCCTACTCGTCAAAAATTATTAGGAAGAATAAATAATACCATCTCCAACAGTTTCCAATAATTCACTCCTAAAATATAGAAGACAATTTAAATTAGAAATCATATACTATTTCTAAATTATCCTCACCACTTTTATATATTCTTTTATATTTGCATCATGATCCCTTTCCTACTCTTTACTCTTTCCCACGCCCTTCCACCTTTAGATTGACCGACGGATATGCGCATGGTAGATGCGTGTTTTTCCAAGTGCGGAACGATTGGTGGTGGATTTGGGAACTATCGGAGATGGGGGTTTTCCATTCTAGCTAAAAATCCTATATTGGGACTGGGTACTCTTGGAGATGCCAAGTGTTCCTAAGAATTTATTCCAAAAATCATATTGTTTTCCAACTACGAAAAAGTACTTGAAGGAATAAATAAGATCATATTTACATCAACAATCCTATACTATTTTCTAAATTATACAAACAACTTTTATATATTCTTTCTCTCTTGTACATTTGCATCAGGAACCCTTTTCTATATTTTATTCTTTCTCAGGCCCTTCCACCTTAGATTGGCAAATCGATATGCGCGTGAAAGACACACGGTTATATGTGCGTGTTTGGTGATTTTTTCCAAGTGCCAAATGATTGGGAACTTTTGGAGATTATTTTTTTCTATTCTTACAAAAATCCTAGATTGGAAGTTTTTATTGGGAACTCTTGAAAATGCTCTAAAGGTCTGTCTGGAACTGGAGAATTTTTTTGTCTCTATATGTTTTTTGTGAAATTTAAGTTGAACTGATTCTTTTGTTCCAAACGGGTCCTGAAACACAAAACTGGAGTTCAATAATTTTGTGACTAATTTCGCCGGGCAAAGCTGCTGCAGCAGCAGACGTGCACAACGCAGTGACAGTTAACATAAGCCAAGCCAGTCTGGCAGCTGTGGCGGAGACGCCTCCGCTTCCCAACCACCAGAATCAAACCAACAACCACCGATGGCGTCGGCGTCACGGCTACTCTCGCCCGTGCCTCCTCCGGCCGCCCAGCTCTGCGGCCCGTGGGACCACCTCGCTGTGCCACGCCTCCAGTGCCGCGCCGCCGCATCCGCTTCGGCCACTGATGGCGCCGTGCTGCTGAAGTGTGGCGGTCCCGCGGCGGTGGCCATGCGGGAGTTTGTTACGCTTGACGAGCTCCGTGCCGCCGTGCGCCTCCGCGTCCGCCTGGTTTTAAAGATGAGAAAAAACACAACCATATCTACAAGTTGAGAAAGACTTTGTATGGTTTGAAGTAAGCACCAAGAGCAGGTATGAGAGATTGAGAGATTTCCTACTCTCTAAGGGATTTAAGATGGGAAAGGTTGACACCACTCTCTTCACCACGAAGCTAGACAATGACTTATTTGTGTTGCAAATCTATGTTGATGATATCATATTTGGATCAACCAATCAAGATTTTTGTGATGAGCATGGAAAGATGATGGCAAGTGAGTTTGAGATATTCATGATTGGAGAGCTTAGTTACTTTCTTGGCCTACAAATCAAGAAATTGAAGAGTGACATATTTGTGAGTCAAGGCAAGTACATCAAAGACATGCTCAAGAAGTTTGGCATGGATGATGCTAAAGCCATTAGTACACCAATAGGGACAAATGAAAGTTTGGATAATGATGCTAGTGGCAATATGGTGAATCAAAAGATGTATCGGTCTATGATTGGAAGCCTACTCTATGTCACCGCATCAAGGCCTGATGTGATGTTTAGTGTATGTATGTGTGCTAGATTCCAAGCCTCGCCAATAGAAAACCATTTGAAGGCAACTAAAAGAATATTGAGATACTTGAAGCATACATAAAATGTTGGATTGTGGTATCCCAAAGGAGCAATATTTCAGTTGATTGGATATTCGTACTCTGATTACGCGGGATGCAAACTTGAGAGAAAGAGCACATCGGGCATATGTTAACTATTAGGAAGATCACTTGTGTCTTGGTCATCAAAGAAGCAAAATAGTGTAGCGCTTTCAACCATCGAAGCGGAGTACATTTTGGCCAGTAGTTGTTGTGCACAATTACTTTGGATGAAGGCTACTTTGAGTGATTTTGGAATCAAGTTCAAGCAAGTGCCATTGTTATGTGACAATAAGAGTGCAATCAAGCTCACTAACAATCCGGTTCAACATTCAAGAACAAAGCACATAGATGTCTGACACCATTTCATAAGAGATCACCAACAAAAAGAGGACATTTGTATTAAGAGTGTGGGCACCGATAATCAACTTGTTGATATCTTCACCAAGCCACTTGATGAGAAGAGGTTTTGTAAACTAAGGAATGAATTGAACATACTTGACTTCTCAAATATGTGTTGATGCACCCCATATATGACATGCCTCTCCTTCGAGCAAAGCAAGGTAAAGTTGATTGACATATCATTCATCCATTGCTAAGGACTTGTATAGTGCATCTAGTCATTCCTATCATGTCGTAGGCTCATTCATGAAAATCAAATGAATTTGATGCTTGTATGGTACCACTATTGCTTGTATGCTTGAAATGATTTAGTGGTAGCATATGACATGTTTGTGGGCTTGTGAACCTAGTGTTTAATCTAGAAAATGAGCTATAAGTGTTTAACTCAACATGGTGCATGATAACCCTTATTTGGAGGTATGAAGAAGCTTGTCCTTGGATCAAACTGAGTTAAATTTCTTTTGCAAGTGATCTAGATTGAACCAAATTAAAAAAATAATCCTCATTTCACATGGTTTCACACAACCTATCTAAGATTTAAGCTCACCTTTTGTGGTCCTTGATGACAAAGGGGGAGAAGTAATTCCCAAAGATAAGCAAAAGGAGGAGAGAAACCAAAGATAGAAAGATAGGTGAAGGAAGGGGATCAATTAAATTTTTGAAGCACACAAGTAGGGGGAGCAAGCTCATAAACTTGTATATTGCATTTGTATGTGCATTTACATATGTTTGCTTGGATGGCACAAGTTTTTTTTAATACATGCTTGTGTGGTGTTTGCTAGATCATAGAAAATGATTGATGAAATGAAAAACTAGCATGCATAGGATAGTTAGATATAACTTAATCTTATACAAGTGGAACCAGAGCCTTGCTTCTAATGTTGATCTCACGAGGTATCTAGTTTGTCTTTGCTTTTCAAGTGATATCTAGCAAATCATGGTGCTAAGGATGGTGTTTAAATGGCAACTCCGATTGGTATCATGATTTAAAGGTCCATTCTTTACCCCTTAGCATCATTTGGTCGCTATTACCCTCCCAAACTTCTAATCCATGCATATGTGCAAGCTTTTAAATCCAAACTCTTAGCACATATGTAGGGGGAGCTAATACGACCAAATTGGGTTGATGAAACTTGTCCATAATCTTCACACATGGTAATATGCTTGGGCAAGCAACATGAATCCAAAAGATTTTATTGAATATCTTTGTAAATAGGTTGTCATCAATTACCAAAAAGGGGGAGATTGAAAGCCCTAGTTTGGTTTTGGTTAATTGATAAAACCTAGGACTAATCTTTGATCTAAGTGTGTGATTTAGACAAGGTGGTCCAATCCAAGTGGTGAAGCTAGATGATGGTCATGACGAAGGTGATGGCAACAAAAGAGATGATCAAGTGCTTCACATTTGGAAAAGAAGAAAGAGAAAAACAAAAACAGGCTCAAGGCAAAGGTATAATGATAGGAGCCATTTTTGTTTTTCACTCAAGACACCATACAGGGTGTGAGTGACTTAGGATTAATAGCCATACTATAAAAAGGGAAAATCTTTGGCTAAATGATTTATCAAATGCCACTAGGTGATATGATTCTTGCATATGCATTTAGGAACCTAGTGTGCTAATCTTGACCCATGTAAAATGCTTTGAAAAATGTTAACACACATGCACACAAGTTCTATACTTTCTGGTCAGCAAGTTAGAAGCAAGGGTGAAGCGGTTGTGGACTTAGAAAAAAGAAAAAGAGGAGAAGGTCCATGATCGGATGCTGGCCGGAGGGTGACCGGACTCACCCCGGGCGCGTCTGGTCATTTATAAGCAACGTGGCACAGCTAGCCGAGAGGGCCGAGGAGCGACCGAACGCTGCCTCCTGTGCGTCCGGTCACTTGTTGGATGCCAGTGGCTGGTGGTGATCGAGTGCGATCAGACATGCAGGGCACGAGTCAGGTCGCGCTGACGTACGGTGATGTTGGCTTCGCAGGCACGCGGAGAGAAGAAGAAAGATGACCGCACGCACGAGCACGTCAGGTCATCTCTGACCTGACGCGTCTGGTCAGTTTAAAATGGCTTTGGAACCTCTCTGGAAATGACTGGGCACTGAGGGCTTGTGCGTTAGGTGGCACAAGCAGCGAGTCCGATCGTCACTTGACTAACTACACTGACCGTTTTTGACCGTTGAAGATCAACGCGCAGGTTTCAAAGCGTGCACACATGGCAACAGATCCACGACCGGACGCTGGCTCGGGCATGTCTAATCAACTTGACTAGCACGTCTGATCAGTACGCAGAATAGCCTCCCATGGCCCTAATGGCTCTATTTGTTTGGGGACGTCTATAAATAGTGTTTGGCTAGCTCCAAGACAACTCTCTTGGCACTTTGACATACTTGACATCCTTGTGAGCCTAAGCAAAGACTTCCCACTCATCTCCATTATTGATTCATCATCATCATAGTGAGATTGGGAGTGATTCCTAGTACATTTGCTTGAGTGATTGTGTCGACAGAATATGCTTGGCAGTCCACCGAGGGGTATCCCATGATGGTAGATTTGTCAGTGGGGATGCGCGTAATCAGGAACCAGATGATGACACAAGGCGCAGAGACAGCAATTTAGGCAGGTTCGGGCCATCGCTGTGTCTTTGGTGTATTGTATTGAATACATGATGTCGAGTAGAGGACCCCTGCCTCTCCTTATATACTCTAGAGAGGCAGGGTTACAAGTAAAGTATCTTATTTGGTACTATACAATGTCTTGCGGTGCACGCCGAGCAGCGCCATGCATGCCTTGATCTTGTGGGCCGGGCCACCTCCGATGGTGCGGCCCATGTCTTGGGGGCCATACCCCCACAGTTAGTCCCCGAGCCTGACAGTAGGTGATGTAGTCACGTAGTGCTAGGGTCATAAAGTAGAAGACCAGCCGAGCAGGCAGCCAGTCCCCGGGCCTAGCCTCGAGATGAGAACAAGCATATTCACCGCAAGGTGAAGTGTGCCCACTTAGTCCCCGAGCCTACTAGAAGATGAAGAATGAATCTTGTAGCAGGGTCAAAGAAGTCTGAAAGCTTGCCGACATTGTATGACATGCGCGTATCAAGACCCCAGACGTGCTGCCCAAGAACAGCACCCTGATCCGAACAGCATGGAGCAGCTTGATAGCACACCGACGAGACGTAGCAAGATCCTAGCAGCAAGGGAGTTCCCAGCATCGCTGGCGATGACCGAGCACCGAGGAGCGAGGAGTCCCCGGCGTCGCTGGCGATGTTCGAGCACCGAGGAGCAAGGAGTCCCCGGCGTCGCTGGCGATGTCCGAGCACCGAGGAGCGAGGAGTCCCCGGCGTCGCTGGCGATGTCCGAGCACCGAGGAGCGAGGAGTCCCTAGCATCGCTGGCGATGTCCGAGCACCGAGGAGTGTGGAGTCCCCGGCGTCGCTGGCGATGACCGAACACCGAGGAGCGAGGGGTCCCTGGCGTTGCTGCCGAAGTCCGAGCACCGAGGAGCGAGGAGTCCCCAGCGTAGCTAGCGATGTCCGAGCACCGAGGAGCGTGGAGTCCCCGGCGTCGCTGGCGATGTCCGAGCACCGAGGAGCAAAGAGTCCCCGGTGTCGCTGGCGATGATCGAGCACCAAGGAGCAAGGAGTCCCTGGCGTCGCTGGTGATGACCGAGCACCGAGGAGCGAGGGGTCCCTGGCGTCACTGGTGAAGTCCGAGCACCGAGGAGCGAGGAGTCCCCGGCATCGCTGGCGATGACCGAGCACCGAGGAGCATGGAGTCCCCAGCGTCGCTGGCGATGTCCGAGCACCGAGGAGCGAGGAGTCCCCGGCGTCGCTGGCGATGTCTGAGCACCAAGGAGCGTGGAGTCCCCGGTGTCGCTGGCGATGACCAAGCACCGAGGAGTGAGGGGTCCCCGGCATCGCTGGCGAAGTCCGAGCACCAAGGAGAGAGGAGTCCCCGGCATCGCTGGCAATGACCGAGCACCGAGGAGCATGGAGTCCCCAGCGTTGCTAGCGATGTCCGAGCACCGAGGAGCGAGGAGTCCCCGGCGTCATTGGCAATGACCGAGCACCGAGGAGCGAGGAGTCCCCGGCGTCGCCTGCGATGTCCAAGTACCGAGGAGCATGGAGTCCCCGGCGTTGCTGGCGATGACCGAGCACTGAGGAGCGAGGAGTCCTCGGCGTAGGCGGCGATGTCCGAGCACCGAGGAGTCCTCGGCATAGGCGGCAAGGTCCAAGCACCGACTTAGCTGACGACGTTTGTGCGGTGAAGTGTGCCCACTTAGTCCTCGAGCACAAAGAATCCGAGCGCTGAGGAGTAACCGGCGTAGCTTGCGATGAAGCACGAGCGACGAACAGTCTGGTCAACTGGTCGGCGGCGAAGTGAACATTGAGTAGAAACGACTGGCGAACAGTCCGATCAACTGGTCGGCGATGGAGTCCATGAACCAAGCGGGCTGACCAGTTGATCGGTGGAGAAGTCCGAGCACCCGGTGGTCCGATCACCTGGACGATGATCCTGCAATACAAACATGTTGAATGGGTAGTACATGATGTACAAATAAATAAACTCCGGAGAAAAATCAGCAATGGTGATGAAACGGCGTATGCAGTTCAGTGATCAGTTGGCGTGAAAATATATTTATGTTTAATATAAACCGTCCGAACAGTTAGTGTGTAGCTGAGTCTCTAGCCCTAGCTAGCCCATAGTCCATAACATCGAGCGCGGAGCCCGTGCACGTGTAGGAGGAACAGGCGTCGCTAAGGAGCCGCTGCCGACCACCCATAACGTAGAGCGCAGAGCCCGTAGCACGTGTAGGGAGGAGTCGGAGACAGGGCTGTCTCTGGAGGCGTCCGAGCATCAACGTGACTATTCGAGGGTTCAGAAAATCATTTGGAGAGCAAACATGGAGAAAACAGCTCGGAGAAATATTATGGTGATATATGGAGATTGGAGAATATTTAGAAGAATATTAAAGCGTGACTTAGCTTTAGACAGAATGTCTGGTCAGCGGCATATGGCGTTATCTGGTCGGCGACGTGGGAAGCTCGTTTACGGCTCGACGGCGACGAGGGATGTCAGTGAGGACCACCGAGTAATGACGACAAGGGGCATCGACGAAGGATGTCGGCGAAGGCCATCAGCAAAGGCCACCGAGTGGTGAGGACGAGTCAACGGTGAGGGACGTCGGTGAAAGATGTCGACAAAGGCCACCGAGCGGTGACGACGAGTCGACGGCGAGGGACGTCGGCGAAAGATGTCGGCGAAGGCCGCTGAGCGGTGACGACAAGTCGACGGCGAGGGACGTCGGTGAAAGATGTCGGTGAGGGCTATCGGCGAAGGCCGCCGAGGGCAGCGATGGTGAGTCATCGATGAGGGCTAACAAGAGCATCGGCGGCGAGTCGTCAATGAGCGCCAACCAGAGCAGTGGCGGCTAGTCATCGATGAGGGCTGACGAGAGCAGCGGCGGCGACTCATCGACGAGGGCCAACTAGAGCAACGGCGGCTAGTCGTCGACGAGGGCCAACCAGAGCAGCGGCGACTAGTCGTCGACGAGGGCTGACAAGAGCAGCGGTGGTGAGTCGTTGATGAGGGATATCAACGAGAGCCGACGAGAGCCATGGCAAGTCATCAACGAGGGCCGGTGAGAGCAGCGACGGCGAGTCATTGACAAGGACTGACGAGAGCAGCGGCGGTGAGTTGTTGGTGAAGACGACCTCGGAGGTGGCTCCAAGATCAGATCTGCTGTCGTAGGGGCTGGTGTAGCAGCAATGAATCATTGTCGTGGACCGGGATGGATCTCCACGAGATTGACGACGAGAATGCGTTGTTGATTTGAGGTCCATCTGGCTCGCCATGGATCAAGCGCACACCCCTACCTGGCACGCCAACTATCGATAGAATATGCTCGGCAGTCCACCGAGGGGTATCCCACGATGGTAGATTTGTCGGTGGGGATGTGCGTAATCAGGAACCAGATGCTGACACAAGGCGCAGAGACAGCAATTTAGGCAGGTTCGGGCCGTCTGATCGACGTAATACCCTATGTCCTGTGTCTTTGGTGTATTGTATTGAATACATGATGTCGAGTAGAGGACCCCTACCTCTCCTTATATACTCTGGAGGGGCAGGGTTACAAGTAAATTATAGTATTTAGTACTATACAATGTCTTGCGGTGCACGCTGAGCAGTGCTGTGCACGCCTTGATCTTGTGGGCTGGGCCACCTCCGATGGTGCGGCCCATGTCTTGGGGGCCATACCCCCACAGATTGCATCTAGTGGCACTTGGGGATCGTTGTGGCCGCGGATTTCTTGTTTCTCTTGGTGGTTGCCGCCACCTAGATGGTTTGGAGCAGCGGAGAAGCTTTGGCACGTGTTGGTGATTGTTCGTGGCTGGCTTCAGTGATTGTGAGGGGTCTTGCACCTTCCCCGGTGAAGAGCCGCAAGGTAGCTCTAGTAAATTGCTCATGTCATTGAGTTACCTCACTTGTGGGTAGGTTCTTGTGGCGTCTCTTGTGGTGGGCTAGGTATGTGATACTTATTAGCCGCCAAGCCACCAAGTGTTGGTCGACACAATGGGGACTAGCGTGCCAACAAGCATATAAACCTCGGGAGAAAAATTGGTTGTCTCTTGCCCTTTGGTATTCTTCCGGTGATTGAATTGGTATTCATCTTGTTATTGGTTCACTCCTCTACACGGCGGTATAATCACCCTACTCACTCATTTACATTCCCGCAAACTAGTTATAGCAAGCTCTTTAGTGTAGCTAGAATTGAGAGCTTGCTTTATAGCTTAAGTTCATCTAGTGGAGCTCTTTAGTGTAGCAAGTGTGATAGCTCTTAGTGAGTAGTGACTTATCAAATTGTGTGCCTAGTGATTATAGTAACTAGAATTATTGGATAGGTGGCTTGCAACCCTTGTAGAGTTAGAGCAAAATTGTATTGTGCCATTTATGTTACTAACCAATTTGCTCTAGTGCTTTGTAGAAGTTTTAAATAGGCTATTCACCTCCTCTAACCATATTAGGACCTTTCACCAAGTAAACCCACTCAACTCCCAATTGTAAATAAGTGGGGGAGAAGTATGGCCATAAAGCAGGATTATTCTTGCTAGCAATAGAAGGTTTTCTTCTAAAAGAAGTAAATGCAGGTCAACCTATGGTTGACGACACCTTGTGAGTAAATATTGGTTATTACCCAGTGGATGGATGTCATCCACAAACCTAACTCAGAGGTGCACCTAAATAATGATGCTGGGATATCGAAAAGCCTTGACTCTCATTTTGGGAAATCACAATGAGTCATTCAGGGTACTTTGAGTTTTGATAATAGGAGCATTATATCATAGAAAGACTACATGTGTCGACACGTACTTCTCTGAATAAACTGTATACAACATTCCAAGTTATCCAGTTAATAAGACCATGGCAGAGTGCTTTACTCACTCTTACTGGAACTTATTGAGTGATGTAATACATGTAGAGATAGTCTTGCTCACCAAAAAAGAGGTGTTTTGAGTTGTGATGCCAACACCTCATGGTACCTTTACTGTGGGTACAAAAGTGTTTTCGTCCTAGAATGGATTGAGAACAATGTGGTGGCAAGATCAAAGCAAGACTAGTAGCACAAGGGGTTTACGCAAAGCCTAGGCATTGATTTTCAATGCAAATTATTCTCCATAGTAAGTTATAAATTCCCGATACTATCTTTTGACTAGCAGTACAAAAACATCTATGATTGCAGTTGATAGTTGATAGATGTAGTGCCTACATATATTTATATGATCACTTGATTTGGTGTACTTGTGAAGCTTCCAGGAAGGAGTTCACATACACAACACTCATACATAAAATCGCAACACATATTGTGTATTGCTTAAGTCAATAATGGCTTAAACTAGTTAAGTCAAATTTGGTACAATCGACTTTGTGTGTATTCCCTAAACCGAAGGGATACAAGATTGATTACACGTGGTGTTCATTTTGAAGTCCTTGATTTGATTTTCATAGTGTCATATGGTGGTCAATAATCTTGACATCATTGGTGATGAACACATGTTAATAGCATGTAGTAATCTAAAGATGGAGTTTGAGATGGAAGTTATGGACTAAACCAAAATTTCATTTTATGTTTATGATCCAAGCATCTTCTCTTAGAATTTTGTACAAAAGCTATCTATATCCAGATCATATTGAGTGATTCAATATAAAGGTATCCTATGGTTGCTCTACCTCAGGATAGAGAAAGATTGTTTTATGCCATAGTGACTGAGATGAGATATTGGGACATGTGGTCTACTATCTCTGTGCTATTTATGCACTAATAAATCTTGTGAAAGTTCTTGGCTAGGTATTATTTTTACAATGATTTGATATCTAGTAGCAGCTCTACTCTTACCCAATTTTGGTGGATTGAAGTTAAGAATATCTTTTGATATCTCAAATAGCACATGTGGTCTTGGTGTAATCCATAATCCGATTATGTGGATATAATGATTCTGGTTATCTATAAGATCCCTAAATTCTAGATCATTAAAATAGGATTTACATGAATATGGAAAGACCATTTAGTGATAGTCTTTAAATAGACATTTAATGGTCAATTTCATTAATCATTCTGACATTGTATTGTAGAAGGCTTCACATGAATGTGTATAGCTTGACAGAATGATATATCACATACTGAAGTTATGTGGTGTTGATTCTATGAATCAATGGTCATTATCTATAAAGGTAATGCAACATGTGTTGTGTAGATGGAGAAAAATTATACTTAATGCAATATTTTGCACTAAGATGGTTATGTTCCATAGGTGATTTGGGCATATGAATATTTACAAACTAAGTCTTGTGATAATCTTGTGGAGATATTCACAGAATCTACCATACTTCACATTTCTTATGTGTTGAGTGCATTGGTATGAATTTACTTTGAGGTTTGCTAGTATCAGGGGGAGAGTCTCTCTGATTAATAACTTGTTGCAAACATCATATTGCACTCTTTTCTTTGTATGAGTTTTCCCATTGGGTTTCTCATATAAAATTTTTAATGAGGCAATATCAACACAAGGTTATGTCATATCATCCATTTTTCCCACAGGGGTTTTTGTGGACGATATTGGGACATAAGATGCATTGTACTCTTTTCTTTGTATGAGTTTTCCCATGGGGTTTCTCATATAAAGTTTTTAATGAGGCAATATCAACACAAGGTTATGTCATATCATCCATTTTTCCCACAGGGGTTTTTGGTGGACGATATTGGGACATAAGATGCATTGTACTCTTTTCTTTGTGTGAGTTTTCCATTTATGGTTTATCATATAAAGTTTTTGATGAGGCAATGTCAACATAAAGGTATATGCTATATCTTCTAGTTTTCCCCATTGGGGTTTTTGGAAGATGATATTTGAAGCATATTGACCCTATGGTCATGGTGTTTTAGACTAAGACTTTGGGTTTATCTCAAAGGGTCTAATAACATTGGTGAATGTATATCATGATGTTTCTCCTTATTTTTTCTACTGGGTTTTAAGGAGTTTTACCTGGTATACCAGTATTACTTTGGTTTTTCCTACAGGGTTTTCCAAAGATTCATAATGATGCATAATAGACGAACAGTGAAGACTACAAGAAGTAAATTGATTAAGGGGGAGTGTTGAGAATTATTGTTCAGTGATTAATCAGGGATTAATCCAAAGGGTGTCTTTTCACCTCTGAAACATATTCCAAATTAAGGCTCAGTGAATTTTTCTGCACGCTGATGTCGACCACTACTATGTTGTTTCAGAGAAAATCAAGATGACTCATTATATGTATATATACGTCACTATTATCGAATATATGGGGAATAGCCCCTGATTACGACAACCGAAGAAATTCTAGTGACACTTGTTATATATTTAAATTATTATCGCTCTGCGCTGTATTTTATATTAACCAAATGACCAGCTGATGTTACAATGTTGGAGGTGTAACACCCTAAAATTTGCTTCTCTTGAAATAGAGCCAAAATGATTTAATTTTATATTTTTATGCTCATGAAAACATGGGGAAATAATAAATTTTCATTAGATTAAAATTTATCTTATGGTAGAAACATATTTGTTGCATTCATGCCGGTCGTACCTTGTGTTTATATATGCAAAATATGTTTTTTTTAAATACGTTTAGGAGACGAATATCTATCGCGAGGAATTTTCCAGCTTCTTTCTGGAATTTAATTCCTACCTCCTTCACCTTAATCTTTATGTTCCAAGTTCCCAACAATCTTTTCATGAGCTCCAAATACATTATTTGGATTCATCAAAGTTCCAAAGTGTCTCTAAGAATTTTCTCCAAATTTTCGGAGGTCTTAGAGTATTTTTCGTGGCTTAAATATCAATTCTAGACTTTTCTAGAATTATTTTATTCATGAAATTAATTAATTCTGAAAAGAAATAATATATCTCATTTTCCAACCAACTCTCAAAGCCCATGTGCAATAATCCTAATAAATCCTAAAGGTCCATGCATTTATTTACTAATAGGCTTTAATGATTATTTAGGCCCATTAGTAAATGTGGAGGGTGCAACATCAATTAGTACCATATTGTTAGTTGATGTAGATGTGGGGAGCTTTCCTCCATATAAATATGAACCAACCCCTTAGGTAAAGCACACTAAAACTACCGTAACGGGAGCTCCTAATTTGGAAAATCCCTCGTGTAGTAAATTATATTTTTCTCCTCCTCTCACTGTCGCCGTCGCCGCAGTGCTGCCCGATGTCATAGATCCGTCGTCGACCCCAAGAAGGCCCAAGGTGAGTTCGTCGTCTTCTCCTCTTGTTCTGTGTGCTCTCGACTCGTCAAACCGTGGCCTCTAGGGCCTAATCCAAGCGCTCCGGGGAGCTTCTCGCCGTTAGTAATGGAGCTCCACCGCGCCGGTTTTCTTCTCCGACCGATGCCTCTCTCCCCCTCCTTTCTAATATGGGCCAACCAGATTCAATCCAATGGTCCAAGATCGCCCATACCCCTTCGCTAGGATTATTTGCAAAAGAGCCCATGCAGTTTCACGTAATATAACCCGCAGTCCATGGCACACTTCCAGAATACGTTTTCCTATTCTGAAAGCGTAGTTTCTTTCTTGTAGATTCAAAATATGTTTTCTCTTTCAGAGAGCGTAAAATCCCTCTGTTAGATTCAAAATACGTTTTCTTCTTTTGAAAATACAGTTTCTTCGATTAGATCCAAAATACGCTTTCATATAATTACAGTTTTGCCACTAATCTTGTTTTAGCCATAAACTCTTTGTTTTAACTCTGATTTGACCCGTTCAAGTTGTGTTAGATTCGTAATTGTGTAATCTACATATTTATACTATTGTTCAATATATTTTCAACTTTTAAAATTCGAGGTTAGATTTAATCTATTATTTTATTAAATGAAATCTTGTTTAATTCATAACTCCTTCGTTATAGCTCTAATTAGAGTGCTTTTCGTGTCTGTGTGTTCGTAGCGGAACGTAGATTCATTTTACAAACTTTTTATCTTGATTTTATGTTTGATGTACTATTCTTTTTTAGATCTATTGTTTGCTTTGTGTATGATTGCATGGATGCTTGTGTGGTGCTTTATGATCATGTCCAGTTAGTGAGAAGTACGTTGATGAAATAGAAAAAGTTGGTGATCTAGAAGGAGTCTTTTAGAGGTTACAATTCAGTAGAAGAAATATGTCGACAGAATATTATCGGTAGTCCTTCAATGGGTATCCCACGAAGGTAGATTGATCGGCAGAGGTGCGCGTAATTAAGAACAAGAAGGCAACTAAGACACAAGAGTTAGACAGGTTCGGGCCGTCAGCACGATGTAATACCCTACTCCTGTGGTATGTTGGATTGTATTGGCTATCATATGATATTGCGTGTGTTTTGAGGGGGTCCCTACTCGCCTTGTATAGTCTGGGGGGCAGAGTTACAAGTTGGTTAGATCTAGAAGATAACCGAGAAGTAATAACAGATTACAGGAAACATAGGATCATACGTATCCTAACAGATCTCGTAGTATCTTTAGGATATCTTCCTGGTGTCTTGCGGGGCACGCCGAGCAGCATCATGCTCTGCAAGGCTTCGTCTTGTGGGCTGAGCCACCCCTAGGGGCGTAGCCCATGTAGTCTACCGTGGGTATCTAGGGTTGTACCCCCCATAGCTAGTCCCCAAGCGCCTTGTATCCACTATGCAACACCGTCTTGAGCTTGTCTGAGCAGGTGTGAATAAAGCCGAGCAATCAGACTCATGGTCCAACCACCGTAATGGAAAGTCGAGCAGTTGTGGACCGTAGCCGACTAGCTTAACTATCCGGCAGAGCGCGAGCTTTCCCAAATAAGGCTTACCAAAAGGATGTAGGAGGTCAAGTTCAAAATAAAAAATTTCCCCATGGTAGACCAAGTGTGCCCACTTAGAGTTCGACCACGAGGAATGGAGATAATCTTCTTCAACTTTAGGTGGTGCGGAGTCTTCCTGATTATAGCAAACACACTCACCGCAAGGTGAAGTGTGCCCACTTAGTCCCCGAGCCTGCTAGTAGGTGACATAGTCACGTGGTGCTAGGGTCCAAAGTAGAAAAAAGTAGAAGACTAGCCGAGAAGGCAGCCAGTCCCCGGGCAAAGCCCTGAAATGAGAAAAACACATTCACCGCAAGGTGAAGTGTGCCCACTTAGTCCCCAAGCCTGACAGTAGGTGACGTGGTCACATGGTGCTAGGGTCAAAAACAATAGTAAATAGAAGAAAGTCCCCAGTGTGGTTAGGAACCAAGTCGTAGTGATTAACACAGTCCCCAAGCCACTAGTGGAAACCTTGGAGAAATCAAATCATGGAGAAAAAACCAGAGTAATGGCTGTACAGTAGGAGTTGCTGAGCCTTAATGGATTGTAGAGAAGTCAGCGAATATTCGGTGAGTAGTAACAAATTGTGGCAAAAAATGGGCGATATGGGCTACAGTTGCACGAAAGCCTAGGTAACGGCCCATCATACCACTTCAGAGAATTTAGAGAGGTGCAAATCATGGAGCGGTTTCCCAAAAACCCTTGAATGTGAAAAGTGGGGGAGTGCTTTATAACTGCGCCGCCACACTCTACGCTCCCACCTTTGCCACTTCGCCACTTCGCCTTCCTCCTCAGCCCTCATGCTTCTCGATTCATATTCACACGCGCTTCCACCACCAACCCCAAACTAGATCTGAGAGATGGCACCGAAGAGGGGAGTTGGTAACCCAAAGAAGGCGGCCGTTGGAGCTAGCCATGACAATGAGTGGATGCCATCGCTCATGGGGGAGATAGAGAACAACGGGATGGTGGAGGCGGACGTTCTTCCTGACCATGTCACCGCCGAATGGCGGCCAGCCAAGGGTGAGCCCTACCCAATGCCACATATCGACGAAGACGTAGTATTTGAAGATTATTTCTAGCACGGGTTAGGATTTCCTATTCATTCTTTCTTGTGGGATCTATTGGAGTTCTAGGGAGTGAGTCTGTGCAATTTAGACACCTGTTCTAGCCAAAGAAGAAGGGCATATCTCAGAATTCTTCCCCACTTCAACCTCTTCCGACACCTGTTCTGGCCAAAGAAGAAGGGTGGTGGCAGTTCTAGAGTGGTTGATGGCGTGTGTCTACAACTCCACGATGGGATGGTGGGAGAGTACATCACTGTACCGCTGAACATCTCATGGAAGGGGTGGAATGCCAGGTGTTTCTACATGAAGTAGAGCCTTCCTGCCATCCACTGTGATGTCAACCACATTCTAGAGAACTAGAATAGCTGGTCGGAGAAGCCGAGCAGTGCTGATATGGATCAGGTGAGGGAGCTCCTTAGCCTGATAAAGGGCGTAAAGATGAACGACACACTGGTGGCGGCGAGCTTTATAGTGCGCTATGACCAGCCCTGTAAGGAGAGGGCCCATGTGGGTTTTGACTTCATGGGGGACACTAACGGCACCTGGGAGAGGACAAAGAGGCTGTCGAGGGAGGTTGTGGTATGCCGAGTGGCCGAACTGTTCGCTCCTAACGCACCGTTCAACGTGTTAGGGAAAACGAGAGCCTTCAACTACACGAACCCACCTCCTTAGGTAAAAATCTCAATTGTTGTTCCTGATGCTTTTTATACTGTACCGATGTTGAGCAGTAAACTGATTCGCTTGTGGAAAGATCCATTTGTAGGAACAAGCAGCATACTTGTTGGGCATGCCTAGGAGCGATTGGCCAAAGGCAGTGGATGCCCGGCCAACCACTCAGCCAGAGGAAGGTGCCGTGAGCACCTCATCGAAGTCCGAAGGCGTAGGTGCTGGTCAGACGGAGAGTCCCTCCTGGTGTTGGAGAAGGTATGGGGGAAAAGGGCGGCGATAGATTTGTCGGCCCATAAGAATAGGAAGATGGCGGGTGCAGCACCCCGCAAGCCAGGCGGCATCTCGCTTGGCGGTGGTCAGACCCCTCGAACGTAGAGTGCGCCAATGTCTGAGTGGTCGGAGCACGATGGGGCTCTAGTAGCTCCTCCTCCAAGCACTAAGGCGCCACCGCGCAATAGGCATGTGGAGGTGTAGTCGAAAGGAGGGGAGGGAGTCCCCAAGCAATGGGTGGAGGGAGTCCCCAAGCGACAGGCAGAGGGAGTCCCAGAGCTATAGGCAAAGGAGAGGCCGACGGAGGGGGCCACAAGATCACCAGCCTAGGGCACACGGGTTGACCCCTGAGCCATGCCTGGGTGCTCTAGGAGGCAGCGCTGGTTCAGAACCATGTACCGGAAGGCCGACATGTAAGTATCCATGCCTTGGACTCATTTTACTGTGGATCCTTATAGTTGTGGCGATCGACAAGCTAATCTAATGCAGAGCGAGGCATACAGAGGATCTAAATCCATCCATCCAGACTGGCAATCAGTCGGTGGCTGGTCCTAGCATGGAGGCAATGCCGGTAGCCCCCATCCCAGAGTCCTCACATGCTCGGCGGCCTACAGAGGAGTCGACTACCGCTGCTGATGGAGTTGACGACGGAGAATGGTTGATGATGATGGCGGCCGATGTGACAGAGATGCTAGGAATGACAGTGGGATCCACCAAATCTTTGGAGCCGGGAGCTAGAGCTACCAACATCGTGCAGGAGTCTAGGGCGGGGAGGCTGGTGGTGCCGAAAGAGTAGGAAGCACTCCCTAAGTTGTCGGAGGGCGTGGTCGGACACGCTGTGCGGCCACCGAGCCCCCAGGTAGCGCTACCAGCTGTGGAGGAAGAGGACAAGGTGGAGGAGATTGAGCGTGAGGAATCATGACCTCAAGCCATCTGGATCCTCCACAAGCGAGGGGATGAAGTGGTGGTCGTGGAAGAGGAGGACACTACTAGGGAGGTCAGGAGGCTAGAGTCCACCCTTTCCATAGCCATGAAGCAGATCAAGGTTAGTATTGCATCGGCAATGTTCGTCTTTGATGTTGGAAATTAGAGTTCTTCATAATCTTTGTGCTTTTGAAGGGCATAGCATGAACTGCCATACACCAGCAGCAGCTGATCAAGAGAATGGAGCCCCTTACTGAGGAGAATGCAAAGCTGAAGGAGGCGGTGAAGCTGATGGAGAAGAACGTCCAGAGGGCCTAGCGTGAGTGGGATCTTGCTGAGTCCAACGCCAAGGACTTGGAGTACCAGAAGGGCATCCTATCCGAGCAGCTGGCCACAATCTCTGAGCAGCTGATGAGTCTTTCCGAGCAGCTAGAGCACAAATCCGAGCAGCTGAGAAACGTCTTTGAGCAGAGAAAAGGTATGGCAGATTGGAGAATTTGCTTTGCATTGCCAAACAGTCTTATTATTGCTGACGACATTATGCTTGTAGAGCAAGACGCAAAGCTCGGTCAGTTGCGTCAAATCGTTGGTCAACTCCAAGAGGAGGAGAAGAAGGCGTCTAGGCGAGCAGAGAAGCTAGCCAAGGAGCTAAAAGGTGAGTAGTTCATGGTCGGAGTTGTTGCTAAAGTGACTTCTTCACTTGATAGATCTTTTTGGTGCTTGTAGAATATTGTTAGAGGACCAAGGCATAGTTCAACATGCTAGAGCTAGATGCTAAAACCTAGAGGAAGAAACTTGAGGTCGTGGTTGCTGGGATCAAGCCTGTGCTCAACTACATCGACATGGAGGTAGCTCATCAGCCTGACGATAGACTACCATGTCCAGACACCATCATCGATAGATGCAAGGCAGCATGGGAGAACTTCAAGGGTTTCAACTGAGACGCCACTATCTCTGCCGTGACACACGCCCTAGCGATGGTCTGGTCCTACTACCCTACCATCGATCTTCAAGCGATAGGGGCCGGATTCACTAAAGGGATGGGTGCGATGAAGCAACAATAGCTGGAAGATGAGGTGGAGGACGCAGCGGAGAAGTTGGCCAGTGACGTCGATCTATTCGGCGAAGTGGATGGAGAGGGCCAAACGCAATGACCTGCTCAGAGAGTAACCTGTACATAACAGCTGGAGAGGAGAGTTAAATGTGTGAGGGCGCAGACAAACATTTATGTATGTGTATAAATGTTGTAAAGTGACATGTGCATGTTTATGCAGTTTGCCAATATTTCGATGAAAAATCATTGTAGTGTTAACCCTAACACGATTATGCGTAGTATAAGTAGCATCCGAGCAGTTAGTTTATTATAGAGCTCTTGGCCTTGGATAGCCCGTATTCCATCGAGCGTGGACATTAAACCATAGTAGAGAAATAATGGAGACAAATTATGGCGACAAAAACTTCATTCATTATGAAGAGGAGAGTACATATCTGGAGCGTTTCAAGCATAGAAACGTATAAGGTGCTCGATGTGCCATGAATTGGGGATATCGATTCCGTCCAAGTCACATAGCCAGTAAGACCCTGGTCGGGTAACCTCTTTGACCATATAAGGCCCTTCCCAGGGGGAGGAGAGCTTATGCATCCCTTCGGTTTCTATTTTCTATGGAGAACGAGGTCACCGACAGCAAATGAATGACCTTTGATGTTCCAATTGTAGTATCTTTGCAAGCCTTCTAGGTATTTGGCCGTGCAGATGCAATGATTAGGCATTCTTCTTTGGCCCTATCGACGTCCTCTGTCCGAATAGCTACGGCTTGTTCTTCATTATAATGTTCCACCCTAGGTGCTCGGAAGGCAATGTCCACTGGAAGTATGGCTTCTAAGCCATGGACCAAAAAGTACGAAGACACACTAGTGCTGTGACTAGCTTGAGTGTGCAATCCCCAGACCACAACTAGAAGCTCTTTGAGCCATCTGATCGGATGCTTTTCCTCTTTCTGATATAGCCTCTTTTTGAGGGCATCAAGGATCATGTCATTCGCCCGTTCGACCTAGCCGTTGGGTCTAGGATGGACAATGGAGACATATTTAACGGAGATGCATCGGTCTTCATTGAAGTCTAAAAAATGATGACCAATGAATGTAGTTCCGAGGTTGGTGATAATGCTATTCGGGAGACCAAAACTGTGGATGATATCTTCGAAGAGCTCGACTGCCTTCTTAGCAGTAGCTGAAACAAGTGGTTTGTATTTGATCCACTTAGAGAACTTGTCAATGGCGACGTACACGTATTGGAAACCAACTAGCGCTGGCTTGAAAGGCTCAATCATGTCCAGTCCCCAGCATGCAAAAGGCCAAGAAGTTGGGATGGTCTGCAATTCCTGCGCCAGCACATGTATCTGCTTGGTGAAAAATTGACATCCTTCACAACGTCGGACGAGGTCTTCTACGTCGGCGATGTCTGTGGGCCAATAAAAACCAGCTCAGAAAGCTTTGCCGACTAGGTTTCTCGAGGCCACATGATTGCCACAGGAACCATAGTGAATTTCAAGAAGTAGTTTCACTCCCTCTTCTTGGGTGATGCATTTCTACAGTATCCCTTTCTTGGCACTTTTCCTCATCAAGTTCCCATCTACCAGCATGTAATGCTTATTGTGACGAATTAGGCATTCAGTTTTTGTCTTGTCGGTGGGTACATCGGCGCTGGTGAGGTACTTGATGAACTGTTCCCTCCAATCGGCGGCCGGTGAAGGTACTGCAAGTACTAGCTGCTCAACAGGGGGGGGATTTCTGGAACTTCCTTCTCTTCCTTAATGGATGGCATAAAGAGGTCTTGAACAAAAACCCCAGGCGAAATCGTGGAGCGAGAAGAGCCTATCTTGGATAGGTGGTTGGTGAGCTGATTTTGATCTCGTACCACATGGTGGTACTCGATACCGTTGAACTTCCCTTCGAGTTTCCTGATTTTGGAGCAATATGCATCCATCTTCTCACTGGAACAGGACCAGTCTTTGTTGAGCTAGTTGATGACCAGCGTGGAGTCTCCATATACCACGAGGCATTTGACGCTAAGCTCGACGGCTATATGGAGTCCGTGGAGACATGCTTCATATTCGGCGGCGTTGTTGGAGGCTGGAAAATGAATTCAAAGAACATATGTGGAGAAGCAGACCAGGTTGGGGTGGCCAATAGAAAGTGTGTTGCATGGTGGAGGAGGGTGAGAAGGTGTAACACCCCGGGTGTTAGTCATGAGTTAAGCAGCGAAATTGGACTTAAGTAGGATATGTCAAGCATTGATTATGATCTCTAGTTCATAATCTAGAAGTAATGATGAAGGTATTGAGGTCAAACCTATGAAAATGAGTCCCAACCTGAACTTGGACAACACACCTTTGCTTACATGTGTACCTTGGTTAAAGATTAGGCTTGAGTAATGTTAAACATGCTTATTTCATGAACATTACATCAACATGCATCCATCTTGACCAGTGGAAAAGTTTCATGAAATTTGGAGCCAAGAAGTCACATGAAATGATAAGTTATAACCTTGATTGAATTGCTTTATTAAGTAAATGGGAATATGAGATGTCAACCAAAGCTTGCAACCTAGCTCAAACAACTCTATTTACACTCATGAACAAAATTTATGCAGGATTCATGTTGCGCAAGTGGCCAGAAAATGTTTCAATAGATCAAAAAGGATAATTTAAGCTTTGTCATGATGCTACTTTGACTTGGTTTGAACTGTCACTTAGAGTGTTTTCATGGCAGTGGAACCTAAATAAAAGTTGTGGTTCATATTATGTAGAATAAAATTTGTTTAATGGTTAAGAGCTAAATCAGTGCCTAGCTTAGCCAAACAGAGCTCACAAGAATCAACAAAATATTGTTTTGGAATTCCAAAATTTGGCTAAGTCTAGGATGACTGAATCTTCGTGTTTCCGTTTTCATGTACCTGTCTTTGGTGAATTTTAGTTTGCAAACCATGTCGAATTTGGCCAAACTCCTTTAATCAAGGTTGTAGTACTCACGTAGCACTACAACAAGGAGAAATTGGTTGATCGAATCATCAAATGGTTTGGGAGATATCGAGGGGAGAAGTTCAAGGTTTTCGTCGGCTTGAAACTAAATTCAGTTTTCAATTTTCATGAACCCCAATTTGGAACCTTGTATCTCTGCAACCAGGCCGAATTAGACTTTGGCACTTTAAGAAAAGTTGGATATCTCGTGTACCTCTACAACTTTGATTACTACCGCTTGTGCCAAAACTAAACGGATTAGGAGTTACGAAGGGAGGAAGATTGATGTCTCCATATATTTTTGCGGTGGTATTAGTTACTTCCTTCAAGTTGTGAAACAAATGGCGTCATGGCCGACTGGCTTCGGGCGCCGCAGGCCACGTGGCTGGCCTCGCTCTCACATGCTGGCCACGTTGCTCCTCTGATTGGGAAAACCGAGCCTGAGCGCTCGCCCCTCCCTCGCTCTCCCATTCTTTCTCGCTCTGTCTTCGTCCTTCTTCCTCGCTCTCACCATGAATGGCCGAGCAGTAAAGCTTGCACCGCCATTGCTCCTACTCCATCGCTGGTCCTTCCTCCTCCTCCCTCTGGTTGTGTAGGCCCTCGCACTACACCTTTCCTAGTCCTCGCCACTACATCGACTGCTCCGAGCCATGTTGCCTCCTCGCTGCTGCAACCGACCATGCAGATGTTGTACTGGCCACTCCCAGCAGGCTGCGGCCAAGCTACTGCCGAGACAGGACCACGGCTGGCCACAGCTAGAGTCGGTCGTCCCCTTCCTCATCACCGCCGGCCACCTGTTGCCCGGAGCCTAGCCTCCCCGGCGTCATCCTTCGTCCTCTGCTTCGTCCTGCATTGAGAAGTTGAAGAAGATGGGGTAAATCATAGATAGAAACTCTTTGGTTGGTCCATTTGCTTAATGCCTAGACACATACATTTACAATTGCGGGCTTGGTGGATTTCCAGAAAGTTTAGGGTTCTGGATGAAAATGTGTTTTTCTTTTATGTTTTCCTTTTATGCATGTAATCGGCTCAAACTTCTAAAATGCATCGTAAATTGTAGAAAAATCCAAAAATAGCAAGTGAATACTTTTTGGAATCCTTGAGAGTAGCTCTATGTAGTGATGCAATAATATGATATGTGTTAGTATAAAGTATTTGCTGTTTTTATTTATCTATGATAGTAAGGTTTTCTAGGAAGAAATTCATATCTACAGTTGTGGTGCTCCAATTGCTTTGAAACCGTTATGGTAGGGTACTAATGCTATGTGGGTGCTGTGGTAAAAATTTTAGGCTCATTGGATGCAGTATGAAGAAGTTATTGATTTATCTTGTGTATGGTTGGATAAATAACTTTAAATGATTTTAGATAAGTTATAATTTTTATGATGAGGTAAAAATGGAAAATATTGGTCTGTTACCTTGGTATGATGTTGTTGTGTCATGTTGATACATAATATGACCATGCATTTGCAGAAAATATTGAATTTCATATTTATCTTGCTCTCACATGATTTCTTGCAATTGTAATTTGTCCTTTTTGTAGTAATTAAATTACAAAACCTGAGCATGTGAGATTTGTATAGTAATCATGTTTGGTCATCATCTTCCTCTCATAAAAATCTCAGCCCCAAATTAGTTGTTCTCATATGGCACTAATATATATATATATATATATATATATATATATATATATATATATATATATATATATATATATATATATATATATATATATATATATATATATACATATATATATATATATGGAAGTTAATGAAAGTTAATAACAAATAGGCATATGCCTAAGCAATGAGATGCTACTTTAATTACACTAATTTTTTGAAATGTAGTTGAGCTATATGGATGTTTGTTTGATCCTTTGAATGATGTATGTATGAAATCTCTGTTGGGGGAAACAAGTGAAAACAGCAACAAGCTACCTTCTGAAATTTGGCTGCTATGGAAGTTAATGAAAGTTAATAACAAATAGGCATATGCCTAAGCAATGAGATGCTACTTTAATTACACTAATTTTTTGAAATGTAGTTGAGCTATATGGATGTCTGTTTGATCCTTTGAATGATATATGTATGAAATCTCTGTTGGGGGAAACAAGTGAAAACACCAACATGCTACCTTCTGAAATTTGGCTGCATGTGTACTTTTTGTGGTGCAATCGTTTTTGAGATGATAATGATGTTTTCTGTGAATGTGGTGAATACAAACGTTGTAGGTAACTTCATAATCTAGCTTGTGTTCAATTTTCATGGTCATAAGTCTGATGGTTTAGGAGATATAGATTTTACAAATTCATTGTTAGGTTTTGCATGCTCTCTGTGTAGATCTGAATGATTGTGTTGTTTGACTTAGCTAAGCTTTGAATCATGTTTTGGTGATACTAGAAGAAGTATAGTGCTTTTCATGAGATTTCTAAATTGTTAAAGATCACAACCTTTGGTGGTCTAAATCTCCAGTTATGAGCTTATGAAATGGAATGACAAAATTTGTCCTAATCTGGATAGAGATGTCTTCTTTGTGATGTTTGACCTGGTTAACTTTAGAATTAGCTTGTGATATTTATGAGAAAGTTGTGTATGGTTTGCTAAGCTTTCTAAACAGTCTAGAACCACATTTTTGTGCAAGCTAGAACTCAACTTATTGCTGTCTGAAGTTACATGTCAAATTCAGTCCATATTTTGAACAGAATTGTTGCTTTGTGTGTTTAAGGCTAAATAACTGTTGAATCACCTAAAGATGATAATAAGAAAGTTGTTGATAACTTAATAATCTTTCTATAAAGTTAAGAATCATGCTTGTTGGATGATTAGAACTCTAGTTATATATTTCTAAAGTTCATGTTAGTTTTCTATCCTTATCGGTATAGACCTGAGATATTGGCATATTTGATCATGTTAACCTATGAATTAGCTTTTAGAATGAATAACAAAGTTTTAGATAATTTCATTAGCTTTACAGAAAGTCTAGGTTCACCCTTGTTGGATGATTATATCTCTAGTTATTGTTAAAACAAGTGACTGTTGTGCTGCTATCCAGATTTCTATACATGTGCTAGGTGATTGCTTTAGCTTGCTCTTGTTTTGGCTAAACATGTTGGTTAGTTCTTGATCGATGCATGTGTGCAATATCTAAACTTATGTTCACTTGTGTGCCATGCCTAATATGCTCGCCATCCCTCTATAATAGGTTGTGTGATGTTTAGTTAAATAACTCTAGGTGTCTATGTCTTGCATGATCTTATCTTTGCCTTGAATGCTATTATGTGATGCATCTCATATTACCATTCTTCATATTCATGCACTTGCATCTTGCATCTCATCTAGGTACGCTAGATGAACCACGTGAAGGACGTGATGATGGAGTCGAACCAGAAGACGGTGTTGGTGGACGTATCCCGAAGATCGAAGGACCCCTAGAGTACATGCCTAACAGGAGATGCTCACCAAGCGAGTGTCATCTAATAAGCACTGACCTAGTGTTGGATCCTAGACAAGCCCCAAAGCATTCTAAACCTCCTATGTTTTTATAAATATCACTTGAGTCTTTTTTATGTTTGATGCATTAGGTTATAGGAGTTGATTAGAACCACTTCATGCATATATATATTCCTTGCCCATATACATACCTTGAACCCTATATAGGTCCAGAATCGAATATATGCTTAGACATGCTTAGGCCAGTTGAAGTTAGGTGATTTCCTGTCACATGCGAGATATGGTAATTATCTTGTCACGGTTGGCTATATTTGCTATCGTAAAAAAGAATCATGTGCTAATAAATGAAAGGAGACAAGGTGGAGTTGTGATACCCGTCTGTGTCGTTTAAGGACCAATCCGCTGTACGTCCTCATGTCATGTTGAATGCATGCCTAGCACTTAGCTAGCCGGATCCGATGATACGACCACGAAGCTGAGTAGCTCAATTCAGGCCGAGCCTAGGTAAGTGGAAGTGCGCACTCTAGAGGCAGTAAGGATCTACGGAGAGCCAATGGCGTGAGTCCAAGGGCGGGTTCGAGACCCGATCTTCCTGGCAGATTGGTAGAATCTCTGAGGGTGCGGCGCTGATCAAACCCGTGAGTTAGTCCTGAATTATACCAAAGGTGACCTGAGGCTACCTTCGTGGGGTGTGCCTCGGTTTGTGTTAGAAATAAATTCCCCAGCTGGTTAGGAACCGATTCAAATCGTTGTCTCTCCCGGATAGTGAGAACTTGACTGAGCAGCGACAATGTAGAGTAACTAAATAGAAACTTGATGGTTATGATGATGATACTCATATTACTACACCAGATATAGTTACTAATGTTTGTTTAGCTTGATCAAGTGATTGCTCTAGTACAGGTGCTAATCTAGAGATGCTTAATTGAATAGGTATAACTTGATGCTGGAGATGATAAATGTTGACTCATGTTACTTAAGCTTTTATGCAAAATGTTGTCAAGCTAGCTCCACTTATAAAGCCTTGCATACTCCTTGGTGTCATATTATTTTTTGTTTATGACAGGTAAGTCTAGCTGAGTACAGTTGAGTACTCAGGGTTTATCCCACTATGTTGCAGGTGAAGTTCTCGGCCTGCTGACGATGGTGGCTAACCGCCAGTGGGCTCGGCGACTCTATATAGTATTCTCATCTTATGCTTTTGTCGGAGGATGTCACTTATGCTAACAATGTATTTGGAACTTATATTCTTGTAACCATTTGAAAGCTATGTTGTTTTCACTAATTGGTTTTGAAACCCAAATTTGTACTATTACTTGTGAACTCTTTTGTAATATTATTTCTGTTGCAACTCTGTGTATGTGATTTGTATTTGCTTAATCATGCGATCTTGGTTATGATGTTGATTTTATCGAGGTCCTTCGTGACACTCGGCAGACTACCGGGTTTATATAAGTGAAAGTGTGTGCGCGTCAACATGCTAAACGGGGACAGCCGTACTTGATCTTGTATAAATTGGGCGATTCTGTCACGGAAGGGTGCTAGACACGGAGGAGAGAAAGGGTGTTGGATGTGGAAGGAAGAAGGTGTTGGTGGGGTTTTATTGAACAAGTAGGTGAGATAGTGTTTGGGTATGTTTTTAATGGGTTGGCTGGGCCTCAGGCCAATTAGGGCCTCTTAAGAGATCCTCCTCAAGAGGCCCGCCTATAAAGATGGAGTCTGTTGATAGAGGACCTAGACACACCTTTGTAGATTGATTTAGAGAGGAAGTAGATTTCTTGCTATGTCTGGAAAGGCAACATATCAGGTGCAAACCAACCAACTTGTGCAAACTTAGAAACTACCGATGAGGACCACTAGATGCCAATCCAATGGATGGGGTGAGGGGGCTTAAGCGCAAAGAAAAAGGCCGGCGTGTGAGGGGCTTAAGCGCAAAAAAAATCCCACCTCTCACCCCATCTTTTGGATCAGCATCTAGTGGTCCTGATTGATAGTTTTCAAGTTTGCACAGGTTGGTTGGTTTGCGTCTGATACTTTGCCGTCTTGAAATAGCCCGACCGCCTCTAGAAACAGGCAAACAGCCATGTATTTTGGGGATTGTAACATTTTTAGCCAACTTCTATAAATAAATTCCGTTGTAGTGTCACTACGGCTGCCCAACTCTCCAAGTCATATATGCGCCATCGAATACAAAGTTTGTGCACCAAGAAAAGGATATCCTTGTACCGCTCATAGCAAGTCCCTGTTGATCAAAACCAAGCTCAAAGCGTCTAAATTGATAGAGAGCCACCTAGGTTCTAAGTGCTCTGGATCACGACGATACAGGGGCACTTAACACAAATTAATAAGGCCTGAAGCTACGAGGCCTAAACTCTCAAAGAGATTACACGTAACACTCTGTGTTTTTCCTCCTACTAAAAGGCGCGAAAATTATGAACTTTTAAAATTTACAACAAATTAAAATTTAGTTTATTGTTTATGTGCAAAACCGTTTAAAAAAATAAAATGCTTCAACAAAACTCACCATGTGCATTTTAGAGTTCTTTTTTTTTCTAAAATTTACTTGTGGCACCCAAATCTTTCTTTACTTTTAAAACCATTTAAATCCTATTCAAATTTGAGGTTAAGCCATTCCCGTAAAAGAATAAATCCTTTCCCTTAATTGCTCTGAGGCCTAAAACCAACCAGGGAGCCCAATCTCTCTCCCTCCTCATTTTATGCCAGCCCGGGAAACCAGCTCACCCTTTTGGCACGGGAACAGTTCAGCTCGGCCTGCTCCTCATTTTTTTAAAACTATATGCATATAGATAGATAAACAATAATAAAACTACATTGTTAGTCATATTCTAATTATACTAATGATGCGTGTATTATTAGTATTTAAGATAAAACATGGGCTACTAATTACATGTGGACACAATTTTTAAATAGTTTGAATGCCACCGTTTTGAAACAATATTAAGGGAACAGGGTGTCGTCGACGGTGATATCTCCAGGTCCAGCTCCAATGATTCCACCTTTCCACCCAACTTTGGAAGAAGGGCGACAGGCTCGGAAATAAGCTAAAGAAAGAAACCAACACGATGAAAAACAGAAAAAGGCACGTACCGAGGCGGAAGTTCTCGAGGGCGGAGAGTCCCTCTGCCTACCGGGCCACCTGCTCGCACAGCCGGGCGTTCGCCTCCTCCATCCCCATCACTCAGCCTCGAAGCATGAGCACTTCCTGGTCTGCCTCCGACTGGGCCTTTCGCTCCAACTCCAGGGCCTTTCGCGCCGACTCCAGGGCATTCCACTTCGACTCCAGGGTGTTCCGCTCCGACTCAAGGGTCTCCAAGGATTTTTGGAGCGCCGCGTCGGTGTCCTCCAGGGACTTCCGCAACTCCACCTCAGTCTCCGCCTGGCGGGCCTTCACCGCCTCAAGCCCCCACTCGGTGACGGTCTCCCACTCCGCCGCGCGCTGCTCCTTCGCCCGCACCGCGGTCACCTCGGCCACCTGGTCATGGGACTCGCGGCGGTCGGGTTCCAACTGACGCTCAAGCTCGGCCATCCGGGCATGCTCCATCCAGAGGAAACGGGACTTGTAGGACGACATCTCCTGCAGACCCTGCGAAAATGAGAAGCAAGCATGCTGAGGCAACCAACAAGAGACTAAGAGGTCAAGGACAAGCGCGGGAAACTCACCTCCGCGGCGAGCTACAGGTCGACCTTGACCAACTGCTGGACAGACTTAACCCGCTCCTGGGCATCCTCAAGCTTCACCGACAACTTGGCGAGATTGGAGTCCATGGCGAGTCCTCTCCCCACGAGGATGTCCCAAAGCTGACAGGACGAACCGAACCTTGGTCAGGTCCCTAGGACAGGGCCACACCAGGTCAGTGTCCTCCAGCCCGCTGGAGGGTCCGGCCTCCGACCGGACCAATGCCAGCTCCCACAACGGCGCTGGCAGCTCCACCACGTCATCCGCCTTGTCGTCGGAGGGGATCTCCACCACCTCATCTTCGCAGGCCACCAGTAGATGTTCCAGTTCTGACCCGGCCATATCTCCCGGCACCTTCGGCGCTGACCGGGATGGTGAGCCATGTAGCCCTCTGCCTAGCAAGGCAGGAAGCCCAGTCTCCCTCTCCTCTTCCGCCACAGCCGGTGGAGGAGGGGCCACAAGGGACACCTCCGATGCAGCCTCCACCATCACCACCGGGATTGCTGCCAACACCATCGCCACCACTGCCGTCGTGCTAGCAACCGACCCGGGGAGCACCACCCCCGAAAGGGAAGGACTCGCCACCACCACCCTGCTCTCCCCGCCGCTCGCCACGGCGCGCAGCAAGGTGGGCCTCCAAACCTCCTACACGGAAGTTGGGGCGATGCTTAACCTCGGCAGCGTCCAGCCGCTGTCAAAAAGCATAGGACAGTCATACTACAAAACAAGCGACCCAAAATCAAAAAAGTAGGAAAGCAAAGGGGAAAAGAACATGGAGTAAAGAAAGGGGAGCATAATAGTTTGGACACCACCGAGGCATTGAGAGGTCCGGGCTTTCCATCGACCTTCTCTTTGGGCTTCAGCTACAGCACCCGGTCGAGGCGACTCTAGACCTCGTCATTCGGCAGCTCCTCCAGCGACGCACGATCAGGGTCCGACGGGCCGCCGTACCTCCACATCGGCCGCACCCTCTCCGCCAATGAAGCAACCTGGCAGTGGTAGAGGGTGTGGAACACCCGCTCCGCATCAAGGTCACGCCGCATGAGCTTCTGGAGCTCCTCCTCGATGATCTCCACCTTCTTCTTCTCCCGACGGGAAGGGCCCCATGACCAACTATCCCGCCTCTCTGGCCTCCTGCCGGTGAACGTCGGGAACGGTGCCTCCACCGAGTTCCTGTTATAAAACCACTCCCCATGCCACCCTCGGTTGGAGTTGCAGGGGATGTACGTGGGATACGAGCCCCCCGCGCTTGGTTTCCTCTGCAAGGCGAAGCCCCCCACCGATGTGGCCTTGGGCAGATTACCCACTAGCAAAGATCGCGTAGAGAACAGCCGCCGGAAGAAGTCTGCATGTGGCTCCATCCTGAGGACGGCCTCGTAGACGGTGACGAAGCCAGCGATTTGCAACACCCCCTGTCGGATTGAGGTGTTGCAATTCTAGACCCCACTCATTGAGGAGCCCACATAGGAACCAGTGTGCGGGGTATCCTAACCTGTGCTCGTGGAAGGCAAGAAAGGAAACCACCTCGTTGGACCAAGGTTGCAGGAACTCCTCCCTCCCGGGAGCCCTCCAGTGCGCCACCTCCTTCGGCGGCAGAAACCCCTTCACGGCGAAGGCCTCCAACACTGACTCCCTCACAGTGGATGACCTCCAGCCCGACATTTCGCTCTGGGTTCACAAATGAATTTGTGAGTTTTCTCCTCTCCCTCGCTCTCTCCCTTTTCTCTCCTAGGAAATGCTCTCAGTGAGAAGGAAGATGAGAAGAGGCGGCAGATGAGGAATAGGCAAAGGAACAGGGCAAAAAGCCTTCTCCCTTCTCCTACTTAAGGAAAAGGGCGTAGCAGTTGGGGAAGGCACGCCGATTGAGGAAAGGCGAAATGATGGGTTTGATCGGGTGAAAGGTCCTTGTGTGGTTTTGGTAATTGAGTGACAACCTAGGTGAACTAATTGTATTTATGTGAGATACACAGGTGATTAGTCCATAGGTACATGCGTGTGAGCAACATATGCCATGAAGATGAAAATGGCTTAGAGATGATGCAAAGCTCACACATGTGATGATGAAGGAGCTCATTGCAAATGAGACATGACATTGAGTCATGTGATCAAGGTGGAGAAGATCAAGAGAAGACTTGGCTTGATGGACCGGTTGCAAGCGTGAAGGGCAAGTTGGAGGCTTTGGAGCGATGGACCACGTGGCGGTGAAGCTTAAGCAAGACTTGGCGCCGATGGATGAAGGCAACATTGAAAAGCAAGTGAAGTCAAGATTGATGAATCAATATGATCATGTGATGATATGAAGTGGATCATATCATTGTTGATTGTGTTGGTGCATGTGTTGCATCGACATTGGAGGAGATGGAATGGAATGCACAAGGCAAAGGTATAACCTAGGGCATTTCATTTCACCAGTCATAGGTGTGTAGAGAAGTTTATGACCGGGTTTAGGATAGATGGTCGTACTATCAAGAGGGGCAAACTTGTTTGCATATCGGTCATCTAGTGCCACTTGAGTGATCTAACTTTGCATCATCGCTAGGATTGAGTGGCGTGGCAAGTTGAGTGGCTAATCCTTTGGAAAGTGATTGTGAAAATGCTAACACACATACACATGGTGGTGTACACTTGGTGGTCTTGGCACATTTATAAAGGAGATGAAGCTGGAGTTGATGTGGATCAACTCAGCGATGGAACAGAGGTGAGAAGGGTTCAAAACTCCACCGACGGAGTGTCCGCCCGTAGAGTGCGGATAGTCCAACGGTGCCACCGGCACCCTATACAGAAAAGACAGGGTCTCATAGAGTGCACCGGACACTGGTGATGCAGTGACCGGATGCTGGGGTCCTGCGTTCGGTCAGTGGCAGCAGAGCGTGCGTAGGCATTGGTCTTCGACCAGACGCTGGCGCTGAAAGTGACCGGACGCTGGCAGGGTGCGTCCGGTCAGGCTGACGTATGGTGGCATAGGTGACACAGAAAAGTTGGAGAAGGACCAGACACTGACGCTGTGTCCGATCATGACCGACCGGACGCGTTCGGTCACGACTGGTACCTTACTGGAAACGACCGGATGCTGGGGTTGCTGCATCGGGTCAGTTTGAGCAGTTGCGTCCGATCATCACTTGACCATTGAGATCAAGTGACTGAGGTTGATTGGAGGCGACACATGGTGAGCATCCATTGACCGGACGCTGAGGTCCTGCGTCCGGTCGATACGACCGGAGCGTCCAGTCGTCCCAAGTTTTGCCCAGTGAAGGGGTAACGGCTAGTTTAGCCCATGGGGCTATAAATAGAAGGTGGTATCGGCCATGGCTGGGGTGGAGCACCTTGGGGGACTTTGTGTCCATGCTTGTGAGTGCTTGGGAGCCCTCCATCTCACATATGCTTGATAGGGATCATCCGATTGTGTGAGAGAGCGATTCTAGTGCGATTGCATCATGAGGTTGCATCGAGTGGCACTAGGTGATCGAGTTGCAAGCCAGTGGTGCTTGTTACTCTTAGAGGTTGGCACCTCCTAGATGGCTTGGTGGTGGTCTCCGTCGAAGCCCGCAAGAAGCTTGTGCGGTGCTGCAGAGAATAGCTTTGTGAGGGGCATTGTGCTCGCCCCGCGGGAGCCGCAAAGAGCAACTCTAGTTGAGCGTGTCATTGAGCTACCCTCACTTTCAGGGTAGGTTCTTGCAGTGCCCTATGTGCGGGCTTGGCGGGTGATGCCAATTAGCCACCAAACCACCAAGTGAGCGGTCGACACAACGGGGACTAGCGTGTTGGCAAGCATGTGAACCTTGGGAGAAAAATCACCATGTCAACCTTGTTCTTCCCGTTGGTTTGCATCCTCGGTTACACAAGCTTGTAATTACATTCATATACATTGTGCTTGTGTAGTTGCTCTTGTATTTAGTTAAGCTTGTGTAGCTCACTAGTTACCTTCTTGCTTGTGTAGCATAGAAGTGACTCCCTTGTGTGGCTAATTTGGTTTGTGTAACCTTGTTAGTCACATTGCTTAGTTTGTGTAGCTAAGTATTTGCGCTCTCTAATTTGGCATTGGTTGCCTTGTTATTGAGCATTGCTAGTGAGCTTAGTTGGCTTTGTGCTTTTGCTTACTAGCATGTGTAGGAGCTCCCTCATTGCTTGAAGTACTAGTGGCATAGGTTTGTGTGACCTTGGTCCTAGAATTGGTTAGGTGAGCTCTATCTAGCCCGGCACCTTTGTTGCTTAATTAGGATCTTAGCGAGGTGTTAGAGAACATAGATAGAGGGGTGTAGTCTTGGCTATACCGATAGTTTTAATTCTGCACTTGTTTTGGTTAGCCGGCGCGATTAAGTTTTAGTAATGACTATTCACCCCCCCCCCCTCTAGTCGCCATCTTGACCTTACAAGTGGTATCAGAGCTAGGTCTCTCATTTGTGGTCTTCACCGACCCGAGAGGATGGCGTCTAGTGGGCTAGATGTTTGTGAGACATATTTTTTATGGCACAAACTTTGCACTTTGGAAAAATCACATGCTTGATCATTTTCGTGCAAAGGGACCTAAGTTTTGGTGGATTGTCACTAGTGGTCTCACTCATGTCTTGGACTATAGAAATCTCACCAAAGCTCAAAGAGATCTCTATAAACTTGATGCACATGCTTGTTATTTTCTAATGGATGCATTGAGTTTTGATTTGATGAAACAAGTAAACTACACGAGAACTGCTCATGAGATATGGGAGTCCATCAACCTTTGGTGATTCCTCCACATGGGATGATGGCAAGTTCAAGAAGGAGGAGCCCAAGAAGGAGGCGCATTAGGATGTTGAGCATCACCACAACTCCGTGATTGTGGAAGAATGCTCCACCTCATGGTCAAGTGATGATGATGATCAATCCACTACAAGTTCATTTGGCAAGATTGATGATGCCACAAGTGTTGAAAATGATGATGCTACCCCATGCACACTTGATGGTTATGATGATGGATCATGCCCGGATGACATTGCTACTACAAGCTCTCCTACTTCACCACATTGCTTCATGTCACAAGGTGACACCAAGGTATCAAATGATAATGTGGTTGATCATGTTGATTCATATGATGAGCTTGTTAGTAGACTCGCTAGCATGACCATGTCTTTAAAAAATGAGAGAGCTAAAACATTGAAATTGGAAAACAAAAACTCATTTCTAAAGAACTCTTGTGAAGAACATAAGAAATTACTTGATGCTTTCAAATCTTCACATGATGATCTAAAACTGAATCATGAGACACTACTTGCATCTCATGATGAATTATTAGAACAACATGCTTCTCTCATTAAAGTGTTAACAAAGAAACTTAAAAATAGTGAGAGCTCATCACATGGATCAATTGATCAATCACAAATTGTTGCTAACCCTTGTGATGTAGGCAAGAAGCATGTATCCACCTCTTATGACGATTTATTAGAAATGCCATGTTCTTCTCATATAGATGCTTGTTCTACTTATATGTCTTGTGAGACTAACCTTTTGAAGGAGAACAATGAGCTCAATGAACAAGTGAAGAAATTGAGCAACAAGTTAGAGAGGTGCTACAACTCTCAAGTCACCTTTGAGCATATGTTGAAGACTCAAAGAAACTTTGGTGACAAGAGTGGAGTCGGCTTCAAGACTAGCAAAGTCAATCATCAAGAAAGCCGCAATGACATAAGTGGCATTGGCTTCAATAAGAGAGATGAAGAAGCAAGAACAAGAGAAGCTCTCTCATTTCATGTGCTTCAAGTGTCATGAAGTGGGACATCTTGCAAATGGTTGCCCCAATGAAGAAAAGCTCAAGTTGAAAAAAGAAGAAGAGAGGCTAAGGCATGTGAAGTGCTTCAAGTGCCGCACTTGGGGTCACCTTACCTCAATGTGCCCAACCAAGCAATTGGTGAAGCAACTAAAAGAGCCTCAACTAAAGCCACAAGTTGAGCAAGAGAAGACACCCCAAGAGCAAATCAAGATCAACCATGAAGACGGTGGTGATTTGATGATAAAGAAGAAGAAAACAAGAAGGGGTGGAAAGGCAAGGCATCCAATGCAAACTCAAGATGCCAAGATGATGAGCAAGAATGAAGATGAGAAGAAAGATTATGCTCACATCAAGTGCTTCAAGTGTGGAAATATGGGACACTTTGCCTCTAAGTGTCCTACCAAGCTTGAGAAGAAGGCTCAAGCAATCCATGAGAGGCAAGTCAATGAGAAGCACCACATGAGCAAAGAAGAGAAGGCTCAAGCAAAGAGAAAGTGTTACTCATGCCGGGACAGGGGACACATGGCACATTCATGTCCCCTAGGTGATATTTCTAAGCCTATTTCAATTGTTGATAATAATGTGCTTAGAAAGGATGGTAATGGTACCTCTATGGTTGCTATTGCAAAACATCCCGCTATTTATACTAAGGCTATGCCTAAGTATGTTGCTCCTAACTTGAGAGAACCCAAACTAGTTTGGGTACCATCAAAAAGTGGATAATTGTTTGTAGGTACCATGGGCATTGGAGGCTTGGTTCAAATGGTATTCATCTTATTGATTATGTAGTTGAGCCAAGTATTGATAAGTGATGATCATTATCCCAATGCCATGATTAACTGAGTAAAGTCCAAGTGCTATAATTCAAGTTGTTGTTGATTCATTGGATATATTTGATGACTTACAAATAATTGAGTTGAAGCTTGCTAGTTGGATGATCATGAGCTAACCAAGGTATATCTCTTGTTGATCATTTCATTTGCACTGCAGGATTCTGGTTCTTTGCTGAGTGCAGGCCGCACTCGGCAAAGCCCGCTTTACACTTGGCAAAGGCTTTGCCGAGTGCCGCACTCGGCAAAAAGCACTCAGCAAAGAATTCGTCGGCAAAGAATTCTTTGCCGAGTGCCACCTGTCGGGCACTCGGCAAAGCCTTTGCCGAGTGCCATGTCAGCACTCAGCAAAGTTAACGTCCGCCGTCATCTTCCGGTTTCTTTGCCGAGTGCTGACGTGGCAGGCACTCGGCAAAGAGTTTTTAATTTTTTTAAAAAAAATAATATTTGCCGAGTGCCGCTCTGATAGGCACTCGGCAAAGTAATTTTTTTTGGAAACAATCTTTGTCGAGTGCTAACACTCGGCAAACTTATGGTCACTTTGCCAAGTGCCATGTCAGCACTTGGCAAAGCTGTTGTGCTGGGAAAAACTTCCCCAGCTTTGCCGAGTGTTTGCACTCGACAAATCTGGGTAATTTTTTTTTCAGTTTTTTCACATTCCATCCATGCAATATCACATATATTCAACACAAATCCATACAATATCACATATATCACATATATATATCACATTCCATCCATACAATTCAACACAAATCCATTCACAAGTTCATCCGTAACAAATCCATCCATCCATCACAAGTACATCCATACAAATCCATCACTAGTCCAACATAAGTCCAACAAAACCATCACAGAAGCCAATCCATCACTAGTCCAACATAACCATCACAAGTCCAAAAGCGAAATGAGAGGTATCACATGTGGGGATGTACTGGTTTGTGAACATCGTACGTGCAACGTGCTCGAAACTTTTTCAAATTTTTACCATAGGATACGCATACGATATCATGACATCTCAACAAGTTTCGTGATTTTTGGAATTCGTTTGCATTTTTTAGAATTAAAAAACCGCCCGCACAGAAGATGGTGGTGTTGCCCTGTGCGCACGTTGATCGAAATTTTGGGTCAGTTCATGGATTTGGCCTAACTTTACACTCAAAAACAAGAATATCATTTTTTGAATCATTCAAATCGAATATTCGATGCACCCGCAGTTCAAACCTACATTTTCTGGAAAAATTCAACAAATCGAAATAAAGTGAAAAATATAGCAAAATGTACTAAAAATGTGCCAAATTTGAACATGTTGATCATGGTACTGTAGAAATGCTTCACAAAAAAACTGGCGGCCAAAACCAAAAAAATATATTTTTTGTCGAGTGCTAGGGCTGGCACTCAGCAAAGAGGTCGTTTGCCGAGTGCCGGCCACATGGCACTCAGCAAAATCCAGCCGGCTTGGTGGCCCCAGAGCCTGCCACGTGGCAGCTCTTTGCCGAGTGCCTAACGGCAGGCACTCAGCAAAGGTGACGGCCATGGATGTCGTTTGCCCCCTGTCACTCTTTGACGAGTGCCCATGTTTGCCGAGAGCCCGGCACTCGGCAAAGAACTTCTTTGCCGAGTGCCTGAGTTTGCCGAGAGTCAGGCACTCGGCAAAGCGTCCTTTGCTGAGTGTTGGGTTTGGCGCTCGGCAAAGTGGCTCTTTGCCGAGTGCCCGAGTTTTGCCACTCGGCAAACCTCTATGCACTCGGCAAAGATCCAGTTTCCTGTAGTGTTGGGTGCATATGAGTTGATTGAATTGGATAAATATGCAATGTTGCTTGCTATGAGATAATTGAATGGATAATTGATTAGTAGTCAAGTTTTGATTCATTTATGTTGGATAAGTTCATAAGATGATATTTAGTAAGTGGATTGAATGGATTTATGTCTTGTGAAAGTATTCAAATGAGTTAGTTTCAAGTTTGATTCATATTTGATGAAGTATAGCTCAAGTGATTGAAATCTGTCCTATATTGAAAATCTGTGTGAGCTGTGATCTTAGCCCTGTTTGAGTAATCAAAACTTATTGGATTGACATAAAATTAGTGTATATGCTATAGACTTATGGTATAAGATTCTGTACAATTTTCATGAGGATTGGATAAGAAATGCTTCGGTTTTGGAGTGGATCTTATTAGCTATAGTGTAGCAGTTTTCAGCATGTAGCAGTGGTGGAAGAATTGAAATCTGGTAGCAATCTAGAAGTCAAATGAAGCTTAAATTTTTACAGCTGCTAGATAACTTAGTTATTCACATCTCCACCAAATTTTGTGGCATTTGGATTTGTACTTTAGGACATATGCTTTTTTCTTTGAAGAGTACAAAATCTGCTAGAAAAGTGACAAATGTTGGATTGATCTAGAGTCACTTTGATTGAAAGGTCCTCAAGTTGGAAACTTGTTTATAAGTAATTGAGGCACCTAAGTTTGGTTTTGAGATGATCTAAAAGCATGACAAGCAAAGAGTACAAGGCCATTTGATTATGGAGTGTACTTTGCATATATTTGGTACTTAAATTGGAAGATCAAGATCAAACTCAAGATGAAGTATAAGTTTAAGTTCTAGTGACTATTGGAAATCATTTGGTAGAAAGAAAAGAACTTAAACAAGAAGAAAGAAAAGGACTTAAAGAAGGAATCAAGGTTACTCACCAAGTTAAGTCCATCACTTGGATCAATCAATCAAGTCATGTCAAGTGAGTATCAAGAATGGTTCTTGGAGAGAGGTCACTTCTCCCTAGTGTAGGGGCTTGCCGCCTATGAGTAGGTAAACCAAGTGTGGTACTTAGAAGGCTAACATGGAAGTGGTGATCTGAGAAATATTTGAGATGCTCAGTTGAAGTAATCAAAAGGATTGATCAAGAAAAGCAAGCAACACCCAAAAGAGAGCTAATCATGATATTTCAAGTGGTATTCTCACGTTGATGCTCTCATGCAAGCATTGATCAAAAGATGAAGTAAGCCAACCACAACAAGAAAGTGCACTTGATCATAAGTGATATTCATTTCATATGGGTGAAGAGTGAAATTCAAAATGGTATCTATTGGTCTTCACCGTGAGTTTGCATCGTGAGGTTGCATATGGGTGAAGATTGGAATTCAAAATGACCATCATGAGGTTGCATCGAGTGGCACTAGGTGATCGAGTTGCAAGCCGGTGGTGCTTGTTACTCTTGGAGGTTGCCACCTCCTAGACATCTTGGTGGTGGTCTCCGTCGAAGCCCGCAAGAAGCTTGTGCGATGCCACGGAGAAGAGCTTTGTGAGGGGCATTGTGCTCGCCCTATGGGAGCCACGAAGAGCAACTCTAGTTGAGCGTGTCATTGAGCTACCTCACTTCTGGGGTAGGTTCTTGTGGTGCCCGACATGCGGGCTTGGCGGGTGATACCAATTAGCCGCCGAACCACCAAGTGAGCGGTCGACACAATGGGGACTAGCGTGTTGGCAAGCACATGAACCTCGAGAGAAAAATCACCGTGTCAACCTTGTTCTTCCTGTTGGTTTGCATCCTCGATTACACAAGCTTGTAATTACTTTCATATACATTGTGCTTTTGTAGTTGCTCTTGTATTTAGTTAAGCTTATGTAGCTCACTAGTTACCTTCTTGCTTGTGTAGCATAGAAGTGGCTCCCTTGTGTGGCTAATTTGGTTTGTGTAGCTTGTTAGTCACATTGCTTAGTTTGTGTAGCTAAGTATTTGCGCTCTCTAATTTGGCATTGGTTGCCTTGTTATTGAGCATTGCTAGTGAGCTTAGTTGGCTTTGTGCTTTTGCTTACTAGCATGTGTAGGAGCTCCCTCATTGCTTGAAGTACTAGTGGCATAGGTTTGTGTGACCTTACTCCTAGAATTGGTTAGGTGAGCTCTAGCTAGCCCAGCACCTTTGTTGCTTAATTAGGATCTTAGCGAGGTGTTAGAGAACATAGATAGAGAGGTGTAGTCTTGGCTATACCGATAGTTTTAATTCCACACTTGTTTTGGTTAGCCAACGTGATTAAGTTTTAGTAACGACTATTCACCCCCCCCCCTCTAGTCGTCATCTCAACCTTACATCAGGGAAAGGCGAAACGACGGGCAAAAAACCATTTCCCTTACCCATTTTAATGCAGATGGGATACGATGGGACGCGCCCTGATCAATGAGACACGCCCTGCCCGATAGAACAGCGCCTGATCAGATGGGACGTGACCTGGGTATAGCCCACCACTACCGCACGCCGGGCACAAGAACCAAAGCGTCACCACACACCAGCGGCTCTCCGCCTCCCCAGGCAGGACTTGGAAAAATCCAAACAACAAGATCTCCGCCAGGAGAGACCATCGGGCTTCCTAAAGTTGATCGAACAGCTCTAGAAAACATCGAGAGATAGGTAAGGAGCAAAGGGACGCCCCATGTAGGCCATGTCGACTTCGTCACGAACGACGAGCACAGGTCCCGGTCGGATATTTCCGATTGGAGCTCTTCAAACCCCGTCACTCGAGTCATCAAGGTAACACTACTAACCCCTGCTATTTCTTTATATAATCATTCGTACATTCATACACGCATTCATTCCATACGCCCATGCCCCCTGGACGATTCGGGCCCTGAATCGCCCGGGGGCTCAAGAACTAAAGCATCGCACATGCAGCGAAATGCATCACAATGCTCCATGTTTTGTCATGAAACGACAGTTGCCTCATTCAACATGAGGAATGATTGATTGGGGTTTAGGGCTCGAGGCCGCCCCATGTCAAACAGAGCTAGGTGAGAAAACATAGATGAGCCCCATGTGGCCCTCGTCCCGTCTACCCCAAAGCAGATAGGGTCATCTCAACCTTCTTGTTCGATCATAAACCTCTCGCCAAGCCCACAGAATCTCCATCAAGGGGAGGCCAGTAGGCCACCCGGGTTGGTCTCTAGAATGACCCAGGCATCTGCCGGGTTATAGGTAAAGGAGCAGTGGAATGTCACAAGAGGGCTATGCCGACCCCGTCATGAACGACGGACCCGGATTCCACTTGATCATACCCGTTAGCGAGCTCACCGAGCACGTCACTCGAGCCCGAGCGATCAAGGCAAGCGACAAAGCTCAGCCCCTCTGGTTGTGAGAAACCAAGGATAGGGTAACGCACACAACTCAAACCGACCTCTACCAAAGCCTAAATGGGGCTTGGGGGCTCAAGACACCCAAAACACCTAGGTCTGCAACCCCAAACTCACCCCATCCCTCAGCTATGCCTCGACTACACACCAAATGCCTGGGCCTGCTACCCTGAACTCGCCCCATCCCTTGGCTATGCCTCGACTGCACACCCAAACGCCTGGGTCTATGACCCCGAACTCGCCCCATCAGGAACCGCGACCTCTGTCTCACCCGATCCCAAAACTAACTGACTAACTGCCTTGGCTGTGTGGGCTGAACCAAGGCCAAGATCCATGACTCTGACTCGCTCGATCCCACGGCGCACACCGATGCCAAGACCCGTGAGCTCGGTCTCGTTCGATCCCTAAACTAACTGCCTCGATCCCACGGCGCGCACCGACGCCAGGATCCATGACTCCAACTCGCCCAATCCCACGGCGCGCACCGACGCTAGGATCCACAACTTCGACTCGCCCGATCCCATGGCACGCACCGACACCAGGATCCATGACTCTGACTCACCCGATCCTATGGCACGCACCAATGCCAGGATCTACGACTCTGACTCGCCCGATCCCATGGCACGCACCGATGCTAGGATCCACGAGCTCCGTCTTGCCCGATCCCTAAAAAACAACTGACTCGACTAAAATACACGCACACACACACACACCCGCTAAATAAAACCCCCTAGATGATTCTACCCGAACCGCCCGGGGGCTCGGGGGCTACACCCATGGGTGCGCTCGCGCACACCCCCTAACGAAACAAAAACCTCCCCCACTGGCAACACGAAAACCCCCCAGACAATTCTGGCTGAATCGCCTAGGGGCTCGGGGGTACACCCGCGGGTGTGCTCGCGCGCACCTGCCGTCAAGACAAAAATCCCCCAGACAATTCTACCCGAATTGCCTGGGGGCTCGGGGGCTCCTGTCGGGTTCATAAACTCGGGGTCCCTCGTGGACTAGCTTCTCAATAAAGGCCCAGCCCAAGCAGACAATGCGCAACTCATAGGCCGGCCCAAGTACCTAAAAGACAGGCCAGATGGGCGATCCAATCTCTGATCGAAAGGCCTGGCCGAGGAGGAATGGCACCCGCTTCTGACTCCAGCCCGCCTCTCCGACCGGAGCGCTCGCTTTGATCTCCAGCCCACCTCCGGATGGCCTCTCTGACCGAAAGGCCTAGCCCAACACCACTTCTGACTTCGACCCTCTTCTCTGACCGAGGATGCACCGAACCCCTACTTACAACTCCTCTTTGACTGGCGCGATCAGAGCCGACTAGGACCAGCCGACCAGGGATGCCCGCTAGGTAGGGACTAGGAAACAGACAAAGAAAGTAAGGCAGGGCACACAAAGTCAACTGCAATACCAAGGACCATACCCTGTACACCTACAGGACAGTACCCTACGACCTCCCTGGCATGACAGAGCCCAAGCAGTGTTGTAGGTGCCAACATTTTCCCCTACAGTATTGTGGGCGCCATCAACTCCCATGCCAGACAAATACAGTAAGGCTCCCACACGTGCCTCTGAGGCATCAACAGTATTGTGAGCGTCGGCATTTACCGTAGCAGGCAAACACGGTAAAACCCCTCACATGCCCCTGGCATCAACAGTATGGCAGGTATCGACATCTGCCATACCTGAAGAAGATGACACAACCTCCCATGTGCATCTGACATTCAACAGTATTGTGGGTGCCTACCATCATCCTGTACCCACCGGCGTGGGCAACAAGGCTTAGTAACATACGTACTCTCTCCCTCTCACTTGTAAGGTCATCCCCTTCATCTATAAAAGGGGATGAGCTCTCTCCCAACAGATAGGTTGATTTAGATTGATCAAGTTCACTAGTACACAATAGCAGAACCACCAGGTTCAAACCACGAGCACACGCTCGAACACTTAGCACATAGCGGAGCTCCCGTCACTCTCGGCCCTTCTGACTGGAGTCCGACCGGACCTCTTGTACTCCCATCTTTCTCCTTCTCGTTTGTAACCCCACTGCAAACTTCGAGCACCTAGGCTTAGGAATAAAGTCACCGACCGACTCAAACTGGACGTAGAGCACGTTGCCTAAACCAGTATAAACCCTATGTCATTGAGTGCTAGGCCATCTCTGATCACAACATATGGCAAAACTACAAATATTTACGTGTTGGTCGCTTTCTGCACCGACAGCAGGGCATCGGGAAAATCATGTTGTCACTGGAGAGTGCACCGCAGATCATTAAGTTCAAAGCTGAGCATAGTGAATATTAATAGCGAGAACCTATTCTTCTGGTGCTCACTAGAGTGAAGGCACCAGAGAATAGGATGGACACGTGTTGGCAACTTGCACTACTAGAGAACAGACTTTAGAACGATGTCCCAATTTGGCATTAGCCTCGGCATTTTTTGCCTCCGGGACTAAAGGACCCTTTAGTCCCGGTTGGTAATACCAACCGGGACTAAAGGTCCCTGCCCAACGGTCGTCCGCGGGGCAGTAAAGCTTTTAGTCCCGGTTTGGGTGATGCCCCGGTAATAAATATTAATCTTTAGTCCCGGTTTGGCCCCTTAACCAGGACTAATTATCCCAGCCTATACACCGGCTCATTTCTTCCTCCCCGAGCCCGAGCCATTCCATTCAAACTCATTGCCTCTGTTCTTCAGCTTGCTGTTGTTCTTGCTCTCTCCCCCTCCATTGGTGTTGCTCTTCGATTTTGGAGGTAACAAACTTAATCCTCTTATGTTTTATCAGTAGCTTATCTCATTTTGCGATGTAGATGCATATGTAACTTTATATGTTGGACTTTATTATGATTTTATATGTCATTTTTAGCTCAAAATCACATGATGATTTGCATATATGTTTGGATAAACAAAAGTTAAATTAGTTCATCAAAATCACGCCTTGCTCGTCCTCGCTGGAGCACGCGCCATCCTCGTCCCCGGCGGCTTACGTGATCTTAGAATTAATTTTTCCATGAAATGAAAAACTTAGAAAATAGTTAGAAAATTGTAGAAAATCCGTACTAGTTGAACTTGCGGACCGTGTTCAGCTCGGCGAGCATGTTCTCTGCCGAGGAGTAATGGACGTCAAGGAGGAGCTTTGATTCTACGAGGGAGAGCGGCAACGGTCGTGGAAGACCATGTTCCCTTTCTCATAGAATCGGAGCTCTTCCTTGGCCAAGTACGGTGCCGTCCGGTGGAGAAATGCTCGCTGAGATGATCACGTAAGCAAGGTCAACTAGTACGGATGGTTATTTATTGAAACATGTTTTTGAGCTATAATTTGATGGATATTTGATAACGGACGTCAACTAGTTTTGTTTAAATATATTATTTTAGAAAATGTGAAATTTACACTAGTTTGCAAAAATAAGTATAGAAAGTAGATGACAACTGGTACTGGATCCTTGGCCTCTTGTTCGGTTGTGAAACAACTGAGGCCAGAACTCCCTCTCATTATCTGCGGCAAGTGTAAGCAGAAGATTGTGATGGAGTACCGAGTCAAGAGACAGGGACCCAACAAGGGTTGTGTTTTCTACAAGTGTCCGGATCGCGATGTGAGTTTCTTACGCATTTGATTATTATGGCTAATTGACCTGCTTTTCTTGAATATTTTTGACTAAATATTTTTTGGCTTTAATTTCAGTAGGAGGGCAATGGATGTGATGGTTGACACTGGGAGGAAGATTATGCTACATACAAGCAAAATTCGGGTGCGCTTGAGGTAGCGGCTGTTGATGATGAGGCAGTGAGCCAGCAGAAGAAGCTTATTGATATTCAACAGAAGAATGATTTGTCTGTTCTAGTTGCGTACGGTCACAAAATAATTATGTTACTGAAGTGCATTGTAGTTTTAGTTTGTTTAGTGATAGTTGGGATTGCTTACGTTGTAGCCAGGCTTAGTTAATTAATCAACCGTGTGTGTGTCATCTATGTTGTGTAATAAAATACTTAATTATGTTCAAGGTTTTCATAATTTGTCATGTAATGCAGATTATGTCACGCCATTGGATGTACAATGCCGATCGCCGCTCCCAAGACTTTATTGAGGGCGTGCACTATTTCTTAGGTGTGGCCGAGGCAAATAAGCGGGATGGTTTCATGTGCTGTCCATGTGCCATATGTAAGAATTTAAAGGAATATTCAAGCTCAATGAGTCTTCATTCACATTTGCTTAAGTCAGGTTTTATGTCAAACTATATATGTTGGACTAAGCATGGAGAAAGCGGGGTCATGATGGAAGAAGGTTAAAGAGAAGATTTAGACATTGATGACATTATTGCTCAGTATGGTGCCTTTGATGATACTACAATGGGGAGATATGAAGAAGAGGTAGCGGCAGAAGATGATCTCGGTGATGCTCTTGGCGATGCCATTCGTGATGCACAACAAGAATGCGAAAGTGAAAAAGAGAAAGTTAAGTTCGAGCACATGCTTGAGGATCATAGGAAGTTGCTATACCCGATGGCCGAAGAGGGGCAAAAAAAGCTAGGTACAACACTGGAATTGCTACAGTGGAAGGCAAAGAATGGTGTATCCGACAAGGCATTTGGAAATTTATTGAACCTCATAAAGAAGATGCTTCCAAAGCCAAATGAATTGCCCACCACTACGTATGAAGCAAAAAAGGTTGTCTGCCCTTTGGGATTAAAAATCCAGAAGATACATGCATGTCCTAATGACTGCATCCTCTACCATGGCAATGAATACGAGAATTTGGATGAATGCCCGGTATGTAAAGCAGCGCGGTATAAGATCAGGCGCGATGATCCTGGTGACGTCGAGGGTGAACAACGTCCTAGAAAGAAAATCCCTGCCAAGGTTATGTGGTATGCTCCTATAATACCATGCTTAAAATGTTTGTTCAGAAATAAAGACCATGCAAAGTTGTTGTGGTGGCATAAAGAAGACCGTAAGGTAGACAATATGCTAAGACACCCAGCTGATGGGTCTTAGTGGAGAGCGATAGACAGGGAATTTCTAGAGTTTGCAAATGAGGCCAGAAACTTAAGGTTCGCCTTAAGTATAGATGGTATGAATCCTTTTGGGGAGTAGAGCACTAGTCATAGTACTTGGCCAGTTACTCTATGTATCTACAACCTTCCTCCATGGTTATGCATGAAGCGGAAGTTCATTATGATGCCGATCCTCATCCAAGGTCCGAGGCAACCTGGCAACGACATTGATGTCTATCTAAAGCCATTAGTTGAAGAACTTCTAGTTTTATGGAACAAACCAGGTGTACGTGTCTAGGATGATTACAAACAAGAACACTTTGACCTACGAGCAATGTTGTTTGTAACAATCAATGATTGGCCTGCTTTAAGTAATCTTTCAGGTCAGACAAACAAAGGATATAATGCGTGCACACATTGTTTTGATGACCTTGACAGTATATATTTAAAAAGATGTCGAAAGGTCGTGTACCTTGGCCATCGTTGATTCCTTCCTTTGAATCACCAAGTAAGAAAGAAAGGTAAGCATTTTAAAGGTAAGCTAGACCACCGGAAGAAGCCTCATAACCGAACCGGGGAAGATGTACTCGCAATGGTCAAGGATATGAAAGTAGTATTTGGAAAGGGACAAGGCAGCGAATCTGTTCCCAAAGATGCTAAGGGACACGCACCCATGTGGAAGAAGAAGTCCATCTTTTGAGAGCTACCCTATTGGCAAGTCCTAGAGGTCCGCAACGCAATCGACGTGATGCACCTGACAAAGAATCTTTGTGTGAACCTGTTAGGATTCATGGGTGTGTACGGGAAGCCAAAGGATTCACTTGAAGCACGCTAGGACTTGCAGGGCATGAAAGAATGAGACAACCTTCATCCAGAGAAGACAGATGATGGACGTCATTACTTAAGTCCTGCTAGCTACACGCTTAGCAAAGAAGAGAGGGACAGCATGTTCGAATGTCTAAGCAGCATCAAGGTCCCATCAGGATTCTCCTCCAATATAAAGGGTATAATAAATGTGTCAGAGAAGAAATTCCTAAACTTAAAGTCCCACGACTGCCACGTGCTTATGACGCAATTGCTTCCAATTACTTTAAGAGGAATTCTACCTCCACATATACGTCTAGCCACCGTGAAGCTATGTGCATTCCTCAATGCAATTTCTCAGAAGACAATCAATCCAGTGGAACTAGCTACTCTACAGAATGATGTGGTTCAATGTCTTATCAGCTTTGAGTTGGTGTTCCCTCCATCCTTCTTTAATATCATGACACACCTCCTAGTTCATTTGGTGAAGGAGATTAGTATTCTTGGACCTGTGTTCTTACATAACATGTTCCCCTTCGAGAGGTTTATGGGAGTCTTGAAGAAATATGTGAAAGTCCGTTCTAAGCCTGAAGGAAGCATCGCCCAGGGCTATGGAACAGAGAAGATCATTGAGTTCTGTGTTGACTTTATTCCTGACCTTGCCCCGATTGGCGTTCCCAAATCGCGACACGAGGGGAGACTCAATGGTAAAGGAACTTTAGGGAAGAAAACATATATTGGCATGGAAGATGATTATTTCAATAAAGCACACTACATAGTTCTTCAGAACTCATCATTGGTGCATCCGTACATCGAGATACATAAGGAGTTCTTACGATCCAAGTTTCTAGGGAAGACTGAAGCTTGGATTAGGCGTCAGCACATGGAAAGTTTCAGTGGTTGGTTGCAAAAAGAATGTCAAGGCGATGACAATATTGATAAGCAACTGTATTTGTTGGCTAGGCAACCATCATGGCATATCCTCACGTACCAAGGGTACGAGATAAATGGGAATACATTTTACATAGTTGCCCAAGATAAAAGGAGCACCAATCAAAATAGTGGTGTTCGCATAGATGGCACAGATCCAAATGGGAATATACAAACATATTATGGCCACATAGAAGATATATGGGAACTAGACTACGCACCTAATTTTAAAGTCCCTTTGTTCCGGTGCCAATGGGTGAAGCTGACCAGAGGAGGGGTAACAGTCGACAAAGAGTATGGAATGACAACAGTGGACCTCAACAATATTGGGTACAAAGACGAACCATTCGTCCTTGCTGCCGATGTGAGTCAGATGTTCTATGTGAAAGACATGTCTACAAAATCAAAGAGAGGAAAAAACGAAGACATCAACTCAATGATCAATGAGCCAAAGCACCACATAGTTCTTTCTGGGAAAATAAATATAGTGGGAATTGAAGACAAGTCAGACATGTCAGAAGATTATGAAAGAAATGTCCGAATTCCATCATTCATAGTGAAGAAAGATCCAAGCATCATGTTAAATGATGAAGACACTCTATGGTTACGACAAGATCATAACCAAGGGTCATACGTCAAGAAGAAATTCACTGTTGTGCCCGCATGATACAACGATGCACTGTTGTGATATAGTTTTAGAAAGTCTATATGAGATTCAAGAATTTGTGACTAGTGTTTGATAAAACTTTCTCAAATGGGAAATGAGCTATGTAACAATTGTAGATCTTGTTGAGATGATCAAACTTGGTATTCAGAGTTTTTTCATCTGAGGTCATTTAGTGTCTCATTTGAGCAAGTTTGACCAAGTCAAATTTGGTCAAATGAAAAAATAATACTTTGACTCTAGTATTATGAACTCTAAATGACTTCAAATTGAAAAGTTTTGAATACCAAGTTTGTTAAAATCATCAAGATCTACAATTGTTGTTTTGGTGAACTTTCCATTTGAGATAGTTTGGATGGTTCAAATTTGTGATTTTTAAATTTCAACGCCTACAAACTAGTTTTTGGAACCCTAGATTGTCTCAAATTGAAAAGTTTTGAATACCAAGTTTGTTCAGCTCATCAAGATCTACAATCCTTATATATGCCATTTTTTATTTGAGAAAGTTTGAACAAAATGTAGTTCAAATTTCACAAGTGTGTGACATAGTTTTAGAAAGTCTATATGAGATTCAAGAATTTGTGACTAGTGTTTGATAAAACTTTCTCAAATGGGAAAATGAGCTATGTAACAATTGTAGATCTTGCTGAGATGATCAAACTTGGTATTCAGAGTTTTTTCATCTGAGGTCATTTAGTGTCTCATTTGAGCAAGTTTGACCAAGTCAAATTTGGTCAAATGAAAAAACAACACTTTGGCGGGCTGCAAAAATTTCAGGCCTTCAGTCCCGGCCCAGGCCAGGAACCAGGACTAAAGGATGGGCGGAATTGCCCGCCCAAAAATACCTTTAGTCCCGACTGGTAACACCAACCAGGACTAAAGATCCTTTAGTCCCGGCTGGTAAGCCGAGCTGGGACTAAAGGGTTGGACCTTTAGTCCCAGTTCGGCTTACCAGCCGGGGCTAAAGGATCTTTAGTCCTGGTTGGTGTTACCAGCCGGGACTAAAGGGTCCCGGCCTATATATATCGAACGGTTCCTCTGTTCATCTTCTACTTTTTGATCTAACATCGATCTCGTCGTCTCTACCGCGTCGAGCTCTGCCGCGCCACTGTCGTCGTCTACCCCTGCCTGGCCTCGTTGTCGAGCCCTGCCCGGCGGCCGTCGAGATCATCTCCGTCGTACGTCGTCCTTGCGTGGCTCAGCTAGGCCCCGTGGCCAGCCAGCACGCCCGGCCGCCATGGCGCCCCTAGCCTGTTGCACGCCTGGCCGCCATGGCCATATTTTTTTAGATACTTTTTTAGATAGTTTTTTAGATAGTTTTTTAGGTAGTGTTTGATATATATATTAGATTAAAATGTATTAAAATTTAATTAGTAGTTTATTCTTAGTTTTTTAGATAGTTTTTGATATATGTTAATTGGATTTAAATGTATTAAAATTTAATTAGTACTTTATTTAGATAGTTTTTTATTATAGTTTTTGATATATTTAGTAATTATTATTCTATCTCTCTATATATATGTGTTAGATTTAATTTTGATTTAGTAATTCTATCTATGTATATATATATGTTAGGTTTAATTAGATTTAGTAATTAATTCTATCTAGAGATTCTATATGTATACATACATATGCACTTATTCTATGTGTTGAGAGAGAGAGAAAATTGTATCATTCTATGTGTATATATACATGTACTTATTTCCATGTTTTTGGATCGAAAGTGTTTTTTATTTGATTCCAAAGCCTATACCTTATTATTGTTTATCCTTATGAAATATTATGTGTTATTATATTTAATTGGATTTAGTAATTCTATATGTGTTATCACATGTACTTATGTTATGTGACATAGTAATTCTATCTATGTATTATCTTGAAGATACAAATGGCTGCTTCGGATGATAACTTGAATGATGACATAATGGCGAATATTATCAACGCCGGCACCAATGTGGATGTAGATGACACAAGTCAATACTTTGCTGAATATGAGGATATCCTGAATATGCCGGTGGTTGAAGATCAACAAATTGTCGTGCAAGAAAATACTGGCGAGGTATACTCGATTATCTATCATCTCTTATAGATGCATGCATACGTATATTTGTTGTTAATCATTGTGTTTCTACTCATGTAGCCGGTCTCTGGATCTACATCAACCACTGGCAAGAGTAGGAAAGTCCGAGGGCCAAAAAAGCCATTAGAGGGTCGTTTCATAATATCAGAATTCAACACCGACACCGGCAAACCATTGGGACCACATGCTCAGACATATGTCAATCAATGTGGGTTCATTGTAAGGGATAGGATCCCAGTTAGTGCTCGTGAATGGAAGCAGAAGATATCTGCTCCTAATGTTAGTTTTGTATCTGATCGTTACAAGAACCTAACTTGGAGAGATATCACTCAGCATTTCACATTACAAGCAGATGATGCTTTGAAGGAGCTAGTGAGGGATTGGACAATGAAGAAGATGGCAACATTGTTCTAGAGTTGGAAGAAGACATTGTATAAAAAGTTTATCTTGAAGAATGAAACGCCAAATTTCAGTGCTAAGGCGTTTGTCAAGTTGGAGTCCCATTGGGATGACTTTGTACAATACAAGACATCTCAAGAGAGTGAGGAACGTGTGATGAGGAATCAGCAGAATGCCCGACAGAAGCAATACCATCATCGCATGGGATCAGGTGGTTATAGGAGTGCTATTCCCAAGTGGCAGAACCTAGAAGCAGAGATTACTGCCAAGGGAATCATACCTGAAATAATAGAGAAGAACTAGCCTCAACGCGCGAAGAATTGGTTCTACGCTCATGGGGGAAGCCTAGACCTAGACATTGGCAAGCTAATTTTTGGCCAAAAAATTGAGAGAGCAACATAGAGACTAGCTCGTGCTAGGGAAGAAGCTGATAGTGGTGTTTTCAAGCCCAACAGAGAAAATGATGAATTGACATATGCCCTAGAGAATCCCGAACACTGTGGTCAAACAAGAGGCTATGGGGCGGTTCCGTGGCTACAAGCATTCCCAGTAGACAGGGATACCTACAGAAGCCGCCAGAGAAAGAAGGATGAGGAGGCAGACCGAATCCATGTATTGGAGCAATTTGTTAATGAGTCGCGACAAGCATTGCTTGAATCACGTGAACGAGAAAAATCTCTTGAGGCAAGAATGCAGGAGGAGATCAAGAGGCAAGTGCAGCTAGCAATGAGTCAAATGCAATCGCAATCAATGCCGGGAGTCACCATTAGCCCCGTTGGTCAGATGAAAAGCAGTTGTGCTTCCACGGAGTTGCCAGTTATTCAAGGTGACGCTGGGTTGCGCTTCCCTATTGATGACATTACCGAGCCTCTAACAACATGTGAGCTGCACATTCCAGATGGTAATAATGCATCAATCATGGTGGCTGTCGGGGTTGTATCTCCAATAGACTGAACGAAGACACCAAGAATCCATGGGTCAGTTATTCAACCTGGATATGGTAGCGTCTCGGTCGATAGAGTGCTCAAAGGTTACATCAATGTTCCTCTTGACATTGAAGGCGGTGATGGGGAGAAGACACTAGGAGAAGCAGAGAAGACATTTATTCAATGGTGCAAATGCTTCATCATCATTCCTGGGGCGCCACCACTTCCCCTACCTCACCCTAGGTACGAATGAAAGTGAATGAAATATTATTTTCCATTAATTTTATATTGGCTTCAAAAATAATTGACCCACAACTTGTTTTTGTAGCAGGGTCTCCCCCCAGCCTAGCCCAATCATTCATTCCCCATCTCACCACAGCGTCGTGGGGGGCGAGACGACATCATCCCCACGGCGATCTCCAACTCCTACACCGGTCCCATCGCCTCCACAACGATCTCCAACTCCTACACCGGCCCCACCGCCTCCACAACGATCTCCAACGCCTCCACGCCGGACTCCAACACCGGCCTCATCGCCTCCACGCCGGTCTCCAACACCGCCCCCACCCCCTCCACAGCGACGCACTACAAAGACGTCTAAGGTCCCGGCAGCAAAGAAGACCCCAAAAAAGAGTTATTTCTCAAGAAATACTTCCTAAAAAGACTGATGAGCAAATAGCAGCTGAAGAAGACAAAAAAGTGAAAGATTTTTTTATAGATATCCAAAAGCAGAGACAAGCAAAGCTTAAGGAGAAGTCGTACTTTTACATACCACGAGATCAGCTAAGGCAGAAGGTCGAAGCTCACAAGAAAAAGATGCTTGAAGTTCGTAAGCCTCCGCCACTATCAGACTATGACCGCTCCCTCGTGAAGTCACATGATGCACATAAGAAAAGGAAAAGAGCATCAGGGAAGGATGTCCCACAGCTCGGACAACAAAAGCAACCAATGCAAAATCTTGTTGTTGCTAATGAATATGGTTCCAACATAGAAGTCTATCGACCAGACAACTCTGGAGAAGTGTCGGTTCAAGACCTTAATGCTTTTTTTGAACAAACTGGTTTAACCTTAGATCAAGTGACGGGCAAAGCTCCAATCCAGAACCTAGAAGTTGATACCTGGAAGACTTATAAATTTGGCAAAAGTCTATACAACCCTGCGGCTCTGAATGAATTGGGTACGCAAATGTACTTGCTCAACAAGTGGTACAGGCAGGCGTGTGGCAGGGGTGAGCAGTGGATCTTTGTCAGATTTAGAGACCATCATTACTTCCGTGGCGATGACATCTTACATATTAGTTTCGAAGAATTGCATCAACTATACCACTTGGACGCTCTGGACAAATCAATCATTAGCTCCTTTTGTTTGTAAGTGATTCTTACTTTTATTTAATAAACTCACTTCCATGCGTACGTGTATATAATTATCCTCACATGTAACTTATATTTATATACAGATTCTAGATGTCAGAGCTTCAAAGAATACAAGACACCAGTGTTGGCTTCATTGATCCTTATATCGTATTCAAAACCGATATTATTGTCAAGGAGCACTGGGTATCTGAAGCACAGACGAATATCATGAAGTTCTTCGTGAAGCAGCACGACAAGACAACAATACTTTTCCCGTACAACTTTGAGTAAGTGTTAATAATAATGTAGTCTACACATTTTATGTAATATCAATACAACTTATATGTATGTATGTGTGTGTATAAACCAATGCAGGTTTCACTGGATACTCATTGTCATTGAGTTAAACTCAAGTCAGTTAGTAATCTTGGACTCATTGAGAAAAGAGCGAGCACTATACCAAGATATGATAGACATTATCCAGGGATAATTTCGATCTCTCGCGCATAACTATTATTGAATAGACTTTGCCATAATTTATTAACGATCATACATTATTGGTCGCACAGGGTTTAGAAAGAGTTTATTCGGCAACACCGCAAGGATTGCAAGGCACCACTTAATGTAGTTGAAATACCAGTAAGTTGTACTATATATACTTCCCCACGTGTTTAATTACTATATCGTACTTCAATTTACGTGTGAGATGATGAGAATAATCTTCTTCTCGTACAGTGGTGTTTGCGGCAGGAACCAGGTAATAACTTGTGTGGATACTACGTTTGTGAATTTATCACTGCATACATAAGAAGAACTCCTGAAGATATCCTCAGAGTACGTATATATCAATTTTTTATTTATTTTTAAATGAATATATATATATATATGTGTGTATTAATACTTTTTCTTTTATTTCAAATGCAAGACTGAATGGTTGAAACGAAGGGTCATGCAAAAAGACCATCTGAAAGCAGTTCAAGAGTCAATAACAGGATATCTTCTAGAAAAAGTGCTAAATCCCAACGGCGAGTTCTACTTTGATCCTAAGGAACTAATGATGTAAATTAAATGTTTATTCATATCGTTATTTTCGAGAACAAGATTATAAAAGTGTTGTATATATACATATATATCTATAATATATATAGTTTCATACTTTATTCGAATATAATAATGCTCGAGATGAGAATTAGATGTAATTATATGTGTGCGTGTATTTATATTAGCAGCGTAGAATACGTACATAAAAACATATTATATATTAAACAAATATGTGTAACTGAACTGAAAACAAATTAAACAAAAAAAAGAAAAAGAAAAGGAACCTTTAGTCCCGGTTGGGGTTACCAACCGGGACTAAAGGGTGCGGCCACGTTTGCTCGGCTGGAGGGCCTTTAGTCCCGGTTGGTCCCTCTTTAGTCCCGGCTCGATGACCCGGGACTGAAGGTTCCACCTTTAGTCCTGGGATCGTTGTCCCGGCGTGGTAACCGGGACTAAAGGCCGTTACCGCCCGGGACAACAAGTCCATTAATGTTGTAATATGTGGGAGTTTTCACAAGGGGTCACCGTGAACTTTCTGGTGGGGGTCACTAGAGGATTTCGACAGTGTAAAAAACCTCTTTGTATGCTCTCTAGAACGCACTGAATTCCTCTGGTGGGGTCATAGGAGTGACTATCAGAGAGTTAGACTAGAGAGGATCTTTTCAACACGCGCTTGGGAGCTAGAGCACACCTAAAAGTGTGTTGGCATCGGAGAAGTAGTCACCAGAGCTTAGGGAAAATGACGGCTACTTTAAAGTAGTCATTGGCGGCTTCGGTGGTAAGATCTGGTGCCCACTAGAGTTTTTTGGTGAGTATGTAGAAAGTGTGTAAAGAGGGTAACATTTAGTTTCTTGAGTGGGCTTATAAATAGACGGCGTGGTCAGGGTATTTAGCTCTCTTGGCACTCCCATCTGACAACCACACCTATTGGAGCTCAAGAAAACTCTCCCCTCACATTTTCTTAGTTGAGACTACATTTTGGTGAGATTGGAGTTGATCTATTGTGTTTGCATTCAGAATTTGAATCTAGTGGCACTAGAGGAGCGTGTTGTTGCGGGATTGTTGTTACTCTTAGTGATTGCTGCCATCCTAGACAGTTTGGAGCTATGGTGATCCCATGAAGTACTCAATTGGAGATTGTTACATGCTTGGGACTTCGATTGTGAGTGGTTCTTTTGCTCATCCCCACACGAGAGGCGAAGAGCAACTCTAGTGGATTTGAGTCTTATGGTGTATCTCCTGTTTGAGCCAACTCATACAATAGTGCTCATGTAGGAGCCGATCTTGAGGGATCATCGATCTAGGATCAGAGCAGTGATCCTGAGACATGCCTCAGCGAGGACATAGGTGGCTGGTAAGCTACCAAACTAAGGATATAATGTCATCCTCTACTTGTGGTTTGTACAATCTACACTTGCTCTTTACTTTGTGTTATTCAATTGCTTGTGTAGCTGATTAAGTAGTTGCCTAGTTCCAGTTGTAGCTAGCTATTTTATTCTTTCACTAGAATTGTGTACGAGTGTTTGTTGTTAGGCTTGCTAGTGTGGTTAGTTGTAGTTGTTATTAGGGTCCTCCTTTGTAACTAACTATTTGTGCCTAGTATTGTTGCTTTGTAGATTTTTTTTAATTAGGCTATTCACCCTCCTATAGCTATCAACTGTTCCTTTTACGTGTGTTTAGGCTGATGAAGAGCATGGCCTCCCAACCATTTAGGTTCATGGTGAAATCATACATGTATGTGAAGCAGGATTATAGATCCAACATGTCATCAAGGTGTCTGGTGAGGATGACAAGCACCATCATGTACTAGACGTCTAAACCTTGAGGTAGAGCATGATGGCAGAGCAGAGGGAGAGCCTGGCAAATAGCCCGAGCCCCTAGAATGCATCTCATGAGAGTGCTTCCCACCTGTGTCCGCTGCACTAGCGCGTCACATATTGACCACCTGTTCAACAAGCGGCTCAGAGGAGGCGGGGTCGACAACAACGTCTCCACTGAGCTCCCGACCTTCACAAGCGGAATCTGGAGCGCTGCCTGCTTGACGCCTTTGTGCTTCTCGGCATCAGCGAGGGTAAGTTGAATGACTTCTTCTATATATTCACTCCATCTTGGCAATCGTGGAATCTTGAAGAACATCGACTTGGCCGTTTGGAGGCCGGTAAGCTGGCGGTGGGTGGTGAGCTAGATGGTTTTGATGTATTAAGGGAACATGGTGTCTTTGATGTGATATTTACACTAGACGAGTTGTGCTGCCATGCACAAAGTGCGGATGTGTTTCAAAGCGTTGAAGCCGTGAAATAAGGGTGGAGGCCAAGTTGGCTGCCGCCCCTCTTGATCTGTGGGGCTTCACTGAGTCCAGTTGTTTCTCAATGCAAGATATATATGTTGAAAAGGTATGACAGTGTGAGCTCTGCCTTGGTGGCCCAACTAAAAGAAAATTACGGTCCGATAGCATTCGCGAGGCCCAGTGTAGTAACAGAAAATGCCTTCCCCTATTTTGTTGCCATTGTCTGCCACTATCAAGAAACCAACCGTATTGCTTTAGTTGCATAAAAAATAATTCGGCCATCACAAAAAGCTTTTCTTCCTAGTAGAAATATCATGGAAGGGGCAATCATTCTTCATGAAACAATTCATGAGATCCATAGGAAGAAATTAGATGGTGTAAATCTTTAAAATAGATTTTGAAAAAGCGTATGATAAGGTCAAATGGGATTTTCTTCAACAAACATTACGGATGAAAGGCTATTTTCTCCAACTTGGTGTTCTTGGATTAAGACGGTGTACAAGGACGTAATGTTGGGATTAAAGTCAATGATCATATTGCCCCATATTTTCAGACAAAAAAGGGTTAAGGCAAGGTGATCCTTTGTCCCCCAATTTTATTTAACATAGTTGTGGGCATGCTAGCTATCATAATTGCAAGGGCCAAAGCAAATGGGCAAGAAAAGGGGGTAGTGCCGCACCTAGTAGAAAATAGCTTGTCTATCCTGCAATGTGCAGATGACACAGTGATTTTTCTAGACCATGATATTCAACAAGCAATGAACATGAAGTTATTGCTATATACTTTTGAGCAATTATTGGGTTTAAAGATAAATTTTCATAAAAAAGCGAGATCTTCTGCTTTGGCCAGGCCAAGAATTGTGAGACGCAATACTCACATATTTTTTGATGCAAAATTGGAACTTGCCCCTTTCGCTACCTAGGGCTACCAATGCATTATAGAAAACTTAATAACAAAGATTGGAAAGTCATTGAAGAAATGATTGAAAAGAGGTTGGCAAGTTGGAAAGGAAAAATACTCTCTTTAGGCTGATGTCTAGTGCTGATTAATTCGGTGTTGTCAAGTCTACTGATGTTTATGCTCTCCTTTTTTGAAATCCCTAGAGGGGTGCTCAAGAAAATTGAGTACTATAGATCACGGTTCTTTTGGCAGTACGACCAACAAAAAAGGAAGTATAGGCTTACGAAATGGTCCATCATTTGCCAACCAAAAGAGCAGGGAGGGTTAGGCATTCAAAATCTCGACATACTAAATAAATGTCTATTAAGTAAGTGGTTGTTTAAATTATATAATGAAGATGGTTTGTGGCAACAATTACTCAGAAATAAGTACGTCAAAGACAAAACCCTATTCCCATTTTGGATGACCCTGATGGGGGTGAAGGACCAATTTTTTAAATTAGGCATGTTTCGACTGGGAGAAGGAACCCAAATCAAGTTTTGGGAGGATACCTGGCTCGGAAGAGTTCCACTTAAGCTCCAATATCCGACATTGTATAATATTGTTCGGCACAAACAAGCTACTGTTGCATCAATTCTTAATTAGCACTACACCGCTTAATGTTTCCTTTAGAAGAGCATTAGTAGGTAACAAACTGTTACAGTGGCAGCACCTAGTAGCAAGAATTGTGAACAATGAATTACAAGCACGAAGAGATATCTTTTTTTACTCGCTTAAAAATAATGGTTCCTTTACAGTAAACTCCATGTATAGATATCTTATCAACACAGGAATAAAGGTTTTCCAGAAAGTTTGGCGGTTAAAGATCAGTGGCGGAGCCAGGATTAACGTTGGGTATTCCCACCTAATCGTTGCTGCTCTATTTCACAAAGTCCTCAAACTGACTAATGTGTTTTTGTTCTTCATTTTGAAAACCAGTACTCACTGTAATTGTACATGACTCTAAATGGGTAAATCCTCAACCAACAGCTGAATAGCAATAGTGCAAACAATAAATCAACACTCAACAACTCACCTTGTAAATTTGTTATTTGTAAAATGTAAATCCTTAATCCTCTTAATCCACAGTAGTCAGCTGGAATCCTGGAGACCTCAGACCTAAATTGCTAGATAGCTCGTCAGCTCACAGCTGCTGCTGCTGCTGCAGAGCAAAGCTGCTGTGGCACTGTGGCAGCCGCCCAGCGCCCACACCCCACCGTCGGCCCCTCCCCTCGCCATCGGTCCGCTGCGTAGCCACTGCCCGCAGCCCGCGCCGGCGTGCCGCACGCCTCTTGCCCCACCTCTCGTAGCCCTGCGCCCCCGCCGCCGGCCGCCGCGCATGCGGAGCGCTGGAGCCTGCTGCGCACGCCTTGCCTTGTTCGCCGTGGAGCGGAGGCCGCACCCACGCCGTGCTGGCGTCGCTGCCGCCGGCCGCTCGTCGCACTGCCACACCTAGGGTTAGACAAATCAGGATGAATCAGGAATCGAGAGCAGGAGACAGCTCGCGCCACGGCCGTCGGGCGAATCGTGGAATCAGGAGGGGAGGGGAGGGGATGACTGAACGGGTGGACTCGTGGAGAGGCCTCACGGGCCATTAGGCCTCATGGGCCGGCCTGTGAGGTGGGGAGGCGTTGGGAGCCAGCCGATATGATGTTTTCTTGGGCTGCCGTGGGCTAAAATAGCGAAAATATAACAAAATACTCTATTATACATTTATACACATAAATATACATACATATATATTAAAGGGTGCACCAAAAAAGTTGGGTATTCCTGGGCCCAGGAATACCATTGAATCCTCCCATGTTAAAGATACCACTTAAAATTAAAATTTTTTTGTGGTTTCTATAAAGAGATGTTATTCTAACTAAAGATAACTTACTTAGACGAAATTGGAACGGGAGCAAAATGTGTGCTTTCTGCTCTAAGGATGAAACAGTTGAACACCTCTTCTTTTAATTGTTTATATGCTAAATTTCTCTGGAGAGCGGTTCATTTTGTACTAGGTTTGAAACCCCCGAAAGATGTCCATGATCTTTTTTACAGGTGTGGTACAAACAAGGGGGAGAGTTTCAAACCAATCCTTGTTGTTGATAGGACGTGCAGCCATTTGTTGGATAATATATGGCTTACAAGGAATGAAGTTGTTTTTGACAAGTGTCGACCTAAAACTTTTTTTGCGGGTTATATTCAAAGGAACATTCTGGCTTTGCACCAATGGGCATAATTACAGCTAGTTGAAGCCAATAAAGAACACATTCTCCAAGTCTGTCAAGTGCTAGAGGCGGCGGCAATGAATTTTGTTTTGCTTCTTTTGGATGGCCTCGTAATGTTAGAATTGAGTTGACTCGGATATTTGTGTGGTTAAATATTTGTGTAATAAGTGGTCTGATTCTCTTGCTCATAAGAGATGAAGCCAGATATAATTTCATTATCTAAAAAAAACCGAGAAACCAACCCAACCCAAAAAGGCGGCCTTCGAACCAACCCAATCAAACCAGCACACCTGCAAGTTGGTGTGTAAGAGCAAGTACAACAATTTGGCATAACGTCGAACAAGAGGATTGCTTGTTGCTAGATTCAGAGCTCAGCTCAACACGCTTACCTATACTGTTGTGGGACTGTGGTGAGCTCAAATTACAGTTCTGGGCTGACACCTCGGTATATTGTGGGCTTAATAAAAGGATAAAAAATGCCTCCATAGATTACTAAGCAGTCATTATTGTAGGGACCGGCTATTGTATTGCTGACCTATTCGTCTTATAGCCAAGTATTATTGGCCTTGCTCTAAAACCACCACAAACCAGTATCAACCGTGAAGGAATGAACAGGCCTACATGGAGTTGCAGTTCTGGACATTCGAATGACAGCACAGAGCAGAGAGCCAGAGACAACACACAATTGAGTCATACGCCATTCATGCAACGTTCTCCTTAAATACTACTTAACTACTGGTACATTAGCAAATCCAATTACATCACCACACGGACCCCCTGGCTGAGAAGTGAGAAGACAAGATACAGAGTGCATGTATAATCTGCACTGAATGCTACGCTACCTACTCCCTAGAGTTTGGTAGCGTCCACAAGGATCACGTCTCAGTCGGACTCCCAATGCCCATCACAACCGTAACACCAGTACACAAATGTTTTTTTTCCCAGACGCCTCACTTTTCTAATAGAGACGGTTAAACTAGCACGGCGCCTCTAACCTTGGCGGGAGGCACTGTAGCTGTGTGACCGTCGCTCGAGATCCATTTTCAGGAGCGGTTCTATTAAGAAAACCGCCTCTAGAAATAGTTCTATTTCTAGGGGCGGTTTAGTAAAGAAAACCGCCCCTGAAAATAGAATATTTGGGGACGGGCATCTTTATAGAACCGCCTCTAATAAAATAGCTTTTCAAAGACGGTTCGTTAAGAGAACCGCATCTCAAATAAATTAACTGAGGCGGCGCTTTTTATTCAACTGCCCCTAAAAATAGCCCCCGTAAATACACCTTCTTCCTCCTCGCGACAGTGCTACTAAGCACCATTGTTGAGCTCACTTGGAGGCGAGAAATAGCAAAAATAGAGGAGGGAGGTTTTGCCCTTTGAACCTTTGAAGGAGTTGGGTTTGAGAGGTGATCTTGTGTCATCCCTTTACATATACATTTTTTCACTAATTTTTTTGTTCTCATGTAGATCTAGAGAGACATGGATGATGTTTCTTTTTTATTTTTCCTAGCAATTTATACTGATTATTTGCCCAACTTACTAGGCTCACATGAACTCTAGTTAATTTGTGTATTTACTTTGTCATTTTTGGTTCATAGCTTTTTTATATTATTTTTAAGCTCTAGGTCTAAAATAATATAATATTTGTAAAAAAATAATAACAACATTTACGTTGCCAAATAATCCTTCAATCCCAAAATAAATGAATTTCTAGAATCACCGTAAAAGAGAATATCATTTAATTCCATCTACACACCTTTCTAGAGTAACTATTAATTTAACAAGTTACATCATTGTTTATAAGACCCGCTTAGCTCAGTGGTGGTGGACTCGAGGTCAGTCCATCTTTCCTCACTGCCTTCAAATACACATGCTAGGTCGAGAATAATATAATATTTATACAAAAAAATTAGACAATTACTTCAACATTTATGTGTGAATAATATCTTGATGCAAATATATCCTTTTCTTTTCGAAAGCCACATATGGACAGGTCATGGATGTACACGAAACGAATACATGAAGCTTCCTACGTACAAGATGTGAATGGTTTTATTGAGGCAGCTAAAAGATACACTTTGATTAAGCAAACAAATGATATATATTGTCCCTACTGTGACTGTTGGAACCGTACTAATGCAGCGATCACTTCATCTTAGCGGGCATCAATTTGATAGTTGGCAACATTACGATCTTTGACTCATTGAGAAAAGAACAAAAATCCTTCCAAGGTTTCATCAGTGTTTTACAGACGTAAGTAATCGTAGTTTACTACTTGTGATACTAATTTTTGCATCCTAATGTTGTTATAGCGAAACTAATTATTTTTTCCATTAAACAGCGCCTATAGATATTACAGTAAAGAAGGCGGAGAGCATGACCCAGAGAAGAAGGAGAAGATGACTATTTTCTAACCCAAATAGCGAGAATCTGGATTATATAGAACAATGTGTTTCACTCTATTTTTTTTTTTTTTTTTTGCATGTCACCCACCCGCAGTGCGCGAGGCAGCCTCCCGAAAGCGTGCTATGTGGCTACTTTGTATGTCAATGAATGAGAACCAATGGGTATTACTACAATAACCATATTATATGCATATGTTCAATAATATGAATATAGCTAATTTAGCCCCTTTTGTTTTGTGCAGCATAAGCAGTTTTCGGCTTCCAGTGCAGTTGACCAAAAGGATATTCAAGAAATTCAAGATGATTTCTCAAGTTCTTGTTGCCGGAGGTTCTTAAAGTGGGGGGCCTATTCTTTGATCCCGAGTCAGAGTATGCCACAGATCCCAAGTTTGAGGCTCTTCGCGCTGCATGCGAGAATCCCTTCCTTTCATGCAGCAGCACAATTCATGTTACTTTGTAGTTTGAATGCATTTGAAATTGTGCTACAAAAAATACTTTGTTGATCATGTGTGTATTAGTTAACTCTGACTCAGTACTATGTATATCTGAAGTTAATTTGAATCAATTGCAATCGGCTCTGAAATTTGGTGGGAAAACGTGATTTCAAATATGGTGGGAAATTTCAAATTCAAAAAGTTTGAAACTGATTTTTAGAGGCGGTTCAATGAACCCGTACTTGCAAATACATTTTCAGAGGCGGTTGCATTGCAGAGGCCGTCCTTGAGAAAATCATTTTCAAAGACGGTTCCAGTGCAGCAACCGCCACCGAAAAGTATTTTATAGGGGCGGTGTTTTTAATGCAACCGTCCCTAAAAATGGAATTTTAGAGGCGGTTGTCTTATTGCAACATTTTTAGGGGTGGATATCCTAACGAAACCGCCCATAGAAATGGATTTCCAGGGACGGTTAAAAGCCCGTCGCAGAAATACCCTATCTTTACAATCGTTAGCACTGTATCGTTTTTTTAAACCACCCCTGAAAACCCATTTTAACCGCCTCTAAAAACGTGTAATCTTCCAAGTCATCTTGATCGCAGCTGCAGGGAGGCATTAGCGACTTGATCGCAGCACACCTAGTCTTGAGCGCATCGTCGTCGTTGACGACAATAAAACAGCCACTCAGGTGGAGAACCTCCAGATGATGGGAGCCGTCAAGGATGGCCGTGTGGAAGTCGTTGGTCACTACTACAAAAAAGGTTTGTAGCAATAGCTCATTTTTTAGGGGCGGCTGGGGATGGAGGCGCCTCTACAGTGGGCGCGCTCGGGACCCCTATAGTAGGGGTGGCTAGTGATACGAGCCGCCCCTACAAATGGGTCAATTTGTAGGGGCGGCTCACTCATAAACCACTCCCGGTGTTGCGATTTGTAGGGGCGGCTCAATCACCGGCCGCTGCTACAAATACATTTGGCCCACTGATCTCGTCCATCCATCTTGATCCAATGGGGAGGCTCCCCTTCGCATCGAACCCCATGCTAAACCATTGGGCCCTACCTGTCCTGCTTGTCCCCTACCGCCTTCCCTCTGAGACCGAGCACGCGCGCGCGAATTGGAAATTCGCTGGCCCTGCCGCTTCGCACCTGCACCCAACCTACCCAGTGAGACCAACGAAAGGGCCCCACTGCTAGATGGCGCTCAGGCACTGGCCAGTCAACCTTTAGGAGGTCCCCCACAGCCGCTTGCCCCAGCGCCATCCCAATTTTCCCCGCGCGCAACGGAGCTTTTGGGGAGGATTGGCGCTGGTTGCTGGCCGAACCTGCTGCACCAGCCCCACCACATCTCGTTTCGCGTGCGTGGTATGGAAAACAACCGGCGCCACGCCCCTGGTCTTGCGAATCCACCGTCGCGTGGCGTGCGGCCAGTGGCCATCTCCCTTACCGCCACACGCACCCACCCCTTCCTTTTCCCAGCTTCGCACCAGCCCTAGCCTCCCTTTAGTGTTCCTGAGAGAGGTCCATATATTATTCACTCGTCTGTGTAATTCGAGTTTGTAACCTGAGATTTGCTGGGAAGTGAGGCCCTTACCTCACGTTGCCCTCCGGGGTTCATCTCTTTGAGCTGTGTATTTTTGTGTTTGTTGTTCTATGTTCGTCGTCCTTCTCCCTCCCCTTTCTTGCTTCATCTTTTTGGATTGAGATGTTTTGGGGAGTTTTTAGTTCATCCATGACGAGCTAGGACACCTGCTGAACTAATCCCTCCAGTGATTCAAATGAATTTGGCACGAGCTCGTAGATCGATCTGGTTTTCGCTTTTGAGGAGAAAAACCCGTTCTTGTCTACAATCTGAATTTTTGCCGGAGTTTGGATTAATCCCCGGCGATGATTTCTTGGGGATAGATTTGTAGCAAGTCGAATTTCTCATGTGCAAATTCTGGGGATGAATCATGGAGGTCTGGGTAGGATTTGGTTGAATTTCTTGGTGCCGCCTTTCTTGTTCGTTCTTTACTGTTCTTCGTTAGGTTCTTGCTGTGGTTCCGTGAGGGCACCTGTGAGCTGCCAGTGCTAGCATCCTGGTCGTGTGCATCTCCTGGCCAAGTTGCTTTGGCAGCAGTGTGCATCAATCCTCCAGGCGAGCACCTGTTTTCCTCCGGCCCTTCTGTTAGTTTCCCGTTCATTCTTTTGCTCGCCCCTTTCTGTTCCTTGCGCACGAGTGCTCTGTTGGATGCGTCGAGGTATCAGGGTTGGGTTCCAGTGAGCATCCGCTCAGGCTGCTCCGATCTCCTCAGCGCCTGCCACTCTCGTTCCTAGTGCCGGCTGCGAGTAGACCCGTGACTGCTCGGTCCACGTCGTTCTCGTCCAAGAAGCGTCGCTCAGCTCAGGCGCAGACAGTCTGCCATCAGGGTGCGGATAGTCTGCCGCTGCAGCGCACGTCGAGAATCGTGGGGAAGTGAATCATGCTCGCAGCTAGAGAGAAAAGCTGGAGAGCCACACACCTCATTTCTCTCCGCCTCTCATTCATGCGCTAAGAAACTACGGCGGCTGGACATCCCGTGCGAGTCGGCGCCTCTGCACTTGCTCGACAGCTGGGCCCACAAGGGAGGGGGGAGCGCAGCAAGGACTGCAGCGGCTGGATCTCACGCGCGGCCAAGGCGACGGCGGCTAGATCTACGGCGGCGAGGTCCTGGCAGCAGTGGGCCCGTGCCTCTACGCCAGCTCGGGCAGCAACCGGGTACACGACGCACGTTCCCTTGCCTCCTCACTGATGGCTGTGGTCACGACAGCAATGGATTTGAATTTTTTTCGAAAAAATGTACTATAGGGGCAGTTCTAGACTGGACCGCCCCTACAAACAGGTATTATAGGGCGGCTGGTACTATAGCTGCCCCTACAAATCGATTTTATAGAGGTGGCTGGTGTTACCAGCCACCCCTACAAATCGGTTTGTAGGGGCAGCTGATAATACTAGCCGCCTCTACAAATTGATTTGTAGGCGTGGTCTAGGAACCGCCCCTACAAATACATGATTTGTAGAGACGGTTTGATAGGGGCGGCTGGTCAAACCGTTGCTACAAATGGTCTTAAGCCGTCCCTAAAAATGCTTTGTGGCGTAGTGGGTGACATTGTAGTTGGGAAGGGTGAGGCTTCGCAACTCATGCATGGCCGCAACTCCGACAACTTCTTCCCACTTGACATACTGGGGATGAAGATGTAGGGCGAATTGCGCAGCGTGAAGCGCTTGAGCAGCGCGCATGCTTTGCCAGTAGCTTGGTAAATGTCTCGGTCGGCGACTTTGTCACAGTAAAGAAGGTTGAGTTCCTCTAGCATAGGGAACTTTGGTGAATCCTTTGTTAGAGACGCCGTAGCACGATATGAGGCTGAGGGTCTTGAGAGCTGGCGACCTGTGACAACAGACATTGTCATGGGAAGAAATTCATACGGGATGGCTAATCTTTTAGGAAGACCATGAATACATATACCTGTCCACGATATACTTCAAGAGTTCATCGGTAACAAATATCTTCCCGTGAAACACCTCAAGCTGCCCATCGGATCGGTCCATGTGTCAGCCACCGTCGTAACACGGCCCAGGAGGAAGATGGAGTACCCAGGAACCAGCCCAGAGAACGAAGGCCTAGGAAGCCAAACCCGCGAGTCCTCGGTGAGCAATGGGCCTGAACGCTTGCATGCGTGATCGAGGCAGAGCCTCTGTAATGAACATATGAGATCGGCGTGAGGAAGAGAGAGGACATGCATTTTGTAAACATCAAACTAGATTCCTGAAATTAAGAACTCCTCCGTGCTATCTCTTGCTCCTTCTTCCTCCTCCGACTGCCTCCTCCTTCCCAGTTCCTCCTACCTCCTATGGCTATCGCTCACAAGTGGTATCAAAGACACCAGTTCTCAGCACCAATCGATTGTTCGGCACACCTTTTCCATCGATTGCTCGCACTCCATAGGATTTGGTTGGTCTAACCCTGAATTGGAGCTGTAAGCTATAGTTCAATTTGGGGATTCCGTAATTCCAATCCCGGAGTCGCAATTTATGGCGTGCACCGCCAATCTGGATCCTGCCTTCATTCCCACCCACGAGCACTACACCCGTCTTCAACACAACCGTGGTGCCATGGGCCCCGACCAAAAGACACTGCCGGCAGAGCTCGATAAGCGTTTCGCCGCCCAGGAGAAGCGATTCGATGATCTAGAGCGGAAGCTTGATTCAACCGTGGTGTCATCTTCCACCCGTCTGGATGCCTTGGAGTCTGCAGCCAAGGTGTTCGACGAATGGCGCCCAGGGGTCAACGGCGTCATCGATGACCTTCGCATCAAAGTCAACAAGCTCGCAACACTGAAGCTTGAAGTGGGAAAGATCTCCAAGTACATGGAACGCTCGATGGTGGACGGCCCGTCAGCAACTCCCGGGGTGATCGCGACCGCGCCCGCCACCAAGTCCGCCTCTACTACGACGTTGCCCTGTGCCTCGCTCCACGACGCCAAGCCCGTCGTCACTCCGCACTTCAAGTCCGCTGGCTTTGGTGACTTTCTGGCTGCCCCGCGCCCATCTGTGGGATCTGCAGCCCCTCGGCCCAGTGGGCACTGCGTCGAACTCATGAATCGGGATGGTGCATTCGGAGTGGTTACCACTCTGATTCCACCTCCCGGCAAGGGTGCATTTCCTTGCCATCCTCTTTCCCCGCATCCGTTACCAAGTCCTCCTCCACGCCCACCACCACCACGTCCACCTCAGCCACACCCAGGAGGTTATTACAAGTCTAGCTATCAGGGCGGTTTTGGGGGCGGCCATACTGGCAAGCTTCCCAAGTTTGATTTCCCTAGGTTCGAGGGGGATCATTCTAAGCTATGGATCAAGCAAGCCATTCACTACTTTGAACTATATCGTGTTGACTCCGTGGTTTGGGTGTAGGCTGCCGCTATGCACTTTCATGGTGCCTCCAAACGTTGGCTCTCTTTTGTTGAGGATCAGCTTGCGACCATCACTTGGTCCGAATTCTATTCCCAGTTGCTGTTACGCTTTGCCAGAGATGAGCACGAGCTCCTGCTATGTCGCTTGTTTCAGATTCGGCAAACCAGCCCTGTCAATGAATACATAGATTAGTTTGTTGCTCTCATCGATGACCTAAAAGCCTATACCAAACACCCAGACCCACTCTATTATACTCAGTGTTTTCTTGATGGCTTGCGTGATGAAATCAAAGATGTTCTTCTTGTACAACGTCCATCCACTTTTTATATTGCTTGTGTTCTTGCTCAATTACAGGAAGAAGCGCTGGGACTCCACAAGAAGCCTATTCGGCGTTTTGATGCATCACCTACCTATAAGCCGGCGTGGCCTAGTGCCATGGCTCTGCCTCCACCGCCACCGAAGCTTGCTGATGGTGAGAGTAAGCGGCTACCCAATGCTCTTCCCACCTTGGCTGAAGACAAGTTCAAAGCCTTATGGGCCTCTCGCCATGCCCAGGGTCTGTGCATCCGGTGTGGCGCAAAGTGGAGCCGTGAGCACAAATGTTCAGAAATGGTGCAGTTACATTTGGTGTAGGAATTGATGGATATCTCCCAGAGTCTGATGTAGCTGAGTGTTTTGATGATTCATCACCTGAAATTCAGATTATGATACACCTCTCAGTGGCAGCTGCAGTTGGCTCAGCTTCCCCTAAGACATTTATCATGTCTGATGACATCCAAGGTCACCCTCTATCTATTTTGGTGGATTCTAGGTCCTCTCATACTTTCTTGAGTTCTGCATTGGCTCAGTTGCTCTCGAGCATCAAGGAACTTCCGTCTCCAGTTCAAGTCCAAGTAGCTAAAGGTGCCATTTTACAATGCACATCATTTTTGCCCGATGCTCGTTGGTTAGTGCAGGGCTGTTCCTTCTCAACTGATCTCAAGTTGTTGCCTCTCTCATCATATGATATGATCCTTGGTTTAGATTGGCTGGCCAGTTTTAGCCCGATGCAAGTACACTGGGCTTAAAAATGGATCTCCATTCCTTATGAAGGTGCTACTGCTATATTGATTGGGGATACTTGCAGACCTTCCAGTGGGCTCTGTAATTCAACTTTGCTTGGTACAGCTTCCCGAGTCCTCACAGTCAGTCTCTTCTCTGAACCCGGCTGTGTCGGCCTTGCTCGATGAATATGCCCATCTATTTGAGTCAGTTTCAGGGTTGCCTCCCAACCGGCATTGTGACCACTCCATTCCCTTAATCTTAGGGGCTCAATCGGTCTTTGTACGGCCTTACCGATATGCACCTCTTCTAAAAATAGAAATTAAGCGGCAAGTCAATGAAATGCTTCAGCAGGGCATCATTCAGAAAAGTACCAGTGCTTTTGCCTCTCTAGTTATCTTGGTGAAGAAAAAAGATCAGACCTGGAGGTTTTGCGTCGATTACCATCAACTGAATGCCATCACAGTTAAAGGCAAATATCCTGTTCCTATAATCGAAGAATTGCTGGATGAGCTATCCGGGGCAGCTTATTTCACAACATTGCATTTACAGTTCGGCTTTCACCAAATCCGTATGAAATCTGGTGAGGAATTCAAAACCGCCTTCCAAACCCAGTTTGGGCAATTTGAATTTCGGGTTATGTCCTTCGGACTCACCGGAGCCCCGGGCACCTTCCAGGATGCTATGAATACAACTCTTGCTCCTTGTCTTCGGAAGTTCGTCTTGGTCTTCTTTGACGATATCTTGGTCTATAGCCGCACATGGGAGGATCACCACATGCATTTACGTGCTATGTTTGAGTTGTTGTCTAAGGATCAATGGAAGCTGAAGATGTCAAAATGCTCCTTCGCCCAAACCAAGATTTCTTATCTCGGCCATGTTATTAGTTAGGCCGGTGTGGATATTGATCCTTCCAAGTTGGAGTCTATTGCCTCTTGGCCCACTCCGAGCTTAGTCAAGGAACTCCGTTCCTTTCTAGGGCTTGCCGGTTATTACCGGCACTTTGTTCGCCACTTTGGCATCATTTCAAAGCCACTGACAAATCTCTTGAAGAAGGATGCCCTATTCATTTGGACTCCTAATCATGACTATGCCTTTCAGACATTGAAAGCTGCCCTCTGTCAAGCTCCGGTGTTGGCTCTTCCCAATTTTGCTAAGCCTTTCTCAATTGAAACTGATGCATCTGAGTCGAGCGTCGGTGCGGTCCTCATGCAAGACGGTCACCCCCTGGCGTTCCTCAGTAAAGCATTGGGATCCAAATCATGTGGCTTATCAACAGATGAAAAAGAATTCATGGCGATCTTGCTTGCTGTGCAACTATGGCGTCTCTACTTGCAGTTTCAAGAGTTTGTGATCCTCACCGATCAGAAAAGCCTGACACAGCTCACTGGTCAGCGATTGCATACTCACTGGCAGCACAAAGTTTTCTCCAAACTACTGGTTTTGCAATACCAGATTGTCTACCGCTCTAGTTCTGATAACAGGGCAGTTGATGCATTGTCTCGCCACCCCTCCCCTCCAGCTGTGTGTACGACAGTCACCTCTCTGGTACCCTCTTGGATCTCTGCAGTGCTTGCAAGTTATCGTGATCACCCTTTTGCTACTACCCTGCTGACCAAGTTGGCTGTTGACTCGGCGGCCATACCTCATTATTCCCCCCAGTCTGGCTTACTCCATTATAATGGCCGTGTCTGGATTGGCGATGACCCGACATTCCATCAGCAGCTTATTGCCCAATTTCACTCTAGCTCGTGGGGCAGACATTCTGGCATACCAGTGACTTATATGAGGCTGAAGCAATGCTTTGCATGGAGGGGTATGAAAACTGCAGTCAAGCAGTTTGTGCAATCCTGTGCCGTCTGTCAGCAGTCCAAGTATGATAGATCCAAATCTCCAGGCCTATTGCAGCCCTTGCCGGTTCCTGATTCGGCGTGGCAAGTGATATCAATGGATTTCATCGAAGGACTTCCATTATCTCATACCTTCAACCGTGTGTTGGTAGTCGTTGATCTGCTGACCAAGTATGGCCATTTCATTCCCCTCCGTCACCCTTTTACAGCTGTCACCATTGCCAAGTCATTCTTTCAGAATGTTTATCGCTTACATGGCCTTCCGAGCTCTATCATTTTGGAACGTGACCGCATATTTACCAATCACTTTTGGTCTGAGCTTTTCGAGCTGGCTGATGTGTCCCTCTGCCGCAACACTGCCTACCACCCCCAATCCGATGGTCAGACCGAGCGGCTCAACCAGTGCCTGGAAACCTATTTGCGGTGCTTTGTCCATGCATGCCCCAACAAGTGGAGTCAGTGGTTGTCATCTGTAGAATTTTGGTACAATTCCTACTTCCATTCGGCCATCGGTCATTCACCCTTTGAGGCGTTATATGGATATCCTCTCTATCTCCTAGCTGTTGACCCTTCGGCTGTGTCTCATCCGGAGGTTACCGTCTGGGCTTTAGACCGTCAGTGGATGGACCGGCTTCTCCAACATCACCTAAACCGGGCCAAGCATCGAATGAAGAAACAGTCTGATCAACATAGATCAGAGCGCAGCTTTGAAGTGGGTGATCTCGTATACCTCAAACTGCAACCGTATGTCCAAACTTCCCTAGCACCTCACTCCCATCAGAAACTCGCTTTTTCGCTTCTTTGGCCCCTTCCATATCCTAGCTCGTGTCGGTTCAGTGGCTTACAAGCTTGAATTACCTGCTCACTCGGTCATTCATCTGGTTTTTCATGTTTCACAACTGAAGAAAGCAGTTGGTGCCGATCATCAGGTAATCCCCACCTTACCTTCTGACTTTGCCATCCATTTGGCTCCAGAACAGATTCTGCAGACTCGTATGGTGGCCCGTGGTCCTTCTACTATTCCTCAGGTGCTTGTGAAATGGAACAATCTGTCGTCGGCGTTGGCCACATGGGAGGACTTTGAAGCTGTTCGCCAGGAGTTTCCTCGCACCACTGCTTGGGGGCAAGCAGTGTTCCAAGGGGGAGGGGATGTCAGCCACCGTCGTAACACGGCCCAGGAGGAAGATGGAGTACCCAGGAACCAGCCTAGAGAACCAAGGCCCAGGAAGCCAAACTTGCGAGTCGTCGACGAGCAATGGGCCTGAACGCTTGCATGCGTGATCGAGGCAGAGCCTCTGTAATGAACATATGAGGTCGGCGTGAGGAAGAGAGAGGACATGCATTTTGTAAACATCAAACCAGATTCCTAAAATTAAGAACTCCTCCGTCTATCTCTTGCTCCTTCTTCCTCCTCCGACTGCCTCCTCCTTCCCAATTCCTCTTACCTCCTACGGCTATCGCTCACACCATGGCTACCCTTGCCATGGCGCAAAAGACATCAACGTTTATCTGTATCCGTGGCCAGGTATAACCTTGGTCGTTCACCACGTCCACCATCTTATGATGCGCCATGTCCACGGATCGCCACAGATCGGGCAGCTTAGCCGCCACCTCGAGCCAGGAGCGGCACACGAGGCTAGCACCCATCAGGATCTCGATGGCACCGAGATTGCCGAAGATGAAGGCGAGGGCGTCCAGCCGCAGCTCCGACCAGTCACTGGTGGACGGCGCTGGCAACGGTGCGTCGACGTCTGTGCGCATCTTCCTCGCCATGACACGCCTGAAACGACAACGAGCAAAGGGTCTCGATCGCAACCATCAGCAGCTACACATTGTATAGTGTGGCAGTGAGATACGATAGCAACCGCACCGCATACCTTGGGTGGCCGACCGGTGATGGCGAGGTCATCTTCCACCTCCGATCCATCCAATAAGATGGAGAGTTTTGTTCGGTGAAGCCATTCCTTCTTCCTCGGGACGCAGGGACTTTGCGACGGTGGCGGCTCTTAGTCCTAGGGGGTGTTTGGTTCTTTAGTCGCTCCTAAAATTTATGTCACATCAAATGTTTAGATACTATTAAGGAGCATTAAATATAGATTAATTACAAAACCAATTACATAGATGGAGGCTAATTTCTGAGATGATTTTTTTAAGCCTATTTAATCTGTCATTAGCACATATTTATTGTAGCACCGCGTTGTCAAATCATGGACTAATTAGACTTAAAAGATTCGTCTCGCAAATTAGTCGTAAGTTATGTAATTAGTTTCGTAATTAGTCTATATTTAATACTTCATACATGTGTTCAAACATTCGATGTGACAGAAATTTTATGAGTTCTGCAGGAACCAAACAACCCCCTAGTGTGCCATTTATAGAGGCTTTTCATTGCCGTCTTAATTAATGACGAACTCCTCGTATCCGGTAAAAATTAAAACTGCGCGCGCCAACTCGTTTGAACTACTACCGATACAGGATGGCCTAATGCATGCGTTTTCTCGCCAGCTAAGGTTGGGGTTGGGGATGCGTTTTCCATAGAAGACGAGGGGCGTTTCGGCTGCTACCTGGCTACCTCTTCTATTGTGATACTTTGCACTATATGGCAAGTGTCAGTGGAGTTTTATGGGCATTAAATATACTGACATGGAATCGTATTGATGAAGAGGGATAGTCAAAATTTTATGAGAGTAGAGAGAGTTTTATAAGGATAAAACTCTACACTATTTCTAAAATATAGGTGTGTTGGAAATTATGACATGAAACCCTCCTGAGACTGCCCTATCAACGATTCCTGGGCACCTCGTTACGGCGTCCTTCATGGTCTAACTGATTAGATTTATATTCCTGAGCACTTCTTTGTTGCATCCGTATTTATATTTCATCCTTTTGTCCATGAAATATCAATTCTTTAATTTCTGTAGTAACGGGGTTGGCTACCTAGTTTATTGTATTGCCCAATTTGCTAATGTGGTAGGATATTTATTTAAAAGGGAGAGAAGAGGAAAAAACAAAAGATTCGTTTCTTCTTAAGGAAACGATGTCTTCACTTCTATCGATGATGAAGAAACGAGCAAGTACTGCATTGGTTTCTATTATCGCCTTTTCGTCCCGATCCTGTGCTACCGAGCCCTCCTGAAGCCGCCGCCAATATCTCCCTTCCTCTCCGGCATGTGCTCGTCGGAACCTGCTGCCTCCCGCACGTGCTCGTCCGTCCTCCTGGACACTCGTCCGGCATCGCCCCTTGACCACCCTCCCAAAGTCACGATTTTCGCGCGCCCAGCCATGAAACCACGCCACCGAAATCTCCATCCCACGCACAATTGTCTGATAGGAAATCTCCTATCTGTATCTTTTTGTTGGTGTTTTGAAAACCAACGAGTAAATTTCTAATATTATGCGTCTAGCTCGGATGATGTGCTTAGATGACACGAGGTTTATACTAATTCGGGCAGAATGTCCCTACATCCAGTTCATAATTGTTGCTCGTGTTACTAGCACTGAAATGTTCGTAGTAGGGGTTACAAACGGGCGAGAGAGGGACATGTCCCAAGTCTCTGATGAAAAGAACGAATAGACGCCGAGAGCTCGGTTGCCGCCGGCTGTGTGTTTGAGGTTCGATGGGTTCGTTGATCAGATGATCAGATGAGTCGATCGTCCGAGATATTGATCCCAGTGGTTTCGATTCGGTGCGAATGTGATGCCTCTAGTCGATCCTTCCTCTTATGGGATGCCCCGCTTTCCCTTTTATAGGCTAAGGGAAAGCAGGGGTTATAGCAGAGGAAGAGAGGGGAACGAGAGGGAGGAGAAATCCTTCAGGTTCGCCGGGTCATTCTTCTTCTCCATGTGGGTCCCGCTGACCCTGTAGACGTCAATAGGGACAGCTTCACGTCGCGGCCCTGTCTATCACTGGCGCCATGCGCAGACATCGTCCGCCGGTCATGGCGCTCCACTCCGTCCTGGCGGACGTCGTGGCGAACTGACGTGCCCGTCAGTGTTCGTACGAGGGTTAGGCAGAATAGCACTGGTACGACCGATGTTGTTCCTGTTGCGAATCCCTAGGTATGGCCCGTCACGGCCATGGGTTGTGTCGGGGCGTGCCGGTCACCTCTCTGGTGTCAGAGCTTTGACCCAGGCCCATTCGCTGGGGCATGGAGTGGTTGGCAGCGGTATGGGTCTTCATCGGACGAGACGGATCTCTCGGCCTCGGGGTCGGGCGAGGCGGAGTCTCCCCCGAAGGCCGGGTGAGGCGGAGCGCAAACCCAAGGGTTAGGCGAGGCGGAGCCAGTCCTCAGACGTCGGGCGAGGCAGAGCCTGCCCTGAGACATCGAGCGAGGCGGAGCTCATCCTCAGACATCGGGCGAGGCCGAGCCAGCTCTCGGAGGTCGGGCGAGGCGGAGCCGTCCCTCAGACGTCGAGCGAGGCGAAGAATGCTCTCAGAGGTTAGGCGAGGCGGAGCCGTCCCTCAGACGTCGGGCGAGGCGGAGCCCGTCCTCAGGGGTCGGGTGAGTTGGAGCCCGCCCTCAGACATCGGGCGAGGCGGAGCTCGCCCTCACACGTCGGTCGAGGCGGAGCCATCTCTCAGAGGTCAGGCGAGGCGGAGCCATCCCTCACACGTTGGGCGAGGCGGAGCCCGCCCTTAGGCATCGGGCGAGGTGGACCCCCATGGCCTCGTCGTTGGGCGAGGCGGAGCCCGCCCTCAGAGGTCAAGCGAGGCGGAGCCGGCCCTCTGAGGTCGGGCGAGGCGGAGCCGGCCCTCCGAGGTCGGGCGAGACGGAGCCTGCGGCCTCGGTATCTGTCGAGGCGGGGGCCCGCCCCCAGAGGTCGGGCTAGGTAGATCGCACGACCTCAGGGTTGGGTGAGGCGAAGCCCAGGGCCAGAGGTCGGGCGAGGCGGAGCCTGCATACCTAGGGGTCGGTTGGATCTGTAGTCGCACCCTGCCTAGACAAATTAATGTTTAACGGTCATTAGCCACTCCTCTTCAGATACCCTAGTACTGATCCCCGACAGTAGCCCCCGAGCCTTCAGAGGAGTAGAATACTCCTTCGGAGGCTTTTCCAAACGGGAGGACTCTGAGGGCCTTGGCCTTCTTTTGTCGCCTACGGCGTGACCTAGGGACGGTGGTTCCCTTTCATCGAGATCGGACCCTTCGCGGGTACGGCTGTCAGATTTGGAAAAGGACTTTCCTGATTGGGGATCTGGCTAGGGTCAACTGGTGACCGACCCTAGATCCTTAGCGGTCAATCCATGTAGTTCTCGGGTCCGTTCGACCGTCCCCGAGGGCTCTCTGCTTTTGTTCAAGGAAAACTCATGGATCATATCCGGTCGAGATTCGAACATGGGCCAAAATGCCCGCAGCGCTTGTGCGCCTAGGTGCTGGTCACTAGCGGGCCCATCCCTTTCTACTTCCGTACCTCGAAGGTGCCCGGAGCGATTGTTGAACCGTCGATGGGCCAATTTTCGAACTCCTGGGCCCAGACGGGCCGTAGACGTGTTTTTAAATCTGTATTCCTCGCACTTGTGACGAGTTGTGGCCCATCTAGACAGGCGAAACATCTGGCGAGTTTTTCAAGGGAACAGACAGAGATTGTGTGCGCATGTCCCGCGGCGAGATGTTGTGGCAGATCATGGCAGGCGTCGAGATCTAGGCGGGTGGTTGGTTTCCTCACGCCCGTCACTCCTATAAAACCAAAGGGCTCAACCCCTGGGTTCCATACCTTGCCTCCATATCTGCAACCGCCACTACCAATCGCTTAGGCTTCCTGCATCCGCATCCCCACCACCGTCGAGCTCTATCCACCCACCCCATCTTCCAATGGATCCATGGTGCCGCTCTAACATCACCTTCCAACGCATGGAGGGCCTCATCCATCGCGGTCTTCTCCGCGTGCGGACCATGGCCGAGGAATGGCTGCTGCCTGGCGAGGAGGATGTGCCATCACCACCTGATGGCTATGTGGTGTCGTTCGCCCACTTCCACTAGCGTGGGTTAGTGACCCTGCCCACAGATTTCTCTAGGGGCTGCTGCACTACTACAAAATCGAGCTGCAGCATCTCAACCCCAATAGGATCCAGCACATGGCGGCATTTGTTGCCCTATGTGAGGGATTCCTAGGGATCAGGCCCCACTTCGATCTATGGAGGCACTTCTTCGCCATCACCCTCTAGAAGAAGAGGGAGAAGAGCGGCAGGTCGGAGCTGCACATACCGATGGGGTGCGCCGGCATCTAACTACGGAACAATCGAGTCGGCAAGTACCCATCGATGTGGCTGTCAACGTCCAACAAGGGGTGGCACTCGCAGTGGTTCTTCCTCAAGAACGACACTGCCACCCCTCTGCCGGTGTTCACTAGGTGCTTGATCGAAGAGGCCCCGTAGTTATGGAGGAAGTGGGGCGTCCCGAAGAAGGACAAGAAGAAAATCCAGGACCACATCACCGCCATCCAGATCCTCAGTGAGAACGGCTTGAAGGGGTTGGGTGTTATTGGAGCCTACCATGCAAGGAGGGTGGCGCCATTGAGGATGCGCGTGCTCCCTCTTTATGTGATGGCGCCCGAGGCGTCATTCGATGGAACGACACTCGCCGAGGGGGGCTCCCCAACTCCGAGATCACATAGCACATCAAGGAGGCGATGGAGCCTTTGCGGGATGATGTAGGTGCCACCCTCAATTTCATCTATCTGGTGCCTGGGAATCCTCTGATGCGACCAGAGCCAGGCCACGTCGACTTCGTAAGTTTCCCCTTCTCTTGCCTTCTAATTGATTTCTTGACCCCTTGATGCTAACTTTGAGAGGGGTGGGATCAGCCGAGGGACCTCATCTTCATGGATCACCTAGCGTCGTTGCCGAGGGATTCGTCCGTGAGGGTGGAGAATCACGCCGAGGGTGAGCGGTTGAAGAAGGCAAAGGAGGACAAGATGATTAAGATGCAGCGGAAGCTACAGGCGTGGGAATGGGGGGAGGACACCGACAATGCGATGATGATGATGAGGGTGATGATGACAAGGTAACCGACGATGTTGAGTGGGACATCTTGGAGAACGAGGATGCGATGGCAGGTATTGGTTCATCCTTGCAGGAGTTGGGACCCTTTTCGTTCCACGGAGGGGAGGGTACATCTAGAGAGCCGATGGAGGTAGGACGTACCATCGGACTCCCTTAGGAGTCAACAGGGGTAGGCGGCTCTGCTACCGCGCCTGAGATGTCAGCGAAGGCGGGCGGCTCTATTGCTGTGAATCAAGAGTCAAGGGGAGTGAACCCCTCTACCTAGGAGCAGGGGGTGGGCTCAAAACGGCCTCGACCTGAACGAGGTGGAATAGAGGTTAGGGTGTTCGCCCCCCAAACATGTCTACCGCCCGATGGCGTTGAGGCAAGTTAGCGGTTGCCCTGTTTTCTCTATTTTGTATAGATTTCATCGTGACTTATGCTTTTTGTCCCTTGCAGCGTCGACAGGTAGCGTAATCCTTTGGCGCTGGTGCCGAAGAAGAGCGTTGCCCTGCAAGCGAGACGGCAGCCATCGACTGGCGTCGCGCCCGTTTTGGGCAGGAGCGGCGCCTTTGTGACTACATCGCCAACCAGTCAGGCACTACCTACGGTGGCGCCCATGCCCTCGGCGGGACGGGTGGACGCGAAGGCTCAAGGGACGCCTTTGGCGGTCGTGGAGCGGCCAGCGATGGCAGCGATACCGCTACCAATGTCGGGGTGGAGGGGGCTGCCGACCACGCTCGTGGGGCCGATCGTGGCTGGCACGACGTAGCCAGTTGGGACCCCGCTGATGTAGGTGGAGGTAGCATCGGTTGTGATGGGTGGGTCATAGTCGGGCGCTATCATGGCGGCGCCTGAGGAATCGGCGCGACCTACACCACCGGCGACCTAGGCGACTGTGTCTAGCGTGGACCAGACGGAGGGGGATGTGGTTGAGAGGTCCCTGAGAGTCGTGGTGCTGGGCGAGAGGTTGGTGTCTACACCATTGACCCCTTCCATCACCGTAGGGGGCCTATCGACGGGGATGTCATGGCGAGAGGGGTCGACGGTGCTTGGAGCCGGTGGGGAGTTATCCCTGGCTCTGACATCGGTGGGCGGCGGCTTGCCTATGAGGGGCGAGCCCTTGCTCCGGTGGATGAATCCGAAGGATCCAGCATCGATGCTCTTCACCCTAGACGCCGCCACCGAGAGCATGGAGCGGGAGAGCCTCGACGTGGGGGTTGCGTCCATGCTCAAAGCCCTAGACCATGCTAGGGGTGCCTTGCGCGATGTTGTTATTTCCACTGGGTGGGTATTTCCTTGATCCTACTTCCCAACCTTTCCTTTCTCCATATGTTTTTGTATTCTGACCATCATCTTCTTTCAGTCCCTTATCTTCATGAATAGAAGGAATTCTAGGACCGCCTCATCGAGGAGGCATGGCTACATGGGGAAGTGACCGCTCAGCTTGTTGCCACCCAGCAGAGGGTGGCTGAGCTAACTCCCATTGCCAAGGAGGCAGATGGTCTTCAGTTGTGGGTGGCTGAGGCCTGCTGGCACACTGACGAGACCGAGAGGGCGTTCGAGGCCCTATCAGCGAGATCATGGAAGGAGCAGGATGAGTTGCTCTAGAAGGACACCAAGGCCTGCCAAAAGATCCTCGACCTTCTGGCCAAGGTTGAGAAGGAAGGGGAGTTGAAGCTGGGGGCCGAGGAGAGACTCGCGGCCCTAGAGAAGAGGGTGAGCCAGGATGCAACGGTGGTCGCTCAGCTACGCAAAGAGCTAGATGAGCTACTCCAAACCGTGAAGAGGCTCCGCTCGGAGCATGGTGCAGTTCATGAGGAATGCGACCAGGCCCTCCGAGAGCATGACCAGGCCTACCAAGAGCGCGATGACGTGCAGCAAAAGGTCAGCTCCCTCCAGGCCGAGCTTGGAAACATGATGTCCTAGAAGCTGGAGGCCGAGAGCATCTCTGCTGGGCTGGCCATGAACCTCGCCGAGGTGAGGAGGAATCTTTAGGCAGAGAGCGACGAGCTCGATATCCTAAGCACCGTCCTCAGAGTGGTCTATGATGACCTTAAGGTGGTACGATCAGAGGGGACTAGCTCACTTGCGGCCCATGCCGTTGAGATCATAGCTTGGGTGCGCCAGCTTGAGAGGGATGCCCTTCGCGCCGGGGTCAACCAATCCTTCACGATTGCTCATTCTCATTATGGGGACATCATCGACCTGGAGACGATGAGCCATGGCTTCACGCCTGGCTATGAATTCCATGAGCTAGAAGAGATGGAAGCGGAGGTGGCTCCCCTTTCGCAGGACCTAGTGGACAGGATCGAAAGCATAGTTCTCCCCCAGAGGGGTTAGTTAGTTAGTTAAAAAGGTTGATCATTCTTGTAATTAGCGATTAGGTGTCGACCTTTGTGTATCGCTTGAACAAACTTGTCATTTTGTTTTGTTTGACCAAGTCTGTTCTTTTGTTTTGGTGTGAACGGATTTGTTTTTCCTCCTTTTTTATGTGTGAAAAGGGGTTCATGTGTTCTGACCCTTCGATTTGTTAAGACCAGAGGTGTAGGAGGAAAACTCTGATCACGCTGGTAAGCAAGAGTGTCGTGGCCACTGGGGCATAGGTTTCTTGCAGCCCGACTAGCCATGCTTAGTTGTTTGTTTCCACAGACCTTGCCACTAGGTTTGACATGAGGAAGAGGTAGGGTGCAATGACTGCTTCATAAAGGGTGTATTTATACTCTTATTAGCCCCCGAGTGAGATCCAACCCCTTGCCGTTGCTGGGGCTAGGTGTTACTAAAGACCGAGGAGAGGATAGCGAAATTAGTAGGAGAAAATGTCTCTTGTTTTCACACGTACCCCCTCCTAAGGTTCTGAGCCATCGTTCTACAACCACGCATTCGGTCTCTTTATGAGTCCAACTTTCCTCAAGCCCCCACGTGTAGCAGGCATCCAGTCGAGGGTCGGCTCATCTTTGTGATCGTCGCCCCGTCCGTAGTTTTCACAACCGAAGAGGTTGAGCTAACGTCACTTGCCTCGATGGCTCGAGTGATGCGCTCGGTGAGCTCGCTAACAGGCATGTCCGAGTGGAATCCGGGTCCGTCGTTTGTAATGGGGTCAGCATAGCCCTCATGTGGCATTCCCCTGCTCCTTAATCCGCCCCTAACAGATGCCCGTGTCGCTTCAGAGCGACATAGGTGGCCCACTGGCCTCTCCTCGATGGAGATTTTATGGGATTGGCTTGATGTCAGGATCGAACATGAAGGTCGAGATGACCCTGTCCGCTTCTAAGCGGGTCAGGCGGAGGCTGCTGGGGCTCATCTACGTCTTCTCCCTTGGCTCTGGTCGATGCGAGGTGACCTCGGGCCCTTCACGGGCCGACCTTCAAACCTCGGTCTGGTGGATTCCCGAGTTTGGGTCAGGCGGCTTGAGCCCTTCAGCCCCATGGGGCTCGGTAGGGGTTAGCTAGATTTCATGCGTCACCTCGTCCTTGGTTTCTACAACTGGAAGGGCTGAGCTAACGACACTTGCCTTGATGGCTCGAGTGTCGCGCTCGGTGAGCTTGCTAACGGGCACGTTTGAGTGGAATCCGGGTTCGTCATCCGCTGACGGGGTCAGCATAGCCCTCATGTGGCATTCCACTGCACCTTAACCCACCTCCCGATAGATGCCCATGTTGCTTCAGAGCGACTTAGGTGGCCCACTGGCCTCTCCTCGATGGAGATTCTGTGGGCTTGGCTCGAGGTTAGGATCAAACAAGAAAGGTCTAGATGTCCATGTCCGCTTCTGAGCGGGGTCAGGCAAGGCCGCTAGGGCTCATATAAGTTTTTCACCCCTGGCTTTGTTTGACACAAGGCAACCTCGAGCCCTTCGCAGTCCAGCCTTCGAACCTTGATCGGTCGCCGCTCATATTGAATGAGACGACTACCGCTTCATGACGTGATGTGAAGCGTTGTGATGTAGCAATTGCATATGCAATGCTTGGATGTATGGGATGAATGTATGATGAATGGATGAATGGATGAATGAATGATTGTATGAATGAATGGATGAATGAATGTTCATGCACTGGAAAAGAAAAGTGGGGGTTGGTAAAGTTACCTCGACAGCTTGAGTGACGGGTTCGGGGAGCTCTTACCGGATATGTCCATGTGCGGTTCAGGTCCATTGTTCGTGACAGAGTTGGTGCAACCTACATGAGGTATCCCACTGCCCTTTGCCCGTATCTCGGCCGTGACCTGAGCTGTCCGATCGGCCTCGGGTGACCTACCGACCTCTCTTTGATGGAGACTCCCTAGGTGGGCCTCTCCAAATCCATCCTGGGAAGGTAGAGGCTAAAGCTTGGGATGCGGGCACAAAAACTTTGATCATGCTGGTGAGCAAATAACACCATAGCCACTGGGGCGTAGGTTACTTGCGGTCCAACTAGTTTCACTCAGTGTTTGTCACCGCATACCTTGCCTCTAGTTTTTGAACGTGAGGAGGGGTCGGGTATAGAGAGTGTCTACCGAATAGACATTCCTACCAGCCCCCGAGTGAGGCCCAACCCCTGGCCATTGTTGGGGTCAGGGGCTCGATAGTGAAATTAATTAGAGAGAGCGCGTGTAAAGTAAGAGTGACCCATCTCTCGTTAGTGGCCCGAATCGTTCGAATGACTTGGGTGACCCACTGGCGCATGGCTTAGCTTGACGACATGAGTGACAGGTTTGGGGAGCACTTACTGGATATGTTCGAGTAGAATCTAGGTCCGTCGTTCGTGACGGGGTCAACATAACCCTTGTGGGGCATCCTGCTGCTCTCGACCCGTCCCTCGGCAGCGGCCAAGCCATTTGGTCGACTTGTATGACCCGCTAGGACAAGACTTACCTACGAAGATAGAGGACGAGAACATCCCATGCAAGAACATAGTTAGGCAGATAAGCCAGGCGGCGAACTTGTAATAAATGGACAAGCTCTTAAATTTCGTTATAGCATAATAGATTTTTAGCCCTTCTCCCCTATTCGTATAAAAAGGTTAGTGCATTCCGACCCTCAGCGTTGTTGAGGTCATAAAGCTCGGGGTGCGGTTGGGTAAACTCTGATCACGCTAGTGAGCAAAGATGTTGTAGCCGCCGAGACATAGATTTCTCATAGTCCGACCAGTTTTAGTCAGAGCTTGATCCTGCGAACCTATCTTCTAGGTCTCAGCGTGAGAGGGGGCCAGGCACAGAGAAATGTTTGATAGGTAGATATACTCTTAGACGTGCACCGACTCTTTCCTTAGCTATGGCCAAAAAACCTAAGGTGCAAAAAAAACTCTGATCACGCTGGTGAGCAAAGGCGCCATAGCCATCGGGGGCGTAGGTTTATCGCAATCCGACTAGTTTTACTCAACGTTTATTTCCGTAAACTTTGCTTCTTGGTCTTAACATAAAAAAGGGCCAGGCATAGAGAAAGTCTACTAGATAGATATGCTCTTATTAGCCCCCGAGTGAGGCCTGACCCCCTACCGCTGCTGGGGTCGGTCGTTGTAACAGAACCGACCAATTATACGAGATTAAGTAAGGAAATCTTCGGCCGAAACAGATAATTTCGCAAACTTAAGCCCGTATAACCCGGTAGTCCGTGAAACCAAGAAGGATTTCAAACCAATCGACATACAAACCAAGACCGTATAAGTTTAGCAAGTACCATTACATGTTACATAAAGTTTGCAATGACAGTTGAATACATCAGAGTTTAGAATATAAAGTTATTACAAACCAGGTTCAATCTGAAATAGCGGAAGCAAATGGTTTTCAAGTCACACACACACTTTTAGCTCCAATACAGTGCCAGTAGGTAGTCATTTCCAACAAAAGCATTAGAGAAGAGATACAAAGTGACCATTGCCCTTGGTCCTAGTTGTCACCCATCGCCGGGTATGGGCAGTTAATGCAATAGCCGTAGTACATTTGACCATTTGCAACAACAATGGGAACAATGCCCTGAGTACGAGAAGGTACTCAGCTAGACTTGCCCGTCTTAAACCAAAATAAAGCGACACCAAGGATTATGCAAGGCTTTCTTTAGTGGGCTTGCTGACTTGTTTGTGAAAAGCATAAGCTATCATGAAGAAACTATTTTAAGTACTTTGCACCATCTTTATTATGACCTATCCAGCTAGGTAAGCACCTGTACTATAGCAATCACTTGATTAATCAATAACATATAGTTACCAATTTAGATTTAGCATATCCCATACCATCCAGATAACCATCATTGTTCCATAATAATTACTACGATGCCGTAGCTCAAGTCAAGTGCTCACTATCCAGGAGCGATAGCGATTCGAATGATTCCTAATCAACTGGTGATTTATTCCTCACACAAACCACGCTTCCCCTGTCAGGGTCGCTTAGATCACCAATGACACTTTCCAAGTAGCCGTGGGATAACAGCCGGGACCGCACTACCCAGGGACCACCCGACTGCCAGGACACACCTTGGGCTCACTCTTCGCGTCCCCGTCATACCCCCTTCAGCACCAGTCTGCCAATCCGGGTTTATCCCGGCTTGAATAGTGTCACTAGCTTCGCGGTCGAAAGATACTTTATTCGGCCAGCTAAATGTGAGGCATGCATTCAACATGACAAGAGGGACAAGCAACGATCGGTCCTTAATCGACACAGATGGAAACTAACAGCACCCCAGAACCCTATCTGGTTGCCTCCAACTTTTTTCGTCTAGTCTCCAATTATCCATCACACATGGTTAATTCCAGGATATCATTCTTTCCATAGCTAAATTCTTCCAGTAACCACCTATAATGTAGGTGATCGGATTATCACCGATCGCTACCGGTCTATGCAAGGCTAAACTGTTATTCAATCCTGACCTAACAGGGTAACAAGGTAGTAAGGTAGGCAAGAATAGTAATAAATGCATCAATGGTTTCAATCAACTCCTACCACTTAATGCAACAATATATAAACTCATATATATAGAAAGAATTGCTTTTATAAAGTAGGAGACTTAGAATGCTCTGGGGCTTGCCTCGTTCGAACGAACTAGGTTGATGATCCACGCACTCGGGCAAGTCCTCTCCCGACTCCTCTTCCTCTGGCACCTCCTGTGCCTGGACTTCTTGTGGATCTATCCCGGTCTGCTCTTCCTGAACTACTGCTAGCAACTCCTCCTGCAATCCTGTATGATGCAGATGTATGAGTGCTAATGCATAGGTGCATCGAAGAGATGACATGTAATGATCATGATACATGAAATGTAGATGAACATGTTCAACTTTATTGGGCATAATAGAAGTAAAGCCCTTCTACAAGGTAGCCAACATCATCCAAGAACATGTACTACTATATTACTACTACAACCATGGTACTAACATACCAAGTCACCACAGCAATCTAAGATGCTTCAAAGATACACCAAAGCAAACATTATTAACTAATCATGCGTTAAAGAAGATTTGTTTATTTCATTTTAAACTAGGGCTACAATAGCAACATATATTTCTGTTGCTCATAAAAATCTAAGAAAATTACAGTAGCATAGTACTACTCTAAGTAGACTACCATAAAATTTTCATTGCATTTAGATAAGTATAACAGCCTACACAAAAATGACAAGCTATGGTGGATAATTGAGCATGAAAATACTTTGTACTACGAAAAGTGTCAAACAACAGATTTGGTATTTTTCCCATGATCTTCATAGCATACAATCACTGTACAAAAAGTTTCACCTACATGTATTATTCATATTTTTAGCCCTAGCAATTTTACAAGAAATCAGCAATTAATGCACATAACCTACCTAGCCATATTTTTCCACATAACAGGCATGACATATATTTTTCACAGAAAGTACATCTCAAGAATAGATCAACCAAATTGGAATCATAATTTTCTGATTTATATAGGATTTACTAAACATTTCACAAGATATCAGCAATATCAAGAATTAAATAAAGCTCTACATTAAAGTATCTCAAAAATGACATGCAATATTTTTAGCATGTAGATCTGGTGACAAGGAACACAACAAATTTTGTTTCATCAATTTTGGAGCAATATAACTCGAGATATACATTTTACAAGCTTTTTAAATTAATTTTTGAAATCATTTTCTTTAAAACTGAAATTCCACCGTACCCTAATCTGCTAGGTGCACCCGGTGCAGTGCACCCAGAGGTGCTGCCAGGCGGGACCCATGGTCAAGCCAGGCCCACGCGCCAGCTGGAGCCGAGCAGGGGCCGTCGTTGACCGACCGGCTTTCGCTGCCGGTGAGCTTGCTGGCACCAGCGGCTTCCCGCAACGAGGCGGACCCGATGCACCAAGAACGGGCACTGGAGGAGCTCGAAAGGGAGCTCGCCGACGCGCATGGCGATACGGCGGCGCGGCAGGCCTGCGTGTGGGCACTTCCCGGCCACAGCAAGGCACGGGGAGGAGCGCACGAGGTTCGCAAAGGCAAGGCGGTGCTAACGCGCGCGAAAACGGAATGAGAAAGGGAGCGAGAAGGGGAGGTCCACGGAGCCGTGCTGCTCCGGTGAGAACGGCCGTGCTCCGGCGAGCAATAGAGGCCGGCTCAAGCCTTACCACGTCGAACGGAGATGAGCACAAGCTGTGCGAGGCCAGGGCGAAGGCGTGGCGAAGACGTAGCGAGCTCCGGTGGTCTGGCGTGGCCGGGACGGCTACTTCGGCGACGTAGCGCGGCGGTGGCAAAGGTGAGCATGCGCTGCTGCAGTTGCTGCTGCTGACCGAGCGAGGAAGCAACTGAGATGGATGAGGGGGAGGCAGACGTGGCGCGGCGGTGTAGGCACGACAGGAGGGGCGCGGGGCAGGCCGGTGGTGCCGCGCGGCGTGCTCATCGGCGCATGGCCGCCACGTGGCGTGCGCACTCTGACGCGATCGGGCGAGTGCGCGGCGAATGGGTGTGGCTTGGCGCTGAGGCAGGCCGGGCGAGCGAACGGCGTGCGCGGAGGCAGGCCGGGCCGGCTTGCGGACTGGGCCGAAAGCGAGGCGCGAGGCCCACTAAGGTGAAATGATATTTTTCAAATTCTTTTCTATTCCTATCTCATTAAATGTACATTTTGAGCAATTTCAAAGCAGTTTCAAACTTTGGCCCAAAAATAAAAGTTGCTCAAAAATTTATTCTCTACAACTTTGCTTTTAAGACCAAAGTCAAATTCCAAATGGATTTTGAATTACAAAATAAAATTCGATATTAATTCAAAACCCTAATTTTGAAGAATTGTTTTTAAAAGCAAAATTTGGCAAAAATTTAAATATAAACTTTGCTCCAAATTGTATCCTAAATGTTTATAAGCTATCTTAGTGATCAAACCAAGAAATCATGGCATCCAAACATGAGCATGGCATTTCACATTGTTTTAAACATAATGAATTTTAATCAATTCAAGCACCACATGAAATGATACTTCATTTCTTTAGAATGGAATGCATAGATGCTGCTTATGCATAATGAAATGATGATTATGCTCATGAGATGGAATGTTAATGCATGCTTAACACCGAGGTGTTACAGCCCTCCCCACTTATAAGAATCTCGTCCCGAGATTTTGAGTTACGATCCAATTGTTATAAAAATCCTTATAAGCGTTTTGCAGATATTCTCCTGTTTCCCACATCGCATCACCATCATTGTGATGACTCCACTATATCTTATATGTTCTTACCACTTTATTCCGAGTGACTCGGTCCTTAGTGTCCAAAACTCGAACCGGTTGCTCACGGTATTCCAAGTCTGACTTGAGCTGAATGCTCTGAGGTTCTATTCTATCTTTCGGAACACGCAAGCACTTCTTCAACTGTGATACATGGAAGACTGGGAAGATAAAACCCATCGCTTTTGGTAACTATAACTTATATGCCACGGGACCCTTCTTCTCTATGATCTTGTATGGTCCTACAAATCTAGGAGCAAGTTTTCTCTTTACTCCAAACCGTTGTACTTTCTTCATTGGAGTAACCTTCAGATAAACGTAGTCACTTACCTCAAACTCAAGTGGTCTCCTTCTCTTATCGGCATAACTCTTTTGGTGTGACTGTGCCGCTTTCATGTTTTGTTGGATAATACGGACCTTTTTCTCAGCCTCGTCAACAAAATCGATTCCGTAAAACCTTCTTTCTCCAGGCTCAACCCAATTCAATGGTGTCCTACATTTCTTGCCATACAATGCTTCAAATGGAGCCATCTTGATACTCTCTTGGTAACTGTTGTTGTAAGCGAACTCTGCCAAAGGTAACCATGATTCCCATGAACCTTTAGACGATAACACATAGGCTCTAAGCATATCTTCTAGGACAACATTAACTCGCTCCGTCTGCCCGTCTGTCTGTGGGTGGCAAGCTGTACTCTGAATCAAGCTAGTACCCAAACCTTTATGAAGATGCTCCCAAAAATGAGCGGTAAACTATGACCCACGGTCAGACACGATAGTCTTTGGTATACCATGTAATCGGACAATCTCTGCAATGTACTTCTCAGCATACTGAGGTGGTCGAAATGTTGTTTTGACTGGTAAAAAGTGAGCGGATTTGGTAAGGCAATCTACAATTACCCAAATTGAATCATTCCCCTTTGGTGTGGTGGGGAAACCGGTGATAAAATCCATACTTATATCATCCCATTTCCAATCTGGTACTGACAAAGGTTGCAACATTCCTGCGGGTCTCATGTGAAGAGCTTTCACTCTACAACACATGTCGCAACGAGCAACATACGATGCAATCTCCTTCTTCATCTTCGTCCACCAATAACGAGGTCTCAATTCTTAGTACATTTTGTTACTTCTAGGATGGATAGACAGCTTAGAGTGATGAGCTTCATCCATCAATTTGTTCTTGAGCTCCCGATCTTTAGGTACAACTAGATGGTCCTTAAACCATAACACTCTTTATTCATCCACTCTAAAGTGCTTGGACGGTTCTTTCTTTATTTTCTCCTTGATATGGAATATTCCCTTATCTATTTTCTGACCCTCAATGATCTTGCTTTCCAAGGTACAACTAACCTGGATACTATGCAACACCGCAGGATGCAACAAATTGAACCCATCTTCAAACAATGGTTGCACAACAAGAGAATGCGACTTCCTACTTAAGGCTTCTGCCACTACATTTGCCTTTCCCGGATGCCACTACATTTGCCTTTCCCGGATGATAGTGCACATTCAGATTATAATCCTTTATTAGCTCTAACCATCTTCTTTATCGCATATTCAACTCAGACTGAGTAAATATGTACTTGAGACTCTTATGATCTGTAAAGATATTGCACACATTCCCAAGCAAGTAGTGTCTCCAAATCTTTAGAGCATGCACAACAGCCACAAGCTCTAAATCGTGCATAGGATAGTTAACCTCATGCTTCCTCAACTGACGTGAGGCATAAGCAATGACCCTTCCATCTTGCATGAGAACACATCCTAAACCATTCTTTGATGCATCGCAAAACACATCAAACGGCTTCTCTATATCCGGTTGTGCCAGAATAGGAGCAGTGGTTAGCAAATTCCGCAAGGTGTAGAAAGCTGCCTCACACTCCTCTGTCCAAATGAACTTATGATCCTTTTGTAGCAAACTTGTCACTGGCTTGGCAATCTTCGAGAAGTCCGGTATAAAACGACGATAGTAACCGGCTAATCCAAGAAAACTCCGAACCTCATGAACTGTGCTTGGTGCCTTCCAGTCCATAACCTCTTGTACCTTACTAGGATCCACTGAGATTCTATTCTTAGATAGCACATGACCAAGAAAAGGAACTATCTTTAGCCAGAACTCATATTTACTAAACTTAGCATACAGCTGGTGATCTCTGAGTCTAGTCAAGACAATTCTTAGATGCTCTTCATGATCATGTTCATTCTCTGAGTACACTAGAATGTCATCAATGAACACAATCACGAACTTATCCAACTCTGGCATAAAGACCGAATTCATCAGATACATAAAGTATGCAGGAGCATTTGTCAAACCAAAGGACATGACAAGATACTCGTACAAACCATATCTGGTGGAGAACGCAGTTTTGGGTATATCTTGTGGTCTCATCTTGATCTGATGGTACCCTGATCTCAAATCTATTTTGGAGAACACCTTGGCTTTGGACAATTGATCAAACAAGATATCAATCCGAGGTAGAGGATACTTGTTTTTAATTGTCACCGCATTCAGTGGCCAGTAGTCCACGCACATCCATAAGGAGTTATCCTTCTTCTTCTTCACGAACAGTGCGGGACATCCCCATTTCGATGAACTTGGGCGAATCAAACCCTTAGTCAACAAATCTTGGAGTTGTTTCTTCAACTCGGCTAATTCATTTGGAGGCATCCGATAAGGCCTTCTTGAGATCGGTGGTGCTCCAGGGATTAACTCAATGGCAAACTCAACATCTCTGTCCGGTGGAAGACTGGGTAACTCATTTGGAAACACGTCCAGAAACTCGCACACTACTGGAATCTTGGCTAGAAGAGTAGTTTGGACTACACAAGTTGTACTGGTCAGATCTATTCTCCGAGGTAAGGTTACTTGAAATGTACCTTCTCCAATAGGTTCATTGAGAGAAATGCTTCTTCCTCCCACATCAATTACTACTCCCATCTTAGTCATCCAGTCCATTCCTATAATCACATCCAGAACTAGTCCTAGCATAACTATCAAGTTAAGCATATACTACCTGTCTGTTATACACAGGGTTATCCCCCAGATTATCTGATTAGTTAACAGATTAGCCCCAGCTGAACTGATCCGATAAGCACATTCCAATTCAACTATCTTTTGCTCATACTTTCTTGCAAATGCTTGACTTATGAATAAATGCGATGATCCAGAATCAAACAAAATGACTACAGAATGATTGTTGATAGAAAACATACCGGCTGTCATGGGCTCTCCTTCTGGGATGTCATCAATGGTGGTGTGGTGCACACGAGCTTGGTACTGATTCTGCTGCCTCTTGGGATATGGGCAAAACTTCGCAAAGTGCCCAGTTTGATTGCAGTTGAAACACGGTCCTCTTACTTGAGTAGCAGCTCCAGATGAACTATCTTGGCCGATCTTGGCCTGTGGCACCGCCATCTTGAATGGCTTCTGGTTCCTCTGAGGTTGCTGGGCATTCTGATTCCTCCGTTGGGGTGGCCTAAACCTTGCACCAGGGGTAGGCAGACGATACGCCGAACGATTTGCCATCAGGGCCCTTAGCTGGGACGGACCTGATTCAAAAGCCCTCTTGTGAGTCTTGGATGTAGCATATACATTGTTGTTCTTTTCTTGCTTTAAGCAGTCACTAACAAAGTCATTGAAACCAGTTCTTGTGTTAGTACCCACGTGCTTCATCATCTTGGGATTTAGACCTCTCTTGAAACTAGCGATCTTTTTGGCATCGGTATTCACCATGTCAGAGGCATAGCGACTTAGATTATTGAATGCATGTAGATACTGGGTCACCGTCTTGGTGCCTTGGTTCAGTGCTAGAAATTCTCCAAACTTCATTTCAGTCAAACCAGGGGGAATGTAAACTCCACGAAAGGCCTCAATGAATTCCCTCCAAGTAATGTGGGCATTGGGAGGAAAAGTGGTGCGGTGGTGCTTCCACCACATTCCTGCAGGGCCTTGCAGCTGATGAGCTGCATACTCCGTCTTCAATACTTCTGTCATCCTTAGAACACAAAACTTATCTTCCATGGTGCTATCCACTCTTCTGCATCCAAGGGCTCTGCCGCTTCCTTGAAAATTGGTGGTCTGGTGTCCATAAAGTCCTTGAAACTGCTATGCTGATTTGCTTCATGTCCACCTGGGTTTAACCCACGGCGGGTGTTGTCGGCAATATGGCGCAATGCAGCTTCCATGTTCTGCTGCATGCCCTCCATGTTGCGCTAACTTCCAAGGAACTGTGCAAAGACCTGTTCTGCAGTGTACGGTGGAGGAGGAGGTGGTGGTGGTGGATCACGGTTCTCATTCCCAGTGGCACTGCCACCTGCCTTAGTCGCATCATACACGGTACGACGAGTGTTCAGCATCTGCATATTTCAGCAACGGTAATTATTAGGCAATGTTGTAGTTATTGCAGGTGAATGAACAATTATGTCGTACTGAATTCACTAGAGAGAATAAATTCATACAATAAAATAGGGGCACAATAAGCCATTCCAATTAACACAACATTACTAATTAGATTACTGAAATGCACACATCGCGTCCAATACAACCAAATTGCCAGCATACATACACTGGACTTTTGACGTTCAGATATCGCCACAAACACATCCAAGTTTTCCAACATTACATCAAGGTCTTAGTATTTCTACTCATGAGTACATGCCAGACATGTCAACCATGCAAAAGGTCATCGCAAATGAAACCCTAGTAGCTAGCGCAACAACTACTAGTCTACTCATCATGGTCGCTGTCTAGGTCGAAGATGTCGACATCGTCACTATCTACATCATCGTCGTCATCATCAGCTAGTGCCTCAAGCTCTACGGGATCCTCATCCACATGTAGATCCATCTCTGCTGCTCCAGGCGGAACGTAAGGGTGGAGCTGGTTATTCAGCTGATGAACCTCCTCATGTAGGTTGTCGTTGTACTCTTCTACATTGGCCAGCTGCTACTCCAGCTCAACCTGTCGAGCTCTCAGAACATCTTCTGCGGACCAGGCTTCATTCCTCTGGTGGAGCACATGGATCAACATGCGCTCAGCGTTCCTGTTAGCGGTGGTCAGACACTTGACCTGCTCTCTCAGTGTACGCACGTCTCCCTCATAGGCTCCAGTCCTCTGGGTCGCCTGATCCCTCTGACGAGTCAACTAAGCCATCTCTACACTGAGCCTCTCAATCTCGGCGTCGTGATCCCTCTGAAGCTGACGTCGGTCATCTCGGGCATGACCAAGAGCACTAGACACACGTCTCAGGCTACCTTCTACTCCATTGAAAGCCTTCATCACTAAGAACATGGCACTCATGGCAGGGTTATCACTGTTCTATCCTTCTGCTGCACTAATCTCCAGAGATCTTCCTCTCGCTTGCTGCCATGAGTCAGTGGAGGGGTTGCCCCTCGGAAAGACTCCAACTAAAGCGGTTGCCAACTCCTGAGGAAAATGGTCCATGATATCCCTCAGTATCCCAAAGGCTGCCCTGTCAGCTGCTTCTTCAGCGGTCCTGCCAGTTGACTCTTAACGCCAACCAGTCCACTTTGAACCGTCACCTCGGGGACGAACAACGGCCTCCACAGTAACCAAGAGACCTTCTCCCAACTGCTCATTTGTTCAAAAGTAGCGGGGCTCCGTTCCATCAGGATAGCCTACATAGCTGAGCACTCTCCACAAGAGTGTAGGCATCCCAAACTCTCCAAGAAACGTGTGGCGCTGACGGGTACGTGGAGCAAGCTGATGGCGGGGAGCTCTGCCTCCGGTGGACTTACGAGCGGTCTGCTTTATGCGTGCCATCTGTAGCAAATTTGTTTTATTACTCACATGAGAATAAGTTTAAGTTGTCATTTTTGTCAAAATGAGATAATCAACTTATAAGGGGAGGAACAATGCCATGAATGATATGTAACAACATGATGCATGCACGTTCCGTATGTTCTCACAAACTTAGGAAAATAACAATTGCTAGCGGCATAGACGGTGGCATACAACGGTCTCTGATAAACGTAGCTAATACATACTACACGACAACGCTGTTATGTACCTACAAAAGATCCACTTCAGCCCAAACCCTGACAGTATGAAAAATATGCACGAAAGCAGTAAAGTAATCTACTCGTTCTACACACATCCCCAGATACGCGTACAACGGTAGCAACTACCCGAACCATCGTCCTATCGACGGCATCGTCACCACAGGATGGAATTTCCCCACACATTGGATACCTTCATACAAACACGCGTATGGCATGTAAATAATCCAGCATCATATAAGCACTTTCCTAGATCGGCAGTGTATCCGATCATGCTCTCACAACTCTCACTTACCGAGGCGTAGAGGCAATGGATCCATACATTACCACTCAAGTGAATGGCACTCATACAATAGCACGCCGTATGAGCAACGAAATAGAAATATGATGCAAAGACCCCAAGTCAGTACTTAACTAAGCCACCTAGAGTCCTTAACTAGGCATAAAGGATATGACCACTGGCATACTCTTAAGTTTTTAATTAGAGGTTGAAACACCTATATACTATAGTTTGCAATTAGTTTTGTAACACAAAACCCTTTTGTTTTAAATACACACATGAACCGTATAACCTGGTAGTCCATGAAACCACGAAGGATTTCAAACCAATCGACATACAAACCAAGACCGTACAAGTTTAGCAAGTACCATTACATGTTACATAAAGTTCGCAACGATAGTTGAATACATCAGAGTTTAGAATATAAAGTTATTACAAACCAGGTTCAATCTGAAATAGCGGAAGCAAATGGTTTTCAAGTCACACACACACTTTTAGTTCCAATACAGTGCTAGTAGGTAGTCATTTCCAACAAAAGCATCAGAGAAGAGATATGGAGTGACCATTGCCCTAGGTCCTAGTTGTCACCCATCGCCGGGTACAGGCAGTTAATGCAATAGCCATAGTACATTTGACCATCTGCAACAACAATGGGAACAACGCCCTGAGTACGAGAAGGTACTCAGCTAGACTTACCCGTCTTAAACCAAAATAAAGCGACACCAAGGATTATGCAAGGCTTTCTTTAGTGGGCTAGCTGACTTGTTTGCGAAAAGCATAAGCTATCATGAAGAAATTATTTTAAGTACTTTGCACCATCTTTATTATGACCTATCCAGCTAGGTAAGCACCTATACTACAGCAATCACTTGATTAATCAATAACATACACTTACCAATTTAGATTTAGCATATCCCATACCATCCAGATAACCATCATTGTTCCATAATAATTACTACGATGCCATAGCTCGAGTCAAGTGCTCACTATCCAGGAGCGATGGCGATTCGAATGATTCCTAATCAACTGGTGATTTATTCCTCACACAAACCACGCTTCCCCCGTCAGGGTCGCTTAGATCACCAATGACACTTTCCAAGTAGCCGCGGGATAACAGCCAGGACCGCACTACCCAGGGACCGCCCGACTGCTAGGACGCACCTTGGGCTCACTCTTCACGTCCCCGTCATACCCCCTTCAGCACCAGTCTGCCAATCCGGGTTTATCCCGGCTTGAATAGTGTCACTAGCTTCGTGGTCGAAAGGTACTTTATTCGGCCAGCTAAATGTGAGGCATGCGTTCAACATGACAAGAGGGACGAGCAACGATCGGTCCTTAATTGACACAGATGGAAACTAACAGCACCCTAGAACCCTGTCTGGTTGCCTCCAACTTTTTTTGTCCAGTCTCCAATTATCCATCACACATGGTTAATTCCAGGATATCATTCTTTCCATAGCTAAATTCTTCCAGTAACCACCTATAATGTAGGTGATCGGATTATCACCGATCGCTACCGGTCTAAGCAAGGCTAAGCAGTTATTCGATCCTGACCTAAGAGGGTAACAAGGTAGTAAGGTAGGCAAGAATAGTAATAAATGCATCAACGGTTTCAATCAACTCCTACCACTTAATGCAACAATATATAAACTCATATATATAGAAAGAATTGCTTTTATAAAGTAGGAGACTTAGAATGCTCTGGGGCTTGCCTCGTTCGAACGAACTAGGTTGATGATCCATGCACTCGGGCAAGTCCTCTCCCGACTCCTCTTCCTCTGGCACCTCCTGTGCCTGGACTTCTTGTGGATCTATCCTGGTCTGCTCTTCTTGAACTACCGCTAGCAACTCCTCCTGCAATCCTGTATGATGCAGATGTATCAGTGCTAATGCATAGGTGCATCGAAGAGATGACATGTAATGATCATGATACATGAAATGTAGATGAACATGTTCAACTTTATTGGGCATAATAGAAGTAAAGCCCTTCTACAAGGTAGCCAACATCATCCAAGAACATGTACTACTATATTACTACTACAACCATGGTACTAACATGCCAAGTCACCACAGCAATCTAAGATGCTTCAAAGATACACCAAAGCAAACATTATTAACTAATCATGCGTGAAAGAAGATTTGTTTATTTCATTTTAAACTAGGGCTACAACAGCAACATATATTTCTGTTGCTCATAAAAATCTAAGAAAATTACAGTAGCATAGTACTACTCTAAGTAGACTACCATAAAATTTTCATTGCATTTAGATAAGTATAACAGCCTACACAAAAATGACAAGCTATGGTGGATAATTGAGCATGAAAATACTTTGTACTACGAAAAGTGTCAAACAACAGATTTAGTATTTTTCCCATGATCTTCATAGCATACAATCACTGTACAAAAAGTTTCACCTACATGTATTATTCATATTTTTAGCCCTAGCAATTTTACAAGAAATCAGCAATTAATGCACATAACCTACCTAGCCATATTTTTCCACATAACAGGCATGACATATATTTTTCACAGAAAGTACATCTCAAGAATAGATCAACCAAATTGGAATCATAATTTTCTGATTCATATAGGATTTACTAAACATTTCACAAGATATCAGCAATATCAAGAATTAAATAAAGCTCTACATTAAAGTATCTCAAAAATGACATGCAATATTTTTATCATGTAGATCTGGTGACAAGGAACACAACAAATTTTGTTTCATCAATTTTGGAGCAATATAACTCGAGATATACATTTTACAAGCTTTTTAAATCAATTTTTGAAATCATTTTCTTTAAAACTGAAATTCCACCGTACCCTAATCTGCTAGGTGCACCCGGTGCAGTGCACCCAAAGGTGCTGCCAGGCGGGACCCGCGGTCAAGCCAGGCCCACGCGCCAGCTAGAGCCGAGCTGGGGCCGTCGTTGACCGGCCGGCTTTCGCTGCCGGTGAGCTTGCTGGCGGTGAGGTCACCACCAGCGGCTTCCCGCAACGAGGTGGACCCGATGCGCCAAGAACGGGCACTCGAGGAGCTCGAAAGGGAGCTCGCCGACACGCATGGTGACACGGCGGCGCGGCAGGCCTGTGTGTGGGCACTTCCTGGCCACAGCAAGGTACGGGGAGGAGCGCACGAGGTTCGCAAAGGCAAGGCGGTGCTAACGCGCGTGAAAACGGAAGGAGAAAGGGAGCGAGAAGGGGAGGTCCACGGAGCCGTGCTGCTCTGGTGAGAACGGCCGTGCTCCGACGAGCAATAGCGGCTGGCTCGAGCCTTACCACGTCGAACGGAGATGAGCACAAGCTGTGCGAGGCCAGGGCGAAGGCGTGGCGAAGACGTAGCGAGCTCCGGTGGTCTGGCGTGGCCGGGACGGCTACTTTGGCGACGCAGCGCGGCGGTGGCGAAGGTGAGCGCGCGTTGCTGCAGTTGCTGCTGCTGACCGAGCGAGGAAGCAACTGAGATGGATGAGGGGGAGGCAGATGTGGCGCGGCGGGTGTAGGCACGACAGGAGGGGCGCGGGGCAGGCCGGCGGTGCCACGTGGCGTGCTCACCGGTGCATGGCCGCCACGCGGCATGCGCACTCTGACACGATTGGGCGAGTGCGCGGCGAATGGGTGTGGCTTGGCGCTGAGGCAGGCCGGGCGAGCGAACGGCGTGCGCGGAGGCAGGCCGGGCCGGCTTGTGGACTGGGCCGAAAGCGAGGCGCGAGGCCCACTAAGGTGAAATGATATTTTTCAAATTCTTTTATATTCCTATCTCATTAAATGTACATTTTGAGCAATTTCAAAGTAGTTTCAAACTTTGGCCCAAAAATAAAAGTTGCTCAAAAATTTATTCTCTACAACTTTGCTTTTAAGACCAAAGTCAAATTCCAAATGGATTTTGAATTACAAAATAAAAATCAATATTAATTCAAAACCCTAATTTTGAAGAATTGTTTTTAAAAGCAAAATTTGGCAAAAATTTAAATATAAACTTTGCTCCAAATTGTATCCTAAATGTTTATAAGCTATCTTAGTGATCAAACCAAGAAATCATGGCATCCAAACATGAGCATGGCATTTCACATTGTTTTAAACATAATGAATTTCAATCAATTCAAGCACCACATGAAATGATACTTCGTTTCTTTAGAATGGAATGCATAGATGCTGCTTATGCATAATGAAATGATGATTATGCTCATGAGATGGAATGTTAATGCATGCTTAACACCGAGGTGTTACAGTCATCACTAAAGAACAGGGAGTTTGAAAGCGGAACTGATAAGAGAAAGTGTGTGTTTATGAAGGGTAAAAGCGACATACCTGCTCGATGTTCCAAGCGTTGATGAAGACTTCGCCGTCGATGGTCTTAAGCTTGTAGGTGCCTAGCCGGAGCACCTCCGTGATGACGTACGGTCCCTCCCACGGTGGGGAGAGCTTGTGTCAGTACTTGTTGCTCTGGATGAGGTAGAGCACCAGGTCTCTGACATTGAAGGCCCAACCCCACACTCGACGGTTGTGGTACCGGTGCAACGCTTGCTAGTACTTGGCTGAGCGAAGGAGGGCAACATCGCATGCTTCATCCAGCTAGTCCATCGCATCCTCGAGGGACGCCTCAGCTCCGTGTCATTGTATGCCCTGACCCTCAGCGCTCCATAGTCAAGGTCAGCCGAGAGGATGGCCTTGGAACCGTAGACCATAAAAAATGGTGTGTAGTCGGTAGCTCGGCTAGGGGTCATCCTTAGGCTCTAGAGCACCGCAGGTAGCTCCGTGACCCATCATGTGCCAAACTTGTTCAACTGGTTGAAGATCTTAGGCTTGAGGCCTTGTAGGACCATGCCATTCGCGCACTCGACCTGCCCGTTCATGCAGGGGGTGCGCCATGGTGGCCCAATCGACGCGGATGTGGTATTCATCGCAGAATTGGAGGAACTTCTTTCCGGTGAATTACGTGCCATTGTCCATGATGATGGAGTTCGGGACTCCAAAGTGATGGATGATGTCAAGGAAGAACAACACAACTTGCTCAGACTTTATCGCGGAGATCGGCCGAGCCTCTATCCACTTTGTAAACTTGTCTATGGTGACAAACAAGTGGGTGTAGCCCCCGGGTGCCCTCTTGAGAGGTCCGACCAGATCAAGCCCCTAGACCATGAACGACCATATGATGGGGATCATCTAGAGCGCTTGGGTCGGTAGGTGGGTCTATGAAGCATAGTACTGACACCCTTCATAGGTGCGCACAATATGCTCGACGTCGGCCACCGCGATCGGCCAATAGAAGCCCTATTGGAACGCGTTTTCGACCAGGGTTCTAGGCGTGGCATGATGACCACAAACCCCACCATGGATATCACTCAGCAACTGCTTCCCTTGTTCGATGGGGATGCAGCACTGTAGGATCCTAGTGTGGCTTCGTTTGTAGAGTTTGCCTTTAACAAGGATGAAAGACTTGGCACGATGAGCGAGCTGCTGAGCCTCCATCTTGTTCGTCAGTAGTTCCTCTCGAAGGAGGTAGTCAAGGTAGGGCGTCCTCCAGTCGACCAGAGGGTCAGGCTTCGTCATTGGATCCTTGTCTAGCTCTATGACCTTGGGGTCAGATGGAGCCGATGGCTGGTTAGCCCCCAAGCGCGAGGCAGACGGCCCATCTTCGGCTTGTTCCGGTTCCTCATAGCGAACCAAGGGCTTGTGCTGATCGCTGGCAAAGACGCCCGTTGGTACCGACTCTCGGTTGGACTCCGCTTTTGCCAGTGCATCGGCCACCTCATTGAGACGCCTCAGAATGTGGTTGAGCTCAAGGCCGTCAAACATGTTCTCTAGCTGGTGGACTTCTCGGCAATATGCAACCATCTTGGCGTTGTGGCAGTTTGACTCCTTCATGACTTGGTCAATGACCAGCTGTGAGTCGCCCTAGATGTGGCCGTGTCGGATGCCCAACTCGATGGCGATGCATAGACCATTGATGAGCGCTTCATATTCGGCCACATTGTTGGAGGAGGAGAAATGGATGCGAACCATGTACCTCATGTGTACCCCAAGGGGCGAGACGAAGACCAGCCCTACATCGGCGCCTTTCTTCATCAGTGATCCATCAAAGTACATCATCCAGTACTCCTAGTCGATGACCGCTGGCGGCGTTTGGACCTCGGTCCACTCTGTGACAAAATCAGCCAGCACTTGGGACTTGATAGCCGTCCGGGAGGCATACAAAATGCCTTGACCCATCAGCTCGAGTGCCCACTTCATGATTCTTCCCGTGGCATCCTGATTTTGGACAACCTCGCCAAGGGAGAAGGACGTCATGACCATCACTGGATGTGACTCAAAGTAGTGGTGCAACTTCCTCTTGGCGATGAGGATGACATACAAGAGCTTCTGGATTTGGGGGTAGCAGGTCTTGGAGTCGAACAAGACCTCGTTAACGAAGTACACTAGGCACTACACTTTGAGGGCGTGCCTCTCTTCTTCTCGCTCCACCACTAGGGCGATGCTAATCACCTGTGTGGTGGCCACAATGTAGAGCAGAAGCGGTTCTCCATGGGTCGGAGGAACCAAGATCAGGGCCTTCATCAGAAGTTGCTTGACCGTGTTAAGCGCCTCCTGGGCCTCGAACGTCCATTCAAAGCGGTTGGCCTTCTTTAGAAGCCAATAAAGGGGGAGACCTCGTTCACTGAGGCACAAGATGAAGTGACTGAGCACGGCAAGGCACCCTATAACTCATTGTACCCCCTTTATGATCTAAATCGGGCCCATCCTTGTGATGGCCGAGATCTTCTCTGGGTTGGCTTCGATGCCACACTCGGAGACAATGAAACCGAGCAGCATACCCCTTGGGACCTCGAAAGCGCACTTCTCGGGGTTGAGCTTAATGCCATTTGCTTGGAGTTTTGTGAAGGTCTACTCAAGGTCAGCTACGACCTAGTCAGCCCGTTTGGACTTGACCACGATGTCGTCCACGTAGGCCTCAATGGTTTGCCTGATGAGGTCCCCAAAACACTTGAGCATACAACGTTGGTACATAGCCTTGGTGTTCTTCAGACCGGATGGCATTGTGACATAGTAGAACGATCCGAACAAGGTGATGAAGGATGTTGCGAGCTGGTCGAACTCTTTCATCATGATCTGATGATACCTGGAGTACGCATCAAGGAAGCAAAGGGTTTCACACCCTGAGGTTGAGTCGACTACTTGGTCTATGCATGGCAAAGGAAACAGATCCGTTGGGCATGCTTTGTTGAGACCCATGTAATCAACACACATCCTCCATTTCCCACTCTTCTTTCATACAATAATGGGATTACCTAACCACTCTGGGTGGTACACTTCCTTGATGAACCTAGCCGCTAAAAGTCTCATGATCTCTTCGTCGATGGCTCTGTGTTCCCCCTCGTTGAAGCAATGTAGGTGCTGCTTCACTAGCCTGGAGCCCAGCTTGATCTTCAAGGTATGCTCGACGACTTCTCTCGGAATTCCTGGCATGTTCGAGGGCTTCCACGCAAAGATATTTTTGTTGGCATGGAGGAAGTCGACGAGCGCGCTTTCCTATTCAAAGGAAAGCATTGTGCCAATGCGCACCACCTTGCTCTTGGAGCCGCTGGGGTCTATGGGGACCTCCTTAGCGCCCTCCACCAGCTCGAAAGACCCGACCAATCGCTGGTGGTCGGGTGTTTCTTCAGCGACCTCCTTCCTGATGGCCACAAGCTCCTTGGAGGCGACGATTGTCATGGTGTGATCACAGCATTCAACCTTGCACTAATAGGCATGCTGAAATGAGGTGCCAACGGTGATGACCCCACCTGGGCCCAGCATTTTTAGCTTCAGATAGGTGTAGTTGGGGACGACCATGAACTTCACGAAGCATGGGCATCCCAGGATGGAGTGGTAGGTTGCATGGAACCCGACCACCTTGAAGGTAAGGGTCTCTGTCCTATAATTGGATGGATCCCCGAAGGTGATGGGTAGATCGATCTGCCCAAGTGGCACAGCCTGCTTTCTAGGTATGATGTCATGGAAAGGCGCTCTGGTCGGTCGGATGCGCGATCGGTCAATGCACATGGTGTCGAGGGTCTCGACATACATGATGTTGAGGCCGCTACCTCCATCCATCAGTACCTTGGTGAGCCACTTCGTGTCGATGATCGGGTCGACCATGAGTGGATATCTCCCCAGCTATGGGATGCTCTCCGGATGGTCGGTCTGATCAAAGGTTATGGCAGACTCCGACCACCGGAGGAAAGTAGGCATGGCCGGCTTGGCCATATAGACCTCATGGCGCATGAGCTTCTGACGGTGCTTGGTGTCGTAGGCTGCTGACCCTCCAAAGATCATGAGGCAGCCATCTGGTGTCAGAAAGCCACCATCGTTCCCCTCTGTGTCATCCGTGGCCGGGTCGGGTCCTTCCCATGCTCGCCCTGTTGGAGGCTCTGGACAAGAATCGCTTCATGAGGCTGTAGTCTTTGTATAGATGCTTGTTGGGGAAGGCATGGTTCAGGCATGGCCCCTCAAGCAGCTTCTCAAAGTGGTTCGGGGTACCCTCCATGGGCTTCTGACCCCCCTATAGTCGGTGGCGGCGACGAGTGAACCCTTGTGCCGCTCCTTGCTCTTCTTCTTGCTAGGACGGTTGGAGGCACCCTCACTGGTGTCCTTATCCCGCTTCGCCTTGCATTTGAGGCAGTCGAAGATCGCTCCGACCACCTCCTCACCCAAGGCAAGACTGGTGGCGATGTCAAGGAGCTCCTTGGTGGTTTGTGGGTCCTTATGTCCCAGCTTGTGAAGCAGGGACTCACAGGTGGTCCTAGACAGGAAAGCTCCAATAACGTCGGCATCGGCGATGTTAGGCAGCTCATTGCACTGCCAGGTGAGGTGCTAGATGTACCCACAAAGGGTTTCTCCAGCCTTCTATCGGTAGTTTTTGAGATCCTAGGGGTTCCTAAGATGTTTGTACGTGCCCTAGAAGCTCCCCACGAAGATATCTTTTAGGTCCACCCAACTTTGGATTCAGTTGGATGAAAGGTGTTCCAACCATGTTCATGCTGAGTCGGCCAGGAACAATGGAAGGTTGTGGATAATGAAATTGTCATTATCCACCCCACCGGCAAGGCAGTCAAGTCGGTACCTTGGCAGGAAGGCGGCTATGAGGATGTGTCGGTCGAAGGACTAAGGTCCCGACAGGCTAGGGCTCGGGCTTCGGTTCTCGTCGCTGTCGTAGCGTTCGCCATGTCAAGGGTGGTAGCCACGGCTGGCCCTTGCCCTGCATCACTGTGGGTATGCCTGCAGGCGTCAAGGGTGTCACACGCATCATGGCTGCGGCTGAGACGCTCATGCACCAGAACCATGATGCGTGGCCTACCACCTTGTGGTGCCTGGTGGACTGATGCATCCATGTCGGGTCGCCCTAAGGGCGTGCGCTGGCTGGCGTCGAGCTTGCGTCACCGAGACAGCGAGCTCTCGGCCTGCTGCATAGCCGTGCGCTCGAGCAGCATGCGAATCTCGCGATGGGCCCATTGGTCCTCGGGCGCTATGGGCCCTAGAAGTCCCCAGAGTAAGGCCGCTGCAGCAGTGATGTTCTGGCTCGTGTGGGTGAAGTGTGGGAGGGCTTCATCGTCCTCGATGATCCTTCGGTTCATGTCGCGGGCCATGGCGCATGCGCGCCCACCGTCTCCATGGCGCTCGATCTCTTGATCGAGCTCTACGCGCTCCTACTCGAGCTGGAGTCATGCTTCCTCGAGCTCATGGTGATGGGCCTTCAGCTGCTCCACCCGCAGGTGGGGTGGGGCCCCTGCATCTCCCTTGACCTTATCGTAGAGGTCATTCATCGGGGTAGCCTCCTCCTCGTGGATGATTTTGACGTGTCCCTCGAGGGTACTTGCCATGAAGCATTCATGAGAGGGGTGATGGCTCCCCCTACTGGAGTCAGAGCCGAAGGGCAACTCCGACTCCTCTGCATGGAGGTCATAGAAAGACTCCGCGACATATTCAGTCATCCCCACGAACTCATCGTCCGTGGGGAAAGGACGCATATGTTGCGCCACAAGGTGGCCAACGATCTCCACAGCATTGCACAGACCGAATGGGAGAGCTATCGGGGCGCTCCAGATGAGATATTCTGGGGAGAGCGGCTCTCCCTAGGCAAGTTGCGCCATGACATTAGCGAACAAAAAGGCGAGGTAGCGTAGGTCCTCCCGGGATAGTCGGGGTCCCAGGAAGGCACCGAGTTGGCGCTCTAACCTCTCGTAGTCGAAGTTGAGGAGCCCATCGCTCCTGGCAGTGTGGGCCTCCAGTGCGTGCAGCTACACCTCCTCAAGCGCCTCAGCGATCGCGTCGAGGCTGGCGGAGTGGAGAGGTTGGACGACGGCGGGAGCCAGCGCTAGCTCTCCCTCCATCGTGACAATGAAGTATAGGTCCCCAAAGCGCACGTGTGTGCCCAAGACACAGCTGATGTTGTGACTGGCCATCCGAAGCCTAGTGTGGGTGTCGCGACGCGCAAAAGGCCCCTGCCTGGTGTGCCAACTGTTGGTGTTTCGAGTAAACACCAATGAGTAAATTTCTAATATTACGCGTCTGGCTCGGATGATGTGCTTAGAGGACATGAGGTTTATACTGGTTCGGGCAGAATGTCCTTACGTCCAGTTCGGTGCTGTCACTCGTGTTACTAGCACTAAAAAGTTCGTAGTAGGGGTTACAAACGGGCGAGAGAGGGACAGGTCCCAAGTCTCTGTTGAAAAGAACAAATGGACGCCGAGAGCTCGGTTGCCGCCCGGCTGTGTGTTTGAGGTTTGATGGGTTCGTTGGTCAGATGATCAGATGAGTCGATCATCCAAGAGTTCGATCCCAGTGGTTTCGATTGGGTGCGAATGTGATGCCTCTAGTCGATCTAGAGAGCATGTGCTCTTATGGGACGCCCCACTTTCCCTTTTATAGGCCAAGAGAAAGCAGGGGTTACAGCGGAGGAAGAGAGGGGAACGAGAGCAAGGAGAAATCCTTCAGGATCGCCAGGTCATTCTTCTTCTCCATGTGGGTCCCACTGACCCTGTAGATGTCAACAGGGATAGCTTCACGTCGTGGCCCTGTTCGTCACTGGCGCCACGTGCAGACGTCGTCCGCCGATCATGGCGCTCCATTCTGTCCTGGCGGACGTCATGGCGAACTGATGTGCCCGTCAGTGTTCGTACGAGTGTTAGGCAGAGCAGCACCGGTATGCCTGACGTTGTTCCTGATGCGAATCCCTAGGTATGGCCCATCATGGCCATGGGTTGTGCTGGGGCATGTCGGTCACCTCTCTGGTGTCAGAGCTTTGACCTAGGCCCATTCGATAGGACCTGGAGTGGTTGGCGGCGGTATGCGTCTTCGTTGGATGAGACGGATCTCCTAGCCTCGGGGTCAGGAGAGGCGGAGTCTCCCCTGGAGGCCGGGCGAGGCGGAGTGCAAACCTAAGGGTTGGGCGAGGCGGAGCTAGCCCTCAAACATCGGGCAAGGCGGAGCCCGCCCTCAGACATCGGGCGAAGCAGAGACGTCCCTTAGGTGTCGGGCGAGACGGAGCCAGCCCTCAGACGTCCAGCGAGACGGAGCTCGCCCTCAGACGTCGGACGAGGCGGAGCCAGCTCTTAGAGGTCGGGCGAGGCGGAGCCGTCCCACAGACGTCGGGCGAGGCGGAGCCCGCCCTTAGGCATCGGGCGAGGCGGACCCCGTGGCCTTGGCGTCGAGCGAGGTGGAGCCCGCCCTCAGAGGTCAGACGAGGCGGACCCCGCCCTCCGAGGTCGGGCGAGACGGAGCCCGTGGCCTCGGTGTCGATCGAGGCTGGGGCCTACGCCCAGAGGTCGGGCGAGGTGGAGCCCGGGGCCAGAGGTCGGGCAAGGCAGAGCCTGCGTACCTGGGGGTCAGTTGGATCTGTTGTCGCACCCTTGACTGCCAGGACGAATTAATGTTTAACGACCATTAGCATCTCCTCTTCGGGTACCCTAGTACTGGTCCCCGACACTATTATACTTCCTCCATATGGTAAGTATCATCTTAAATTATAGTAACACATATATCGTAAATTGGTACAAACATTATCGTAAATCAAGGTGGCCATAGAATAAGTTATTCTGTGGCCACCCTGTGGCTAGCTACGAAATAACTTATTCTGTAGCCACTTTGAGTTACGATAATTACTATGTTAATTTACGAGATTATAGTAACTCCTTACTAAGTGGTTTACTATAAAGTTATGGTAAATATACCCATGTGTTATAGTAACCCAACTATTGTAAATATGTATTGACATTATCGTAAATTAGTATATAAAATTATCGTAAATGGAGGTGGCTACAGAATAACTTATTTTGTAGCTGGCTACTGAGTATACTCTCCCTATATATATATATATATATATATATATATATATATATATATATATATATATATATATATATATATATATATACATATATATATATATATATATAGAACTACTATCTTGTAGCTGGCTACAGAATAACTTATTCTGTAGCCACTTTGAGTTATGATAATTACTATGTTAATTTATGAGATTATAGTAACTCCTTACTAAGTGGTTTAATATAATGTTATGGTAAATATCCCCATGTGTTATAGTAACCCAACTATCGTAAATATGTATTGACATTATGGTAAATTAGTATATAAAATTATAGTAAATGAAGGTGGCTACAGAATAACTTATTTTGTAGCCGGCTATTGAATAGCCTCTCCCTATATATATATATATATATATATATATATAGACACACACACACACAATCTTCACATACGTTGCACCATTGCCTGATAGGAAATCACCCAAGTGACGTCATTAGTTTTGCAACCAAGATCACAAGAGATTAGATAGTCCTTCAAAAACAAATTTCATTGATATAATGACAATAGGTTTCTTCACAACTGAGATTATGTGTATTCCCTTAATATCCTCCTCCTCCTCTGAATCGGTATCAAAATAATAATATTCATCCACTGGATTGATGTCAGCAGAAATTCTTGTAGGAAGAGTCAGATTCTTCACCCTAGCACATTTCATACTCAGCTCCTTATCCATCTCACGCTTGTCGAAATAGCCATCTATGTGCAGAGTTTCCAGTGCTGGACAGCTATCGAGGATGACTTTTAGCCCCTCACTGCTGAGCTCACAATCATACAACTTTAAGGTGTGTAACTTGGGCATCACAGGAATTTCTCCGCGAATTGTCTCCTTCGAATGTTCAGCCTCGTTGCACGCAAGGTAAAAGGTCGAAGCATACACATCAGAACAAGTTTCTTGAGATGAGGGCTAGCTTGGCAAACAGATTGAAGCATGTTATCATTCCAATCATTAACAAAATTATATTTGAAATGAATTTCAAGCTCCTCGAGGAGGGTGAATTTCATGAGTGCCTCAACTAATTTTTCACCTGATCGATAATGATTGTAATGTTCGATGCGGACGCATTTCAAAGAGGGTGCTCTGCAACAAACAGATATATTCAGTAATGCAACGTAGATAAACCATGCATGTGAAACGCTACATGACATATTTATAGAACTTTTTTATTTTTTCTATCTATATCTATTATATGACATAACAGTTAGAATAATCATGCCATACATATACAGTCTTCACATACATTGCAAATTAACTTGCAAGTTAGATTTGCGTATAATTTAATGACTTAGATTAACAAAAAAGAAGTCCATCCCTAATGCAATTAATGGAAAGTAAACTCAAAAATAATAAATAAATTAAGAAAAATAATAATTTGATTTCCATTGGAGTGGTAGTAGGATAATAGACGATAAGATAGACAAAAGTAACTACAATGACTATGTGCAGTGGGTGCAGATGGACGCAATCAGGTGCATCCGTGCATGGAGAAACAAACCAACGAAGGAAAAATTGTTTACAAAAGATATTTTCAAGTAAACAAACTACTTATTATAGCGAGAAAACACCAGCTACCTGTGCTATTTGCGCGGATAATCTTACTAGTTTATTCATAAATGAAAGAGATAAATGCACTGTAGGTCTATCAACTTTTTGTGCTGTGTCATTCAGGACCATTAACTCTGAAAGTGCAGGTTCGAGTACATGAACTTTTTAAGCTGTGCCATTTAAGTCCAAATCTGTCCGTTTGGGGATTATATCCTACGTGGCAATGCATGACAGCAGCCACCGTGTCCATAGGTCATGTGAGCAGCACGTGAAGGCCCTTTGCCAATCGTTTTTTTGCCGATATCCCCCTATGCTTTCCATTCCCTCACTCTTCACCCCTTCCTCTCCCTTCCCTTCGAAGCCATCGTCTTCAGACGACGCCGGGGCGCTGGGTGGGACGACGGAGGCGGCGGGTGGTACCAATGACGACGTAGCCAGAGGAGGCGGTGAAGAACTCTGAAATCGGTTGTTTCTTCCTCAAATCCCCGATGTTCCCTCAAGATTCTAGCTCCTCCGCTACAAATCTGGGTAAACCAGGTGATGTTCCACTGATTAGGTGCACAGAATGCCACAAGTGGCAGGTGGTTCGGCGTATTTCGAAGCAACCCTGGAGCGACGGTGAGGTTTTCTACTGTTGCCCAGCCCACAAGGTGAGATTCAAACTATTTTGATTCAACTGGATGTTTACATTGCAGTTTGCAGTGAAGATTGATCATTTCCTCTTGCTTGTAGCGCAAAGGCTTGGGCTGTCCCTTTTTCAAATAGGAGAAGGAGTATATCGAACATGTTGATTCTTTGAAGGAGGGCATGGGATTTTCTCAGCATCTAATGCCGCTGGAGCAAGCAAGTGCCTCCAATGCTGAGCAAGTTGTGGAATCCAAAGAGCAGGAAGCAGCCGTAGGGATGAAGAAGGAAAGAGGCATTGCTGTTGATGCTGATATTGTGAAACATTTGGAAACCATGGTTAGAACTGGTGACAACTTAGTTAGGTTGGTGCAACTGACTTGTTTCATGGCTCTATGTATTACCTTGTTGCTGTTCTTGATCCTGGTTGTAATCACCATTAAGGTCTGAATGTGTACGGATGAATGACTAAGTTGTGAAGTTCTATGCAATTTGAAGGTGTATTGTCTAAAATGTGAATGTGAGTTTGCAATTTTTCTCTCATCTTGAAAAATGAAAGAAATCCAAACTGATTTCAACAAGCATAGAGTGTACACAGAAAATTAACTGATAATCCAGAGATGCTTTGATATCATTCCAGTGAGCTGGAGCATTGTTTTGCAACTAAAGCATACATATAGTTTTGATGGTATAGCATACCAAAAGCCATATACAAAAGATAGGAAATCTTTAGTTTGTTTCCTAATGTTTGCAACTGAAACATTCACACAGTTTTGTAATGTTTTGAGCTGAAACATTCACATATTTATACCTAACCAAAAGGTCATCTTTCTACTATACAAAAGGCAGAAAAAATGAACATGCACTTAGAGTTTTTGCATGATTTACAATTTCACACACATCATTACTTGTCCTCTTCAACCAACAGCACCATCATGATTGTTCATTGCAGCAGAAACATTCTTGTGGGAGGTTTTCTTCTTGCCAGCCACAGTCTTCTTTGTAGCAGTTGTTTTCTTCACAGCAGTGGACCTTGATCTCCCAGCCTGTGTTGCAGTAGTGGGTGGAACTGGCCTAGCTGCTGGTTGGTTAGACAATATGAAGCTTGAAAATGGAAGTGGTTCTTTTTCCAGTAATCTACACTGTGATGACTGAGAATGGAGATGATTAGTTTGAATGAGATGCTGGGTGATTTGGAGGAATTAAATGACAGTGACACTAACCTCTGCTTGCATCTGGGACATCATGGTACGTGATAACTAGGACATCATTGGCATGTCAGTTTCTTCAAACATGGAAACCTATAACATATAATTGACAACTTAGATAAGACATACTAGTACAATGTGTTGTCACATGAGCAGTTACCTGACTAATCACTGGCATAGCAGTTTGAACTGGCATAGAAGTTTGGCTCCTCTGTGCAGGTGTCTTGGGTGGAAGTCCAGCCTTTCTCATGCTACATGTAGCCCTGTTATGTCCTTTGTCTCCACAGTATCTACATGTCATTTTAATTCCATGGTTTGTAATTACATGTCATTTGAAATTGCATGAGAGCAAGGGATTCTAGTGAGGTCCCACCTTTTCCAATCACAAGTCTTCATTTTGATGTCCACTATGAAACTATAGTCCCTATCTTGTACCTGGAATATGCCCTGTCCAGCAGGCATTGCATAACATGTATTGGCCCATTCTGTGTTCCTATTAATTATCTTCTTTTATCTTAGGACAGATGGGTCCTTGCCACTCTTCTCCCACCTCCCTCTGCTTTTTGTAGAACCTGGACATTAGTTGTCCCTTGATCTGCTCTAGCATACTAAGAATTGGCATCTCCCTTGCCTCCAAGATATAACTGTTGAACACTTCACAGCTGTTGTTCAGCAATAGGTCACACTTTGGAAAAGTGCTGAAGTAAGCTCTGACCTAGGTGTTGAAAGGCATCTTCTACAACCACTCATAGGCCTTATGATCCAGGGTCTTCATTTTCTCCATGTTCCTATTGAACTGAGGTATTGAACTTGACCTTGCACAACACCAAAGCTAGTTCTTGAGATTTTCACCTTTGAAGTGGTGTTGGAAGTTAGAATATAAGTGTCTGACATAGAACCTATATTCAGAGTCAGGGAAGACCCGTTGATCTGCTGGAATAAGACCCTGAAGACAAAAGTACAAACATATGAAAATAGTGTTTTCACCTAGCAAACAACTACAACAAAGGATATAGTGTTGTTTTCACCTTTTGTTTATCTGTCATGATGGTCCAAGAATATGTGTTATCTATGCCAAGGTCATTTTTTAGTGTCTCCAAAAACCACGTCTATGTCACTAGTGATTCCACTTCCACTATTCCAATGGCAATTGGGAAGATACATCCATTTGGATCAATGCCCACAGCTGTCAGTATTTGTCCACCATCTTAATCTTAATGTGCCATCCATCCAAGCATATGATAGGCCTACATGTAGTCAAGAAACCTCTTTTACATGCATCCAATGACATGTACAATGTGCTAAATACATTGCCATCTAGGTTCAGAAAGAAGTTGCTGCTTGGGTTACTTCTTCTAAGTTCATGACCATAGTCCCAAAGTAACTTGTATTGCTCCACCTCATCTCCCATAACTTTCTTCATAGCTAATCTTTTAGCTCTAGCAAGCTTGGACCTTGCTGGAGTTATGTTCCAGTCCCTCTGTACTGACCTAGCAAAATTTGTGAGGCTCATCTTCTGATCTGCCCTAAATGTTTCCAGATACTTGTCAGCAAGCCATCTTGATGTGCACCTCTTCAAAACCCACTTTTTCTGGCATGTGTGTTGTCCATTGAATTGCTTGATAACCATACCAAGGGATTTGCTATCCACTGAAGCATACAAGTTCCAAGGACAACCTTCTGCACAGTGTGCTTCAATCCTCTTCTTCTCATTCCTTGGCAATTCAATTTCAACCCTGTGCTTCAAACTGTATTCTGTAATTGCTTTCCTTAGAATCTTAGGGGTTGCAAACAATTGACCCAACTTAAATATTGAGTTATGCATATCCTGCTCTCTAAAAGTCTGAAACCTTAGGCTTTCTCCACCTTCATCGTCTAATTCAGGCAACTGCAGCTCATCATCTTCTGTTGACATGTCATCTTCAATATTTGATACAACACTGAAAGCTTTCTTGCCCGTATCTTTCTTCTTGCTTCCTTCTTCATCATTTGCATACTGAAAAAGGTCATCATCATTTGCATCCAGTTCGTAGTCAGAATCAACAAAATTAGGGTCCTCTTCACTGTTATCACCAGCACTGTCATCATCTCTGCCATCACCAAAATCAAGGTCCTCTCCACTGTTATCACCAACCCTCCCACTATATGCATTGTCCATATGCATAGTGTTCATAGGACTGAAAACCTTGGGAGGTGAGTTCAATAGGTTTGCAACATTGTCATCCCATTGTAAACCAGAAAGGTTGTCATCATGGTCCAAATACAGCACAAAATTCTTAAATTTGTGAACTAATGAGGACATTATCATTGTGTCTGTGTCAGACCAAATTAATCTCAACCCATTTGAAAGATTCTTCCCAGGTAGCAGCCAGAACACCTTCATGTTTGGATTCTTTGGGTAGTGTAACTTAAAAACAAGTTGCTCTATGAAAAGAGAAGACCATTTAGCAACTTCTATGTGGTCAAACCAACTAACTCTTCCACCCGGATAGGCTTTGTTTAACCCTTGAGAAACAAAGCACCCCCCCGTGATGCATTTCCACTGAGAATTCTTCGTCATCAGTGCTTACAGAAGAAAACCCCAAAATCTACAGCATAAATGACTAATACATGAAACCCTAGCTGACAAAAGAAGATATTTTCTGCAACAAGTGAGCTAATTGATGCAAGAAATACCTCCTAAACCAACCGATTTCAGAGTTCATGACATAGAAGAACTCACCATACTGTGGCGCCCGTGCCCCCAGTGGTTGCAAATAGGCCACCATCGCGCCGAACGGCCGTGATCTGCGTGGTAGTCAGCGCTTGGCACCACCACCCTGCACAATCTTCACCGCCTCCACAGGCTACGTCGTTGTTGGTACCACCCGCCGCCTCCGTCGTCCCACCCAGCGCCCCGACGTCGTCTGAAGACGATGGCTTCGAAGGGAAGGGAGAGGAAGGGGTGAAGAGTGAGGGAATGGAAAGCATAGGGGCCTATCGGCAAAAAATGATTGGCAAAGGGCCCTCACGTGCTACTCACATGACCAATGGACGTGGTGGCTGCTGTCATGCATTGCATGTAGATCCAATCCCCAAATGGACAGATTTGGACCAAAATGGCACAGCTTAAAAAGTTCATGTACTCAAACCTACATGTCGGTGTTTCGGACTGGGGGGTCCTCAACCAACCAGTGAATTTGAACTGCGTGCCCCTAATCCCGAATGGTGATGCAAAGAGACACAAGGTTTATACTGGTTCGGGCAATCGATGCCCTACGTCCAGTCTGAGAGATCGATCTTGTATTCCTCGCACCGAAGTGCTTGTAGTAGGGGGTTACAAGCTAGGGGAGAGAGGGAGCTAGTCCCAGGTCTTGGCAAGGTGTCACGTAGGCCGCTTGAGACATTGCTCTCAGGCGGCTGGGGCGTGTGCGTGTGTGTGTTACCAAGGTGTTCTCCTCCTTTCATCCCCCCTCTAAGTGGCCCAAGTCCTCTCCTTTTATAGTTGAAGGGAGGACAAGGACAGTACATGTGTTAACTATGCGGCGTCGTGCCAACAGGGGCGGCATGTCCGAGCCCTGTGGCCTGTCCCTGTGGCGGCATGGTCGTCGGAGTGGTCCGTCCTTGGAGCACTGGGGCGGCGTGCTAGTCCCATCCGATCCTGTGCGTCGTGAGAGCCCTAGGACTGCCTCGGAGTGGGTGCGGCGGTGGACGTGCAAACCGCTGTGGACTGACTATGTATGAGGCCAAGGCTTGGTCGATGTCGAGGCTGCACCGCAATGGGGGGTCTTAGTGGGCACGAACCCCAAGATAGCTGAGACCTTGGTGCACAGTGCCGAGGCCCCGAGTTGGCGGCTGATCTGGTGCGTCGGCTTGGAGGCGGTGATGACCTGGGACAAGTTGTCTGTGCGATGTTGTTTTCGAGGCGGGGATCGCGGGACATAGTGTAGTGTGGGCACTGATCGTGGGCACAGCGTCAGAACACAGTGGCCGGTAATCTCCGCTGTGCCCTGTCCCAGCCGGTATGGCGCTGATGCGACCTCAGGTCCCGTCGGCCATTCTGTGGCGTCGAGCCCTCGTCCGGCGAAGATTGCGGGAGTGGTTGAAGTATTAATGAGACACGACGTGCTGTTGGGAAGGTCAGCCGAGGCAGGGGGGCGACGGGCCACAGACGAACCGGCCTTGAGCGATATGGAGAATGAGGCCTCGTGCGAGACGGAGATCGGACTCCTTACCGAGGCCTTCCGCGAGAGGCCTCGTGCGACATGGAGAATGCACCCCCTGCCGAGGCCTTCCATGGGGAGCCTCGCACGAGGCGGAGATCGTGTTCCCTACCGAGGCCTCCTGTGGAGAGCCTCGCGCGAGGCAGAGATCGCGTCAGGACACCGAGACCTCTTGCGCGAGGCTCGAGGCAAAGCGGAGGGCCTAGTGGGCTCGGACGTGGCGGGTGAGGGGCCCATGGCTTACCTTCTTGCTTTGTTTTTTGATGGGACTTAAGTGACCCCTTTGATGTTCGCTCGGGGTACCCCGTTCTACGGTACTCGACAGTAGCCCTCGAGCCTCCAGGGGAGTGCGTGCACTCTCCCGGAGGGTTTGCTAAGGCTTGGTCTATCCCCGCACCGTAGGAATTGGGTTTTGTTTTTTGAGGTTCCGGTGGGTGCGCGCGAGCGCACCCGTCGGGTGTAGCCCCCAAGGCCCTGGAGGAGTGGAGTTACTCCTCTAGGGGCTTTTTTCATTTTTGCGTTTGAGCGAGTGGTTTTTATCGCATTTGCCGAGCCCATAATCGCAAGTTCGGGTTGCGGGGGTCTCGGCGAGGCTGCAAAAAGAGCCCTCTAGCCTTCGCACAGAGCGAGAGGTTCATCAGGGGTCCCCCTGACTTTGGGTACGACCCTCACGCTTCCTTTTGCTCAGAAGGAGGGGTGGAATGTGCCAGGCTACCCTCGATGGGCACGAGCGTGGGCACTTCCGGTGAGCTGTTATCGGGTGAGTCCGAGTGGAGGCCCGTACCCCGTTCGCTAGGGGACGGCTAGCAGTCTAGAGACGCACTCCAAGAGTACCAAAGGGTTTCTCTAGTGGGTGCCGAGGTCGTTCGCTGGGCCTCGGTGGCTCGGTGCCTCCCTACGGTGGGATCCCATTCGGAGACTTCCCTACCGGTCTCGGACACAACTTAGGATGCCCCGAGCGACTGTTCGCTCAGGCCTAGGCCATTCGTAGGCTCGCCCCGAAGTCGTCCCTGACTCTGTTGCCCTGGGGCAGCTGTCAAAACCTCTTGGAGGCCTAGCCTTTGAACCCCTGGACCGTAATGGGCTCGGTGCCCTTTATCATGTTTTTTAATTAAACCTCTAGCGTGGGCTGGGACCGTTTGTCTTGGTCTTGGGTGCAGGAAGAGCCCCTGAGCCTCCGCTTGGAGCAAGAGGGTGGTTGGGGGTCCCCTGACTTTTTCATCCGACCCTCACATATCCTTTTCGTTCGGACGGAGGGTTTGTTTGCCGAGCCCATTCTGGTCTCGGCAAGGTTGCAGGAAGAGCCCCTAGCCTCTACGTGGAGCGAGAGGACCGTCGGGAGTTCCCCTGGCTTTTTATACGCCCCTCATGCGTGAGGGTTTGTTTGCCGAGGCCCCTTTTGGGCGCGAGCCCGGGTCGTGGGGTCTCGGTGTATTTGCAGGAAGAGCCCCCTAGCCTCTGCACGGGGTGAGAGGGCCGTCAGGAGCTCCCCTATCTTTTTGTACGACCCTCACGCTTCCTTTTCGCTCGGAAGGAGGGTTTGTTTTGCCGAGCCCCTTTGAGTGCGAGCCAGGGTTGCTGGGTCTTGGCAAGGTTGCAGGAAGAGCCCCTTAGCCTCTGCATAGAGCGAGAAGGCCGTCGGGGGTTCCCCTGACTTTTTATGTGACCCTCACGCTTCCTTTTCGCTCGGAAGGAGGGGTGGAATGTGCCTCGCTACCCTCGATGGGCATGAGCGGTGGCACTTCCGGTGAGCTGTTATCGGGTAGTCCGAGTGGAGTCCCGAACCCCATTCGCTAGGGGACGGCTAGCGGTCCAGAGACACACTCCAAGTGTACCAGAGGATTTCTCTAGTGGGTGCCGAGGCCGTTCGCTGGGCCTCGGTGGCTCGGTGCCTCCTTACTATGGGATCCCATTCGGAGACTCTCCTGCCGGTCTCGGACATGACTTTGGGCGTCCCAAGCGTTTCGCTTGCTTGGGCCTCGGCCCCATATAGGCTTGCCCGTGGTCGTCCCTGACTCTGTTATCCTGGGGCGGCTGTCGAAACCCTTTGGGGCCCAGCCTTCAAACCCCTGAATCGTAATAGGCTCAGAGCCTGGTTCCTTCATACAAAAGGAATAGGCCGCGGGGAATATCTTCCCTATTGGCTCGGCAACGGGTGGCGCGCCTTTTGAGGTGGTTTCATGGGGAGGCAAAACAACGCCTGCTGCCATAGTGGCCGAGCGTGACATGGTGGATGGGACATAACTGTCCTCACATTTAATGCAGGAGACATGGGCGCGTGGGCCGGCGAAATCGGCTCGTGGTTAACTATGCCGGTTCGGGGGGAAAACCTCCCCGATTTCATCGCCCGTTCATTTCGCCTCCTCCCTGCATAAATACCCGAAGAGTCTCCCCCCTCCTCGTCTTACCTTGCCTGCATTAGCACCGCCTCCGTCGAGCCATTGCTAGAGCAGCGGGTGCCGGGAAGAAGAGGAGAGAAGAGCGAGCCTAGGGAGAAAGCGAGAAAGAAGCAAGAGCGTGGGAGAGAGAAAAAACTCACCGCCGCACCCAATTCCACCATCGTACCCATGGCCGGTGACATCGTCGTTGTCGAGGCGGACCCCTGGGATCCGTCGGACATCACTGAGGAGATGCTTCAGTCGCTTGTTGACGGTGGACACCTTCGCCCAGTGACAGACCCCGCTAGGCCAGAGTGGATTGCTCCGTACGGCGAGCCAAAGCCGAGGCCTCGCGATGGCTACATCATGAGCTTCGTCTCCTTTCATGAGCGCGGCCTCGGTGTCCCGGCATACCGGTTCATGCGGGCGCTCCCGCACTACTACGGCGTGGAGCTCCACAACTTCAATCCCAACTCTATCGCCCAGGTGGCTATCTTTCTTGCCGTCTGCGAGGGGTATTTGGTGATTGCTCCCCATTGGGAGTTGTGGCTCCACCTATTCCGAGCGGGGCATACTACCAAGCCGACGGGCACGTCGGATAAGAGGAAGGCGATGAGGGCCGGCGGCTGCACTCTCCAAGTGCGTCAGGACCGCCTACACCTCTACATCCTGGCCCAACTCGCGTCCTCCAATCGCCGGTGCTACATGAGTTGGTTCTACCTCCGCAATGACGATGGAGGACTTCCCCCCTACACTGGGCGGATTGTGGGGAGTTGCTCGAAGAGATGGAAGTACGTCGTCCCGAAGGATGACCAGCCCAAGCTGCAACCGCTTCTGGAGGGGCTGGCGAGGCTGCGGGGCCACGGTTTCACCGTGGCTGTGGTCGTGGCCGCCTTCCACCGCCGGAGGGTGCTGCCGCTGATGGCTCGGCACCGGTGGCTGTTCGAGATGAAGCTGGGTGAGCCCATTGAGGGCACCCGGATGTCCTCCTCTGCCCTTTCCGATGAGGAAATTCTTCATCGGGTGGGGGAGACGGTAGAGGCGAAGCTGAGGGGCAGCAACTTGACCCCTATCGCGATGCGGCTGTCGTGGGGGTTCCTCTCGCTGGTAAGTCATGTGCCACTGTAGCCTCCAAGCCTCCTCAATCTCCCCTTACCCCTTGTTTCCTTATGCGCATTCGTCGTTCCTGCAGGGGATGAGGGACGTGTGCTCCTCTCCTCCACCCGTTCCCGAGGACACGAGGCGGCGGGCGATCAACCGCGCGCACGCCGATGCGTAGAAAAAGCGGAAAGACGCCAAGGCGGCAAAGCGCATGAAGCAACTCCTCGCGCGCGAGGGGCTGGATAAGCGCCGCCGTCAACAAAGGAAGGAGGGTCTCCCACTGGAGGAATCCCCGTCGATGTCGCTATCGACGGAGGCCTCGGATGGGGATGACGGGGGCGAGGTCCCCTGGACCACCTTCCTAACGTAGTGGAGGTGGTGCCCGAGGCGTTGGCAAGCAACCCGGCACTCCCAGGAGGAGGAGGAGAAGCGGACCCGGAGTCGGCAGTTGCCGGCTCTGGGGCCGAGGCCGACACGCCCGAGGCTGACATGCCCGAGGCACGGGTGGTAGGCAAACGTGCCATCAGCCCGCTGGGCTCGGCGGCCATGGTGGAACAAGCGGCGGTGGAGGCGATGCCACCGCCCCTGCAGAGGACCGAAGGGGCACCGGGGTCCATCGAGGACCGACCGGCACCGATGGATACGGAGGCGACGCCTCTGCCGCCGCCTCCGCCGTTGCAGACGAGGTTTGCCATGGCGAAGCGGTTGCCACCCCGTTCAAGGTAAGTGTATTTTTGGTAGGGTCATAGTGCCTTCCGTTCACTTTTTTGGTCTCGCGCTGACCCTGTAGGTTATTTTTCTTTAGTCGGAAGCGGCCTACGGACGAGCTCCCCTTAGCGCCCCTTAAGGCGCTTAAGGCGAGCCCCGGCTCCTCCGCCCACTGGGTGGCAGAGGCACAAGCTGCTATACAACGCGGCGCGGCGTCGGCGAGGGTCGACCCGAAGGAGCCGGCCGCCCAAGGAGGGGCTGCTGAGGCGGCCCCTACACAGACGAGGGAGGGAGCGCTTCCGCCCCATGGGGGCGAGGCTCACGAGTCAGATGGGGCCAACGTGCCCTTGGTTACCGAGGCCCCCAGGGTCTCCGAGGCTGAGGCGACGGAGGACAGGGCACCCAAGACCACCGAGACCGCAGTGGCCGCGGTCAGTGCTTCTGCGTTCTCTGAGGCCACAATGGCAGAGGTCGGAGCCCCCAAGACCGTTGAGGCCATAGTCTCGGAGGCCGGAGCCCCCGAGACCACCAAGGCCGTTGTGATGGCGGCGAGGCCGTCTGTCCAGGAGGCGGAGATGAAGGCGGCGGAGGCCTCGGTGATGCCCTTGGTTCAGGGGCTGCCGCTATTGCGAGAGAGCGCCCGGGAGGCGGAGGTCTATCCGATCTCCTCTGACAATACTTCCCGGGCGTGGGAGGCGGTCGACGCCGAGGATGCCGGGGTCGTGGAACAGCCAGCGCCGATCTTGGACGAGGGAAACTCAGCCCTCGTGTGGGCACGACCCGAGCCTCGTGGGTAGGATCACCCGCGGGTACTGTGGCAGAGCCGAGACGACCCTAAGGGGGAGCCTTAGTTCGCCCTCGAGGACGCAGCCGAGGGCGGGCGCTGGGGCACCTTCGAGCAATACCACCAGCTGGCGGAGCGGTCGCTATGGACGGCCCTATCCGTGGTGGCCGACGAACTGACCGGAGTCGCCCAGGTTCGCGTTTTCCTTTCCTGTGCGACGTTGTCCTTTTCTGGTTTTGTTGCAATCAATGACCCCTGTTCTGCTTCCTCAGGAGCTCGAGACCAAATCCCTTGGGAAGTCGGTCTTTCTCCGGCGGGAGAGGGGCGTCTAGGACCAGCTTCAGTGGCAGAAGGGCCTTCTTGCCGGCGCCAACGAGATCCTGTCGGCGTGGAGCGTGGAGGTAGAGGACCTCCGCCTTCGTTGTGCTGACACGAAGGTCAAGGCGGCCACGGCCTAGACACAACTCACCCCTCTGGTGGCGTGGGTTAAGGAGTTGGAGGAGGAGCTCACCCGCACGGTCAGCGACCGGGATGCCTTCAGGGGCCGAGCCGTTGAAGCTACGGCCTCGGCCACGGCTCACACGGGGCAGCTGGGGGCGGAACAGAGGGCGCACCAGCTGACAAAAGGTGCCTTGGATGAGGCCCTTGCTGCAGCTGAGGCCTCGCGGACTGAGGCTGTAATTTGGAGGGGGATGGTCGAGGGTGAGTTCGAGTCCCCTCATTTTATTTTATTTTCCTTATGTTCGCTCCCTAACTCCCTTGTGTGATGCAGAGCTGGGGAGCGAAGCTTCCAGGGTGGCCGAGGCTTCTCGGGTCGAGGCCCAGCACTTGAAGGAGGAGGCCGAGGCTTCCCGGGCCGAGGCCCTACGCTAGAAGGAGAAGACCAAGGCCTGTCAGGTCGAGACCCGACGCTGGGAGCAGAAGGCCAAGGATGAGTTCCGTGGGCTTCCACCCCTAACTTAGGTTGTTTTTTTTCGCTTGACCTCATTCCTTTTTCCGTGGTGTAGAGTCAGAGGCGGAGGTTACTTGGGCCGCCGAGGCTTCCAGCGCGGTGCAGACAGTGCTCGAGACTGAGATCGGGGAGCACGAGGCGCTGAAGCGTGCTGCCCTTTCCACCTGCGAGGCCCTAGAGGTTGAAGGGGTTCAGTCAGGCAGCTCCCTGGGGAGCCGTTTGATCGTGCTGAGCAACCAGATGCGCGAGCGGCTCCGAGGAGTGCTGCATACGGGTGTCAAGCGCGCGCTGGCCGTCATCTCTTCTCACTATGTCGGCGTCGACCTCCCAGCCATCAGTGATGGGTATGTCCTACCTGATGATGATGAGGAGGAGGCTGACGCAGCGGTCATGAAGCTGATGGAGGCGGCGGAAGGCCCTAGCACGGCACTGGCGACGCTCTTCGAAGAGGAGGTGGTTCCTCCCCTACCACCCGCCGGTGTTGAAGGCTCTGACCCTTGATCTGGGCCCCAAGGGCTTATGTAAAAATAGAGTAGGAGTTATTTTTGTATCATAACGCTTGTGGCCGTCGAGGCCTTTATTTCTGAAGTATTTATGTTTCTTAGTTGTTTTTCTTATGTTTCCGAGCCTCTGCCCTCTGTTGCTCCTAATCAGATTTCGTTTGTAAAACACCCCCTTGGGGCCTAAGCCATCCCTTAGGCGAGAGGTAGTGAGGGAGTGCCATAGCCGGGGGCGTAGGCCGTCTCGCGACTCTACCGGCCTCTTGCTTAGGAAACAGACCTTGGTCCAAGGGGTTTTTACAACTGATTCGTTAGAGCCTACTAGAGTCTTGGCGTAGGAATTTTTGCAAAAAACGACTGAAGAATGGTGCGTGGGACCTAGGGGGGAGTCCCCCATCTAGCCCCCGAGGGAGGCTTGGTTCTGCCAAGGCAGAGCCGAGTCTCCCTTGTTGTGTTACTATATTGCCGAGCCCTACGATGGGCTCGAGGGGTTTCTCGAAAAATTAGACCAACTAAAGAACGCTTTTTAATTGTATTTCGAGAAACGACATATACAATACTTGGAAATTTAGAGATAAAAGCGACGTAGCTGTTCTATGTTCCAAGCGTTGGTGAAGACTTCGCCCTTCTCGTTGGCCAGCTTGTAGGTCCTGGGCTTTAGTACTTGGGTGATGATGTACGGTCCTTCCCATGGTGGGGTCAGCTTGTGGCAGCCCTTGTTGCTCTGTGCTAGCCTTAACACCAGGTCGCCTACCTTCAAGTCTCGTCCTCGGACGCATCGAGCCTGATAGCGCCATAGGCTCTGCTGGTATTTGGCCGAGTGTAGTAGTGCGACGTCTCGAGCTTCCTCCAGTTGATCAAGGGCGTCCTCTCGGGTGGTGCGGTTACTTTCTTCGTTATAGGCTTGTAGCCATGGGGAACCATATTCCAAGTCGGTGGGGAGGATGGCCTCGGCCCCATAGACCAGGAAGAAAGGCGTGAACCCTGTGGCTCGGCTTGGAGTGTTCCTCAGCCTAAAGATGACCGATGGGAGTTCGGCGAGCCATTTCTTGCCGAACTTTTTCAACCGGTTGTACCAATTTGCCTTCTAGGCGACGTACCAATTTGCAGTAAGCCTCCATTTTGGGGTCGAGGCAATTTGACTCCTTCATCACTTGATCTATGACGAGTCTCGAATCGCCTCAGACGTCGAGGCACCGTGCCCCAAGTTCGACGGCGACTTGCAAGCCGTTGATGAGGGCCTCGTACTCGGCCACGTTGTTGGAGGCGGTGAAGTGGAGCCGCACCATGTAGCGCATGTGTACTCCGAGGGGTGAGATGAACAGCAGACCCGCGCCTGCCCCGGTTTTCATCAGGGATCCATCGAAGTACAGGGTCCAGCACTCTATCTGAGTTTGAGCCGGTGGCAGTTGGGTGTCTGTCCACTCAGCCATGAAATCGGCCAGGACCTGAGACTTGATCGCTTTTCGAGGCGCAAAAGTCAAGGTTTCCCCCATAAGCTCGACGGCCCACTTGGCTATCCTGCCCGAGGCCTCCCGGTTATGAACTATCTCGCCCAGGGGGAAAGATGATACCACAGTTACTGGGTGTGACTCGAAGTAGTGATGCAATTTGCGCCGGGCCAGGACCACGGCGTAGACCAGCTTCTGGATGTGAGGGTAGTGTGCTTTGGTCTCAGAGAGCACCTCACTGATGAAATAAATAGGACGTTGGGTGGGTAGAGCATGCCCCTCTTCCTGCCTCTCTACCACTACGGCAGCGCTGACCACTTGGGTCGTTGCGGCGACGTAGAGTAGGAGGCCCTCATCCCTGGCTGGGGGTACCAGGACGGGAGGATTTGTGAGCAGCCTCTTGAGTCTGTCGAGGGCTTCCTCGGCCTCGGGGGTCTAAGAAAAACGCTCGGATTTTCTCAAGAGTCGGTACAGAGGCAAACCTTTTTCTCTGAGGCGCGAGATGAAGCGGCTCAGGGCCGCAAGGCATCCCATGACCCTCTGTACTCCCTTGAGGTCTCTGATTGGTCCCATGCTGGTTATGGCTAAGACCTTCTCTGGGTTGGCTTCGATGCCGTGTTCCGAGACTATGAACCCCAAGAGCATGCCTCGGGGGACCCCGAACACACACTTCTCGGGATTGAGCTTGATGCCCTTCTCTCTAAGGCATTTGAAGGTTATCCTCAAGTCATCGATGAGATCCTCAGCTTTTCTGGTCTTGACCACGATGTCGTCTACGTAGGCCTCGACGGTCCGCCCAATATTGTCGCCAAAGACCTGGGTCATGCACCGCTGGTACGTGGCACCTACATTTCTGAGGCCGAAAGGCATAGTCACGTAGCAGTACATGCCAAATGGTGTGATGAAAGAAGTCGCGAGCTGGTCTGACTCTTTCATCTTGATTTGATGGTAACTAGAATACGCATCAAGGAAAGACAAGGTCTCGCACCCTGCAGTGGAATCAACAATTTGATCGATTCAGGGTAATGGAAAGGGGACTTTTGGACAGGCTTTGTTCAAACCAGTGTAGTCTACGCACATTCTCCATTTCCCATTTTTCTTCTTGACTAACACGGGGTTAGCCAACCACTCTGGGTGGGACACTTCTTTGATGAATCCGGCCGTCAAGAGTTTCTGTATCTCCTCACCGATGGCCCTACGCTTTTCCTCGTCGAAGCGGCGTAGGCGTTGCCTCGCCAGTCTAGATCTGGCCCGGATGTCCAGGGCGTGCTCGGCGACCTCCCTCGGTATGCTCGACATGTCTGAGGGACTCCATGCGAATATGTTGGCGTTTGCACAAAGAAAGTCAACGAGCACGGCTTCCTATTTGATATCGAGGGTGGCGCTGATCCTCAGCGCTCGGTCGTCGGGGCAGGTGGGGTCGACCGGGACGAGTTTGATGGCTTCCGTGGGCTCGAACGCCCCTACGCGACGCTTGGAGTCAGGCGCCTTGCCACTGAGTTGGTCGAGGTGGGCGATGAGGGTCTCGGCCTCCGCAAGAGCCTCAGCGTACTCGATGCACTCAACGTCGCAGTCGTATGCATGTTCGTACGTGGACTCAATCATGATGACACCGCTAGGGCCTGGCATCTTGAGCTTGAGGTAGGTATAGTTGGGGACTGCCACGAACTTGGCGTAGCACGGCCGCCCCAGGATGGCGTGGTAGGCTCCCCTGAACCCGACTACCTCGAAGGTAAGGACTTCCTTGCGGTAGTTGGAGGGGGTGCCGAAGCAGATGGGAAGGTCGATGCGCCCGATGGGTCGCGTGCGCTTCCCTGGTACGATGCCATGGAAGGGGGCGACACCGCCTTGGAGCCTCGACCGGTCGATCTCCAAGAGCTCCAGGGTATTGACGTAGAGGATGTTGAGGCCGCTGCCTCCGTCCATCAACACCATGGAGAGTCGGGTGTTGCCGATGATCGGGTCGACGACCAGTGGGTACTGCCTAGGATTCAGAACATGGTCAGGGTGGTCATCTCGATCGAAGGTGATCGCCTCCCGAGACCAGTCAAGGTACTAGGGGGTGGCCACCTTGATCGAGAAGACTTCTCGGCGTTCCCTCTTGCGCTGCCGCATCGTAAGGCACACCAAGGGTCCACCGAAGATTATGAAGGCGTTGCGTACCTCGAGGAACCCGTCGTTCTTGTCTTCGTCCCGGTCGCCGGTGCCCTTCTGCTTGGCGTCGTCGTTAGGGAGCCCGAGCCTGGCATAGTAATGTCGTAGTATGGAGCAATCCTCGAGGGCGTGCTTGACCGGGCCTTGGTGGTAAGGGCAGGGTTTCTTGAGCATGTCATCGAAAGGCCTAGGGCCTCTGGGGCCTCAGGGATTCTTGCGTTCTGCGGCCTCGACCAGATCGGCCTCCAGGACCTCCTGCTTCCCTAGGTGCCCCTTTTTCTTTCTCTTGGGGAGGTGGGAGGCCGAGGCCGAGGGGTTTCATCCCTCCGCTTTCCCTTGGTGTCACTGTCGGGGAAGATGGCTCCGACAGCCTCCTCGCCCGAGGCGAAGTTGGTGGCGATGTCGAGGAGCGCAGCAGCGGAGCGTGGTACGTTCCGACCTAACTCTCGAACCAGGTCTCAGCAGGTGGTGCCGGAGAGAAAAGCCTAGACGATCTCCGAGTCGCCGACGCTGGGCAACTCGATGCACTGTTTGGAGAAGCGCCGGATAAAGTCTCGGAGAGACTCGTCCGGCTTCTGGCGATAGCTTTTAAGGTCTCAGGAGTTCCCAGGGCGCACGTATGTGCCTTGGAAGTTCCTGACGAAGATCCTAACCAAGTCGCGCCAGTCGTGGATTTGTGAGGGAGGAAGGTGCTCGAGCCAGGCTCGCGCTGAATCTGACAAGAGCAAGGGGAGGTTGCGGATGATGAGCAAGTCATCGTCCATGCCGCCTAGCTGGCAGGCCAGGCGGTAATCAGCAAGCTAGAGTTCGGAGTTGGTCTCGCCGCTATATTTCGCGAGATTGGCTGGTTGCCGAAACCGGGCCGGGAAAAGGGCAGCGTGGATGGCCCTGCTGAAGACCCGAGGGCCTAGCGGTTCAGGAGAAGGACTGTGGTCCTCCTCGCTGTCGTAGTGACCACCCCGGTGTGGGTGGTAGCCCTAAGCGGGCCCCTCGTTGTCGTGGTGCCGTCGCCTGCTGACCACCTCATGGTCTCCCTGCACGTCGCGTCGATTGTCGAGGCGGTCCAGAAGCACGGGGATCCTGTGGGCTATCAGTGCTCGAGCGGGCTCAGGACGAGCCGGGGCTTCCCTGTCCTGCCGAGGCGGGGCTGTGGGCAAGTTCGAGGTGCCCCCATGCCGTCGGGAGGCGAAACTTTCGGCCTGCTGTACCGCGGCGGTCTCTAGGAGATCCCGGAGCTCGCCGTGGACCCGCCGCCCCTCCGTGGTAGAAGGCTCGGGCATTGTGTGGACCAGCATTGCTGCGGCCGCGATGTTCTGGCTAGCGCGATTGAAGACTAGGGGTTGCTCAATCCCTTCATCGTCATGGATGCGGTGGTGCATATCGCGGGCCCTTCGTCGAGCTCCCCCGCCTTCGCCGCGGCCTCGCTGTTCCTGTTTGAGGGTGTCTCGAAGCTGCTGTAGAAGAAGTTGGTCTTGTTCGACCTTGGCCTGGAGCTCGCGGAGTTGTTCCAGGTCTGGGCGTTGAGGTCGTGCAAGGGCGGGGGTCTCGTTTCGTGCGGCCGGCAGGACAATGCGTGGAGGTGTGGTAGCGCCTGTACCTAGGTGAAGCGGGGAACAGCTACCTGCCCCCTCGTCCTCCTCGCTTGCTCTCGGCATCCCGAGCCCGACGTGAAAAGACTTGCGAGTGGGGTCGTAGGTGCCTTTGTCGTCGGGGTCGGAGTAGCCTAAGCAATAGTCGCTCGCTGCCAAGAACTGGCGCATAGCCCCAGGGTCGTGGAGTTCAGAGAAATCCACTCCGGGCCATGCCTTGTCCTCCTCCGAGGAGTCGGCGTGGGTGCTTAGGTCAAGAATGAAGCGTTGGCGGCGTTCTAAGGGATCCTCGTGAGCGGCAGTGTAAGCGTAGGCGTAAGAGGCAGCGGCATTTCTCAACCCAAAGGGGTATGAGGATGGTGCCGTCGCCAGACTCTGCTCCGCCGGGATCGGCTCCTCAGGGTGTGGTGGAGCGGGGCTTGATGACTGGGCATCACCGTGTGCCACCGGCGATTTTCCTTTGTCCAAGCTCAGGCTAGACAGGTCCCCAGCCAGGGACCCTGTGCCAACAGCTGGCCGTAGGATATCGGCGGGGAGCAGCGTGCCGCCCCGGATTCGCGTAGCGTCGGGGTGATATTGCTCGCCTGGGCTGCCGGTGCGCGACTTCATCGTCGGTTGGTGGGGCTCGAGGAGTGAGGAGTACCATGTCATACTCATGCCCTAGGGACATGAACTCTAGGCTCCCAAACCAAACCACCGTGCCGAGACACAATGGTCGTACGGGGTCTGCCATCCGAAACTTGCTGGGATGACAAAACTGACACGCAGAGGCCCCTACCTGGCGCGCCAACCCCCTACCTACTGTCGGGTACCGTAGAACGGAGTACCCCGAGCGAACATCAAAGGGGTCACTTAAGTCCCATCAAAAAACAAAGCAAGAAGGTAAGCCGTGGGCCCCTCACCCGCCACGTTCGAGCCCACCAGGCCCTCCGCTTCGCCTCAAGCCTCGCGCAGGAGGTCTCAGCGTCCTGACGCGATCTCCGCCTCGCGCAAGGCTCTCCACAGGAGGCCTCGGCAGGGAACACGATCTCCGCCTCGCGCGAGGCTCCCCATGGAAGGCCTCGACAGGGGGTGCATTCTCCGTGTCGCACGAGGCCTCTCGCAGAAGGCCTCGGCAAGGAGTCCGATCTCCGTCTCGCGTGAGGCCTCATTCTCCGTATCGCTCGAGGCCGGTTCGTCCGCGGCCCGTCGCCCCCCCCCCCCCCCCCCCGCCTCGGCCGACCTTCCCGACAGCACGTCGTGTCTCATTAATACTTCAACCACTCCCGCAATCTCCGCGGGACGAGGGCTCGACGCCACAGAATGGCCGACGGGACCTGAGGTCGCATCAGCGTCATACCGGCTGGGACAGGGCACGACGGGGATTACCGGCCACTGTGTTCTGACGCTGTGCCCACGATCAGCGCCCACACTACACTGTGTCCCGCGATCCCCGCCTCGAAAACAACATCGCATGGACAACTTGTCCCGGGTCATCACCGCCTCCAAGCCGACGCACCAGATCAGCCGCCAACTCGGGGCCTTGGCACTGTGCACCAAGGTCTCGGCTATCTTGGGGTTCGTGCCCGCCGAGACCCCCCATTGCGGTGCAGCCTCGGCACCGACCAAGCCTCGGCCTCGTACACAGTCAGTCCACAGCGGTTTGCACGTCCACCACCGCACCCACTCTGAGGCAGTCCCAGGGCTCTCACGACGCATAGGATCGGATGGGACTAGCACGCCGCCCCAGTGCTCCAAGGACGGACCACTCCGACGACCACGCCGCCACAGGGACAGGCCACAGGGCTCGGACATGCCGCCCCTGTTGGCATGACGCCGCATAGTTAACACATGTACTGTCCTTGTCCTCCCTTCAACTATAAAAGGAGAGGACTTGGGCCACTTAGAGGGGGGACGAAAGGAGGAGAACAACTTGGTAACACACACACGCACACGCCCCAGCCGCCTGAGAGCAACGTCTCAAGCGGCCTACGCGACACCTTGCCGAGACCTGGGACTAACTCCCTCTCTCCCCTAGCTTGTAACCCCCTACCAGAAGCACTTCGGTGCGAGGAATACAAGATCGATCTCTCAGACTGGACGTAGGGCATCGATTGCCCGAACCAGTATAAACCTTGTGTCTCTTTGCATCACCATCCGGGATTAGGGGCACGCAGTTCAAATTCACTGGTTGGTTGAGGACCCCCCGGTCCAAAACACCGACACTGCACTTTCAGAGTTAATGGACCTGAATGACGCAACACAAAAAGTTGATGGACCTACAATGCATTTATCTCTAGATGAAAAGTTATTGACCATTCTCTCGGGTGTACAAATTTTGGGCTGAAAGAGGCCATGTCCCTTTTTTTTAAAAAAAAAAAGGAAAACTGGAGAAAGTAAATGCCATATTCGTGATGGAAACACCTTTACATTCGGCACTTTTTTAGAAAATAATTGTGGAAAGTAATAGCATCTCACGAGTTTCCAAAACCCACTTCCAATGTTAATATTTTGGCAAGATTGAAAAAAAAAACTGGTCTCCAGCAACTCTCAATATCAACTCCCAATCTTTCCGTAGTTGGGCAGATCAACTCAATCACGAGAAAATACAGGTGCATGTATCGATTGGCCAATATGGAGGTGGAAGAACGTGAGAAATAATAAAGTGGAGATTGGAAAAGTGCAGCAGATCGGTAGTCGTAGTACCTCCCCACAAGATCGAGCAGATAGTCATCGCCGCAGTGTCCTTCGAAGGCTTCGCACTGTCCGTCGGCGCGATCCACAGCGACTAGCTTCATGGCCATCTCCACGCCAACGTGACGGCAACGTCAATGCTTGTCGACGGGGTTCTCCATGCCGACGTGCCGCCAAAGAGAGGGTTCCTCAAGCGCGACGCTGCACCACGGCCTGCAGGCGAACTCGGCGCCCAGCATGACCTCACGTGGCCCCAGCCTGAGGAAGATGTCCAGAACGATGTCCCGGGGCAGCGAAGCCCAGTCCCTCGCCGAGCAGCCGTGGCGGCGGCTGGAGGGGAACGTCATCTCGCTTGTACAGCACGACGAGGGCAAATGTGGCTTTATTATTGGCACGCGTTGCATAGCATATTTGCATGTGGGCTGCTGGGCGGAGGAAATGGAAGGTGTGGCCCGGTGCGTGCGAAGAATTTAATTTGATAGCAAAGAGATATAATACTACAACAATTGATGTCTTCCTAAAAGCATCTTCAAGAGTTTTCAAAACTCACTCTCAATCTAGATTTTTTAGCAAGATTGAAAAAATCTGCTCTCCAACAACTCTCTATCTGAACTCTCAATCTTTTCGGATTTGGGAAAATCGATCCAACTGTGCGAAATATAGGAGCGCCTATCAACATGCCATTCTGGAGGTGGAAGGATGCGGGAACAATAAAGAGTAAGACATGATTCATGATGCAAATGTGTAAGAGAGAAAGAAAATATAAAAGTGGCTGTGGTGAATTAGAAATAGTTTGAAATTCCTGATACAAAATTGTCTTCTATATTTTAGGAGCTGGGGTTTAAGAAACTGTTGGAGGAAGTCAACGAATATACTCTCAACTTTTTTAGCCACTTCTAAAATTCATTGATTTACCAACTAATTTTTTAAAAACTATTAAAGATGTTCTGAGAGCAATTCCAGCAGGAGCATTCAAATCCGGGCCACTACTTATGATTTGGGTTCTTCCCCTACTTTTGTTGGCCCCTTATTTTACATCTACTCTAACAGAAGCCCTAAAACAGAGCCCGCAAAATTTCGACAACAGACACTTACAGATGGGTCCAACATGTTATTGAGCTCTCTCGCAAGCTCGCACGTCCTCTTCGTCCACACGCTCTCGCCCGTCCTCTTCCTCCTCATGCTCTCACAAGGGGATGGAGCCGACCATGGGAGGGAGCCACGCCATGGATCTGCCCGCCGCCAAGCCCACCAGAGTTTGCTGCCGCGGATCTTGCCGCACGAAGAAAAATGAAGCCGCGCCACCGCCCGTCGGAGCTTGCTGCCACGCAGGGAGGTGAGAGAGAGCTATGTCCGCCTGAGGGAGGGGAAGGGCCGCGTGGAGGAGTGCGCCACCGTGTCCACCAGATGGAGGGGCCGCACGGAGGAGTGGCCTCGTGGCCTGCGCACCGTGTCCGCTGGAGGGAGGGGAAGGGCCTGCGCGTCATGTCCGCCGGAGGCATGGGAGGGGCCATCGGAGAGAGGGGAAGGGCCGCTGGAGGGAGAGAAGGGGCCACGCCTCCTGGCGGCCGCACGGTCTGTGCCACTGTGTCTGTCTTCAGAGCGGTCTAGGGAAGCGGACGACGTTTGATGTGGGGCAGTCGCAAGGTTTTGCGTGTGGGCGGGGGAAGAAACGACGGCGTTTGATGTGGGCAGTCGTCGCGTGTGGGCGGGGGAAGAAACACCCACAATAGCATTTTGTATGCCCACACCTGAGCGGCTGAGCCCCTAGGAATAGGGTTCAGGGGGAGGATTTGGGTGCCTGGAAGCATCTAGGCCCCTAGTTGGGTTTCGGTGATTAATGACAATACGTGATTACTGTGACTAATATGTGTTTTGTAGAGGCAATTAAGTTAGGTCACGGTAATGGCGATCAATTGGGCAATCAAGGTGGTCATGCCCCTACGATAGAAATCGTTTTGGTTTTCAAAAGATGGACGAAAAGGTTAAGGATGGACTAGTTCTAAGTGTCGATTGGAGTTGGAGAGACACTTAGAGTAGTTTAGGACTTTGTTTTTTCTTTGGCCGTACTATTAAGGGGCGTATGAACGGGTAGCTTGACCTAGGTGAGTCTAGTGAGTTAGGTGTGGTGCACACGTGTTAAATCTAGCACTAGGTAGCTCCTTAACAGCCCTTTGATCCAATGGAGCAAACTTCATTCACATATGATCGAGAGTTGGAAGTGAATGGAGGGTCAAATACTGACCGGACGCTGGCTCTGGTTTGACCGAACGCTGGCTCAAGGTCCGGTCAGTTCATTTGACCAAGGTGAAAGCGTCTGGAAGTGACCGGACGCTGTGAGGTCAAGTGACCGGACGCTGAGGGCCAACGTCTGGTCGACTCCAGTAAGGTCCCAGAGAGGGAGAATCCTAATCGGACGTGTCCAGTCAATGCTGACCGGACGCTGCTCAGCAAGTGATCGGACGCTCGGGGTCCAGCGTCCGGTCGACATCAGTAAGGTTCTAGTAAGGGGAAAACATGACCGGACGCGTCCAATCAGTACTGACCAGACGCTGGCCAGCTTCCGGTCAACACTTAACCACTGGAGATTGGGGTGTACTGACCGGAGCATCCGATTAACATGACCGGAGCATCCGGTCACCCCGTAGAGGCACATAACGGTTCGTTTTTCAGCCCATATTATAAATACAACCTCCACTCGTGTGTGGGAGTACTTTTGCTCATTCCAACAGCTAAAAAACACCTTAGAGAGTGCTAAGAAGAGCAAGGTCCTAGTGAGATGATTGAGATTTGAGAATCCCAAAGAGAGCTCTCATTAGTGAAGATCAAGAGTAGCAAAGTATGCATCCACCCTTCTCATTAGGCTTGTCGTGGTCAAGTGAAAGTTCGTGCTTGTTACTCTTGGTGATCGCCATCACCTAGACGGCTTGGTGGTGATTGGGAGCTTGGTGATCATCCAGAGAGCTTGTGGATGATCCAACTCAAGTTGTGAGCGGTTGTGGGTGATTCACCGCGACAGAGTGTCGAAGAATCAAACCGTAGAGAGCACTTGATCCTTGCGCGGATCAAGGGGGAGCTACACCCTTGCGTGGGTGCTCCAACGAGAACTAGTGGGGAGTGGCGACTCTCCGATACCTCGACAAAACATCGCCGCGTTCCTCCTTCTCTATTTACTTTGAGCATTTACTTTGAGTAATTCGATTCTTGTCTTTACATTCATAGAATTGCTATGCTAGAATAGGATTGGAACTTAGGTTGTAAGTCTTTTGTGCGGTAGAATAATTAGAAACACTTTCTAGGCACAAGAGGTTAATTGGGCTAACCATAGGATTTAATTATTGCAAAGAAATTTAGAATTAACCCAATTCACCTCCTCTTGAACATGTTGATCCTTTCAGTGCCCACTCAAATTTTGGTGCTCTAGTAGACGGCCTGTCTATGAGAGCTCAAATAGAGGTCCTACTAGAGTTGCTCTAAAAATGTATATTAACTTAATATTATATCATGAATTCATCATTCTAGAAATAGATCGGATGTTTGGATGTTGGCCATCGGTAGCCACGCCGCATGTGCGGCAGACTGGCTCGCCACATACGGTGGCGTAGAAATTCCCCGCCACAGAGTGTGGCGATTTCACTGAGAGCAAATCAGCAAAAGCTGTCCATCACGTGTGGCTGCCTAACTTGTGTTCCCAACTAAACAACGCGAAAACTTATGACGCGTCGTAACTGTGGCTTGGCAAGGTGAGTTGGCAACCAAACAGCCCCTATATACTAAGTACAGTAAATCTTTGATACAACAAAATCATTAGTTAATTAGTGACAGCCACCGTCCCAATCTCAGATATACATGCGCCTGAGGCCAACGTCAAAGTTCGCCGTACCTCCGTCCAGGCGATCATGTAAATTGCGGCCACAATCAACGTGTTCACTGGTTGGTGCTGGTGCTGGTTTAGGCTGGCTGGTGCTAGTTTTTTGTGAGAGGAAAACACTAGTTGGTTGAATAAGTCTGGCTGAAACTAACAAGCGAACAGGGTAAATATTTGAACGAAGCCGGATGAATGCCTCTAGCACCGCAATAAAAACTGAAAGTACTTTCGAAAAAATAGCAGTGGTTCTCTCGTTCTATACAGATGTTTGCACTTAAGATTTGCCCAAAATAGCTAGTGCAAGTTCACATATATTATAACAAGATGCCAGATATAAAATATTTCAGTGTCGAGTTGTGGCTTAACCCGGCAGGACTATATCACGGCCGGGTGATAGCATAACCCGATAGTGATATGGTACAATGAACAGGCAGTGGTACATCACTGCGGGTGATGGTCTCAACGGCAGTAATAGGATCCCAATGTCGGGTGTTTAGTTTCTCGCCAAATTTTTGGATCTTCGTCTTACCACCCTGTAGTGATTAGTAGTCACTGCCGGTCCAAGCACACCCGACAGTGACCGAGTGTTCTGGCGTAGTGTATACAACATAATGAGGGTAGAAACACAAAATTCCCTCATCTTAATGGGCTGAGCCTCAATTTTTAAAGGACCTAAAACGAATATTGGAGTCTCTAAATGATCTCAAGTAAAAAAGTCAATTATAAAATCATAGAACACATTGAGATATAGAACTTTGTTATAGATCATATCAATGTCAGAGATAGATTGAAAAAGTTTAAAATAAAAACAAAATTTTAGGCCTTTATATCTCATAAAAATCTTGTCAACTACAAAGATGTAGATTGCATTAATAAGAACTAAAAGTTTGGTACACACTATATCGACATCGGATGGATGTTTGAATTCTTTTTAGAAAAATGAATTTCAAAATCTTAGAAATTAAAATGAATATTTAGGCATCTAAACAACCTCAAATAAAAATTTGTCAACTACAGAGTTGTAAATTACAATGAGGGCTAGACCTTTGGTATAGAACATGTCTTACATCCATGGCCGTTTGAAAAAAATTAAAAAATATAATTCTAATAACTTGAAACAAAAATTTGTATACCTCTACAATATCTCAAATAAAAAGTTTTCATCTACAAAATTGTGGACCACGTTGGGCTCTACAATTTTGATATAAAGTTTGTATCCATCCGATTTCATATGGAAAAAATCATGATTTTTGGTATCAAAGAAAGAGAGATCACATATTGCCTGATAGAAAGTCACCCAAGAAGTAACGTCATTATTATTGCAACCAAGATTACAAGAGATTCGATAGTCCTTCAAAAATAAATTTCATTGACATAATGGCAATTGGATTTTTTTGTAACTGAGATAAGAGGATGGAAGGCAATTCCTAGCTTGCAGCTATCGTAATCTTGGCCCTCATTGCAACCTTAACCTGTCACCTGTGTATTCCCTTATTAGTACTCCTCCTCCAGTGAATCATCATCCTCTGAATCGGTATCAAAATAATAATATTCATCCTCTGGATTGATGTCAGCAGAAATTCTGGTAGGAAGAGTCAGATTCTTCACCCTAGCACATTTCATACGCAGCTCCTTATCCATCTGACGCTTGTCGAAATAGCCATCTATGTGCAGAGTTTCCAGTACTGGACAACTGTCTAGGATGGCTTTTAGCCCCTCAACCTCGAGGTCACAGTCATACAGTTCTAAGGTGCGCAACTTCGGCATCACTGGAATTTTTCCGTCAATTGTCTCCTTCGAATATTCATCCTCAAGGTCAAAGGCCGAAGCAAACATCAAAACAAGTTTCTTGAGACGAGGGCAAGCTTGGCAAGCGGATTGGAGCATGTTCTCGTCCCTGTCTTCAATAGTATCTTTGAAACAAACTTTTAACTCCTCAAGGAGGGGGAGTTTCGTGAGTGCTTCAACTAAATCTTCACCTGATTGATAATCACTGTAATGTTCAGTAATGCGGAGGCATTTTAAAGAGTAGTGATGTAGATGAACTATGCATGTGAAGGGCTTGGATCACATATCTATGCGATCATGTAAATTGCGGCCACAATATTTGAACGAAGCCGGATGAATGCCTCTAGCACCGCACTAAAAACTGAAAGTACTTTCGAAAAAGTAGCAGTGGTTCTCTCGTTCTATACAGATGTTTGCACTTAAGATTTGCCCAAAATAGCTAGTGCAAGTTCACATATATTATAACAAGATGCCAGATATGAAATATTTCAGTGTTGAGTTGTGGCTTAACCCGGCAGGACTATATCACGGCCGGGTGATAGCATAACCCGATAGTGATATGGTACAATGAACACGCAGTGGTACATCACTGCGGGTGATGGTCTCAACGGCAGTAATAGGATCCCAATGTCGGGTGTTTAGCTTCTCGCCAAATTTTTGGATCTTCGCCTTACCACCCTGCAGTGATTAGTAGTCACTGTCGGTCCAAGCACACCCGACAGTGATGCTCTGGCAGTGACCGAGTGTTCTGGCGTAGTGTATACAACACAATGAGGGTAGAAACACAAAATTCCCTCAAAATTCCCTCATCTTAATGGGCTGAGCCTCAATTTTTAAAGGACCTAAAACGAATATTGGAGTCTCTAAATGATCTCAAGTAAAAAAGTCAATTATAAAATCATAGAACACATTGAGATATAGAACTTTGTTATAGATCATATCAATGTCAGATAGATTGAAAAAGTTTAAAATAAAAACAAATTTTTAGGCCTTTATATCTCATAAAAATCTTGTCAACTACAAAGATGTAGATTGCATTAATAAGAACTAAAAGTTTGGTACACACTATATCGACATCGGATGGATGTTTGAATTCTTTTTAGAAAAATGAATTTGTCAACTACAAAGTTGTATTTAGACATCTAAACAACCTCAAATAAAAAATTGTCAACTACAAAGTTGTAAATCACAATGAGGGCTAGACCTTTGGTATAGAACATGTCTTACATCCATGGCCGTTTGAAAAAAAATTTAAAAAATATAATTCTAATAACTTGAAACAAAAATTTGTATACCTCTACAATATCTCAAATAAAAAGTTTTCATCTACAAAATTGTGGACCGCGTTGGGCTCTACAAATTTGATATAAAGTTTGTATCCATCCGATTTCATATGGAAAAAATCATGATTTTTTGGTATCAAAGAAAGAGAGATCACACGTATTGCCTGATAGAAAGTCACCCAAGAAGTAGCGTCATTATTATTGCAACCAAGATTACAAGAGATTCGATAGTCCTTCAAAAATAAATTTCATTGACATAATTACAATTGGATTTTTTTGTAACTGAGATAAGAGGATGGAAGGCAATTCCTAGCTTGCAGCTATCGTAATCTTGGCCCTCATTGCAACCTTAACCTGTCACCTGTGTATTCCCTTATTAGTACTCCTCCTCCTCCAGTGAATCATCATCCTCTAAATCGGTATCAAAATAATAATATTTATCCTCTGGATTGATGTCAGCAGAAATTCTGGTAGGAAGAGTCAGATTCTTCACCCTAGCACATTTCATACGCAGCTCCTTATCCATCTGACGCTTGTCGAAATAGCCATCTATGTGCAGAGTTTCCAGTACTGGACAACTGTCTAGGATGGCTTTTAGCCCCCTCAACCTCGAGGTCACAGTCATACAGTTCTAAGGTGCGCAACTTCGGCATCACTGGAATTTTTCCGTCAATTGTCTCCTTCGAATATTCATCCTCAAGGTCAAAGGCCGAAGCAAACATCAAAACAAGTTTCTTGAGACGAGGGCAAGCTTGGCAAGCGGATTGGAGCATGTTCTCGTCCCTGTCTTCAATAGTATATTTGAAACAAACTTTTAACTCCTCAAGGAGGGGGAGTTTCGTGAGTGCTTCAACTAAATCTTCACCTGATTGATAATCACTGTAATGTTCAGTAATGCGGAGGCATTTCAAAGAGGGTGCTCTGTAAGAAACAGAAATACTCAGTAATGCTAGAAAGAGTAGTGATGTAGATAAACTATGCATGTGAAGGGCTTGGATCACATATCTATAAAACTTTTCAATTCTTCATTTTTTAGAACATGGGAAAATTTTCATTAAGTGAATGAAAAAGGTCCCAGCATCTACAATCCGAAGATCGTATGCAGCTTAAAAGTTACAGCCTAGAGCATTCAACTTATATGATATATAACAGTCCGAACAATCATGTCATATATGCAGGCATTGCAAATTAACTTTGCAAGATTTTATAGGAGCAACACAAGATCTATTACATACAATAGTATTAAAAACAGAAATTATGAGATTAATAGGAAAAAGAAATCAAGCTACACCACTAGATATGATTAGGATCTATCGGTCTAGATTAATCTAAAGGATATATTCATTGAGAGAGCCTAGAAATTATGAGTTAAAAAAAAACTGTAGCACACTGTAGCATTTCGTTTGTATTTGGTAATAATTGTCAAAACGTCCGTCTCGTAAAGTAGAATCAAACTGTGCAATTAGTTTTTGATTTTTGTCTACATTTAGTACTTCATGCATGTACCGTAAATTTGATGTGACGAAAAATCTTCTTTTTGTATAATGCCAAATTCAGGAGTATGGGAAACTAAACATGGCCCAACAGGAAAGAGAGAAGGGCGGAGGGTCTGCTCTCCAAACTGAAAATAACTGCCGAACAGCGAGAGAGAAAGAGAGATCGGTCAAAGGCACAAAAACCGGCGAGAGAGAGATTACAGATCGGCACAGAATCAGGGCCTTCTTTAGATTGTAAGTTTTTTCACTCTCTCTTCATCATATCAAATCTTTGGACACATGCATAAAGTATTAAATGTAGATAAAAAAATAATTAATTACATAGTTTAATTATAAATTACGAAACAAATCTTTTAAGCCTAGTTAGACCATGATTGGACAATAATTGTTAAATACAAATAAAAATACTATAGTACCAAATATTGATTTCTAACCTCAATCTAAACCAGACCCAGAGAGAAAAAGAAAACGGGGTCAGAGAGAGATCGCTGCCACTGCAAAGAAACAGAGAGAAGGCAGGCAGAGAAAAAGAACGGCACAGTGAGAGAGAGCAGTCACGGGCTCTGAACAGAGAGAGAGAAATCTCTGTCACTGCACAGTAACAGAGAGAGAGAAATCACGGGCTCGGAACACGAAGAGAGAGAGAGAGGTCGTGCGGTGGTGCTGCTCATCGCGAGCGCTAGCGAGAGGAGAGAAGCGAGCGGACGCCGGGGCCAGAGAGAGCACTGCTCAATCGAGCACGCACGGCGCAAGCGCTCGGCGTTGGTAGTGCTGCTGCAGGACTGCTGGGCCCCTCGAACTCTGCCTCTACATGAAGGTAGCGATGCTGTAGAGAACGAACAGACAACTTCTAGCAACGAACAGAGAAAGAACAGAGCGCTACGAACGCTTGAACAGAGAGAAACGCGGCCACAAAAATCGAAGAAATCTTGACCAAAACTCCATGACTCGTTCCCAAAATTTGCACAGGGAATCACAACGAAGTTGTTGAGCTACTCCTAGAAGATCATGGCTCAAACCAACCTCAATCTCTGGGAAAATCAGATCATGGCTAGGAACGCGAATAAAATCCCCGTAAACGAAATTCGTCAATTTCTTCGTGCTCGAGTCGATTCAAACAAATTCACTCAAGAAGCTTCAACTCATGTCATAGCACGAATCAATACAAAAAGAACGAACTAAAACGCACTAGAATCAACGAATCGGTGCAAGAAAAGAGAAGGGAAAAACAAGATCACGGCTCCACGAAAATCACTGATACAAGCGATGAATCCCGAAGGTAAACATGAGAACTCGGGCCTCCTTTCCCATCTCTAAAAAAACTTAGGTTCAATACTCTAAAAAATTTAGCTGACAAGATCTACTCTAAAACCAAAGTATTTTTTATCAAATCCTTATAAAAATTGTACAGCATATTATACCATAAGTCTAGAGCATGTACACCAATTTTTATGGCAATCCAATAAGTGTTGATTACTCAAACATGGCTAAGATCACAGCTAGCTCTGATTCTCAATTACAAGACAGATTTCAATCACTTGAGCTATACTTCATCAAATATGAATCAAACTTGAAACTAACTCGTTTGAATACTTTTATAAGATATAAATCCATTCAATCCACTTACTAAATATCATCTTATGAACTTATTCAACACAAATCAATCCAAACTTGACTACTAATCAATTATCCGTTCAATCATCTCATAGCAAGCAACATTGCATATTTATTCAATTCAATCAACTCATATGCACCCAAATAAAATGATCAATAAGAGATATACCTTGGTTAGCTTATGATTATCCAACTAGCAAGCTTCAACTCAATTATTTGCAAGTCATTAAATATATCGAATGAATTACCAACAACTTGAATTATATCACTTGTATGTTGATAGCACTTTGGACTTTACTCAATTTTTATTTGGCATTGGGTTTGGATGTGCACTAGGCTTCATATCTTGACTCAACATATGATGATCAATATGAAATCAATTGAATCAAGTCTCCAATACCGATGGTACCTACAATCAATCATCCACTTTTTTATGGTACCCAAATAAGTTTGGGTCCTCTCAAGTTAGGAGCAACATACTTAGACAATACCTTAATATGAGTAGCGGGATGTTTTGCAATAGCAACCATAAAGATACCATTACCATCTTTTCTAAGCATATTATTATCAACTCTTGAATTAGGCTTAGAAATATCACCTAGGGGACATGAATGTGCCATGTGTCCCCTTTCCCGGTATGAGTAGCACTTTCTCTTTGCTTAAGCCTTCTCTTCTTTGCTCATGTGATGCTTCTCATTGCCTTGCCTCTCATGAATTGCTTGAGCATTCTTCTCAAGCTTGGTAGGACACTTAGAGGCAAAGTGTCCCGTACTTCCACACTTGAAGCACTTGATGTGAGTATAATCTTTCTTCTCATCTTCATTCTTGCTCATCATCTTGACATCTTGAGTTTGCATTGGATGCCTTGCCTTTCCACCCCTTCTTAATTTTTTCTTCTTTATCATCAAATCACCACCATCTTCATGGTTGATCTTGATTTAAACTTGAGGTGTCTTCTCTTGCTTAACTTATGGCTTTGGTTGAGGCTTCACTTGTTGCTTCACCAATTGCTTGGTTGGACATATTGAGGTAAGATGACTCCAAGTGCGGCACTTGAAGCACTTGACATGCTTGAGCCTCTCATCTTCTTTTATCTTCTTGAGCTTCTCAATGTTAGGGCAACTATTTGCAAGGTGTCCCGCTTCATGACACCGGTAGCACATGGTATGAGAAAGCTTTCTTTGTTGTAGCTTCTTCATCTTTCTTTCTCTCTTTCTTTCGCCCTTTGTCATCTTCTTCTTGAAGCCAAGGCCACACTTGTCACCATAGTTTCTTTGAGTCTTCAACATGTGCTCAAAGGTGACTTTTGAGTTGTAGCACCTCTCTAGCTTGTTACTCAATTTCTTCACTTCATTTTTGAGCTGATTGTTCTCCTTCAAAAGGTTAGTCTCACAAGGCATTAAAGTAGAACAAGCATCTAATTGTGAAGAGCATGACATATCTAATAAATCATCATAAGAGGTGGATATATGCTTCTTGCCTACATCACAAGGATTAGCAATAATTTGTGATTTATCATTTGATCCATGTGATGAGATCTCATTATTTTTAAGTTTCTTTGTAAACACTTTAATGAGAGAAGCATGTTGTTCTAATAATTCATCATGAGATGCAAGTAGTGTCTCATGATTCAATTTTAGCTCATCATGTGAAGATTTATAAGCATCAAGTAATTTCTTATGTTCTTCACAAGAGTTCTTTAGAAATGAGTTTTCATTTTTTAATTTCAATGTTTTAGCTTTTTTATTTTCTAAAGACATGATCATGCTAGCAAGTCTACTAACAAGCTCATCATATGAATCAATATGATCAACCACATTATTATTTGATACCTTGATGTCACCTTGTGACATGAGACAATGTGGTGTGGTTGGAGTGCATGTAGTAGCATCTTCATCATGGCTTGAGCATGAACCATTATTACCATCAAGTGTGCATGGGGTAGCATCATCACTTGCAACACTTGTGGCATCATCATCAACCTTGTCAAGTGAACTTGTAGTTGATCGATCGTCGTCATCATCACTTGACCATGAGGTGGAGCAATCTTTCACAATCACCAAATTGTGTTTATGCACAACACACTCATGCACCTCCTTCTTGGGCTCATCCTCTTTCTTGAATTTGCCATCATCCCATGTGGAGGAATCACCGAAGGTTTTCTTGATGGACTCCCATATCTCACGAGCGGTTCCCTTGATGTTTATTTGTTTCATCAAATCAAAGCTTAAAGCATCAATTAGAAAACAACAAGTATGTGCATCAAATTCATAGAGAACTCTTTGAGCTTTGGTGAGATTTCTATGGTCCAAGACATGGGTGAGACCAGTTGTGAAAACCCACTAAAATTTAGGTCCCTTTGCACAAAAATGATCAAGCATGTGATTTTTCTAAAGTGCAAAGTTTATGCCATCAAAAATATGTGCCTCACAAACATCTAGCCCATTAGACGTCATCCTCTCGGGTCGGTGAAGACCACAAATGAGAGACCTAGCTCTGATATCACTTGTAGGGTCGAGATGGCGGACTAGAGGGGGATGAATAGTCTTTTCTAAAATTAATCACGTCGGCTAACCAAAATAAGTACGGAATTAAAACGATCGGTCTAGCCATGACTACACCCCTCTATCTATGTTTACTAGCACCTTCCAAATATACTAATCAAGCAACAAATGTGTCGGGCTAGCTAGAGCTCACCTAACCAATTCTAGGAGCAAGGTCACACAAACCTATGCTACTAGTACTTTAAGCAACAAGAGAGCTCCTACACATGCTAGTAAGTAAAAACACAAAGCCACCTAATACTCACTAGCAATGCTCAATAACAAGGCAACCAATGCCAATTTAGAGAGCACGAATACTTAGTTACACAAACTAAGCAAAGTGACTAACAAGGTTACACAAACCAAATTAGCCACGCAAGAGAGCTACTTCTATTCTACACAAGCAAGAAGGTAACTAGTAAGCTACACAAGCTAACTAATTACAAAAGCAACTACACAAGCACAATGTATATGAAAGTAATTACAAGCTTGTTTAACGAGGATGCAAACCAACGGGAGGAATAAGGTTGACACGGTGATTTTTCTCCCGAGGTTCACATGTTTGCCAACACGCTACGTCCCCATTGTGTCGACCGCTCACTTGGTGGCTCGGCGGCTAATTGACATCACCCGCCAAGCCCGCACGTCGGGCACCGCAAGAACCTACCCCAAAAGTAAGGGTAGCTCAATGACACGCTCAACTAGAGTTGCTCTTCACGGCTCCCGCGGGGCGAGCACAATGCCCCTCACAAAGCTCTTCTCCGGAGCACCGCACAAGCTTCTTGCAGGCTTCGATGGAGACCACCACTAAGCCGTCTAGGAGGTGGCAACCTCTAAGAGTAACAAGCACCACCGGCTTGCAACTCGATCACCTAGTGCCACTCGATGCAACCTAACGATACAATCGCACTAGAATCGCTCTCTCACACAATTGAATGATCACTATCAAGTATATGTGAGATGGAGGGCTTCCAAAACATTACTACACAAGCCACCGAGGCTCTAGAGTGCTCAGCTCTTTCAAGCTATCGGCCAAAGGCCGACCACCACTTCTATTTATAGCCACATGGGCTAAACTAGCCGTTACCCCTTCACTGAGCGTTTTTTGGGTCGACCGGACGTAGCACCGGACGCTGCACCAGACGCACCGATCGTGAATACCGGACGTGTCCGGTAGCTGCCAGACAGCCACGTGTCCCACTGTTGCCTCCAACGGCTCTCTGACAAGACGACCGGACGCTCAGCACCGAAACGACCGGACGCTCAGCCGCTGCGTCCGGTCGAGTCTAGTAAGCCTCCAGGGCCGACCGGACACGTCTGTTAGAAGCTGACTGGACGCTGAGCCTCAGCGTTCGGTCGAGTACAGTAAGCACCCACGGACGACCGGACGCATCCGGTCACTCCGGACCGGACGCTGCCAGCGTCCGATCAACTGCCCCACTGAACACCGATTTTGCTGATTCACACCGGACGCGTCCGGTCGCTGAGTACGTCGCCAAATACCGGACGTGTCCGGTCACCATACCGGACGCGTCCGGTCACTCTGTAACCAGCGCGACTAACTCGTTTTCAACTCTATCTTCTTCACCCTTGCTCAAATGTGCCAACCACCAAGTGTATCACCTTGTGCATATGTGTTAGCATATTTTCACAAACATTTTCAAGGGTGTTAGCCACACAACTTGCCGCGCCACTCGATCCTAGCGACGATGCAAAGTTAGATCACTCGAGTGGCACTAGATGACCGATATACAAATAAGTTTGCCCCTCTTGATAGTACGGTCATCTATCCTAAACCCGACCATAAACTTCTCTACACACCTATGACCGGTGAAATAAAATGTCATAGGTTATACCTTTGCCTTGCGCATTCCATTCCATCTCCTCCAATGTCGATGCAACACATGCACCAACACGATCAACAATGATATGATCCACTTCATATCATCACGTGATCATATTGGTTCATCGATCTTGACTTTACTTGTTTTTCACCGTCGCCTTCATCCATCGGCGCCTAGTCTTGCTCAAGCTTCACCGCCACGTGGTCCATCGCTCCAAAGCCTCTGACTTGCCCTCCACGCTTGCAACCGGTCCATCAAGACAAGTCTTGTCTTGATCTTCTCCACCTTGATCATATGACTCAATGTCATGTCTCATGTGCAATGAGCTCCTTCATCATCACATGTGTGAGCTTTGCAACATCTCCAAGCCATTTTTACCTTCATGGCATATGTTGCTCACACACATGTACCTGTGGACTAATTATTTGTGTATCTCACATAAACACAATTAGTTCACCTAGGCTGTCACTCAATTACCAAAACCACACAAGGACCTTTCACCTGTTCGTTTGGGCTTGTTTGGCTTATAAGCCGTATTTTTTCAGCCAACAAACAATATTTTTCTCTCACACCAAATCAGCCAACAGTACTTTCAACCATAGTTTATCAGCCAAACAAGCCCAAACAAACAGGGTGTTAAAGTCTTTGCCATAAAAAATAAGAGGAATCAACCCAATTTTCTTCTTTTTTTGTCACTCTCTACTTAATTATCCGTGCATGTGGGGAGGATAGGTTGCGTGCGTGTGGCCGTGTGCGTGCGGTGGGATAAAAGCTCGGTCGGCTGACTTAAAGTCTTTGCCATAAAAATAAGAGGAATCAACCCAATTTTCTTCTTTTTTTTTTGTCACTCTACTTAATTATCCTTGTACTTGTTGCTGAAGTAAGGACAAGCCACGAATGTTGACTTTTTTTATCAACGGAGCTAATTCCCACATTCCTCCTCACTATTATATCGCAAACTTTGCCGGACGATATAATGAGACGCAGCTCTCCTGTGTTTTCGAAAAAAAAAACTCTGCCAGACTTATCACGTATGCCATGTATAACACCACTTCTATAATATGGTGAAACTTTGAAATAGAATTTATATAATAACATGGCATTTCAATAGAGTTTCTCCAAAAATATATGCCATTTCAAAAAAGAGAGGTGATGACTAACATTTTGAAAGCATCTTTTCACGCTAAATCTAATAACGCAGATTTTTATATATGATTGATGGTCAAAGTTTTAAAAAGTTTAGACACAATATATAATTGCTAAAAGTAAAGTAGATGTCATGCAAAAGGTGCAAGAGGATACTTCTCATATAAATTCTGCTCGATTGGATCTCTTACATAAAGCTTAGCCTATAATTCAAAATATAAAACGCATTTCCTATGTATATATTGTTAACTCATCGTAGAGGCTAGTTGATTTTTTTTAAAAAAAAATTCTAACCAATAGGGCCTAAAATTTACATTTAGTACAGGGCCCTTTGCTATGTTTCGGATAGCCAGAACTTAGCCCTAAAACCTCATTTTTTTTCAAAACATAGTTCTAGTTCCATCATAGACCACGTTCTATCACGAACAACACCGTGCAACAAGAGTAAGTTCTATCACGAACAACACCGTGCAACAAGAGTAAACACGCAAACGCGTATAAGCACAGGTCTACGAATAGACTCAAATCAATCTACAAAAAATCTAACACGAGTAGTTTGACCAACAATACCAAATCAACTACACTACGAGTGTATTCAATCAACATGTTGTCACAATAATATCTAAGCACGACACATCCGCATCATCTATGCTAAATTTTAACCACATTTCATTGCAAATTATCTCAATCCAATTTTCCATCACACATAATCTCACAAGATGACATCATCATTGCAACAAAGCTAGAGAGTCAAAAGTCCTTCAAAAAGACTTAATAACACGGATAAATCAGGATGAAAGGATAAAATGGGACCTTCATCATCATAATAAATGTCATACCAATTTTTGGAAGGAAGAGTTAGGCTTTTCACTCTAGCACATTTCTTCCGTAGATCCTTATTCATCTCATGCTTTTTGAAATAGCTATCTATGTGCAAAGTTTCCAGTAGTGGACAACTGTCAAGGATGGCTTTTAGCCCCTTACCCCCCGAGCCAACATTCATACAGTTCTAAGGTGTGTAGCTTGAGCATCATTGGAATTTCATGATCGCCTCAACGTCAGCAGCCGAAGCATACATCACAACAAGTTTCTTGAGATGAGGGCAAGCTTGGCAAATGGATTGGAGCATGTTATCATCTCAATCGTCAAAAGTATATTTGAAATGAATTTCAAGTTCCTCAAGGAGGGTGAGTTTCATGAGTGCCTCGACTAAATTTTCACCTGATTGATAACCATTGTAATGTTCAATGCGGAGGCATCTCAAAGAGGGTGCTCTGCAAAAACACAGAGATACTCAATTGTAATGCTAAAAAGAGTAGTGATGTAGATAAACCATGGATGTGAGAAGCACCACATCTCAAAACTTTTCAATTCTTGATATCTATCATAAATGGTATAATAGTTGGAATAATCATATGTCTTCACATACATTGCAAATTGTAACACCCCAAAATTTGTCACTTTTGAAAATAGAGTTAAAATGATTTATTTGTGAATTTTTGTGCTCATAAAAACATAGGAAAATAAAAATTTTCATTAAATTAAAATTTAACATAAGGCATAGCAACATGTTTGTGCATTCATGCCGGTACATTTGATTTGTTGATTGAGTGATTTTGAATAAAATTCAAAAATGGCTTGAGTTGCTTTGAAATAAAAGGAAAGAGAATTAGAAAAGAATTTAAAAAGGTGTAAATTTTATTCTTGGAAAGCTTACCAAAATTTTTAAGTTTTCTTTGAATTGAAGGTATATTTTAAATAATATTTAAATTTGGATTTGATTCAAGGTTCAAATGAATTTGAAATCCATTTGAAAAAGTATTAGAAAAAGCAAATTTGGAAAAAAATTGTGCAAGCCTTGCCTTTTGGCCCACGGTTTCTTCGGCTTGGCCTCCTCCTCCCTGCTCGAAGGCCTGCCCATTCCCTCCGCGGCCCACTCACGCCTGCTTCCCCCGCAGCCCCACTCCTACTTTCAGCATTTGGCCCAGCAGCACCAGAGCCTCGCTTCTCCGCGGCCCACCCCGCGCAACGGCCCAGCGTGAATGCCGTTGTTTCCCTTCTCCCCTTCCTCTGTCGCCGACAGCTTGGGCCTGCGGGTTAGATCTTCCTCCCACCTCGTGACCCGCTGGGACTCCACCAACGCCGCCGACCGAGTCCATGTCCGCCCCGTCTCCTCGATGCCGTGCGTAGCAAGTCCGCTCCGCCCCATATAAGCCGCCCGCACCCCGCCGCCCTCGCCTAATCCGTTAGCGAGCCGCTTCATCGCCTGAGCGCCGCAGCCGCACCGCAACCGAGCGGCGCTGTCCGCTTCACCAAGCCGCGACCCATCTCCGGTGCTTGGAGGTCCCCACCAGTGCCCTACGTGAGTTTGCATCGACCTCCTCTTCCACCCTGTGCTTTTACCGTTGAAAATAGTGTAGTGTAGGGCTATTTCTAGGTTCGCCGCCGAGCTTCCTAAAGCCGGCAATGGTGCCGTCGTCTTCTTTTCCTATTCCGGCGGCCAGCTTTTCCCTCTCCGTTCTCGGCCGTTCGTTTTTAGATCTGTGGTCCAGATTATATCATACCCCTTTGCTGCTATTTTTGCATAAGAGCCCCTGAGCTTTTCTATTATAGAACCCACAGTCCAAAACGTTTTCCTTGATTCCGTTTTCTTCTTTTGAAAGCATATTTTATTTCGGTTGTGTCTAAAATACGTTTTCAGCTATTTACAGATTTGCCACTGATTTTGTTTTAGCCATAACTTCTCCGTTTTAACTCCGATTTGACCCATTCAACTTGTGTTAGGTTCGTAATTTCATAATCTATATGTTCGTACTACTGTTAGTTATATGTTCAACTTTTAAATTCCGTGAATAGATTTAATCTATTATTTTATTAAAGGAAATCTTGTTTATATCATATCTTCTGCGTCTTAACTCCGTTTCAGTCCATTCAAGTTGCGTTAGATTCATAACAACGAGGTCTACGCGTTAGTAACAGTGTTTATCATGTCACTAATACTGGAATTTCATGGTTTAAATCATATCTTGAATAACGATTACGCAACTGGATTTTATAAATAAAATATGATTTGTTTCACTTTAGTTTTATAATTCAAATCTAAATATGACTTAAATTATAATCTCTATAAAATATCCTATATATGTTTTTATATAATTAAAACACATGAAACTAATAGTTTTATGAGTAGATCTTTCGGTAGATGTATATTTTCACTGTAGCTCCGATTAGCGTGCTCTTCGCGTCTATGTGTTCGTAGCGACGCGTAGATCGTATTTCAAACTCTTTCACTTATTTTTCTATGGTTGGTGTATTGTTCTAAATTAGATCTATTGTTTGCTTCGTGTATGATTTCATGGATGCTTGTGTGGTGCTTTATGATTTCGTCCAGTCGGTGAGATATACGTGGTGATCAAGAAGAAGAAGAACGCTGAAGATTAAAGCTTACCTAAGGATCGGTGTTTTAAGGCAAGTATAGCATGGGATCTTCCTTGTTACCTATTCACCTTTAATCATTTAATTCATACTGCATGTGTCTACCTTGACTGTCATTAAGGAATTCCTAGTACTTTGTACCTTGTGCCTAGTTACCTATAGGGTATTGCATTGGATAGTATGATGCTAGTTCTCAACTAAAGCCATGATCTTGTAACTTGACTAATGGTATATGCAATAAACACTAAAAGATGCTTTTTAGCAACATGGAACCAGGGGGCTGGAGCATTGGGCTGTTTTTATGGTGCTCTAGATTTCTCTCCCTAAGGACTTATCTGTAAGTGATCATCCGGGACTTACAGTACAGCTGTGAGTGCTACATGGCTCTGGCTTTAGCTCAGTATGAGGACCTTTTCTAGCTTGTTAGAGGTTACCTTTATTGGTGTAAGAATGGCTTGCCGAATCGAGTATAGAGCGGCCTCTGTCCCCTTGTGTATAGGCTATGTGTCAATGTGCCATCGGGAAGGGGGGCTCTACATCTGTTTGCCAAGTGAATCTAATGGCCCTAACTTGTTAGACGAACCTTTGAAAGGCTTCATAGTGAACCCTGCCGACCTTCCTTGGTAGTGGGTCAAGAGGTTGGCTGCCTCGGGCGAAAGGGTAAATCACGACTCACAATAAAAGTGTACAACCTCTGTAGAGTGTAAAACTGGTATATCAGCCGTGCTCACGGTCATGAGCAACCTTGGAACATTTACGGAATAGATGATGGACACTGATGATACTGATAATGAAGATGCTCACTAAAGATTACTGTTTATGCTATTCATTAATCTTGTTTACCTGATCATGTGTTTATGGGCTTGTGAAAAACTTGTTGCTACTCAATTGCTAAAATCATGACTCATTAAAAGCTAATCGCAGTTAAACCAGTGTCAGTCTTTTGAGCCTCATGAACCCCATGTTATATTTGTTGAGTACGACATGTACTTACACTTGTTTTACTTTTCAAATATTTGGATAAAAATCCCGGATGGGTACCAGATTGCTAGAGTTTGGAGGAATTAGGCTTGTGATCAACCAGTCAGTTGTCCCTGTGGATTTGGAGTCTTCACCTAAGGATCAGAGTTGTCTTTCCGCTATTTGCTATCTAAGGTTATATACTTTATACTAATACGCTATGTATTTAAGCATTGTCTTTTGATATTACCCTTATTTGTAGCTATATGTGAGATTTGACTTCCTAGGCTCACATATGGTGTGTATCTGGTTTTGTTCCTAAAACCGGGTGCTACAAAGTGGTATCAGAGCAATGCTGACTGTAGGATGCAAGCCTAGTTAGAAATTGGTTGTCTTAAGGTTTTGAAATTGCTATAAACCCATTGTTCTATAAATCTTGATATTTTCTTCTCTACTATATATCTATCCTTGATATTTATCTCCTCCTTGATGCTTATTTTAAAGTCTTGGTTCTCATCTTTACTCCTTGGTTTGATATGCTTTTAGAACTGTTCCTCATCACCTTCTTGCATAATCTGAAGATAAGTCTTAGAATTGTTACCCCTAATACAAGAAGGACGATAGTATCGCAAGTCGAGTCAATGATTGAGTTGTGCATCTTTATTGCTTGTTGAATTGTCATTATGCTTATGATTATTTTGAATCTTTGTAATGATTGCAATGATTTTGTTGGGTGTTCCCACAATTTCATTTAGATTATAGGCCTAAGGTATAAGGATTAATGAAATAAATAGTGAGTTATGGTTTTCTTCTGTTTTCTCTATCCTATCTTTTTGGAGCAGTCTGCACTCTCAGGCTTATATCTCTAATTTTGGAAGATCATAAATCATGAGAAAACTCTAGACAATAGTAGACTTCAATATCTTTCTCTGAGCGCAAGAATCAGCCTGATAGCTGTTTTGGTTATGGTGATACGAAAATCACAAGGTGATGCATCTGTACTGTTTGAAACCTAGAATAGTTTCTGTTGTGCACTGTTTTCGACCTCCTAAACTGCATAATTTGGAAAAGTGTTCTATAAGGAAGTTGTGGAGAATTTGATAATCTTTCCAACGATATAAGCTACAACTTCATTGGATTAACAGAATGGGAGTTACAGCTGTTTTACTGCACTGCTGTTATTCATCTCACGAGGAATTCCAGATTTCTTGTTCTTACCCATACACAAGAGTATCTTTGGGATGACGGAACGTCTTGATATTAGTTAACTCATCTAGAAGGAGATGCAAGCTATACTTTGGTGTCCCCTAGTTTATCTTTTCTTAAGGGGGTAGCCAAGTTGAAGAATTTGCAAGATAAGGTGTATTACGTTCTAGATTACGCAGCGGAAGCGTGGTGGTACCCAAAGATGTGAGAGAAACTCAGAGTCTCAATGAGGTTTGGTTAAAGGTTCAACGAAGGTTTATCCAAGATCATCAAGATATTGATAATGCTACTGGAAGAGGTTTTAGATTAGTTTGGATCAAAAGACCTCAGGTAAATGTTTGAAGGAGTCCAAGAAGAGGTTGAAAGTAAAACCTATGTATAAGCTTTGCCAGATCCGGATGAGAGCTTCATATGTACAAGGATGCACCCTATCAAGGTGTGGGATGTGTCCTTAAGCATGAAGAAAAGTAGTGGCTAGTTCATTAAGTCGACTAAGGAAGCATGAGTTGAACTACCTAACATGCATTTGGAGTTGTCCATTATGGAGCATGAAAGTAGTATCTTCTTGGAAGTAAAAGTGACATATAGGAGGGTCACAAGAATCTACAGGACATCTTCACTAAGTTGGTCTTGAGCTTGTGATATCCTCATTGGAATGAAATTGATTATGACTTGGAAAAGTGCTATCACTTGGAGAAGCAAAAGTCATGGCCGATGCCCTTAGCAACGGAGAGTTGAGCTAAGAAGGTTCGGGTGACACCAAGGATTAAGAATTGTATTCCAAGTTTGAGTAACTTGATTGGAATCATTAATGTTTTCAAGGTTGGTAGTGAAATTTCCTTCTGACTAAGAGATCTAGCAGGCTTCGTTGGAAGGTGGATATTTTAAGAAAAAGAATTGATATAATGGACTAAAAAGGAAAGGTGGCCTAGGGATTGGAGTTTACCTGAGAGTTGTTTGGAGTACCTATTAAAATCTTAGAGTTAGTTTGACAAGTTACTTGGAGTAAGATTTACAGGTATGCAAAGTAAAGTGGAATCCTTATTATGAGGATGGAATTACACGAGGAAGTAAAGAAGAATTCAAAGACAGAGTATCCCTATCTCTTAGTCGACGTCTTCCGAATCTCGCAGACGAGATTCATCTTAAGGGGGGTAGAATTGTAACACCCCAAAATTTGCCACTTTTGAAAATAGAGTTAAAATGATTTATTTGTGAATTTTTGTGCTCATAAAAACATAGGAAAATAAAAATTTTCATTAAATTAAAATTTAACATAAGGCATAGCAACATGTTTGTGCATTCATGCCGGTACATTTGATTTGTTGATTGAGTTATTTTGAATAAAATTCAAAAATGGCTTGAGTTGCTTTGAAATAAAAGAAAAGAGAATTAGAAAAGAATTTAAAAAGGTGTAAATTTTATTCTTGGAAAGCTTACCAAAATTTTTAAGTTTTCTTTGAATTGAAGGTATATTTTAAATAATATTTAAATTTGGATTTGATTCAAGGTTCAAATGAATTTGAAATCCATTTGAAAAAGTATTAGAAAAAGCAAATTTGGAAAAAAATGCCCAAGCCTTGCCTTTTGGCCCACGGTTTCTTCGGCTTGGCCTCCTCCTCCTTTCCCGAAGGCCTGCCCATTCCCTCCGCGGCCCACTCGCGCCTGCTTCCCCCGCAGCCCAACTCCAACTTTCAACATTTGGCCCAGCAGCACCAGAGCCTCGCTTCTCCGCGGCCCACCCCGCGCAACGGCCTAGCGTGAATGCCGCTATTTCTCTTCTCCCCTTCCTCTGTCGCCGATAGTCTGGGCCCGCTGGTCAGATCTTCCTCCCACCTCATGACCCGCTGGGACTCCACCAACGCCGCCGACCGAGTCCATGTCCGCCCTGTCTCCTCGATGCCGTGTGCAGCAAGTCCGCTCCGCCCCATATAAGCCGCCCGCACCCCGCTGCCCTTGCCTAATCCGTTAGCGAGCCGCTTCATCGCCCGAGCGCCGCAGCCGCACCGCAAACGAGCGGCGCTGTCTGCTTCACCAAGCCGTGAGCCATCTTCGGTGCTTGGAGGTCCCCACCAGTGCCCTACGTGAGTTCGCATCGACCTCCTCTTCCACCCTGTGCTTTTACCGTTGAAAATAGTGTAGTGTAGGGCTGTTTCCAGGTTCGCCGCCGAGCTTCCTAACGCCGGCAATGGTGCCGCCATCTTCTTTTCCTATTCCGGCGGCCAGCTTTTCCCTCTCCGCTCTTGACCGTCCGTTTTCAGATCTGTGGTCCAGAATAGATCATACCCCTTCGCTGCTATTTTTGCATAAGAGCCCCTGAGCTTTTCTATTATAGAACCCGCAGTCCAAAACGTTTTCCTTGATTCCGTTTTCTTCTTTTGAAAGCGTATTTTATTTCGGTTGAGTCTAAAATACGTTTTCAGCTATTTACATATTTGCCACTGATTTTGTTTTAGCCATAACTTCTCCGTTTTAACTCTGATTTGACCCATTCAACTTGTGTTAGGTTCGTAATTTCATAATCTATATGTTCGTACTACTGTTAGTTATATGTTCAACTTTTAAATTCCATGATTAGATTTAATCTATTATTTTATTAAAGGAAATCTTGTTTATATCATATCTTCTGCATCTTAACGCCATTTCAGTCCATTCAAGTTGCATTAGATTCATAACAACGAGGTCTACGCGTTAGTAACAGTGTTTATCATGTCACTAATACTGGAATTTCATGGTTTAAATCATATCTTGAATAACGATTACGCAACTAGATTTTGTAAATAAAATATGATTTGTTTCACTTTAGTTTTATAATTCAAATCTAAATATGACTTAAATTATAATCTCTATAAAATATCCTATATATGTTTTTATATAATTAAAACACATGAAACTAATAGTTTTATGAGTAGATCTTTCGGTAGATGTATGTTTTTCATCGTAGCTCCGATTAGCGTGCTCTTCACGTCTGTGTGTTCGTAGCGATGCGTAGAATCGTATTTCAAACTCTTTCACTTATTTTTCTATGGTTGGTGTACTATTCTAATTTAGATCTATTGTTTGCTTCGTGTATGATTTCATGGATGCTTGTGTGGTGCTTTATGATTTCGTCCAGTCGGTGAGATATATGTGGTGATCAAGAAGAAGAAGAACGCTAAAGATTAAAGCTTACCGAAGGATCGGTGTTTTAAGGCAAGTATAGCATGGGATCTTCCTTGTTACCTATTCACCTTTAATCATTTAATTCATACTGCATGTGTCTACCTTGACTGCCATAAAGGAATTCCTATTACTTTGTACCTTGCACCTAGTTACCTATGGGATATTGCATTGGATAGTATGATGCTAGTTCTCAACTAAAGCCATGATCTTATAACTTGACTAATGGTATATGCAATAAACACTAAAAGATGTTTTTTAGCAACATGGAACCAGTGGGCTAGAGCATTGGGCTATTTTTATGGTGCTCTAGATTCCTCTCTCTAAGGACTTATCTGTAAATGATCATCCGGGACTTACAGTACAGCTGTGAGTGCTACATGGCTCTGGCTTTAGCTCAGTATGAGGACATTTTCTAGCTTGTTAGAGGTTACCTTTATTGGCGTAAGAATGGCTTGCCGAATCGGGAATAGAGCGGCCTCTGTCCCCTTGTGTATAGGCTGCGTGTCAATGTGCCATCGGGAAGGGGGCTCAACAGCTGTTTGCTGAGTGAATCTAATGGCCCTAACTTGTTAGACGAACCTTTGAAAGGCTTCATAGCGAACCCTGCCGATCTTCCTTGGTAGTGGGTCAAGAGGTTGGCCGCCTCAGGCGAAAGGGTAAATCACGACTCACAGTGAAAGTGTACAACCTCTGCAGAGTGTAAAACTGGTATATCAGCCGTGCTCACGATCACGAGCGGCCTTGGAACATTTACGAAATAGATGATGGACACTGATGATACTGACAATGAAGATGCTCACTAAAGATTACTGTTTATGCTATTCATTAATCTTGTTTACCTGATCATGTGTTTATGGGCTTGTGATAAACTTGTTGCTACTCAATTGCTAAAATCATGACTCATTAAAAGCTAATCGCAGTTAAAACAGTGTCAGCCTTTTGAGCCTCATGAACCCCATGTGTATATTTGTTGAGTACGACATGTACTTACGCTTGTTTTACTTTTCAAATATTTGGTTAAAAATTCCGGATGGGTACCAGATTGCTAGAGTTTGGAGGAATTAGGCTTGTGATCAACCAGTCAGTTGTCCCTGTGGATTTGGAGTCTTCGCCTGAGGATCGGAGTTGTCTTTCCGCTGTTTGCTATCTAAGGTTATATACTTTATACTAATACGCTATGTATTTAAGCATTGTCTTTTAATATTACCCTTATTTGTAGCTATATGTGAGATTTGACTTCCTGGGATCACATATGGAGTGTATCTGGTTTTGTTCCTAAAACCGGGTGCTACACAAATTAACTTGCAAGATTTTATAGGAGGACTATATATATATACATATTAAAAGAAAACCCAAGTTCATCATCAAGATGGTCTAGAAATTACGAGATTAATCAAAAAATAGAAAAGAGGCTACACCATTAGTTTGATGATGATCTAACAATCTAAATGAACCCAAATAATATGTTCATCGAGAGGATCTAAAAATTGAGATTAAGCAAAAAAAAAAAAAAAAAAAAAGAAAACATGCACCGTTGGATTTTATGATGTTCTAACGGTCTAGATTAACAAAAATATTCCATGCCTAATACAATTATAAGAAAAAATATACATTGCTGAATGTTTTTTATTATGTAAAGTTTAGATTAAATCAAAAAGTTTATGTCTAATACAGTTTTGAGATTAATGAAAAATATAAAAGCAGAAAAAGACCCACGCCTTTTGATTTTATATAGTTATATTTGTCTTAGATTAAATCAAAGACTATATGCCTCATATAACTATTAGATTAATCAAAAATAAAGTTACATTTTTTGATAATTTAAAAACACGTATTAATAAAAAAAGAATAAAGTTAGACTTTATAGAATAATAAAGTTAGGCATGGTAATTTAAGATTCACAAAAAAAGTCCATCCCTAATACAATTAATAAGAAGCTAATTAAAAAATGTAAACAAATTAAGAAAAAATATTAATTTGATTTCCATTCGATTGGTAGTGAGATAAAAGAAAATGAGACAAATAATACTTTAAGCCAAGAAATTCGTCAACAATAACTATATCAAGTGCGTACGAGAGGATACAATGGGGTGCATGGAGAAAAATCCGAACAGAAGAACAAAATTCTTTATACAAAAGATCTTTTCAAGTGAAAACTGACCATGTTGTTAGTTTATTGATAAATGAAAAGGTTATTAACCATCTCATGCAATGTGTTACTCTCGGATGCACAAATTTTGGGCTCAAAAGAGGCCATGTAACTTCATTACAATATGTTCCCGTTTTAATGTCTAGCCACAAATAAAAAATAAAATATGAGGAAAGTCAGATAGCATTTTGAAATTCTGGAACAGATAACGAAAACACTAACAATCGGCACTTTTTTCCAAAAATAAGTGTGGAAAGTAAATGCATGCCATATTTGCAATGAAAGAACCTTCACAGTCGGTACTTTTTTCCAAAAATAACTTGGGAAAAGTAAGAGCATCTCCAAGAGAAGACAAGGCTAATAATACTACCAAAACTAAAATTTACATGATTAGGAGAAAAACTCCCCAAACATTTCTCTAGGATTTGGTCGCTCCGAAAAATTGAGCCCGTGCCCCTCGTATGTGCGAACCGACGGCGTGCCCCCAATCTTCCTCCCGCGCTTGTCCTCCCCTGCTCGCGCCAATTTTTTGGATGTTTGGCACGCTCCTAGCTCCACCTGCCTAGTGCCCTCCCGTCTTCTCCCATCCAGGTTCGGTTGAAGATGGGGCATGGCAGGGAAGCCGGTTCCCGGCAGGGGCGTGTGGCGCTTGGCCATGCCCAGATGAGGCAGCCGTTGTCCAGCAGCTCCCAGATGAGGCGGCCGATGTGCAGCAGCGCCCAGATGCGGCCGCCCCGGCTGTCGACGCGAAGCTGCGGCCTCCTGCGTCCGTCGAAGCGCTGATGCGGCCACCCCGGCAGTCGACGCGCAGCTGCGGCCGCCCGCGGCCGTCGACGCGCAGCTGCGGCCACCTGCATCCGTCGAAGCGCTGATGCGGCCACCCCGGTCCGGCAACGGTTTCATGCGGCCGCCTTTCACCACCGCACAGACGCTGCTATGTTGATCCATGGCAGATCTTTTTACTTATCTCGAACTGGAATCAGATAATATTACGGAAGATCTTCGTGGTGTCGTAACAAGTCGACAAGAGGAGGAGCGCTAGCAGAGAACAGGCAAGGCCACATGCCACAGTCAAGAGTCCAGGAGCTACGGAGGAGGAACGGCTGGCCGGAATGAATAAGTCATGCGGAAGGAAAACTCAGAATCCTACTAATTCTGTTTGTAGGCTCTTCCTCATCCAACTAATTGACGATGTGGCAAGATCAAAATATCTTTGGGTGCAAAATATTGGAGAGGTGTTGTGGAGGAAACTAGTTTTTAGGAAACAATTATTTGAGAGAGCCCCAATACAGAGTTTTGGGGTTATATTTTTGGGGAACTCTTGGAGTTGCTCTAAAGGCCATATTTCCATATGTTTGAAGTTGGACACAAAATATTTGTAAGATAGACAAAATTCATCATAGCAACACTATCGCTACTACAGAAAGGATTTATAGCAATGCCTCCTTTTCTTAGGGCCGGCACAATATAGAGCCGCCCCTACAAATGGTTCCCAAACGAGCCGCCCCTACAATTACTGGTGTTATCAGCCGCCCCTACAAATGACTCTATTTATAGGAGCGGCTCTATATCCAGCCACCCCTACTAATCCGATTTCTTGTGGCGGCAACCGCCCCTACAAATAGGCGTCAAATAGTAAAAATTAAGTAATAAAATTTGAATATTTTCAAATGACCTTGGATGGAGAAATGACCAAAATAAAAGTTATAGATCAATCTCGAAAAGTTATAGAACTTTGTTGTTTACAACTTTTCCATTTGAAATCATTTTGTCAAGCAAAACTACGTTTGAATTTCTCAAATTTAAAATTTAAAATTTTCAAACGACCTCGAATGGAGAAATAACCAAAACAAAAGTTGTAGATCTCGAAAAGTTATAGAATGTTGTAGTTGACAACTTTTTCATTTGAAATCAGTTTATCAAGGAAAACTACGTTTGAATTTCTTAAATTTGAAATTTGATTTTTTTTTAAAATAACCTCGGATGGACAAACAGAAAAAACAAAAGTTGTAGATCTCGAAAAGTTATATGAATTTGTAGTTGACAACTTTTTGATTTGAAATCATCTAGTTGAGGATAATTATTGCTAAATTTTCAACATTTGAAATTCAAATGTTTCAAATGACCTCAAATAGAGAAATAACAAAAATGAAAGTTGTAGATCTCGAAAAGTTATACAACTTTGTAGTTGACGATTTTTCATTTGAATTCGTTTAGAGTCCAAAAAACTCATTTCAAGTTCGGTCGAGAATAATATGAGTATAAGAAATATCTGATATGGACACAAATGAATGTGTGGTGCAGTGGTTAGAGGAGGGACCGTGCGAGGCTAAGGTCACTGGTTCGCTTCCCAGTAGTTGCGAAGCGCGCCTTTTCGCGTGACTTATTAGAATTGCTCTACAAATTAGGGCACCCTTAAGGCCTTAATAGTATAGTAGAAGCTGGTTACTAGGTCTAAGAGATAACTTTTTCAATGGTGTTAACTTTTAACACATAGTTTATAATATAGATAGCCCCACGTAACACTCTCACATAAATTTAAAATATGAGCGTGAGCCTAGCTGTTAATCAAGAAATAGTTTTTTCTCTCTTCTATTAGAAGATGAAATAATATGCTTAGAGGCTTAGAGCTAGTTCATAAGTCACGATTGGAGCTGCCCTTAGACTTTATGATGCACATTTTTTTTAAGAAGTCAACGGGTGACGATAGTCTCTACCTAAACAATTTTGTACTCAAGCTGGCGACGTGGGAATGGAGGGTGCCAAGCGCTAGTTACATGGTTAGGTCATGAACGGTGGGATACAAAACAAGAAGGCGAGGAAAGAACACAAACCCAACACCAACAATCCATGCAAGGAGAGTACACACCAACAATTCTATGATCCACAATTGAAAAGCACCAAGGAGAATATATTGTTGTGATCCAGCACCACTCCTGTTGTCCAAATGATCAAGAACTCAGTAGACCTCTCTACATAAAAATGAACCAGTTGTACTTTAGCTTAGACATCCCATGTTTGTAAAAGAGTTTCTGCACACTAATGTACCGGGCATATAGCTAACAGAACAAAATTTATAAATTGTAATCTCCTCTATATAATGGTCCAAGAGTTAGGGAGACACTCTCACTCTCTGCTGGTGAGAGTATTCCAATTTTTGACCGAAAATAGATGCAAAATGAGGAGAGGTCATTCCAATCTTTTCGGTTTTCTTTTCCAGCAAAATAGTGAAATGCCATCACGTAGGGTAGCTAATTTGCAATAAAATAAGCTGCGTCGCTTTGATGGTCTGTAAAGCAGAATACGGTAAAGCAGAATGTAGTCGTAGTACCTTTCCACAAGATTGAGCAGATAGTCATCGTTGCAGTATCCTTGGAAGGCTTCGCACCGTCCCACGGCGCGATCGACGGCGACGAGCTTCATGGCCATCTCAGAACTGCGGTGACGGTAACACCACTGCTTGTCGGAGGTGCTCTCCATACCGACGCGGCGCCACAGGATGGTTCCTCAAGCGCGACGCTGCGCCACGGCCTGCAGGCGAACTCCGCGCCCAGCATGACCTCGCGTGGCCCCAGCCTGAGGAAGATGTCCAGAAGGATGTCCCGGGGCAGCGCAGACCAGTCCCTCGCCTCCGACGCCTGCAGGGATTCCGGCGCCGGCCGGCGAGGTGCCGTGCCGCCGTGGCGGCGGCTGGAGGGGGAGGGGGACATCGATTATACAGCACGACGAGGGCAAAGGAATTCCGGCCTTGGACTGGCGGCTTTGTTATTGGCACGCGATGCTTGTTGGGCTGCTGGTCTGAGGAAATAGAAGGTCATACGTGGGATTTGATTTTTGATATAGAAAATTATATGGGAAAGATTAGCGCCCGAATGTCCGCGTCTGCTCCAGTCTCTTGGATTCGTGCACCACCCATGCCAGCTCTGTCGTTCATGTTCGCGTTTGGACCGCTCCCTTCGGCTCCACTCCCCACGACGCCCGGTTAACTCGGCCCCATCTCTTCACACCGGCGCCTCGCTCGTCTCTTCCACACCGCTTCGCGTTCACCTCTTCCACGTCGCTCGGATGACTCTTCCATGCGCCGCCTCTTCCACATTGGCGCTACGCGGTCTACGCCTCCTCCCCACATCGATGCCGCCATGGCTCCCACGCTAGCTCTCTTCCTCACTCAACAACCCTACATCCAGATCTACTTTTGCAACACTCAGATAAAACAATTGCAACATACGTCTGGAATAGATGAAACGTTTAGAACATATATTGGCAACATAGCAATTGCAACATATACAACATCCAGATAAAATACTTCCAACATGCGTACGAAACAGATGAAATATTTTGAACAAACTCTTGCAACATACGTGTATAACCATTGTAACATATGCAACATCTGAAAATTACCATTGCAACATCCATATGAAACCTCTAAAACATTTAAAACACTTCAAACATGCGTTTTACAATATAGGAAAGGCCGGAGCTGATCAATTCTAGGCGTCGGGGTGGGAGTCGGCGGTGAGCGAGCGCCACCAGCACCAGCACCAGTGGCGGTGCGCGAGGACTACCAATATCAGCACCATTAGGACCGGCCTTGGCTCAGCCGGGCAGGCAGCACGCGCGACGGGTGGGAGTAGGCTACGCATGCGACCGAAGCGGAGTGGGGTGGGGGCACGCAGCGCACAACTCGGATGGGCAACACGGGTTTAGACACACGGCGCACAGCGCAGGTGAGCAGTGCGGGTGGATCGGTCCGTCGCAGCGTCTGTGCAAACAGTAGCTACCGGCCTGGCTACTCAGCAACGAAAATCAATTCGGCTTCTAGCGAGTTTGTCCGGCGGGGTGCAGCATGGATGTGTGTGCCAATTCCATGTCCTTGAGTGTAGCAAAAAAAAACCCTGACGTAACCAATCAACTAAACTAACGCAACTTCGCCAGGAGGGAAGGAAGCAACCAAATGCACATGACTCGTATAGTTGTATATATGCTCTGTGCCAGGCACTAGAGAACCTGACCGGCAGGTGCGAGCCGAGCTGAGCTTCACGCAGAAACAATCATGACCTTAGAAGCTTCACCCATCTAGGGCCAGCAGTTTGGCAGGACTCCGTCTCCTCTTGATTCTTAATACGGCTCTAACTCCTCTTGTGAAGTAGCTTCTCTCATAAATTAAGCTGAAGTTATTTTTGGAAAAATGTTTGCCAAAATGGCTCTTGTGATAGTTTTGTAATAATTTGTGTCAAATTTGTTCAGATGAGTCGAGCAAACCCACATTTTCATAGCTCCCGCTCCTATGTAAAAAAAAATGGCTCCAGCTCCTCAGCCTCCTTACAATGAACCATTTTTTAGATCGCTACTTGGCATGGCTATGCTACAAGAGCTGTAAGAAACTAGAGCCATGCCAAAAGTGTCCCCTAGTATAAAAAATGGCTAGCTTCTCCCCTCGGTAGCTTCTCTCAGAGCCGTTTTATTAGCTAGTACTGTATTTGGTAGGGGCTTCACCTAAAATGCCAAAGAAGTCAAAGCTGAAGCCCCGCTACAAACCCAGCCACAAAAGGCCTAAGTAGTCTATCAATTTTTAGCCCACATTTGTCATGGCTTCATTACTCCTAGTTCGATCCCAATTTATTAGCCAGCATTTGTCATGGATTCATTAGTCCTAGCACGATCCCAATTGGGTGAGACTGACTAAATCACAGACGTCCAATCTGTTCTTTGCTAGAAATATCCTAGCTAGTCACTTTTTGTTTGAAATTGTAGTTCTCTTTTGCTTTTCTAGATCCCCATATATATCTAGACAACAAAGCTATAAATCTAAAAATATTAAAACAACTTACAATTTGGAACAGAGGATGAAGTAGTTTAGAATAATGGACGGTTGGTGCCAATTCAATATGTCCTCGGACCTCTGACTCTATGTTAATTGTTGTTACTAGACTAATTATGGTGCTATTGTCCAAAAAGTATACAAGCTATTGCGAATGGGCCTGTGGTAGGACAGTCCAATGAGACGCTACCTGCTAGGGTTCAAACCCTAGTATTCATATATTTTTTCTGAATTTTTTTTAGAAAATTCGTTTCCCATGCACTAGAGGCTGGAGAGCCTCCCAATCTCTTCTTTGCGTGTATATGAATGCGCGTGTGGTGTGTGTGTGGATTGTGTGTGTCCAAGTTGTACCCGATAAAAAAAAAGTATACAGGCTATTATTTTCCTGATCTGGAAGGCAAGTTGCTGATTTGGTTTTGCACCTTCGATGGCTGATGTTCGATGGTTATTTTGTAGATGGGCCATCGAAGCTCCTTTCGTAGCCAATCAATGAGAGGAACAACATGGATATAAGTCGCGAACCCTGCTAACATGGCATTATTGTGATAATACAAGAGATGGTCCTCATCCTCAAATTATGTTGTTCTTCAAAGGAGCCTAACTATAACTTGAGAGATAAGACTAACGACATAAGTTCCAGATATTATGACAGAAATCAAATATTGTCACAGAACACCATCTCTTGTAGTGTGTGGTTATGTCTTGAAAAAACCTGGATCTCTCCGAAACCAAAGCTGCCGACTCAAGCACTCTTCTTCTGTAAGTTATGTTTTCTCTATTTTTAGAGCTCAAGTGGAACGAAAATCACTACGTGAAAAATAATTTGTAGCAACGGGACAAATTTTTTGTAGAGGCGGCTGGTGATGGAGCCACCCCTACAGTGAAGTGCTCGGGAGCCACGAGATCAGCCGCCCCTACAAATAAAACAGTAGGGACGGCTGGTGATACGAGCCACCCCTACAAATGGGTGAGATTTGTAGGGGCGGCTCACTCACCAGGCGCCCCTAGTGTTGTGATTTGTAGGGGCGGCTCAATCACCAGCCGCCCCCTACAAATGCCGCCGCCGAAACCCGCAGGCTCCAAACCTGGACTTGGGCCTCACTTTCCCGCAGGCCTGTTAAGGCTGTCGACGATCTAAGCTCTTGATCTAAATCCAACGGCCGAAGTTCGCCCCACCAGGAACAAAACCACCCGCCGGACTTCCCAAACCCTAAGGTTTCATTCTCGTTCTCTCTCTCTCACACCCGATGGTGCACTCTCTCTCTCTCCCTCTGATGCCTACCTCTCTCTCCCTCTCTCGGTGCCGCGGTGGCGGCGCTCAGTGCGGTGGCGCTTGCCCACCTTCCCTCCGTGGCGACGGCGCATAGGATGGCCCCAACCGGTGGCGGCAGCACGCGTGGCGCCCCCTGCAGCGGATCTAGGTCGGCCGCGCCCCCGGCGGTGGATCCAGGGCGGGCGCGCTCCCTGACGGTAGATGCAGGGAGAGCCTATTCTCCAAGCGGCAGATCTTGGGTGGTGGCGTCCCTGGTGGTGGATTGAGGGCTGGCGTGACCGGATCTGAATCCGATGCGAGCTCCAGTAGGCCCGCGAAGATGGTTCGCTGCTGAGATGGTTCGCTGCATCACGCGCTTCTGTGACTCTCAACAGGTAGGCTTCCCTAGACTTTCCTCTTTCTTATTGTGGTTTCGTATTTGTCCACTGAATTGTTCTGTATTTTCGATTTCCCTTTGGATGTGTAGCTCTGATTTCGTTGTTGTTCTATCTCTGTAGGTAGTAGTTTGTTAATCTGTGACCTAATGCCTGTGTATGTTCACTGTAAAGCTAGGATAAGAAGTATAACTATCTTTGGAACTGCAAAGACTATCTTGACTCGGTGAAGACTTTCTTTAGAAATCAATCTATTAACTTATTTTCTGAGGCTAGCAGATCACTTTACTGATTTTGTTCTGGCACATGGGAATAGGCATCTAGGATAATATTAGCAACTGATGTAGATCTGTTATTCTAGAGTCTAGAAGCAACATAGCAGAGAGACTCAATTGATTTGAGTTCGCTTCTATGTGATTATAGTTCTGAAAGTTAAGTAATAAAGTTAATGAATCTTAAGAACAAGCAAATCAGGTGAATGGCGTAAAAGCCCACTATAATCACTCTGTATATGATAGCATGATATCCTTATGCGCTGCAATTTATTTGTATGAATTAACAAATCACATCTAATTCTCAATATTGGTCCATGCTTTCTTTTTGACATCTGACCTGGGCATATTTTCCCACTTTGATTCAGGTATTTCAAGAGTCCTGAACTCCTTGTTGATTTACAAGACTATGATTATTCTTTGGACATGTGGAGTCTTGGTTGCATGTTTGCTGGAATGGTATGTATGACTGTAAAAATGTTGTCCTTATGTTAATACTATTGGACACAATCACACAAACATTTTGTCAGTTGGTGGTTGGTAACTCATTTTTTAATATGATTGCTGACTGATGTCTGCAGATATTTCGCAAGGAACCATTCTTTTATGGCCATGACAACCATGACCAACTTGTGAAGATTGCAAAGGTAAGCATTAGTTTGATTGTTCATTCCACATGTTTCTGGGATAAAGTAGATGTTTTGGTATGAACCTTAGTATGCAATACGTGGTTTGATTGTTTGTTTAGAACTAAGGGTTCAAATTATATGCATTTTTCTTCTCTGATGTTACACTCTGTTCTTTTGCTATTATAATTATCAATGGTTCCTTAGTAGTTGATGTTCTGTAAGAAAGTATATGATCGCTTTTTTCACCTGATGAAACTGCACCCGTGTTCGGTATGTTTGTAGGTTTATTATGTGTTCCGTATGTGATTTATGTGATATAATTATCCATATCAAAGTTGGATAAAGCTTATGGAATAACCTGCCATCATAGAAATGAGTTCAGTTAAAGGTCCGTAGCAGATAAACGATACAGCACCAGATCAACTCCTACTCTATCTCAACATGAAGCATTGAAATTACTGTTGAACTTTGAAACATTGAAATTAAACTCACAGCCAAGTCACGTCTGCATGTTTATAGCAAGTTAGTAACTAGTCTCTTGTTTCCTTTGGCCTGCGTAATGTGATATGGAGTCTTTGCACCATACCTTAATATTGCAAAGCTACAATGTTAATATATTGTACCTCATGCTTAATGCAGCACTCAGCATCTGCCTGAGCTCATAGATAGCAAGTCACCGATTTGTGTGTACTTAGACTACGAATAGCTGAAAAATCCTCAGGAAGTTCTAAAGAGCTTGCTGTGCTTGTTTATTTGATGCTTATCTGATAAGCACCAATAGGCGTGAGACATTAAACACAAGACAGTCTGGTGCAGTATCTAATTCTGTCACCCTCCCATTATTTTTCATGTCCTCGGAACAGATGGGTTGAATGCTTATCTGAACAAGTATCACATTGAGCTTGCTTGGTCTTTTTGTGATATAGATATATGTTTTGTTGTCATAATATGAGTGTTTGTTATTATTGTGATTCTTGTATTATAGAAGATGTTTAGAAACTTTTGGCTAAACAATCTTGCTTGGGCCATAATATTATAGTCAAGTTTGCCAGGATATTTGATCATGTATTTTACTCGTCACAGGATGATTTGGGGGAGCACGTGTTGGTAATTTAATTTTTTTTGACGAAAAAATACACTGTAGGAACAGTTGGTACTATAGCTACCCCTACAAATAGGTATTATAGGGGCGGCTGGTACTGTAGCCGCCCCTACCAATCGATTTGTAGAGACGGCTGGTATTGATTTGTAGGGGCGGCTGATAACACCAGCCGCCTATACAAATTGATTTGTAAGGACGGTCTGGGAACCGCCCCTACAAATGCTGATTTTTAGAGACGGTATGATAGGGGCGGCTGGCCGAGCCGCCTCTACAAACCATCGCCAGCCGCCCCTACAAATGCTTTTTGTAGTAGTGAACTTCAGGATTGGCAAGTGCTCCTACTTCAATGGCTTCTATGACAAGTGGGCAGCAATCCTCTCATCAAGAGCTACGATGTAATATGAACAGATCGATAGAATGCATTATTCTTAATGAAAGTTTATATTTAGTATGATCAAATAGTGCACACTAAAAGTTTGCAATAAATACATGCCTTGCATTGCTCGAAACATACAAACTACACACAAATACAAAGTGGATCCGAGCCTCTTAAGCAAAATAGATCTCCAAAGCATAATGTTTTGACATAGCTAATAGAAAATTAAGCATGTATTAAAGAGTAATTGAGATAGATACGAAAATTGCAAGGACGTCGCACCCGTTGTGATATCAAAACTCAAATAGAACTGCAGCTTAAGCACTTGTGCTGTGCATGTGAATTGCGGCCACAAGATTTGAAGCCATGAGTGCATCTAGCACCACACTAAAAACTGAATGTACTTTCAGAAATGTAGCATTAACGACCATAATTTTTAGACTGAAGGCCTTGGCCCTGCTTATATTGAAAGCACATAGTCTGCTGGGGATACCAGCTTACAAGGTAGCACAATTCAACATTCAGAAAAGTTTAAAAGACATCAACAGGTGCCGCAAGCAAGCACCAGAAACAAGCTACTAGATAAAGAGAAAAAACGATAGATTAACGACTATAATCGATGACATACATTGCAAACGGATTTAGTGGTTCTATACATTTGCACTCGCACTTAAGATTTGCCCAAAGTAGTGCAAGTTCACATATATAAAACAAGATGGCAGGTGGCACAACCCATTAGTTGCAAGTATTCCTAATGCATGAGAAATCAAAATATTTATGTCCTGATACAGTGGATCGAAGTGACATAGATGCCATCACTGCAACAAAATCAGCCAGGGGAGATCGCAGTCAGTCACGGAAATCCATAATATCCCTAAGGTCAAGGTCATCACAAAAATAATGGTACTGAGGATGGTAGGGCATCTCCCAGCTATTATAGTGAAGGTAATCTCTTAGACCATGATCAGTTATCCCAAATTCATCATCATTTCTCCATTCATAATCCTCGTCGTTATAATATTCTTCAGCCGGGCCATATGGAAGGGTCAGGTTCTTCACTTTCGCACATTTTCCCCTTAGTTCTGCATCCATCTCACCTCCAAAACAACCCGTAATGTAGAGAGATTCAAGTACAGGGCAATGATCAAGTATGGCTGCCAATCCTTCAACAGTGAGGTCACAGTTCAACAGTTCTAAGGAGAGTAGCTCACACATAGTTGTAAATATCCCATTGATCTTTTCCCTGATCTCCTCATCGGCAAAATAATTTTCATCAATACTGAACCTGACTCTGAGTTTCCTGAGAAGAGGGCAAGCTTGGCACACAGATTCAAGCAAATTCTCAGTGCCAATGCTAAGCAACGAGGGAGATACTTCAAGATCCTCGAGGAGCGAGAGATTCTTGAGCACTACAACAAGCACTTGGTTGGGTCCATCGAAACATGAGAGATGGAGGCTTTTCAAAGAGGGTGCTCTGTAATAAGGAACAATGCCATAAATTAGACAACCTGTATATATAGTCAACTAAATATGACAGTAATATTAGTAACTTTAACATTATTGCGTTCACAACAAGAACCTAACATAGCTATATCCAATCTTAACAACAATATAATATAACCAGTTAGGCTAAAACGTCATGGATATTACTTGGAAGAGACCATAATATCAGCGTTAACTCGGTAGCTAGAAAGATAAACCACCTAGCACTACTGTGAATGAAACAGCCTGAACTGCCCCCAAAAATTATCCAAAACAGTGTAATCTACAAATTACAGAACAGTGACATGTCGATTGACAGTCATACTAAGCTAACATAACTCAGCAGTAAAACTGATCCATCATCTGTGCAAAATCAACTTCTAAATTTCTGCAGTTCAAGTTGAATATACAATATAGCTGATTCGACCTTTTAACTGAACATTTATCAATGTTTAGAAGCACAACGATGAGTCCAGTCCAAATTTCATCACATAGAAAGATATTTCATACAACTTATTAGAAAAATTTAAAAACATAGATGCTATTTTCAAACGAGTCATTATACTGAAAAAAACAGAAGTGACTCAGGGGTCACGAGAGCACACCAGATACCTTTCCACCAGATATGGCAGCATGTCATCGTCGCAAGATCCCGAGAAGGATTCACACTGCCCCGCGCCACGGTTGAGCGCGGCACACGCCACCGCGCGCCCGACGGGGGACAATGTCGAAACCGTGCCCATGTCGATGCTGCGCCACAGCAGGGGCTCATCGACGGCGACGCGCCGCCACATCGTGCACACGAGCTCCGCGCCCTGCATGATCTCACAGGGCCCAAGCTTGAGGAAGACGGTTAACAGGATGTCCTGAGGCAGCGCCGCCCAGTCCCTCGCCTCACTGGGCGCTGATGAAGACGAGGGAGGTTCGCGGCGTCGGGAGGACGGCATAGCTGCGGTCTGTGAAATCTTCGGCAGACGAAAACGTTGGTGTGCTCTGTGGAGAACAATTTCGCTGCCGCCTGCAGTTTTTATTGACGCTTGAGCTGCATGCTTTGATGCACAGGTGCAGAAGACGAAGGGTCCTGTTGTGGAATTTAATAGACCAACCTCTAGCATTCTACTGCACATCAAAATTTGCGGCAGCTCTATCATCATTAATGCACAAATGCATTCTAATTCATTCATTGCTGGCGTACTTATCTATGTTAGAGCAAGTACAACAAGCCAACTCAGCTTGGCTTATAGACAAGACATATCAGCGTGTTCGTACGTGGTGGAGCCTGAGGAGTAGAGGAGCCTGAGGAGTAGGGAGCTGCTTGATGGCTTCAATCAATACTTCATAGGATGCGTCCATGTCACATGATAGATGAATATGGAGCATTTTCAAAGAGGGTGACCTGGAGGAGTGAATGCCCCCAAATTAGATTCCACGATGCGGAGATTGAACCTCCTAGAGTTCAACATTAACTCGATTCATGAACACAATGGTAACCAACTGTGTTAAGTATTGCAAGCAACAAATACTAGATGATCAAGTGGACTTATTATGCCATGTACTATGTATCTAGATATAAGTGTATATCTAAGTACATTACAAAAGCTATGTATCTAGAAAAGCCAAAATGTCTTATAATTTGGAATGGAGGGAGTAATTAATAACAATTTACAAGTCATGCAAGAGAGTATGAAACACAAGAATACAAGAACCCTTGCAATTTTTATTGAATGGCATTTGTCTAGCATTGTGATTTTCCTCTCAAAAACTATGTGCGGTGCTCATCATTTGGTGCTAGCACAGAACACCTTAGTAGAGTAACAACTGATAAAACTTCTACGATTGCAAGATCTTTCATGAAGAAGCATACGGTAAAAACAATGCCACCATCTAGAAAATGTAAAAAAGATGTTCATGATTGAAGAATTTGCTACAAGCAATATACATAAAACATGAGTTATTGATCAATTATACGACAACATTAGATAAAAAGAAGATGGTTCTATAGATAAACCTTTCAGCCAGATAGAGCAGCGACTCATCGTCCCAAGGCCCTGAGAATGCTTCACACAGCCCTGCACTGCGGTCCACAGCATCACGCACAGCAATTTCAATGGATGACCATTCTGGGACTCTTGTGATATGAATATGGCGCCAGAGCTCAGGCTCCTCGACCGTGACACACCGCCATGCCTTGCACACAGCCTTGCCCCCCACATGATCTCGCAGGACCCCAACCTCAGAAAGATGTTGAGCAGCACATCATCACGCAGTGCCGCCCAGTCTCTCACCTCACCAAGGACAGATGACTCTGAGGGAGGATTCTTGCAGTGGCGACGGCGGCTGCTGCTGGAGATGTCCATTGTGATCTGCAAATCTTAGATGACAGAAAACAAAGGAGGTGAATATCGCTGTAGATGTCTGGTTCTTATGGACATACACGGTCCTGCAGCTTTATTAGAAAGCCCACAAGTATTGTTCTGAGTAACGAACTCTTTAAAATCTGCAATTTGTCAGACAAAAGATAAAATATGCACTTGTTATTATAAGTGCACGGTCCATTCCATTGTGCCAATCTAGAGGACAAATTACTGTGGATTTTTAAGCAGAGGGGCACCACTGAAAGCGTGGTGTAGAAAACCATTGCCATTCCATCCTAGGAACATCCAAGTTCAGTCTTCTATTTTTTTTAAAAAAAAAGAGTACAGTCTTCTACTCCCTCCATTCCAATTTATAAGACATTTTGGCTTTTCTAGATACATTACTTTTATTATGTATCTAGACATAGTGTATATATAAGTGCATAGCAAAACTTATGTATCTCGAAAAGCCAAAATGTCTTATAATTTGGAATGGAGGGAGTACTATCATAGTTAATTTGGCAACAATAAACTGAAACGAGTTAGCATGTCATTGTGCACATCACACCATCACGGATAGCATGTGTATTGTGAAACTTACAAGCAAACAAGTTTAATACAGAACACAAACATGCTAATTACTAGTAACAAAAACAGAGAGGAAATGCAAACAGTGAGACAATGCAAGGTAGGAGCATGAGGTACTAACCAGCCATGGGGTTAAGTTTGATTCATGTGCACTGTAGAGATCATGGACACATCAGAAGCTGCTATATACAGTATGTACCACAAGTATCTTGGTGCACGAAACATACTTATTTTTTCAAACAATCATTGGGAATGAACAATCTAATAGTTTAATTCTCTTAAACAGCTGCACTGTAGAGATCATGGACACATCAGAAGCTGCTATATACAGTTTGTCCCACAAGTATCTTGGTTCACGAATCATACTTAAACAAATCAACAAAGTGGCTTAGCATTTATTTTTGCACGTGCACACATAAATCGTAACCCAAAGAGTTATCGTTAGATGACCCAACGTAGCCTTACAAAATCGATATCTAAAGCCATGTTTAATTTAATACATTTAGCAATCCAATTAAGCAGACCGCATTCACGGTGCGCACAAGAAGTAAACCAAAGCACTGATATAAGAGAAATGTTTTTCTTCTCACCTTGAAGACTTCCTTGCTCAGCGGCACAGACGCAGATCTCCTCCTTCCCTTATATCCTTCAAGCTTCCCTTCCACGGCGACACGTACCACGTACGCGGACCTCCTTTTTCCCGATGACCCTTCCCAGCAACAATGGCGGCACGATCCAGCTCCTTGCCCTCCTTCCCGCCGGTCGCAACTCCCTGTCTCTCCGGACGCAGCTCCTCCTTCTAGTCCAAGGTTCTAGGCGGCGGCGAGCGGGTCTGTCATCTGTGGCGGCTCTAGGGTCTGGGCGGCGGCGGTAGGGTAGGATTTGGACTTTGGAATGGTAGAGGATTGGGGGCAACAACGGCTGTGTGGCCGTGTGGGGTTGGGCCGGCAGCGTTGGAGTTGGGGTGGTGTAGCCGTGTGGGGCCCGGGAGCGGCGTGACGGAAACGACGGGGATTGGGAACGGTGGCCGCGTGCGGGTGCGGGTGTGGTGGCAAATTTCACGCAGGGTTTTTTTTGAGACCGAGGTGCTCGCGTCCGGGCGGAAACGTTCGCAGGCCCACGCAGCCTGGGTTTTTCTCGACCCGTACGAGCATTCCACCCCGGCGTAGCGTCCGCGCGTTAGAGGACTCACATCGTACTCATAGGGCCTGTTCCGCTGATATTAAAATTGGCTGGTTTCGACTGATTTAATAGTATTTTGTGAGGAAAAATAAACTGAAGTAGACTGACTCGGCTGAAAAGTAGTTCATACGGACAGGCCCACAGCTCACCCCGTTCGCACCACTCCGCACTCGCACCCCACCCTCATCGCGCCTCGTTCGTCGGCCTGGAGCGCACCCCGTCCGTCGGCTCCCAGCTCGTCACGCGCCCATTCCCTGGTGCCCGCGCCGTGCCACCATCACTCCCGCGCTGAACAATATGAAAGATGTGCAGCATGAAATACTTGAATGCAACATACGCACATATAGAACATACACTTGCAACATACATGTGAAACTTATGCAACATTCGGATAAAATATTTGCAACTTGCAACATGAAAACACTTACTGCAACATAAGACTGAAACAGCTGAAACATTTGGAACATATTGTTGCACCATATGTGTAAAACATATGCAACATTCAGATCAAAACACTTGCAACATACGTCTGGAACAGATGAAACATTTTAAACAAACCTATAAAACATTTGCAATATGCCTCTGAAACACTTACAACATATGCAATCCCCCGATCTACTTTTGCAACATTCATATGAAACAATCGCAACATACCTCTGAAACGTCTAAAACACTTGAAACATGCGCTTTCATCACATCATCTCCTTGCTGAGGTCGCACATCGCGGCGCCCAGGGCGTCGGCAGCGGCCACAACCTTTTGGTGGGTAACGGTGGCATTGGCAGCACCTCGGCATGTGCAGGGGACGGGGCATGGTGCGCAGCAACGGGCCGCGCGGTGCGTAGCTAGCTGGAGCAGGCACGGCGGGGGATGGAGCGCAACGCTGGATGGGGGAGCCGCACAGTGCGAGATGGAGGGCGCGATAGGGAAGACGGCAGCCTCGAGCGCACGCCGCAAAGCAGCACGCGATGGGCGAGAGCAATCGGGAGATATTTTTGAGAGAAGAGACCAGAGATGCAGAGAGTAAGCATTACCTTTTTTTCAGATGGCGTGGACTGGAAACGGGAGCACTGCAGCAGTACATTTTATTTATCATCACACCAGTATATTTTAGAAAAAATATTAGTCCCTGCTTTCCAAAATAAATCTTCCTCTCACATTTAAAATAGTTAATTAATCTCAACTATAACTAAATTTGAAGAAAATAGTATCAAAATCTGTATTTCCAAATAGGTTTAGTATGAAAACATATGACATGATTAAATAGTATCAAAGACTTTTAACTTTGACTAAAAAGATAAAAAATATTTGTGACACTAGATAAGTATCATTAGATTAAGAGAGTACTAATAAAATTGTTTAACTCCTTGAAATATAAGATGAAGACTCATTTTGGGATGAAAACAGTACTAAATTATAATTTGTAAGTCCAAATAAATAAGTACCAAAAAAATATTTTCATATATTGCAACCGAAAAACATATAACATAAGAACATATGTTCAAATTTGAACGTGTGTTATATCATATAAAAAATAATATTTTGATCCTGATCTATGCAACATTCTATTTGTAGCCAATAATCTACAAGTTCAAATAAATAAATATCAAATATATTTTCTAGAGAGTTTAATAAAAAACTAATATGCTGTTTTAGATATTGATGTATTTTTATATATAAACTTAATCAACTTTTTTTTTAAATGGCTTAGCATAAAAACAAAAAATAGAATTTAGAATGGATGTAAAATTATGTTTTAGTATTCCTCTTCATTACGATTTAGTATTCCTCTTCATTCATTACAATTACCTTTCTTATAGGTAGAAGAAAGCCTTCAAATGTAGATTTTACATTTGTTGATGGATGTAAAATTAATACTATATCAAAAGTACTTTGGGCATATATAAATCTATCGGTCCAAATGGTGTACAATAAATAGTAAACGCACACATAATTTAGGCAGTGTTGCTCTAAACTTGCAAGGTGGTGTTTATTAAAACACAATTGTTGGGTTGATTTTAGGCAACGGTGAGGACACCAAACACGTGACTTGATCAGAGTCACAAACACAAGTTTGGTTGAGATTGCAGGCTTGTGGCTCCCCGTTGCACAACCCTTATAAAAAAGAGGCTCTGTAATCCTCATCCAAGCTAACGCTACGTGAGAGTCTAGACATGCGAAACCCTAAACACCCATCCCTTCTGGCCCTGGAGTAACAGGAAGGCTACCGCCTCTGCTATGCCACCAACGCCACCACAAGGAAGACACAAGAACAAGGTGCGACTATATATATAAGAACAGACAAGAGTACAAGGGGAGACAAGAACACACACGTCCGCCACCGCTGGCCCAGGCACACGTCCGCCGCCGCTGGCCCGCACGCCACCCGCGCGTCCGCCACCTCAGGTCCGCGTGTCCGCCCGCGCTTGAAGGCCGCACGCCGTCGACCGCACATGACCCGTGCCTCGCCTACCCGCACATACGCCGCATGTGTCTGTCCTAGTGCCGGTGGTCACCCAGACCCCGGCGGCCACCGCCTAAGCCGTCGCCAGCTGCTCCGGCCGTGGCGCCCGCCTCCATCGGGAGATGCTAGTGCCTAGCGAAGGTCCACACTAGCTCCTAGGCGTTTCATCAGAGCTGGAGGAGGATCCTGCGATGCTTGCATGCAAGCTGTTTGAAGATTTGCGGCAGCCGCCCCACCTCCCCGTTTGTGAGATCCTCCTCCACCACCCCTACTGATCTGCTATGCCATTGTCACCATGGGGTCCTGCTCTGACCTCACCGCCCATCTGGATTTCTCCCATGGGCGAGCCTTTGAAGAAGAGGTGGATCACCGTTTTGGTACCCTGGTACACTATCCTTCCCCTTCGCCCGATGGATCTTTTTTTCTGCTGGCCACTTTTTGCCGCTTCCTGTTTCGATTAACGGAGGATTCAGTCTCCCTGGCCCTCCAAGCGTGTTAGGGTGGTCATGCAGCTGGTTTTCATGTTCAATTCTTAAGCATGAACCACTTTCGTTTCTCTGTCTGTTGCAAGCAAGTTGGTTTTCACGTGTATCGCCTTCGTCGTGTAATCTCTTCCCAATTTGACGTCTACTTTCATCTTTGGAATAATGGTATGCCCAACTAGGAACGTGAAAAACGTCTCTGGGAAGAAGAACAGGAAAAAGAATGGTCCAATGTTCTTTCTCATAGCACAAAGAGATCGATCAAAAAGGTGAATAACAAGCGTGTTTCCTTTGTGAAAAAATTGGTGCAAATGACACCAGAAAAACCAGCTCAGCCTCCTGGCCTAATACATTTTGGCTCCCATCTTGTTCCTCTACCTTCAAAGCATGTGATTGGAGTGATCTCCCTCCCCTTTGTTGGACGCAAATTTGATTTTCGTCTCGATTGCAGCCGTGTTCTTCGCGACAGTTCTGAGATGCATGTTTCCTCGTCTCATGCCATTTGCACGGTGGATGTCCTTAAGCCAAAGTTTTGAATTCAATTTCAAATCCCTCTTTGGGCCGCATGGGCTACAGTCGTTGCCTAGATAAAAGGCGTGATCATTCTCAGTGTGCCAACAATATCAGATGTCGAGCCTATTTTAATTATGGCCATGTTCAGAGAATATGCCTCACTAAGGCCCGGCCCAGATTGGTCTGGATATGGAAGGAAATCCCAACAAATCGCATTGATTGTAAAGTCCTCCTAGAATCTCGTGCTGTCGACACTCAGAAGCCAGACTCTTTACCTTACCAAAGTCGGGATCAACCCAATCCAGCCCACCAAATCCTAATTGTTGCAAAGGACCATCAGATGGAAGACAATGGAGTCCAAGCTGGTGCTGCAGATGGAATCCAAGCTAGTGCTGCAGATGGTGCTTATGCTGCAGCTGACAATTGAGCTGCTTGGGACCCTACTCCAGCTCCTAAAGTAGTTGCTCAGAATGAACCAGAGGTTCCTCCAGAAAATAGCTCTTCTTCTAGTGATGCATCCACTCCTCTGGCTGATGAAGAGGCTCTCAAGTTTATGGCAGCTAATAAGCTATATGCAGATCAACTCTTCTACACCAATAATGGGTTACCTTATGGCTTCATAAGGCGTGGCATCTACCCTCTGAACTTGGCTTTTCCCAATGCCAAGTCTCTCTGCTCTTCTATAGTGAACATCATTGTGATTGACAAGAATATTTTTAATGCACAGGAGGCGGTTGAGGTTTTTGTGCCTAATGGAATGGATTTGGTTCCCTGGAAACCAGTGGTTCATGCTGTAATGCTCCAAGTTCTAGCAGAGAACTTATAGTGCAAGGAGGAAGCAGCTAAAGAACAAGTTGGTGAGGGGAGTGATGGGCCGATTGTCAGCCCAGACTCTGGCCTGTCTTTCTCATCTGGTTTGAAAATTGTACCTTGGAAGCCCATTCGTGGTGTCATTGCTCTGCAGCTCTAGCCAGAGATAGTTCAAAGTAGGCGTATTACCAAGTCTTCAGCCAAAGAGACTCCTGCTACTCCTATAATCATACTAGGTGGCCCATCTGATTCTAGCCCGCCTAGTTTTGAATTTCAAACGAGGGAGAATAGGCCCAGCCCATCAGTCGCCAGGGGCCAAAAGAATAAGTCTGTTGTGGGTCTCCCAACACTGGTATCAGCAAGCAGTATGAGCACTCCCTTGACCCAATCTAGTGTGCGACACAACCGCAGATGTTCCAACAAAGAAGGTTATTGCACTATTAGACTCGCCAATGTGTCATCCAAGAAACGCAAGGCCTTTGTTGTGATGATTGGTGAAGCTACTATCCAGGCTGGTCCTGTTCCTATCTCAATGCTGCAGGAATGGGGTATCAACTGTGGTGTTGCTCCTAGCGAGCTCACTGAAGACGCACTGATGCAGGCGCCCAATGATCAGGTTGCCAATGACGACGCCACTGCATGATCCATTCTCTGAAGAGCCCACAGTCTTTTGCTTCATATCTTATCGTACTATTGCTTGGTTAAGTTCAAACTTTCTTGTGTGTTGTGGGGTAATCCATCCGTTGAACCCTATCCTTGTTCACTCCCATCTGGAGATGTTTAGGTGTTTTAGAAACCTCTATGTCAGTTTATGGATGTTGTTTATCTATCTCCTCTTCCATGCTTTGTTCTGTCTGGATGTGCTAGCCATATCTAGCTTCATTTTATTTCACTTCTGGTTACCCAATGAATACACGTAATTGGCACATCTTATGTTGAAATGTATGTGGTATCAATGAGACAGAGAAGTGAGACGTTGTTCGTGATAAGATTGAAGAAAGCGCCAGATCTATAATATGTCTTCAGGAGACAAAGCATGAGTTATTTGATGCTTCCTATATCAGAAACTTTGCTCCTCGGCGCTCTGATTGCTTTGATTTCATCCCCTCATTGGGAGCCTCGGGAGGTATTCTGGTACTTTGGAATAGTGCTATCTTTTCAGGGACAGTACTTGATAAGCAACGTTTTGGCATGACTGTGAATTTCACCTCTGTACATAATAATGATTATTGGAAGCTAACCACAGTTTATGGCCCATGTGATGAGCCTGCACGCTCAAAATTTGTTAATTGGTTTCATGGTCATGACATTGATGATTCTATGAATTGGATATTCTTGGGTGATTTTAATTTCTACAGAAACCTTGCAGATACTCACATCTTCAATGATGCCATCGGTCACCTGGGCTTAGTTGAACTACCTTTAAAAGGACGTGACTTTACATGGAGTAACATGCTATCCGAACCTCTTTTAGAGCTACTTGATTGGTTTTTTACATCCCCCAATTGGACAATTGATTTCCCAATACTGAAGTGCTCCCCATGGCAAAGATCACTTCAGATCACATCCCCTCCAAGATCATAATCAGTACCAACATTCTGAGAGCGAATCTGTTCCGTTTTGAGAATTTCTGGGTAGAGCAAGATGATTTCCTCGACATAGTGTTAGACTGCTGGAATATTACACCCATCCTCAATGATGCAGCCCGGAATATTTCCTCTAAGTTCAAAGCACTCAGAGCTAGTTTGAAACACTAGAGTAAACATCTATCAAATTTGGGTCTATTGATTAGTAACTGCAACTAGGTTATCTGCTTCATTGATGCCCTAGAGGATAGATGTGAGCTCTATAATCTAGAAGCTAACCTCAGATATGCAGTCAAGCGACAACTCTAGAAGTGGCGACGGTATAAAAATTTGTATTGGAAGAAACGTTTCACAATCAACAGGATTAAACTTGGGGATGAATGCACAAAATTCTTCCATGGTATGGCAACTATTTCATATAGGAAAAATGCCATTTCCCAGATTATGAATGAGCATGGCGTTTGGATTCAGGATCATGAGAGTAAAGTAGGGTTGCTATGGACTGCTTTCAGAAACCATATGGGTGCCACATCCTCTCCTACCATGCTTTTTGACCTCACCAGCATGATCACACAGGTGGACGGCCTAGATGCCTTGGTGAGCCCAATCTCGCATGATGAAGTTGACTCAGTGGTCAAGCATATGTCAAATGACAAAAGCACCTGGACCTGACGGTTTCAATAGTCTATTCCTAAAGAAGTGCTGGCAGTTTATCAAAGGTGACTTCTACTCACTATGCTCTGATTTCTACTCAGATCTGGTCAACCTTGAGTGCATCAACACCTCTTATATCACCCTAGTGCCAAAAAAGAATAGCCTAGAGATAGTAAATGAATTTTGGCCTATATCTCTAATGAACATTTCATTGAAGGTGATCACTAAAATCTTAGCTGAGAGATTGCAAGCAGTCATACTGTGAATTGTCCTTCCCAACCAATATGGTTTCATTCGGTCACGTACGATACAGGATTGCTTAGCATGGAGTTATGAGTATATCCATCAGTGCCACTAGTCAAAACGGGAGATAATCATACTCAAGTTAGATTTCGAGAAAGTGTTTGACACAGTGGAACACTCTACCATCATCCAAGTTATGAGGCATTTGGGATTTCTAGAAAGATGGTTGACTTGGGTACAAACAATCCTCTCTTCTAGCTTCTCGGCAGTGTTATTGAATGGTGTTCCTGGGAAATTTTTCAAATGCAAGAGAGGTGTCTGGCAGGGGGACCCATTATCACCTCTCCTCTTCGTGCTTGCGGCTGAGCTTCTGCAAATTTTGGTTAACCGGGCTGCATCCATGGATCTACTCACCACACCAATTCCCCAACCTATGGCAGATTTCCCTATAGTGCAATATGCGGATGACACGCTACTGCTACTACAAGCTGATGCCAGACAACTCTTCTTCCTCAAGGCCCTTTTGCACAACTTTGCAATCTCAACAGGTCTCCATGTGAATTACAGAAAGTCACATATGTACCCTATCAATATTACTTAAGAGAAGTTGTCTCATCTTGCGGCTACGTTTGGATGTGATGTGGGCTCAATGTTGTTCACCTATTTGGGGCTACCCATGGGCACAATCAAGCCAAACTTTGAAGACCTGACCCCAATGATGGATAGAGTGGAAAGAAGGCTCTCAGCATGCTTCACTTGGCTGTCCTACTCAGGTAGACTAGAAATGGTCAACTCTGCGATCACACCCATTACCACCTATGTAATGTGCACTATCAAGCTGCCAAAAGGGGTGATCGACAACATTGACCAAGCAAGGAAGCAGTGCCTATGGAGAGGCAATGATGCTGAATGCAAAAAGGTGGTAACCTGGTTGCTTGGGAAATAGTTATGAAACCAAAGGAGAAAGGTGGACTAGGTGTTTGAACCTAAGACTGCAAAATGATGCCCTGCTCATGAAACACCTAAGTAAGTTCTATAATAAGGCCGACATTCCCTGGGTGCATTTGACTTGGAATAAATACTACTCCACCAAAGTACCACATGTTGCTAGAGAATCGGGCTCCTTCTGGTGAAAGGATGTGCTCAGACTCAACATCATTTTCAGAGGTGTTGTCAGGTGTGAATTAGGCAATGGCTCCTCCATCTGCTTCTGGGATGATCTATGGACATATTTGTTGCTATCTCAAACATATCCAAGATTGGCCTCTTTTGCCAGAATAGGGGTGCTTCAGTGCTGGAAATCATGGAGGCTGTTGATCTTGATAGCTTGTTCCTACTACCTCTATCACAGTAGGCTTTCGAAGAGCTTGAAACTCTACAAGCTTAGTTGCAAGATATACCATATGATGAAGATGTAGTGGATCGATGGATTCCTGCTTGGGGCAACACATATACATCACGGTGTTTCTATTCTCAGGTATTCAAGAATATGGATGCACATCCGATCTTCAAGATCATTTGGAAGTCTAGATGCACCCCGTGTGTCAAATTCTTTGCTTGGCTGGTTTGCCTCAACACCAAGACTATGATGTGTAGAAGACATCTCGATGTCCAGGGCACTGATATATGCATCATGTGTGACAGTGGAGAAGAGGAGACCATCGACCATCTGTTCTTTGAATGCACGTTTGCAAAAGAATGGTGGGTGACTATACATGTCAACTAGGACACATCACTACCTCTTCTGGACAGGTACACCCAAACTCAAGGCGCTCACAACATACCTTTCTTCACAGAAGCAACTCTGATAGCAGCTTGGGAGCTGTGGAAAGTGTGCAATGACAGGATCTTCTAGAGAAGAGACCCAACCCCTAGTATTTGGTTATCGAATTTCAAGAATCAATGTAAACTTTAGTCTGTTCATTTTAAGGAAGACCTTAGGTCAACCTTCTATGTTTGGCTTGATGTTCTTAGCTAGATTTGTATGTAAGACCCTCTCTCCTATTTTAAATTAATTAAAAAGTTGCTGACTGTGGGGATCTCCCCCACAGTCTTTTGGGTCAAAAAAAGGTGCTGACTATATGGTTCTCATCTACAGTGCATGTCAGCACTAGCGCCTACACCACTACTACAAAACGATTTGTAGCAACGTCTTTTTTTAGGGGCGACTCTATATTGAGCCGCCCCTACAAATGGTGGCCAAATAAGTCGCCCCTACAAAAGGTGGCCAAATGAGCGGGCTACTGGTGTTATGATGTGGTAGAACTACCCAAAATAACATATTTACGGAGGCGCTCGTCTTCCACCGGACACTAAGCACCCCGAAAGCAGGCTACATCGGGCGGGTTCCGTCGAGCACACCCCAAAGGAGAGCCCGAATAATCCACATTTTTTTTTCCAAGGATCCAATAATGAGTACGAGTTACAATACTTAGTCCATTTCATACATAGTAGAGAGACTCAATTGATTTGAGTTCGCTTCTATGTGATTATAGTTCTGAAAGTTAAGTAATAAAGTTAATGAATCTTAAGAACAAGCAAATCAAGTGAATGACGTAAAAGCCCACTATAATCACTCTGTATACTTCTATGCTAGCATGATATCCTTATGCACTGCAATTTATTTGTATGAATTGACAAATCACATCTAATTCTCAATATTGGTCCATGCTTTCTTTTTCACATCTGACCTGGGCATATTTTCCCACTTTGATTCAGGTATTTCAAGGGTCCTGAACTCCTTGTTGATTTACAAGACTATGATTATTCTTTGGACATGTGGAGTCTTGGTTGCATGTTTGCTGGAATGGTATGTATGACTGTAAAAATGCTGTCCTTATGTTAATACTATTGGACACAATCACACAAACATTTTGTCAGTTGGTGGTTGGTAACTCATTTTTTAATATGATTGCTGACTGATGTCTGCAGATATTTCGCAAGGAACCATTCTTTTATGGCCATGACAACCATGACCAACTTGTGAAGATTGCAAAGGTAAGCATTAGTTTGATTGTTCATTCCACATGTTTCTGGGATAAAGTAGATGTTTTGGTATGAACCTTAGTATGCAATCCGTGGTTTGATTGTTTGTTTAGAACTAAGGGTTCAAATTATATGCATTTTTCTTCTCTGATGTTAGACTCTATTCTTTTGCTATTATAATTATCAACGGTTCCTTAGTAGTTGATGTTCTTTAAGAAAGTATATGATCGCTTTTTTCACCTGATGAAACTGCACCCGTGTTTGGTATGTTTGTAGGTTTATTATGTGTTCCGTATGTGATTTATGTGATATAATTATCCATATCAAAGTTGTTTAAAGCTTATGGAACAACCTACCATCATAGAAATGAGTTCAGTTAAAGGTCCGTAGCAGATAAACGACACAGCACTAGATCAACTCCTACTCTATCTCAACATGAAGCATTGAAATTACTGTTGAACTTTGAAACATTGAAATTAAACTCACAGCAAAGTCATGTCTGCATGTTTATAGCAAGTTAGTAACTAGTCTCTTGTTTCCTTTGGCCTGCGTAATGTGATATGGAGTCTTTGCACCAGACCTTAATATTGCAAAGCTATAATGTTAATATATTGTACCTCATGCTTAATGCAGCACTTAGCATCTGCCTAAGCTCATAGATAGCAAGTCACCGATTTGTGTGTACTTATACTACGAATAACTGAAAAATCCTCAGGAAGTTCTAAAGAGCTTGCTGTGCTTGTTTATTTGATGCTTATCTGATAAGCAGCAATAGGCGTGAGACATTAAACACAAGACAGTCTGGTGTAGTATCTAATTCTGTCACCCTCCCATTATTTTTCAGGTCCTTGGAACAGATGGGCTGAATGCTTATCAGAACGAGTATCACATTAAGCTTGCTTGGTCTTTTTGTGATATAGATATATGTTTTGTTGTCATAATACGAGTGTTTGTTATTATTGTGATTCTTGTACTATAGAAGATGTTTAGAAACTTTTGGCTAAACAATCTTGTTTGGGCCACAATATTACATTCAAGTTTGACAGGATACTTGATCATGTGTTTTACTCGTCACAGGATGATTTTGGGGAGCACGTGTTGGTAATTTGAATTTTTTTTTGCAAAAAAATGCACTGTAGGGGCGGTTGGTACTGTAGCCGCCCCTACAAACAGGTTTTATTGGGCCGGCTGGTACTGTAGCCGCCCCTACAAATCAATTTGTAGGGGCGGCTGGTATCGATTTATAGGGGTATAAATCAATTTATAGGGATACAAATCGATTTGTAGGGGCAGCTGATAACATCAACCGCCTCTATAAATTGATTTGTAAGGATGGTCTGAGAACCGCCCCCTACAAATGCATGATTTATAGAGACGGTATGATAGGGGCGGCTGGCCGAGCCGCCTCTACAAACCATCGCCAGCCGCCCCTACAAATGCTTTTTGTAGTAGTGAATTTCAGGATTGGCAAGTGCTCCTACTTCAATGGCTTCTATGACAAGTGGGCAGCAATCCTCTCATCAAGAGCTACGATGTAATATGAACAGATCGATAGAATGCATTATTCTTAATGAAAGTTTATATTTAGTATGAGCAAATAGTGCACACTAAAAGTTTGCAATAAATACATGCCTTGCATTGCTCGAAACATACAAACTACACACAAATACAAAATGGATCCGAGCCTCTTAAGCAAAATAGATCTCCAAAGCATAATGTTTTGACATAGCTAATAGAAAATTAAGCATGTATTAAAGAGTATTTGAGATAGATACGAAAATTGCAAGGACGTCGCACCCGTTGTGATATCAAAACTCAAATAGAACTGCAGCTTAAGCACTTGTGCTGTGCATGTGAATTGCGGCCACAAGATTTGAAGCCATATGAGTGCATCTAGCACCACACTAAAAACTGAATGTACTTTCAGAAATGTAGCATTAACGACCATAATTTTTAGACTAAAGGCCTTGGCCCTGCTTATATTGAAAGCACATAGAGTCTGCTGGGGATACCAGCTTACAAGGTAGCACAATTCAACATTCAGAAAAGTTTAAAAGACATCAACAGGTGCCGCAAGCAAGCACCAGAAACAAGCTACTAGATAAAGAGAAAAAACGATGGATTAACGACTATAATCGATGACATACATTGCAAACGGATTTAGTGGTTCTATACATTTGCACTCGCACTTAAGATTTGCCCAAAGTAGTGCAAGTTCACATATATAAAACAAGATGGCAGGTGGCACAACCCATTAGTTGCAAGTATTCCTAATGCATGAGAAATCAAAATATTTATGTCCTGATACAGTGGATCGAAGTGACATAGATGCCATCACTGCAACAAAATCAGCCAGGGGAGATCACAGCCAGTCACGGAAATCCATAATATCCCTAAGGTCAAGGTCATCACAAAAATAATGGTACTGAGGATGGTAGGGCATCTCCCAGCTATTATAGTGAAGGTAATCTCTTAGACCATGATCAGTTATCCCAAATTCATCATCATTTCTCCATTCATAATCCTCGTCGTTATAATATTCTTCAGCCGAGCCATATGGAAGGGTCAGGTTCTTCACTTTCGCACATTTTCCCCTTAGTTCTGCATCCATCTCACCTCCAAAACAAACCGTAATGTAGAGAGATTCAAGTACAGGACAATGATCAAGTATGGCTGCCAATCCTTCAACAGTGAGGTCACAGTTCAACAGTTCTAAGGAGAGTAGCTCACACATAGTTGTAAATATCCCATTGATCTTTTCCCTGATCTCCTCATCGGCAAAATAATTTTCATCAATACTGAACCTGACTCTGAGTTTCCTGAGAAGGGGGCAAGCTTGGCACACAGATTCAAGCAAATTCTCAGTGCCAATGCTAAGCAACGAGGGAGATACTTCAAGATCCTCGAGGAGCGAGAGATTCTTGAGCACTACAACAAGCACTTGGTTGGGTCCATCGAAACATGAGAGATGGAGGCTTTTCAAAGAGGGTGCTCTGTAATAAGGAACAATGCCAAAAATTAGACAACCTATATATATAGTCAACTAAATATGACAGTAATATTAGAAACTTCAACATTATTGCGTTCACAACAAGAACCTAACATAGCTATATCCAATCTTAACAACAATATAATATAACCAGTTAGGCTAAAACGTCATGGATATTACTTGGAAGAGACCATAATATCAGCGTTAACTCGGTAGCTAGAAAGATAAACCACCTAGCACTACTGTGAATGAAACAGCCTGAACTGCCCCCAAAAATTATCCAAAACAGTGTAATCTACAAATTACAGAACAGTGACATGTCGATTGACAGTCATACTAAGCTAACATAACTCAGCAGTAAAACTGATCCATCATCTATGCAAAATCAACTTCTAAACTTCTGCAGTTCAAGTTGAATATACAATATAGCTGATTCGACCTTTTAACTGAACATTTATCAATGTTTAGAAGCACAACGATGAGTCCAGTCCAAATTTCATCACATAGAAAGATATTTCATACAACCTATTAGAAAAATTTAAAAACTTAGATGCTATATTCAAACGAGTCATTATACTGAAAAAAACACAAGTGACTCAGGGGTCACGAGAGCAGACCAGATACCTTTCCACCAGATATGGCAGCATGTCATCGTCGCAGGATCCCGAGAAGGATTCACACTGCCCCGCGCCACGGTCGAGCGCGGCACACGCCACCGCGCGCCCGACGGGGGACAATGTCGAAACTGTGCCCATGTCGATGCTGCGCCACAGCAGGGGCTCATCGACGGCGACGCGCCGCCACATCGTGCACACGAGCTCCGCGCCCTGCATGATCTCGCAGGGCCCAAGCTTGAGGAAGACGGTTAACAGGATGTCCTGAGGCAGCGCCGCCCAGTCCCTCGCCTCACTGGGCGCTGATGAAGGCGAGGGAGGTTCGCGGCGTCGGGAGGACGGCATAGCTGCGGTCTGTGAAATCTTCGGCAGACGAAAACGTTGGTGTGCTCTGTGGAGAACAATTTCGCTGCCGCCTGCAGTTTTTATTGACGCTTGAGCTGCATGCATTGATGCACAGGTGCAGAAGTCGAAGGGTCCCGTTGTGGAATTTAATAGACCAACCTCTAGCATTCTACTGCACATCAAAATTTGCAGCAGCTCTATCATCATTAATGCACAAATGCATTCTAATTCATTCATTGCTGGCGTACTTATCTATGTTAGAGCAAGTACAACAAGCCAACTCAGCTTGGCTTATAGACAAGACATATCAGCGTGTTCGTACGTGGTGGAGCCTGAGGAGTAGAGGAGAAGATGAAGATAAGGTGGGTCCTACGTAAAAAAAAAATATTTTTGCAACAGAAGAAGAGACTAGTAGGCCCTATTCGCTTGGCTTATAAGCCGTACTTTTTTAGTTAACGAACAATGTTTTTCTCTCACAACAAATCAGCCAACAGTACTTTCAGCCATGACTTATCAGCCAAGCGAACAGGGCATAGCTTATTGTATACTTTGTCTATTAGATTTCATTGCTGCTTATGTGGCTCGGCTTAAAGACAAGCTTACTGGACATACTCTTAGTTCATGGTTAATCTACCTCGTTTACTACATAGCATGAAGAAGTCAAAACCGGCAATTTCACGAGCTTCTAGTTCATTTTGAAAGAAAAGATAAAAATGGCTTATCGCTACTGTGCACAGATGAGCCAGACAGAGCTGCTCGAAGCTCTACCAAAGAGGATCTTACAAGCAAAACAATGTGAACCATAAACATCATGTTCGAAAATACGCATGTGAGGATGATAACCGAGATATATTTTTAACAAGGTTCGGTCATTTGTCTATGTCCCTGAGGCATGACGATGTGTGTTCTTCCATATAAAATAAAGTTGTCGGCATCCAGTCGGGCACTCCCATTGCCTTGCCTCGGCACTACCCAAACCAGCCATAAAGATGTCTTTGTAAGATTGTTTGGAATGGCTCAAGCACTTGAGGCAGCCGGTGATACCAATATATAGGATTGTATGATACAAGCATAGTTTCATGGTAATAACAGATGCCACCTCGTATTTATGGCCCCTAAGTATATATTTCACACCCAAACTCTACTCTAGTCCTCAACACAGCTCAAGTCTGATTCACTACTAAAAAAAAGCTCTATAGAGCCGCCTCTAGAAATCGTTTTATAGAGGCGATTGGAAATAAAGCTACCTCTAAAAATGTTGGCATTTGTAGAGGTGGCTGAAAACAGCAGTTGCCTCTACAAGGCGGCTCAGTTCGGACTCATTTGTAGAGGCTGTAGATTGAGCCGCTTCAATACAAAAAAGCTTTTGTTGCTAAAAATCATTTGTGTAGTAGTGATTGTAACTAAACTGTACACATATTCGACAATATCTTACCAAATTCCCGAGGTTAGCAACTATACACGCTGCCTTGAAGCCATCCATGCACGAACTTCCTATGCTCCTTAAGCCATGTCCTCACCCAAGCAAACACTTAGAACAGCTCCATGATTGATCCCGTGGTCATCTTTAGGATAGAACAATGTCATAGTTACATTGCCATCTATGATAGCGCCTTCCACACAACACTACCCTTTAGCTTTGTATTGGTGTGCACTTGACTTCTAACTAACCATGATTTTCTTGCTTGAATGCATGACTCAACCTTAAGGTTTTCTTATCATAACCTGCCCATGATATGTTGCAATAGGACCAAATTGCATATAATTCACCTCTGTCGGGAGTCATTGCAGGGCACTACTTAACGCTTGTCTAATAGATCTCAGACAACTATGTATCTTTGTCTCATTATCCCTCATACAAAAGATATAAATAGGGATATCTCTGTTCCCTCAACCAAACATAAATATGGAACGATCCTGTCTCAGAAAACTGAAATGGATCCATCTCATCACTTCATGTCTCCAAACCAAACACAACTGAGATGATGGTTGTTGTGTCCAACAATATTCTAGAATCCTAACGAAACCTTGTAGAAGGGTAAAAGTGTTAAGTGTAGGAGGACACCCCTATATAAATACACCCCTTCACTGTACATCAAACAAAAACCTTGTGAAAAAGGTGCTAGTGTAGTCGAATGCCCCTGTATAAATACCCTTTCCTGCACTGTACGCGATCACTGATACAATGAAATAAATTCTGACATGTGACTTTGAATCATCGTTCGTGACACAACCACCACTAACCATGACCACTAACCAGGATTCCGTTCGTTGAATTTAAAGACTTCAGTTGCATGCCCACAAACAAACAATGGATTCTTTTTTTAGAAAACATGGGAGTTACTCTGGACCTCACATGTGTTCAGTTCAGTATGAGATCTCACAATTTGTTAAATCTTCAACGAGTGATAAATCGTGGCAGGTCAGGACATCCGCGTGTCCCCGGCCAGTGAGGGCATCGCGCGTGTCCTCCAGGCTCCGGTTTAATGTTATGAGGGTTTGTATTCTGCTTTTCTTATGGTCTATTTAAAATATCATTTCAAGCAAAATGTTTGTCACATCTTTCAGTAAGAGACTAAAATTAAAAGTTTAGATCGTGCATACTTACAATACAACACACATGAGGCAAGAATCTAATGACAAGGCATCCGCAAAATGCGGAAGCATGAACAGGATCCGCAATTGATGCAGAGGATCATTAAGCTTGGAACAGGGAAAGAAAAAAAGCAACAGCAAGGTGAACCACAGGAGTTTACCTGAGCGATCGAAGAACAAGGCAAACACGCCATAATGTCGACTATCAATGATTAAGATTCTGAACCATGGTGGGAAATGTCCAATATTGACTGAGAGGCATCCGTTTTTGTGTTGGAACAACACTTGCAACATAGTAGGCAGGACAAATTCCAACAAAATCAACACATTATTGTTGCACAGTCATTGGGAAAGCAAACAAATAAAGCAAAACACAGTGACATGAATTCAAAAGTAAAAACATGACAAACTTAAGGTAAAAGTTCCACTATTTACTTATAACGATTAAGGCCATCCTGTGAACACAATTGATATCATTCATATAGTAAAACAGTAGCCATTATTGCAGCCAGGATCACTAAGGAGCACAAAAACTGATTTGATGTTGTTCAAGGATAATCCATAATTTATATAACTAAGTTCATCAACAAAATATTGATAGCGATGATGGTTTGCAATCTCCCAGTTTTCATAATATCGACTCAGTCACTGTTTAAAGTTTTAAAATTCATCTTCAGAGCCTTCATCTTCTTCATTTTCTTCTTCATCTTCATCTGAGCTAAAAGGAAGATTCAGGTTCTTCACTCTAGCACATTTCGCCTGCAGCTCTGCATCCATGCTATCCGCACAAAAGCCAGTGATGTGAAGTGATTCTAGTAGAGGGCAATTGTCGAGGATAGCAGCCAGTGCAGAACGACTGAAGATATAGTTAGACAACTCTAAGGAGCGTAACTCGCACATCAATGGAGTCCTATATATGTCTCCATCATATTGCTCCTCAAGACAAGCCTCCCCAAAAGAGTAGTCAGAAGGCATAGTGAAGCTTATTTTGAGATTCTTGAGAAGCGGACGAGCTTTGCATACAGATCGAAACAACCTGTCAGAAGCGCTAATATGTTTATATGGGGGTGAAATTTCAAGATCTTCAAGGAGAGGGAGCTGCTTGATGGCTTCAATCAATACTTCATAGGATGTGTCCATGTCACATGATAGATGAATATGGAGCATTTTCAAAGAGGGTGACCTGGAGGAGTGAATGCCCCCAAATTAGATTCCACGATGCGGAGATTGAACCTCCTAGAGTTCAACATTAACTCGATTCATGAACACAATGGTAACCAACTGTGTAAGTATTGCAAGCAACAAATACTAGATGATCAAGTGGACTTATTATGCCATGTACTATGTATCTAGATATAAGTGTATATCTAAGTACATTACAAAAGCTATGTATCTAGAAAAGCCAAAATGTCTTATAATTTGGAATGGAGGGAGTAATTAATAACAATTTACAAGTCATGCAAGAGAGTATGAAACACAAGAATACAAGAACCCTTGCAATTTTTATTGAATGGCATTTGTCTAGCATTGTGATTTTCCTCTCAAAAACTATGTGCGGTGCTCATCATTTGGTGCTAGCATAGAAAACCTTAGTAGAGTAACAACTGATAAAACTTCTATGATTGCAAGATCTTTCATGAAGAAGCATACGGTAAAAACAATGCCACCATCTAGAAAATGTAAAAAAGATGTTCATGATTGAAGAATTTGCTACAAGCAATATACATAAAACATGAGTTATTGATCAATTATACGACAACATTAGATAAAAAAAGATGGTTCTATAGATAAACCTTTCAGCCAGATAGAGCAGCGACTCATCGTCCCAAGGCCCTGAGAATGCTTCACACAGCCCTGCACTGCGGTCCACAGCATCACGCACAGCAATTTCAATGGATGACCATTCTGGGACTCTTGTGATATGAATATGGCGCCAAAGCTCAGGCTCCTCGACCGTGACACACCGCCATGCCTTGCACACAGCCTCTGCCCCCCACATGATCTCGCAGGACCCCAACCTCAGAAAGATGTTGAGCAGCACATCGTCAGGCAGTGCCGACCAGTCTCTCACCTCACCAAGGACAGATGACTCTGAGGGAGGATTCTTGCAGTGGCGACGGCGGCTGCTGCTGGAGATGTCCATTGTGATCTGCAAATCTTAGATGACAGAAAACAAAGGAGGTGAATATCGCTGTAGATGTCTGGTTTTTATGGACATACACGGTCCTGCAGCTTTATTAGAAAGCCCACAAGTATTGTTCTGAGTAACAAACTCTTTAAAATCTGCAATTTGTCAGACAAAAGATAAAATATGCACTTGTTATTATAAGTGCACGGTCCATTCGATTGTGCCAATCTAGAGGACAAATTACTGTGGATTTTTAAGCAGAGGGGCACCACTGAAAGCGTGGTGTAGAAAACCATTGCCATTCCATCCTAGGAACATCCAAGTTCAGTCTTCTATTTTTCAAAAAATAAGAGTACAGTCTTCTACTCCCTCCATTCCAATTTATAAGACATTTTGGCTTTTCTAGATACATTACTTTTATTATGTATCTAGACATAGTGTATATATAAGTGCATAGCAAAACTTATGTATCTCGAAAAGCTAAAATGTCTTATAATTTAGAATGGAGGGAGTACTATCATAGTTAATTTGGCAACAATAAACTGAAACGAGTTAGCATGTCATTGCGCACATCACACCATCACGGATAGCATGTGTATTGTGAAACTTACAAGCAAACAAGTTTAATGCAGAACACAAACATGCTAATTACTAGTAATAAAAACAGAGAGGAAATGCAAACAGTGAGACAATGCAAGGTAGGAGCATGAGGTACTAACCAGCCATGGGGTTAAGTTTGATTCATGTGCACTGTAGAGATCATGGACACATCAGAAGCTGCTATATACAGTATGTACCACAAGTATCTTGGTGCACAAAACATACTTATTTTTTCAAACAATCATTGGGAATGAACAATCTAATAGTTTAATTCTCTTAAACAGCTGCACTATAGAGATCATGGACACATCAGAAGCTGCTATATACAGTTTGTTCCACAAGTATCTTGGTGCACGAATCATACTTAAACAAATCAACAAAGTGGCTTAGCATTTATTTTTGCACGTGCACACATAAATCGTAACCCAAAGAGTTATCGTTAGATGACCCAACGTAGCCTTACAAAATCGATATCTAAAACCATGTTTAATTTAATACATTTAGCAATCCAATTAAGCAGACCGCATTCACGGTGCGCACAAGAAGTAAACCAAAGCACTGATATAAGAGAAATGTTTTTCTTCTCACCTTGAAGACTTCCTTGCTCAGCGGCACAGACGCGGATCTCCTCCTTCCCTTATATCCTTCAAGCTTCCCTTCCACGGCGACACGTACCACGTACGCGGACCTCCTTTTTCCTGATGACCCTTCCCAGCAACAATGGCGGCACGATCCAGCTCCTTGCCCTCCTTCCCGCCGATCGCAACTCCCTGTCTCTCCGGACGCAGCTCCTCCTTCTAGTCCAAGGTTCTAGGCGGCGGCGAGCGGGTCTGTCATCTATGGCGGCTCTAGGGTCTCGGCGGCGGCGGTAGGGTAGGATTTGGACTTCGGAATGGTAGAGGATTGGGGGCAACAACGGCGGTGTGGCCGTGTGGGGTTGGGCCGGCAGCGTTGGAGTTGGGGTGGTGTAGCCGTGTGGGGCCCGGGAGCGGCGTGACGGAAACGACGGGGATTGGGAACGGTGGCCGCGTGCGGGTGCGGGTGTGGTGGCAAATTTCATGCAGGGTTTTTTTGAGACCGAGGTGCTCGCGTCCCGGCGGAAACGTTCGCAGGCCCACGCAGCCTGGGTTTTTCTTGACCCGTACGAGCATTCCACCCCGTCGTAGCGTCCGCGCGTCTAGAGGACTCGCATCGTACTCACAGGGCCTGTTCCGCTGATATTAAAGTCGGCTGGTTTCGACTGATTCAATAGTATTTTGGGAGGAAAAATAAACTGAAGTAGACTGACTCAGCTGAAAAGTAGTTCATGCGGACAGGCCCACAGCTCACCCCGTTCGCCCCACTCCGCACTCGCACCCCACCCTCATCGCGCCTCGATCATCGGCCTAGAGCGCACCCCGTCCGTCGGCCCCCAGCTCGTCACGCGCCCATTCCCCGGTGCTCACGCCGTGCCACCATCACTCCCCGCGCTGAACAATATGAAAGATGTGCAGCATGAAATACTTGAATGCAACATATGTATGCATATATAGAACATACACTTGCAACATACATGTGAAACTTATACAACATTCGGATGAAACATTTGCAACTTGCAACATGAAAACACTTACTGCAACATAAAGACTGAAACAGCTGAAACATTTGGAACATATTGTTGCACCATATGTGTAAAACATATGCAACATTCAGATCAGAACACTTGCAACATACGTCTGGAACAGATGAAACATTTTGAGCAAACCTATAAAACATTTGCAATATGCCACTGAAACACTTACAACATATGCAATCCCCCGATCTACTTTTGCAACATCCATATAAAACAATTGCAACATACCTCAGAAACGTCTAAAACACTTGAAACATGCGCTTACAACATGCGCTTTCATCACATCATCTCCTTGCTGAGGTCGCACATCGCGGTGGCCATGGCGTCGGCAGCGGCCACGACCTTTTGGTGGGTAACGATGGCGTTGGCAGCACCTCGGCACGTGTAGGGGACGGGGCATGGTGCGCAGCAACGGGCCGCGCGGCGCGTAGCTAGCTGGAGCAGGCTCGGCGGGGGTTGGAGCGTAACGCTGGATGGAGGGCGCGATAGGGAAGACGGCAGCCTCGAGCGCACGCCGCAAAGCAGCACGCGATGGGCGAGAGCAATCGGGAGATATTTTTGAGAGAAGAGACGAGAGATGCAGAGAGTAAGCATTACCTTTTTTTCAGATGGCGTGGACTGGAAACGGGAGCACTGCAGCAGTACATTTTATTTATCATCACACCAGTACATTTTAGAAAAAATATTAGTCCCTGCTTTCCAAAATAAATCTTCCTCTCACATTTAAAATAGTTAATTAATCTCAACTATAACTAAATTTGAAGAAAATAGTATCAAAATCTGTATTTCCAAATAGGTTTAGTATGAAAACATATGACATGATTAAATAGTATCAAAGACTTTTAACCTTGACTAAAAAGATACAAAATATTTGTGATACTAGATAAGTATCATTAGATTAAGAGAGTACTAATAAAATTGTTTAACTCCTTGAAATATAAGATGAAGACTCATTTTGGGATGAAAAGAGTACTAAATTATAATTTGTAAGTCCAAATAAATAAGTACCAAAAAAATATTTTCATATATTGCAACCGAAAAACATATAACATAAGAACATATGTTCAAATTTGAACGTGTGTTATATCATATAAAAAATAATATTTTGATCCTGATCTATGCAACATTCTATTTGTAGCCAATAATCTACAAGTTCAAATAAATAACTGTCAAATATATTTTCTAGAGAGTTTAATAAAAAACTAATATGCTGTTTTAGATATTGATGCATTTTTATATATAAACTTAATCAACTTTTTTTTAAATGGCTTAGCATAAAGACAAAAAAAAAATAGAATTTAGAATGGATGTAAAATTACGTTTTAGTATTCCTCTTCATTACGATTTAGTATTCCTCTTCATTCATTACAATTACGTTTCTTATAGGTAGAAGAAAGCCTTCAAATGTAGATTTTACATTTGTTGATGGATGTAAAATTAATACTATATCAAAAGTACTTTGGGCATATATAAATCTATCTGGTCCAAATTGTGTACAATAAATAGTAAACGCGCACATAATTTAGGCCGCTGGCCCGCACGCCACCCGCGCGTCCGCCACCTCAGGTCCGCGTGTCCGCCCGCGCTTGAAGGCCGCACGCCGTCGACAGCACATGACCCGTGCCTCGCCTGCCCGCACATACGCCGCATGCATCTGTCCTAGCGCCGGTGGTCACCCAGACCCCAGCGGCCACCGCCTAAGCCGCCGCCGGCTGCTCCGGCCGTGGCACCCACCTCCATCGGAAGATGCTAGTGCCTAGCGAAGGTCCGCACTAGCTCCTAGGCGTTTCATCGGAGCTGGAGGAGGATCCTGCGATGCTTGCATGCAAGCTGTTTGAAATTTGCGGCAGCCGCCCCACCTCCCCGTCTGTAAGATCCTCCTCCACCACCCCTGCTGATCTGCTATGCCATTGTCACCATGGGGTCCTGCTCTGACCTCATCGCCTGTCTGGATTTCTCCCATGGGCGAGCCTTTGAAGAAGAGGTGGATCACCGTTTTGGTACCCTGGAACACTATCCTTCCCCTTCGTCCGATGGATCTTTTTTTTTTCTGCTGGCCACTTTTCGCCGCTTCCTGTTTCGATTGATGGAGGATTCAGTCTCCCTGGCCCTCCAATCGTGTTAGGGTGGTCATGCAGCGGGTTTTCATGTTCAATTCTTAAGCATGAACCACTTTCGTTTCTCTGTCTCTTGCAAGCAAGTTGGTTTTCACGTGTATCGCCTTCGTCTGGTAATCTCTTCCCAATTTGATGTTTACTTTCATCTTTGGAATAATGGTATGCCCAACTGGGAACGTGCACTACGTAAAAAACGATTTTTAGCAACGGGTTGAATTTTTTGTAGGGGCGGCTGGTGATGGAGCCGCCCCTACAGTGCCGTGCTCAGGTGCCCAGACACCAGCCGCCCCTACAAATGGAACAGTAGGGGCGGCTAGTGATACGAGCCACCCCTACAAATAGGTCTGATTTGTAGGAGCGGCTCACTCACCAGCCGCCCCCAACGTTTCTATTTGTAGGGGCGGCTAGTGATTGAGCCGCCCCTACAAATGGCCCCCGTATAAATAGCTCTGATTTGTAGGGTCGGCTCAATCACCAGCCGCCCCTACAAATGGCCCACATATAAAACAACTGCAACACCTTCTTCCTCCCCGGGTCACTCACTCCAACCCATGAAAGAAAGGTGGGGAGGCCTTGGGCACCTCCCAAAAATTGCTTTACTAGGGGGGAAGGTTTTGGTCTCAAATCCTTTGGTGGAGAGGTTGTAGAAGGTAAGAAAATGCTATTCCACACTTTTTTTTGTAGTTTTAATGGTTGGTTAGTGAGTAATTAAAGTTTTGTTTTTCTCTCTCTTCTATGGTGCTTCAGCTACTTATGAAGCAAATTAGACCCAAGTTTCAAATGTACTAGGGTAAATTAGGGAGGGGAACAAGATCATACCCTTATTTGGTCCATGTTTCTTGATTTTAGTGAACAATTAGTTAGTTTTATGCATGTTTCATGTGCATGTAGATCTAGATCTAGGGTTTGGTTTTTTTATTAATTTCGTTTTTGTAATTTTGGACTAAGGTTTGTATGAAAGATATTGGGTAAAGTATAATTGTTGCTAATTGTTGTCTTTAAAATTGTTTATTGTAATCAATAAATATATATTTTAATTAATTATGGATAAATGGGCCATTAATTAATTTTCCTCTACCATGGTGTGTTTGTATGCTTCATGTAATTATATTAGATTTATATCCATATATATCTGAAGTATATACAATTATTCTCAAGTAATTATTAATTTGATTCATTTTTATATATATCTGAAAAGGTAGTCCTTTAATGTTTGTTTTGTTGTTGTTGTAAAAGATGGAGTACATGAACTCTTGGATGTATGGTTCGTTAAGGTTCAAAGCCGGTTTCCGTGAAGAGCTGGATAAATTTATTGAAGCCGCAAAGAAGCATGCAACGACATTGAAAGAGAATAAGGATACAATTATTTGTCCCCGTAAAGATTGCAAGAACCATATAGCATGGACAGATGTGACTATCATTAGATCACATTTGATTATACGAGGATTTGTTGAGGACTACATAGTGTGGATTCATCATGGTGAAACAGTTATTGTTAACGACGAGGATGAGGAGGAATACGATGACAAAACCATAGAATCCCTGTCCCAATATTCAGCAGAGCTTGATGCATGAATTGATTTCGAGTTTGGCAATGAACAAGGTGGTGATGCTGGTGGTTGGGATGGTAACAACGAAGGTGGTGCCAATAATGATGGTGGAGCACGTGTCGGGGATAAAGATGATTTGGAGGACATGATTCGAGCCCTTGAACCAGAGATTTTACTAAATAGGCCGAAAGGTCTAGAAAATTTGGAAAGGGTGACAAAAGCATTGAAGGAGACTGTGTATGGTGTTGAAAAGGGCTGTCCAACACATTGGACATTGCTACGTTTTGTGCTTGAGCTGCTCATCCTGAAGGCTAAGTACGGCTGGTCAGACTATAGTTTCAATGATCTATTGCATCTCCTGTCATGGGTGCTGCCACAACCAAACTTAGTTCCCACCAACACATACCAAGCGAAGAAGGTCATAAGTCCATTGACAACGGGGGTTGAAAAAATTCATGCTTGCCCCAACCACTGTATACTTTTTCGTGGCGAAACGTTCAAGTCACTGGATAAATGTCCCTGGTGTGGGGCCAGCTAGTACAAGAACAATGACCTTTATGGTGGGGACGAAGCCTCCACAGGAAAAAAAGGAATAAGAAGGGTACAAAAAGGTGGTACACGAATCTCAGCCCCCAGAGGACACTCCATTAGGCAACGATGCAAAGCAGAGAAGAATTCCTGCCTTGGTAATGTGGTACCTACCACTGACCGACCGCTTGAGGCGTATCTTCCTAAACCCTAAAGAAGCCGCACTCATGACATGGTGGGATGATGAGCGCAAGGTGGATGATGATAAGATTGCACACCCGACTGATTGTAGTCAGTGGCAAAGGTTTGATGAGAAGCACAAAGAATTCAGCGATGACCCAAGGAATGTACGGTTTGGCTTGAGCACCGATGGAATGAATGCCTTCAATGAGAGGATGAGCGACCACAGCACATGGCCAGTGATCTTGACCATGTACAACATCCCAACATGGTTGTGTCAGAAGAGAAAGTACCTTCTCCTCACTATTCTTATTTCTGGCCCTAAACAACCCGGCATTGATATATACGTGTTCCTCGAGCCTTTGATGCAAGAAATGGAGAGGCTATGGAGGCATGGGGAGCAAATGTACGATGCATTCTGAAAGGAGGACTTCATATGTAGAGCAATAATATTTGTTACTACCAATGATTACCCCACGCTGTTTGCTTTATCTGGACAGATCAAAGGGAAGATGGGATGCTTGGTTTGCTTGGATGGTACTACTTGGGTGTACCTGGATGCATCCAAGAAGATAGTTTACCTAAGGAACCGACGCTTCTTAAAGACAAGTCACAAGTACCACAGCAAATTGTTCTTTAGATTTTATGACAATGCTCCAGAGATTGAACCCCCTCCGGAGAGACGTCATAACGGAGAACACGTGTACAGAATGGTGAAAAACATACCCGTCGTCTATGGAGAGAAGAATCCGGATGGGACGAACAGAGATAGAAGCACACCTCCTGTCGAAGGCATACCTTTCATGAAACAATCGATCTTCTTTTAGTATCTGCCTTATTGGCCAGACTTGGAGGTCCCCCATGCCATTGATGCTATGCACATGTAGAAGAATGTCTTTGAGAGTCTCATTGCTACCTTGATGGACACAGGCAAGTCAAAGGATGGTCTGAAAGCACGGAAAGACATGGTGCAGCTAAACATGATGCCATAGCTTCACCCGGTACCTGAGGCTAATGAAAAATACACTCTGCCCGTGGTGTGCTTCAACCTAACACCAGACGAGAAGAGAGCTATATGCACTTTCCTAAGGGGGATCAAAGTCTCGACTGGGTTTTCAGCAAATGTGAAGAAGCTAGTGTCGATGAAGGACTTGTCAATAACACACTACAAGGCTCACGATTGCCATGTGATGCTGATAGTGTTTCTACCTATTGCAATCAGGGCTATAAAGCTAGAGTTCTTGAAAATGGCCATCACCCGCATGTGCTACTTCTTTTCGAAGATCTCACAGAAGACGATTGACAAGCAAGAGCTGAGTGACCTACATGAATTTGTGGTGGAGACACAAAATCATCTGGAGATGTGTTTACCTCCTGCATTTTTTGATATAATGCCACATCTCATGATTCACATGGTTTATTAGATACAGGCGCTGGGCCCTTGCTACTTGCATGAAATGTGGTCCTACGAGCGGTTCATGTCGGTTCTAAGTCGATACGTGCATAATCGAGCATACCCAGAGGGCTCCATGATAGCGGGTTATAGTATTGAAGAAGTCGTCGAGTGCTGTCAAGAGTACCTAAAAGTACAGAAAGGGATTGGTAATGTCACAAAACCGACCAATTTATAAGAGCACAAGTACAAAAACAATCACCAAAACGATCAAATTCTCGCACTTGAGCTCATATAAACCCGGTAGTCAACTGAAACCTCGAAGGATTTCAAACCAACTTGCATACAACCAAGATCACAGTAATTCAACATAACATATCGTACATTACAACATTTCATAGATGGTTTGCAATTAGGTTACAACACCTTAGAGTCATCGTTATTACAAAACAGGTCTTGTAAAGTATGCGGAAGCAAATAGTTTAACTTACACACCCGAGTTCAAATACAAATACTGGTTTGCTGATCACAACCCGCAAAAGCATTCGGATAAGAGAAACAGAGATCATGCCTATGATCTAGTCTTCGTCACCCACCGGGTGGAGACAATACTTACAGAAGCCCTGATATAGAAGGTCATCTACAACAAGAGGGAATAAACCTTGAGTACAAGAATGTACCCAGCTAGACTTACCCGTCGGAAACCAAAACAATTGACACCAAGGATCATGCATAGCTTAATTTAGTGGATCTGGCTGACACTTTCTTTTTGCGGAAAAGCATAAGTAATAATGATCAACTCTTAACCTGAGCTAGAAGTGACTTTTAGCCATTAACCTGTCACCTATATTAGCACCTGTACTAAGCAATCATTTGATTAAGATGCAAACATTAATAACCATAGTAGGTATAAATCATGGCAACATTATCATCATCATCCATTTAACCATATCGTTAAATTAATTGAATCTACGTTGCCGTTGCTCAGTCAAGTTCTCACTATCCGGGAGAGACGGCGATTCGAATCGATTCCTATCTAGCTGGAGGGGTATTCCTAAACACAAACCCTGCTTCCCCCGTTAGGGTCGCAACAAGTCACCTTTGGCACAATTCAGGAGTTGCGAGTCCGGACAGATCGACATTCTTAGAGAACCACTCTGCCAAGGTTGCTCGGGACTCTTACCTGCCTTGGACTTATGCCAATGGCTCTCTACACATCCTTACTACCTTCAGAATGCACGCCACTGCTCGTGTTCCTGGCCTGAGTCGAGCTACTAGGCTTCGTGGTTGGAATGAGTCATTCGGCCAGCTAAGTGTTAGGCTGCGTTCAACATGACATGAGGACGTACAGCGTATCGATCCTTAAACGACACAGACGGAGGCACTATGTCCAACCCTACACAAGACTCCGCCCGGTCTTAATTCATTATTAGCATGGTTTTTTTGCACGATAGCAAATATAGCCAACCGTGATCCACCTCATCCTAAAGCTCGCAGGTGACAGGAAATCACCTGACTTCTACCGCACTAAGCATGGCTAAGCATTTAACCCGTTCCTGAACTTAAATAGGATTCAAGTACGATATCTGGACAAGGATGAATATACAATGCAACAATTGGTTCCAACCAATTCCTATACTTAATGCATCATCAACAATAAGAGATACTCAAGATATTTGTAAAAACATGGGAGACTTAATATGCTCTGGGGCTTGCCTTTCAGGAAAGAGGAAGGACGGTGGTCAGGGCACTCGGGCAATTCCTCCTCGGCAGCTGCTTCGTCGATTGCCTGCACCTCAGGCTCCTCCTCCTGGCTCGCTCCCTCGAATTCCAGCAACGTCACTCCCTCCGGCACACCTATTGCATGTATGCTCATGATAAATATCATGAATGCACATGAACAAAGTTAGAAATGCTCGGGGAATGCACATGCTTACTGCAGTCCGCATTTTCCGACTTAAGCTCTATTCAAATCACTTTAACTTACCAAGTTTATACAATCTAATGTACAATTGCTCATCTTCAGTTAAGGACATAGCACCTGCACCTAAGCATGTTCTCAAGTTAGACTACCACCTAAACAATCAACAAGAACATCGCAACTGATCACACATAATCATTCGTATTTCAGCAAAACAGGAACTTATATAGCGGTATAGTAATCTGACCAAAACTGGAGATCTACAAATCCAAAATGACAGGCAACAAGACAATTTGGAAAGCTTATGAAAGTGCCTACAATTCATTTTCAGACCTCAAGGCATGATTCCAAACTTTACCAGGTCGAATTTACAGAACCACACAATCAGGTCCAACAAGATAGAGAGCAAGCAAAACTGTGGTCTAACTTTGAATGACTGTAGCTCCTAAACTACTAGGCCAATTGCCACCAAATTTTGACAAGAGCTAGATATATAAGTTATCTACAACTTTTGTATTCACCACATTCATAGAAAACCAAAATATCATGGGGAACTTTGTAAAGTCCAGAGAACTGTCCAGAAAGACATACAACCAGGAAATATTTATTAACTTATGTTGCAAACAAATAATTGGACAAAACCAACTCCACTCACTTATCACACATGTCACAATAACACCAGAAAGTAAAGTGTCCCCCACCAATTCATTTCTTTTAATGCCTTTCTTAATTTATTTAATTAATTAAGAGAAATGATAAACATATATGAGAACTACACCATTTAATCTACAAAAATTACAGTAGGTACTACATCCTCCAAATAGACTACTATAAAAATTTCACATCATTTGAGCAAGTATAACATCTTACACAAAAATGACAAGCCATAAAAGCTTAAAATGCCATAATTAGAAACCTTAGTGAAAAGTGTCAATCAATAGATTTTATATTTTTCCTAGCATCCTTAAGGTACTAGGACATTCCCCACAAAATTTCATGGTCATTGGATTCATAGATAAATTACAAAAATTCACACAAGGATCATTCAATGATAAAAGGAAAATATATAACTCAAAAACCATATATGCAATGACTCTCAAATTTTTACCAGAGCTTATACTAAGCAAAAGTAGCTTACCAACAAAATTTCATAATGTTTGGAGCACAGTAATTCAAGATATAATTTAAACAAGTTTGCATGCATTTGAAAACACATTTCAAGTTTCAATTTAATTCATCCAAAACTTCCACTACAAGTGTTCATGTTATATTTTTACTAAATACTACACTTCACTATGATCCTAACAAAATTGGAACCACCCAATTTGGAGCTACCAAACTCTAGATATAGATTTTACAAAATAGCATCAAAACTAGAATTAATGAGCTATCCTTTCACTCAATAGACGCTGACAGTTGGGGCCCTTCGGATCAGTGGGACCCAAGTGTTAGTGAAACGAAACAGAGGAGGCGGCTTGGGACGGCGCAGGACTGGCGAAGCTCGCCGATGGCGGCGTCTCCGGCGACGACGACGGCACCAACGTGACCGCCTCGACCTCCCGTGTTGATTGGTGCCCTAATCTCGGTCTCTACCGACCTCTAAGCACTCCTGCCCACGGAGCTCGGCGGCTCGGCCATGGCGCATGGTGGCATGTGGCCATAGTTTCGGCCTGACTGGACCAGCGGGGATGGTAACGTCATCACACAAGCAACGGTGAGTGACGGTGAAGCCAAGACGGAGGTTAGGGGGAGGAAAAGGAGAGCCGTGAAGTGCTGGCCACGGCGAGCGCCACTCCGGCGAGGTCTGGACGGCGGCGGAAAGTGAAATGCGGCCACTGCCTCGATTTGCTGGCCCAATGGAGTGTGGGACAAGCTAGGTGAGGTGACGGCAGAGCTGAGGGATAACTGGAGATGGCGATTATGTGGTGGCGAGCGAGCTAGGCATCGGCGCTTGCTCGGCGTCGATGGTGGAGCCGGCGCGCTGTCGCTGCTGCTGCTGCTGTGAGCGGGGAAAGCGAAGGAGGGTGAAGGAGAGTGAGCAGAGAGGCAGGAGGACGCGGCTTCAAGCGACGGACACCAGGCAACAACGTCAGACTGGCCACGGCGTGTGGCGGCCACGCGATGGTAGGGCTCTGTTGCCGGTCGGCACTGTAGCATCAATTCAGTCAAGCCATCGACGCCTGACAGCGTTACTTGATGCCCGTCAAACGCCTAATCGGTGGCGAGTTAGCAAAATCTCCTTGTAGCAATCATGTAGAGCTATGATAGGGCTACAACATTGCTTTAGAAAGTATCAGCTCATTCTCAAAGAATCATGAGTTACATCAAGCCAAAGTCAGCCACAGTAATCGGTGAATGCAGTTAACACTTAGAAATTTTTCAGAGTTTCCAAATCAACCCTAAAACTGACTTGTGTGTCCCTTTAATCTTCTGCACATTTTCATGACTTGGCTCCTAAACAAAGTTTGTTCCTTATAAAATTTGCTACAACTTTTCTTTATGTTGCTCAGACATGCAAACAATCTAAGCTACACTTTTTAAACAGTCAAACTCAGGAGCTCTAGGGGTCCATAATAGTCAAACCATGACTTGGAAACCTAATTAGGCAAAATGATCAACACGAACATTGTTCCTAATGACATTCTAAGTATAACTAAGTTGCTTAAGAGGATAATTAGCCACACCACACATTGGTCACACCAAAATCAAGCATCACATGTACTGAAACAAGGACAAACAAGTGACTTGGTGACTTCTGTTTCAAAACCATGTTTCATATGTTTCAAGAGTTGGTGGCATTGTACTAGCTAACCATGTTTCACTAAAGTGTGTTGCATATGTTGCACTTGAGTGTTACACACTATGCATTTCCTAAAACAATTACACATAGAATGTAACAATACGTTGCAATGTTTCAAAAGCATGTTTCAGACAATTCCAAACTCATGAATGGATGAATGATGCTCATGTTTATGAAATGCAAGTGCAAATGTGGAAGCCAAACACCTAAGGTGTTACAGGTAAACCCGATTCTCGTCACAAGGGTAGGCTGGCTGGGAAGGGCACCAGTGGTAGAAAAGTGTTCATCGACCATGATTACAAAGAGGTGAGTCGGGCGCATTACAGTGTCTTGCAGAGTACACAACTGATGTAACCGTACATTGATGAACACTTGGCTATCATTATGGTGGAGAGAAATAGCCGTTCGGATGATTGGGTCATGAAACAACACAAGCAATGACTAACTACATGGTTGAAGGACCAAAACATACCGCCTGGAGAAACCATAGACTCTATTACCATCAGTAGGTTAGCGGAGGGGCCATCGAGACAAGTGACATCTTGGAATGCTTATGACATCAATGGGTATACGTACTATACCCACGCAAAGGATAGTAAATATGTGAACCAAAACAGCGGCGTTCGAATAGAGGCTCTCGATGGATTGGGGTGAAAGATCCAATACTTTGGCATCATTGAAGAGATATGGGAACTTGACTATGGAAGGGATATAACGGTGGCCCTATTTCGATGCCGCTGGATTAAACAACACCAACTGAACAAGATCGGATTGAGAGTCCTGGACCTCAAGAATCTAGGCTACCAAGATGACCCTTGGGTGCTCGCTTCACGTGTCGCACAAGTTTTCTATATGTCTAACCCACAAAGTAACCTCCCCCCAAAGAAGAAGACAAAGCATGTGGTTGCCTCCGGGAAACCGCACATTATTGGAGTTGATGGCGTGAACGATGTTGAAGCTTACAATAACTACGATGAGATGCCGCTATTCACAGACTTTCCTAAGAAGATCAGTGTTGTAGAAAGGAACCTCCCCAAAGACATATTGCCATGGGAACAAAAAGGTGTCAAGGGGAAAGTCGTTACAGCGGGCTAGGTAGTTGTTGAATGTGAAGTGTTTATGTAAGTGTGTGTTTATAAGACTTCATTTATGGATGCGTGTGAGACAATATATTTATGTACGTGTGTAAGACTACATATTTTTGTATGTGTGTGAGACTACATTTATGCATGTGTGTGAGACTACCCTTTGCAACATCCAGATGACTCTATTTGAACATCTACTCTATTACTACTAAAACTTTATGAAATCACTTAACACTTTATGAAATGAAGAAATGACCAAAATAAAAGTAGGATATCTTGACGAGTTATACAACTTTTATATTCATCACCTTTACAGCTGAAATCATTTAGTGCTTGAAAATCAGGTTTGAAGCTGTCATTTTCTGAAATTTAAAATTTGAATTGTTCGAAATTAGTGTATGAGGGAGAAAAACTAGTTATAAGTTTCTACCACAGATTAAAAAGAGAAATCATACTTGTTCAAAATTTGAATCATTCAAACAAAGTCACATGACAAGACGACCAAAATAAAAGTTGTACATGTTGATGAGTTATACAACTTTTATGTTTACAATTATTTATATATATATTTCTTCATATATAGAATAATACAAAATATTATATTTGTGCATATACACAATTGTTTTTATATTACTTTTATTTTGGTCACAATTGTTTTATATATGCACAATTGTTTTTATAATACATAATTAACAATTTAAAAAATAAAAATATATTTCTAGGGGCGGTTTTTATAATACAAAATGTTATACTTGTTCCTGGATATATTTTCTCTGTTTGTTTAGGCAATACACTCTTTTTGAGCTTGCATTTGGCTAGGATTAACTTAAAGCTTTGTTGGTTACATTTCGTAGTAAATGGTAAGCACCGTTGTCTTGCTGTGTTTTCTACTGCTTAAATGCTTGAACTCATTTCCTATCATTTGCAACAGCTACTGCTTCTACTACTCTCCTATATGGCAATAGCTGCGCTGCTACTTTTTTTGTTGCTATCCAGCAATTCTTATTTAGCAGCAGCTGCTGCTCTCTTCTCTCTTGTTTGGCAGCAGCTGCTGCTCCTTTGCTGAGTTAAATTATATGTAGACCTCTCTTCTCTCTTCTCCCTTCTACTCACCTCTCTTCTCTATTCTCCTCTCTTCTTTCTTGTTTGGTAGCAGCAGTTGCTCCTATTCTAATTTAAATAATGTGCAGACCTCTCTTCTCTCTTCTCCTCACCTCTCTTACTACTCCTACTCCTCTCCTTTGTTTTGCCGATGATGAAATTGTCCAAGTCCATACATTATATGGAATATGAGCTGATGATCAAGAACTTGTGAGGAACTTGGCATCATTAGCAGCCGCCCCTACATTACCTTCTCATATCTTCTCTGTTATGATGCCTTGATGCTCCAAGTTCAAAATTAGATGATGATTGACTTGTTTCTGAGGCCTCTACTACTGCTACTTCTTGTTTTTTGACATATTGTTGTTTTATAGGACTACTTTGTTTTATAGACCTTTTTTTATTTCTTATACCTTCTCGCGTACCTAAAGCACACTTTCTTGCATCTATTAGAACAAAGCGCAAAATAATGTCGCGGACACCAGACAGTGCAGTCCAATGCCCCGAGCATGATGAGCAGCCAACCCTTGAGGAGCAAGCACTAGAGGACTAGCTTACTCAGGAACAGTTCGATAACGAGGTAGAAAAGGATCTAGAAGTGATGCTTACTCAGGAGTCGTGTGACGAGGAGGAAGGCCCCGAAGGAGAGGCTGCTGAACGCAAAGAAGAAGAGGTTGATGATGATGATGACTCAGAAGAGGGATATGAAAGTCCCGAGGATCCTTTCCCATGTGAAGCCAGAAGGAGGCCAACGGAGGAAGATTTGGACAAGGATTTTGACCCGAACGAGGAGGTAGGGAAAAAGCCTTAGCTTGTAAATTTTGCTAATGCTTTGGCTGTGTTACCTCTGCTAACACTTTGACCTGTCATATATATAGGTCCCTCCTGAAACTCGGAAAAGATGACATCGACGTCCGCAACATCTCGCTAGACAAGACAGAGTAGAGGAAAGGACAGTAGAGGCAACAACCATAGAGACGGATCACGATGCCTCTGCTCCACAACCTTGACTACCAAGCCTAAGAGGAAACGAGGGGATAGAAAAGGAAATCTATATCCAGATAAGGCATGCTATGTGATAACGGAGGTTGGGCCAACAGGGGAGATCCTTGAGCCGAAGGAATTAAGAGGACGATTCCGTAATACGATCGGGGCCCTAGTAAGAGATAAATTGAACCCAGCAATCCCTAACTGGAAAGAGGTACCAAAGAACAAAAAGAATGAACTATGGGATAGGCAGCTGAAGCTCAATTTTAGATTTTTGGAGGGTAAGCATGAATTGGTAAAAAAATGCTATCAGGATGATGGGAGAGTCATTCCGACGTTGGAGGTCGGAGCTCAACATGAAGTATATCCAAAAGGGGTTAACTCCCTTCAACAAGTTCAGCAAAATAATTCCTAGTCAATGGGAGGAGCTCGTGGCTCAGAAGACTTCACCGGAGGCATTGGAGCTTAGTGCCCGTAACACCGAGCTAGCGAAGAGGAACAAACACCGCCATCATCTAGGCCCCAGTGGCTACTATGCCAAGGGAGAACAATTTAGGAAGATGGACGAAGAGGCCGCAGCTGTTGGGAATATCGATGTGATGAATTTGAAAGTACGCTCAAGGAACTAGATATATGCGAGGAGTACAGAATCATCCGACAGTAATCTTAAGTTTAATAAGTCGGAGACCCAAGAGGCGGTATCAAGGATACTGAAATATGCTGAAGACAAGGAGAAGGGCTCATTCAATCCTTCCAGAGAGAGGGACGAGCTTAGCCTTGGCTTGGGAAACAAGGAGCACACAGGCCGCACCAGGGGGCTAGTGAAAAGGATGACCTGGAAGCAAGGATTCGAAGAGGACAGGCACATGTACAAGAAACATGGCCGAGATCAGGAGACTAGTCTTGAGCTCCAAGTGAAGGCTCTAGTTGCGAAGGCGCTGGAGGAGCAAGGACTGGCTACAGAGCCACGTATATTAGTGACGCCGCCGGGAGAACTAGCATTAGTTGGTAGCCCTCCGAAAGTTCCTAGCAGCCAAGGTTCCACTACAGCCACAACCCTAGTCGATCGCATACGGGAACCAACTAGTTGCACCTTGGTGTTTCTCAGTGGCCGGCAGAACACTGTGATGGAGGTGGCAACAGGTGTGGCACATCCTCCCGGTGGCTTACACCACAACAATAAGATACCGCCGGACTACACTAGGGTCGAGGTGCATACAGTGAAGCCCGAGTTCATGCAATGGAGGATAGACTATGCAACTCCCAAGGGGCTGGTGTTACTCAGAGATGTTATGGGGTAGTTCATCCTCTGGCACAAATGGGGCATTATATTGACTGCTTCTTCGCCGCCTCCCCCTCTCCCAAATTTGGAGCGAGTTGTTGAGGTCGGGGAGATATTTTCACCATCTCGTGGCCCCCACATTCCTGAGATGCCACATTCTTCCCCGCCTCCTAGCGAGCATGTGCCTGATGAGATGCCACAACCTTCTCCAGCTCGTACTGAGCAAGTGCATCATGAGATACCATAGTCTTCTAAACAAGCACAACCGATACATGAACAACGAGTGCCTCCTGAAGAAGCTGCAGCACAAGAAGATGAGGACATGCCTGAATGGGAACTTCGAAAGAAGCATCCAATCACCATAAGGCCAATTTATGTTCCAATCAAAGACATCTTGTTAGTGTCCAAGTGGTATTCCCATGACCAGTTGAAGCCTGAGAACCAAGTTAAAAAAGTCCCATCACGGGGTTTTGAGGAGGCCATCACTAGCAAACTCCACCAAATTGCAAAGCAGTATCCAAATGTTGATGCCATCAAATGGTCAAAGGATTACCCAAAAACATATGAAAGAGGCAAGCCCTTCCTACCAAACCGGGACATCCAACGCCTACCACTTGGAATGAGAAGGTTCCATGATTGGTACTTGCGTGTTCTCCCAACAAGCATAGATATCATACAAGCATGCTTCCCCACCGACACATTTGGAAGCCCAGCCGAGAAAATTGTCTTTGACTACAATAACATGCAAACATGCTTTCACCTAGGAGAAATGGAGATGAATCTAATTCGCATATGGTGCCTGTAAGTCCTTATCCACCCGATATGATATGAATATAATCTTTGAATTTTGTTGTAACTAACCCACGCCGTGATTTGTAGAATGCAAGTGCACATTGTCAAACAAATGCCAAGTGTGAAAGCCGGGTATGTAGACCCTCAACCTATAGCCCAAACAAATTTTAATTACCCTAAATGGTGGACACTGGATGCCAAAGAGCTAGCTGCTGCAAAGACTCTTCAGGAGAAAGAGCACATCCGTACGGCGAAACTAAGGGAAGAGTCCCTTAAGGTTGCGGCATACATTGCCCTGGCTTTCAAAAATCTCCAACAACACTCTACTATATGGCTACCATACAACTTCGAGTAAGTTCAACTCTATACTTAAAGCTTTGTTCGATATATTTTATTCGATGCAAAAGAGCTTATCTAGTTCTATGATTAAATCCATGTAGCAACCACTGGATTTGTATAGCCGTCGATGTCGGGTGGAGCATGGCATGTGTCTTTGATTCATTAGATAAGGACACGGTGACATACAAAGACTTCATATCTATTCTCAAGATGTATACATATCGATAATCCTCATTAGCTTATATGTTTGTATACATACTTGTAACGTTCACTTTTGGATACTAACAAGTTGTATTTGCTAAAATAATTCAAACAGGGCATTTAGATTCTATGTCACTAATCATCATAGAAGGCATGATCCAGCAAGGAAGGAAAAGTTGTCTACAAAAACACTATGTGCGGTAAGTGTAACTTACTTCTTCAGTACTTTTTTAATGGCTATCAAAAGCATTACTTAACATTTTCATATGCAAAACACACAGTGCCCCAAGCAGAAGCCTAGGAGTGTATATTGTGGATATTATATATATTCTATGATGAGTAACATCGGTGCCTACAGGAGACACCCCTTAAGGGTAAGTTTGAACCTCTTCACCCGTAGTATAAAAACTTTGTACATGGTATGAAATACTAAACCGAAACTTGTTCTCTTGTAGTGGAGAGAAGAGAAAGGAATGAGAAGAGACCCATACAAGGATGACCAACTCTTAGAGCTCGTCGGCGACCTTTGCAACTTCATATTGGACCAGATTGTACACGTCAGAGGCGCCTACCATGACTGAGAGTCTGAGTTAGGTACAAATCCTTAGTACCAACACCTTCGGGAGACTGAAAGGCTAGCTCTAGGACGTTGATAACAATGTGTATGGAATTTGTATATTTAATGATGGATTGTATATATTCTTGTGAATTGGACTTGTAATTGTAGTTTATAGAATACTCTTGTGCTTGTAGTCATGGTCGCGGGGCGTTCGGCAACGCGAACGCGGTTCAGAACGTTGGTCGCGGGACATTCGGCAATGCGAACGCGGTTCGGAATATTGTTCGTGGGGCGTTCGGCAACGCGAACGCGGTTCAGAATGTTGGTCGCCGGGCGTTCGGCAACGCGATTTTGAATTGTAAATTTGAAATTTTTTGGTGGGAAAACGTACTGTAGGGGCGGTTCTAGATTGAACCACCCCTACAAATACCTGTTTGTAGGGGTGGTTGGTAATACAACCACCCCTACAAATCAATTTGTAGGGGCGGCTGGTAATACAAGCCGCCCCTACAAATCGATTTGTAGGGGCGGCCTGGGAACCGCCCCTACAAATGCATGATTTGTAGAGACCCTTGCGCAGGGGCGGCTGGGCAAACCGCCCCTACAAATGGTTATGAGCCGCCCCTAAAAATCGATTCTGTAGTAGTGGTGAAAAACGTCTCTGGGAAGAAGAACAGGAAAAAGAATGGTCCACTGTTCTTTCTAAGAGCACAAAGAGATCGATAAAAAAGGTGAATAACAAGCGTGTTTCCTTTGTGAAAAAATTGGTGCAAATGACACCGGAAAAACCAGCTCAGCCTCCTGGCCTAATACATTTTGGCTCCCATCTTGTTCCTCTACCTTCAAAGCCTGTGATTGGAGTGATCTCCCTCCCCTTTGTTGGACGCAAATTTGATTTTCGTCTCGATCGCAGCCGTGTTCTTCACGACAGTTCTGAGATGCATGTTTCCTCGTCTGATGCCATTTGCACGGTGGATGTCCTTGAAGCCAAAGTTTTGAATTCAATTTCAAATACCTCTTTGGGCCGCACAGGCTATAGCCGTTGCCTAGATAAAAGACATGATCGTTCTCAGTGTGCCAACAATATCAGATGTCGAGCCTTTTTTAACTATGGCCATGTTCAGAGAATATGCCTCACTAAGGCCCGACCCAGATTGGTCTGGATATGGAAGGAAATCCCAACAAATCGCATTGACTATAAAGTCCTCCTAGAATCTCGTGTCATCGACGCTCGGAAGCCGGACTCTTTACCTTACCAAAGTCGGGATCAACACAATCTAGCCCACCCAATCCCAATTGTTGCAAAGGACCATCAGATGGAAGACAATGGAGTCCAAGCTAGTGCTACAGATGGAATCCAAGCTAGTGCTACAGATGGTGCTTATGCTGCAGCTGACAATTGGGCTGCTTGGGACCCTACTCTAGCTCCTAAAGTAGTTGCTCAGAATGAACTAGAGGTTCCTCCAGAAAATAGCTCTTCTTCTAGTGACGCATCCACTCCTCTGGCTGATGAAGAGGCTCTCAAGTTTATGGCAGCTAATAAGCTATATGCAGATCAGCTCTTCTACACCAATAATGGGTTACTTATGGCTTCATAAGGCGTGGCATCTACCCTCTAAACTTGGCTTTTCCCAATGCCAAGTCTCTCTGCTCTTCTATAGTGAACATCATTGTGATTGACAAGAATATTTTTAATGCACAGGAGGCAGTTGAGGTTTTTGTGCCTAATGGAATGGATTTGGTTCCCTAGAAACCAGTGGTTCATGTCGTGATGCTCCAAGTTCTAGCAGAGAACTTATAGCACAAGGAGGAAGCAGCTAAAGAACAAGTTGGTGAGGGGAGTGATGGGCCGATTGTCAGCCCAGACTCTGGCCTGTCTTTCTCATTTGGTTTGAAAATTGTACCTTGGAAGCCCATTTGTGATGTCATTGCTCTGCAGCTCTGGCCAGAGATAGTTCAAAGTAGGCGTATTGCCAAGTCTTCAGCCAAAGAGACTCCTGCTACTCCTATAATCATACTAGGTGACCCATCTGATTCCAGCCCGCCTAGTTTTGAATTTCAAACGAGGGAGAATAGGCCCAGCCCATTAGTCGCCAGGGACCAAAAGAATAAGTCTGTTGTGGGTCTCCCAACACTGGTATCAGCAAGCAGTATGAGCACTCCCTTGACCCAATCCAGTGTGCAACGCAGCCGCAGATGTTCCAACAAAGAAGGTTACTGCACTGTCAGACTCGCCAATGTGCTATCCAAGAAACACAAGGCCTTTGTTGTGATGATTGATGAAGCTACTATCTAGGCTGGTCCTGCTCTTATTTCAATGCTGCAGGAATGGGGTATCAACTATGGTGTTGCTCCTAGCGAGCTCATTGAAGACGCGCTGATGCAGGCGCCCAATGATCAGGTTGCCAATGACGACGCCACTTCATGATCCATTCTCTGAAGAGCCCACAATCTTTTGCTTCATATCTTATCGTACTATTGCTTGGTTAAGTTCAAACTTTCTTGTGTGATGTGGGGTAATCCATCCATTGAACCCTATCCTTGTTCACTCCCATCTGGAGATGTTTAAGTGTTTTAGAAACCTCTATGTCAGTTTATGGATGTCGTTTATCTATCTCCTCTTCCATGCTTTGTTCTGCCTGGTTGTGCTAGCCATATCTAGCTTCATTTTATTTCACTTCTGGTTACCCAATGAATACACATAATTGGCACATCTTATGTTGAAATGTATGTGGTATCAATGCGACAGAGAAGTGAGACGCTGTTCATGATAAGATTGAAGAAAGCGCCAGCTCTATAATATGTCTTCAGGAGACAAAGCGCGAGTTATTTGATGCTTCCTATATCAGAAACTTTGCTCCTCGGCACTTTGATTGTTTTGATTTCATCCCCTCATTGGGAGCCTCAGGAGGTATTCTAGTACTTTGGAATAGTGCTATCTTTTCAGGGACGGTACTTGATAAGCAACGTTTTGGCATGACTGTGAATTTCACCTCTATACATAATAATGATGCTTGGAAGTTAACCACAGTTTATGGCCCATGTGATGAGCCTGCACGCTCAGAATTTGTTAATTGGTTTCGTGGTCATGACATTGATGATTCTGTGAATTGGATATTCTTGGGTGATTTTAATTTCTACAGAAACCTTACAGATACTCTCATCTTCAATGATGCCATCGGTCACCTGGGCTTAGTTGAACTACCTTTAAAAGGACGTGACTTTACATGGAGTAACATGCAGTCCGAACCTCTTTTAGAGCAACTTGATTGGTTTTTTACATCCCCCAATTAGACAATTGATTTCCCAATACTGAAGTGCTCCCCATGGCAAAGATCACTTCAGATCATATCCCCTCCAAGATCATTATCAGTACCAACATTCTGAGAGCGAATCTGTTCTGTTTTGAGAATTTCTGGGTAGAGCAAGATGATTTCCTCGACACAGTGTTAGACTGCTGGAATATTACACCCACCCTCAATGATGCAGCCCAGAATATTTCCTCTAAGTTCAAAGCACTCAGAGCTAGTTTGAAACACTGGAGTAAACATCTATCAAATTTGGGTCTGTTGATTAGTAACTGCAACCAGGTTATCTGCTTCACTGATGCCCTAGAGGATAGATGTGAGCTCTATAATCCAGAAGCTAACCTCAGATATGCAGTCAAGCGACAACTCTAGATGTGGCGACGGTATAAAAATTTGTATTGGAAGAAACGTTTCACAATCATCAGGATTAAACTTGGGGATGAATGCACAAAATTCTTCCTTGGTATGGCAACTATTTCATATAGGAAAAGTGCCATTTCCCAGATTATGAATGAGCATGGCATTTGGATTCAGGATCATGAGAGTAAAGCAGGGTTGCTATGGACCGCTTTCAGAAACATATGGGTGCCACATCCTCTCCTACCATGCTTTTTGACCTCACCAGCATGACCACAAAGGTGGACGGCCTAGATGCCTTGGTGAGCCCAATCTCGCATGATGAAGTTGACTTAGTGGTCAAGCATATGTCAAATGACAAAGCACCTGGACCTGATGGTTTCAACAGTCTATTCCTAAAGAAGTGCTGGCAGTTTATCAAAGGTGACTTCTACTCACTATGCTCTGATTTCTACTCAGATCTGGTCAACCTTGAGTGCATCAACACCTCTTATATCACCCTAGTGCCAAAAAAAGAACAGCCTAGAGATAGTAAATGATTTTCGGCCTATATCTCTAATGAACATTTCATTGAAGGTGATCACTAAAATCTTAGCTGAGAGATAGCAAGCAGTCATACTGCGAATTGTCCATCCCAACCAATATGGTTTCATTCGGTCACGTACCATATAGGATTGCTTATCATGGAGTTATGAGTATATCCATCAGTGCCACTAGTCAAAATGGGAGATAATCATACTCAAGTTAGATTTCGAGAAAGCGTTTGACATAGTGGAACAAGGTAGCACAATTCAACATTCAGAAAAGTTTAAAAGACATGAATAGGTGCCGCAAGCAAGCACCAGAAACAAGCTACTAGATAAAGAGAAAAAACGATAAATTAATGACTATAATCGATGACATACATTGCAAACGGATTTAGTGGTTCTATACATTTGCACTCGCACTTAAGATTTGCCCAAAGTAGTGCAAGTTCACATATATAAAACAAGATGGCAGGTGGCACAACCCATTAGTTGCAAGTATTCCTAATGCATGAGAAATCAAAATATTAATGTCCTGATACAGTGGATCGAAGTGACATAGATGCCATCAGTGCAACAAAATCAGCCAGGGGAGATCACAGCCAGTCACGGAAATCCATAATATCCCTAAGGTCAAGGTCATCCCAAAATAATGGTACTGAGGATGGTAGGGGCATCTCCCAGCTATTATAGTGAAGGTAATCTCTTAGACCATGATCATTTTCCCAAATTCTGTTAAGCTTGGCGTAGCTTATGGGGGCTATGGTGTTGACACCACTGGTACGTTGATAGCGGCGCCTCTGATCACGTCACAAGTGAACTAGAGAAGATGCACATCCATGACAAGTACTCTGGAAAAGATCAAGTCCACACCGCAAACGGGACAGGTATGAAAATTAGCAACATTGGTCATACAACTTTATAAACCCCAGTGGTAACATTCATCTGCGAAATATCCTCCATGTTCCTAATGCTAGCAAAAACCTTGTTTCTGTTCATAAGTTAGCTCGAGATAATAATGCTTTCGTTGAATTTCATCCCGATTTCTTTTGCATCAAGGATCAGGCAACGGGGAAAATTATCCATCAAAGTAGATCTCGAGGAGGCCTCTATCCGTTAGATCTCTCTACTTCTTCAGGTGGCGTCACAAAGCAAGCATGGGCAGCTCACAAACCCACAGTCTCCGATGGCATAGTAGATTTGGTCATCCCTCACATCCCATTGTCCATAAAATTCTTAGTTTGAATAAGCTTCCTAGCATTAGTGATAACTCAGAGTCTATTTGTAATTCGTGTCAGATGGCCAAGAGTCATCAGTTACCTTATTCCATGTCACATTCTATTTCTGAGTCACCGCTTGATTTGATCTATTCTGATGTCTGGGGGCCTGCACCAACTTCTGCTGGGAGATATAATTATT